>NC_051056.1:19051075-19651075 GCF_904848185.1 Acanthopagrus latus | reverse complement strand
TGTGCTTGGAAGACGTGACAATGAGGGAAAAGTATCTTTGGCTCATGAAGATTATTCAGATAATTCCCTGCTCATTATTTGAAGACGCCCGCAGGCCTGGCTAATTAAAGCAGAATACACCAATTAAACAATCATACATTCCCTTAAACTGCAGAACAGATTCATTGTTTTATGAGCTTTCCCTTTTCATAATTGGTGTCTACTATATACGTTCATAAATGATTACTATTTTTGAGCTAATGAAAAAGTCATTTGAAAGCAGTGAATATTATGAACAAAAATGAGTAAGGGGATATTAAGTTACAATTTTTTCTATTCATATAATGCAATCTGAATCATTATTTAGGGACTCGTTCTCATTCTACTGATGCAAAAATAACCGTCTTTACCATCTTGATCATGGTGAAGGTGAATTAAACAACAGGCAATGGAAAATACCACTGTTAAGACCCGGAGACAGTCATTCTGATGTCTGTAGTTGTAGTCCAAGTACTGAGTAATATACATAAGTTAACAACAGTTTGGCAATGTTAAGTTAGCGTTGGTCGATCAGATAGCAGCTGATGCATTGATGAGAGATGAGAAAGAGAAAGGGCTCAACTTGTAGCCTGATCCACTGTAGAACTTGTTCTGAAACTCCACCCTGTAAGAGAGAGAAGCAAAATCAACACACAACAGCAATTACAAACTACAATACAGGATTTAACATCCAGCAATCCTGTCTGGTTCATTCTAAAGTGGGCTTAAAGCTGAATATTATTATTGACTTACAAATGAATGATTTGGTGATGTTCTAATCTTTTGTATGGTACCACTGTCAGGAAAATAAATCTAATTCAGTTCCAACAAAGTAAAAACTAGAGAAGATATGAAATTTTCAAAATGATAGGTAATACCTGATTTATTTTATCAATATGATTATTGGAATCATTACTACCATTTAAATGAATATGTTTCCAAGTTTCTTTCAAATTTCAACCCAGTCCAGTCGAAAAAGGAATTGGTGAAACTAAAAAATATTACAATAAACACACAACAAAACACAAAAAATATGAAAATAAGCTCAAAGGGCTTAACTTAAAAAAAAAAATAAAATCATTACTTAAAAAGTATTTGATGTGTTAAGCGATGCCGCAAGGTTCCGTGTATTTAAAAAGTTTTTACATGAAATTTTCCGAGACTCCATGACTGGGAGGGCCCAGATGAGTTGGGATGAAATGACTCATATGAAAATGTACAGAGCAAATTTAATCTACCTAAAATAATGAACACTTTATTTGCTCGCACCACCTGAAGTCAAAAAGTCAAATTCACATCCAATCCATGACTCAACCAAATGGGCAGACTACCATGAAATTTGACTATCCATCAGGTGACTCATAGTAGATGGAGTGCAACATGTGCACCAATTTAAAGACCTGTCTGAGGAGACTAGATGGATTGCCAAGTTATCTGGATAACTTTGATAAGAAAATCAGATTACTTGTGTGTAAGGAGGGGCTGTTGATGACTGATAATAATCATGACTGCACAAAATGGTTTTAAAAAAAACACTTTAATGAAGCCATTTGAAGCAGAGATAAACTGAAGATTCAAGATCTTTTGTGAGGGTATTTTGCCATTAGCTCTAGGTTTAGACTCTGTTATGTGATATAGGCGAGACTGACAATAATTGTTTGTTGTATGATGATTTAAAGGCTACACTTTTTAGTAAAATGTCCTTAACTTTTGAAAGGTTCTTTTGGTTAGATGATGATTTTAATTTCTTTTAGACAAAGAATCTTTTTTGTGGCAGCTTGGGGTGAAAGAGGAGGGTCTTTGTTTAAGATGTCATTTATTATAAGTTATGTGCTTATGTGTATATAATGTATTAATCCTACTTTGTGAGAGACAAGGACATGGACGTTAAGAAGCAACCAAGATAATATAGATAAACATAAAGTACTTTTAGGCACACTTCACCCTCCTTCCTTTCATCCTTACCAGTGCAGACGAAGTGCATGCAGAAAAGCTGAGAGTCCCTCCATAATCAGCAGGATAGAAACCGTCAACACAGCAAAGAAGCCAAAAATCACAAAGAGGACTATAGAGCCCACGTAGCCCTGCCACCTCAGGGCGAGACGCATCACCATCACCCACAACACCTCTGACAGCTCTGCGAAGACAAAAATACTCACCATCAGTGCATGGAAAAAAGTATATCGCCTGTGTGTGAATAACTGGCTGAGTATGAGTGTGTTTAAGAGGAAGTCTGAGTGCATGCATGTGAATCATGGGAGTATGATCGTGTGTACTGTGTTCAACTAACGCGCATGTGCCAGACTAAGAGCCCAAAGTCGGAGGTAAGAGGCGGTGTTGGAGATGCAGCCCAGGCAGTACTCAATGGTGTGGATGGCTTGATGCATGAACACGTCTGCAGCGTCAAACTCCTGCAGAGAGCACAGTTTAAACGCTCAGTACATTTAAATTGGATTACTGAATTAAGTTACACATGGTTCTTTCTTACGTGCTCCTCTGCAGCTGCTCCCTCCACTTCACCCTGACAGGTGTTGATGGAGCCGTCATCTGACACAAGTGGACGTCTGTCTTCCTCCTTATGTCACAAACGACAAGAAATCTGTCAAGACAAACACTCAACTCTCGAAAAAAAAAAGATTCAAAAATGCTCAGCCAAACACAAACTCACCACTTGACGTCGTCTTCTCTTGAATGAGAGGTATTCACTTGTGGGATTCCCGAGCAGGAGGATGGGGACTGAACAAACTGCCAGCACCACCAGGACCTTCTGCACCACAGACTACACATAAACAGTGACAGGACCAGCTGTTAAACTTTTGAGCAGTACACGCTTACTTTAGCAGGTTATTTTAAAAGTCAGAATTGTGTTTGTGCAAGTTGTACAACCTCTTCAAACCATTGTCAAGAGCATGTCAATGTTTTGGGGGGATTTAAGTTATATTTATATCCATCTTTCAAGATGTTTCAGGTCATATACAGCATGAAAACAAGTTTGCAATTAGCTCAGTGTTGAGAGTTATCTGGAAAACTTCTCAAGCTTCACTGTCAGAAGACAACACACACACCTGTCCTGTATAGAGCGGTGGGTTTTGCGGGTTGTCTGAGAAGAGAAACATATCTATGAAGTGGATAAGTATACTGGGAGCCTCTTGGGACTGGGCGGGGCTGTAGGCGATCCACTTGAAGACCACCATGAAGACCAGGTAGCCAAACAGAGAGATCATGAAGAACAGCTCAGGGATAAGCACAAAGAACACACTTCTGATCTGGCCAAAGTGCCTGGAGAAAACAACAACAACAAAGGGAAGCAGAGGAACAAGAACGTGTGAGGGAAAGCCTGAATAAATATGAAAAGAAACAAAAATGGATCAAATAAATGAAACATGATGATTTACCAATAGTTGAAGAATGACAAGGAGACTCCAAAAGTCATGTGAATGATACCGATGATGACTGACATCTTCATCTTATATGAGTTGAGGAAAGTCAGTTTGTTGTTGGATAGTCCCCAGATCTGAGAATGGGACAAAGTTAGGACCGTTTTTTATTGACAAACAAGATGGCAGCATGAAATAAATGGACCTTGACAGATGTTCATACCGGATCAATGCCAAATGGATAGGGGCTGGTGAAAACACCGGCCACAGTAGGATCCATGGACAGGTACTGGTTCTGGGCCAGGACGGATGAACTGAAAGAAATAACATTCAAATGGGTAACATGGATGAGACAAAAAAATAACAAAAAGTCAAGCCTGAAAATCTGAAAGGTACTCACTTCCATATGTTCTTGTCAAACATCGGGCCAACGTGCCACGATGAGGTGAAGGTAGAGAGGCCTCTGCTGAAGCACTCGTTGTAAATGGCACCCGTGTAGATAGAAAAAAGTCCCATCAGCAGAATCAGATATCGTCCTCCGAACATCATCCTCCAGATCTGAAACGCACACAGAAGGTCAAAGACGTGTATCTGGTCTTTTCTTTCACAGCTGATTTGCGGAAATATTACGTGTACTTTTCTCTTCATTTTGAAGAGTATCATTATTTAAATCTGAACAAAGTAGACAGGGTTCAGTATTTTGAAGATATTGTGAGGTAGCATGGGATTGTGGAAGTTGCCTTCTTCATTGTTAAACTACTATTAACCACAAAAAAATATCCGGTGTGACTCAGGCAGAGATGTTCATGGCCGCATGTTATTTTTTAAAGTTTTAAATATATCGTATTACATTTATTTAGTCATGTTCGCCAACTTCCTTCCTGACTCTCTGACGAATCAGCTCATGTTTCCTGGAAGTTATAGTGACCAGATAAAATGCACTGTTGCCTTGGGGAGAATTTGGATTTCTCTGGGTTTGAACATTGTTGTTTTCAGACATCTTGAAGGGATTTGAAACAGATTTTAGAAAAATGCTATACAATCTAACCTTTCACAATTCTTATCCTTGTGTTGAGCTTGTGTGTGTTTGTGTGTTACCTCGTTGTTGTTGTTCCTCAGTTTGGGGTCCTTCTCCTCAAGGACCATCCACAGGGCAGCCAACGTCATCAGTAAACCATGACCCACGTCCCCAAACATCACAGCAAACAGGAAGGGGAAGGTGATGATGGTGTACACCGCTGCAGAGACATCGAGAGAAAAGACTTCACTGTATTTGTTTAACAAATACATGTGAAGCTGAGCACCCTCTGGCTTCTGAATGAAAGTGTTGTGTTGCTGAGCCGTAACAATTAGTCAGTTATAAAATTAAGTGCAAACTGTTTTCATTTTTTAAGCCATAAGGTCACAACATTTGGTCATTCCAGCTTCTTCAATGTAAGGATTTGCGTCTTTTCTTTGTGATTTATGATAGTATAATATCTCATTTCTATCTTTGGAGCTGTTGGTTGGAAAAAAGAAGCAATTTTAAGACATCACATTGGGCTCTGTGTGAATGTGACGAGAATGTTCCATAAAATAAATGATCAAACGATGTAATAATCAGTAGCTTTATCTCTAATAAAAATAATCATAAAATGTGCCCATGTGTGCTGGCGTACCTGGATTGACCTCACGGTAGCTGGCCACTCCATAGGCATCAACAATGTTTTGAAAACCAGCTGTGAAAGAGTTGAGGGGGAACAGGGTGGGTGGAGGGGTGGAGGAAGGCAGGCGGTTGTAGAAAGAATCGACCCCACTGCCACTTTTCCTCTGAGGACAGAGAAATATTAAGTTAATTATTCATTTACTTAAAAGCCTCCTCATCTACAACTTCCTGCAACTCTCTGTTGTCTTACCCCTCCCTCTCTCAGAGCGCTTTGCAGTTCGGGCAGCTTGGCAGTGGGACACCAGGCCTCAGCGATCAGGCATTTGTCAGTGACGGAAGGGCTGCACAGGTTCAGCACCATCTGGACCGCCTTACATTTCTGCACCCGTACCTTCCACTGGGGCAGCACGGCCACCGCCCGCATCAGCAGCTGCTGCAGGAAGGCCTCGGTCTGTGACAACACCTGCAGAACAAGGAAGTGAGATTACTTTACTGTTATTTTTGTATCTTCTAGCTTTGTCAAGTGTGATACAGACATCGCACAAAAAGGGCAGTTCCTGGTGACTGTATGCATGTTTGATGCTTTAACTTACTGATTTGATGTCTTCAATTCTGCCCTGAAGTCCCTGGAGAATCTCCTCTCTCTCCGCAGTACTTTCAGGGTATGCAAATGTCTGCGTGCGGAAGCTGTGAGTAGGGGAATTCAAATCATTTAACAGCTTCAACAGATGCAGCAGTGTGCAAATCTACAATGCAAAAACTGAAGAACAGGTATCCCACCAATCACAGATCTTCTTGACTTTCTGTCCGATCTGATCTCCCCAGTAGGAAATGAGAAACACTGTCCATTGCACCATTTCCCCCTGCAAGAGAAGAAAAAGAGAGAACAAATGTGATAAAATTCCACTAAGAAACGTTATTTGATGTGACAAATCATAAGAGACTGCTCTATCTCTCAGCCATCTCTCTTACTCTCTGTGTCCCAGTTCCTACCGTGTCCGGGTGCTCAAGTCGATCCTCCATTTCTCTGAAATCCACAATAATATAACCGCGACACGCCCGCCATAACAACCGTTCAAATGAGGGGACCTTCCAAGGGTGGACCACTCCTGCCACAAAACTACCAGAGTGGAGATTGCAGGGTTAAACTGTGTTCATTGTAGAAAAAAAAAACAAATAAAAAAAAAAACCACACACACACACACACATGGGCATTTCAGTAAACAAAATTTACCTGAGGTGGACATCTTGGCGGTTATCAAAGAGGCCTTGGCTTTCCAGTACAGGTGGCGGTGCCTGTGAGAGGAAAAAGATAAGAAAAGAAGATTATTTTTTTAATAGATTTAGTTTGCAGACATCAATTTGCTCACTACGACATAACAATTAAAGGACAAACAGTTTAAACCACCTGTGAGGCTGTGAGAGAGTGTGTTCTGGTCAGGACACCTCTGTACTGACAGAGCTGGGTCAGCTGAGCCCGCAGGCTGTCTCTGTTCCTGGACACCTATTGACACACACACGCACAATCAAAAATCTGTCACGCCAATAAGATCCACCTCTTTTGATATTGTACTGAAGAGACAGTAGAGGCTCTTCTCTGCTTTATCATCTCAGCCTTATTTTAAGTGCTCACCTCTTTGAGCTCTCTGGCCAGCCTCTCGCTCTCCTCCTCTATGGTGATGAGTTCGCGGGGCTGGGGGGCCAGCGGTGTCGGGCATGGCGGAGGGAGGGGACCCTGCAAGGGTGGGGACAGGGAACGATTGATCTCCTGCTCCAGGAAGGCTGAAGAGCAGATAAAATACATCTGTTAACAGAGAACACGGATGAAAATATAGGTGGGGAACAATGAGCTAGTACTTACCAAAAGTTTTCTCAAGTTCCTCGCATCGTCTGACCTCGCCGACAAACTTCCTCTGAAAGGCGTTCACATTCGGATTTAACTAAAACACAACAGCAGTGGAGAGAGGAAGAGAGCGACAGGGTTACTCATGTTCATCTGATCACAAGAAGAGAGAAGGAAAATGCTGCCGTCCCTCAGTGACTCAAAGCATCATTTGTGCTCTAAAACGGTGATAAATGTCAATTAGGGTTTCCCAAAGGCCAAGATGTCGTCCTCAAAGGTCTTATTTTGGTCACAGCCCAAAAAATATTCAGTTTTCTGTCATAGATGAGTGACAAAACCAGAAAATACATGCACATGCTGGAATCAGAAAGCGCTGACTTTTTCTTCTTTAAAATTGCTCAAACTGATTAACTGAATATCAAAATACCTGACGATTAATTTGTATTCGATAACTAATCAACAAAACAATGAACTAAAACAGGGTTGAACTCGATCCACTGCTTGTGTCTGACTAGTGGACTCTGAGCTTTTCAACACAATATAACAAAGTGCTAAATCAGGAGTTACTCACGTCTCTGAACTCCACCAGGCCCAGCTCCCCCAGCTCACTGACACAATTGTAGGCTGAGCCGGACTGAAGGAAGAGCTGCACCAGGCACACCTCCTCGCTGCGAAACATGGAGCCCATCGCTGCCTGAATGGCACCAAAGATAATAAGTTCAAATTAATAATAATGAGAGAAGAAGGGGAGAGGAAGTAAAGGGTGAACAAACAGGTCACAAAAGGCATCTGTTTTCCGTTGGTTAAATAATAGCTTTCAGTCACAGTGTAGAAGCATAGAAAAGGGGAAGCATCAAGGCCCCCTGGCTGTGATGATACGCTTGGGATTTCCATTATTGCACAGGCAAGTTTCTGCTAATATTACAAGCTCCCAGTTTTGATCATACATTAGAATTGCTCTATATACATATATATACTGTCAGTTGACAGGTTAATTCATCCATCTAGCTAAAACTGACGAGCTGAAACCATTTTAGAGAATTGTTGATTCAAGTCTGTGGTCATTTTGGAGGCTGTAGCTGCCCGCGAGCTGTACTGCGTTAAATTCAGACTAACCTCACTGATATAAATGGGGTGAAGAAAACTAAAGTACAGCCTCCAAAATGACCATTAAATTGAATCAACACTTTTATTCAATATCATAACTTTTAGTGGTGTCAGACTGCGCTAGTTTTTAGGTTTTCCTTTTTCTTCAGCAGACACAGCTCCTGAGGTGCCTGACATGGAGGATGTTGTATTAAGAGCCGGATGACTTCGCTTTTACATCGTTTTACAGCCACTTCTTTCACGATGTAAGCTTACTGAAAAATGTCTTTCTGTACCGCAGTGCATCATTTGACAACGTTACTTTACAGTGTGACCACTTGGAAAGTTGGCTTCAAAGAGTGGCGCTCTTCCTGGTGGCTTGGTCTTAAACACCTGGTTTAGCACTAAGAATCAATTTATCATAGCTGGTCTGCTGCTGCTGTTGTTGTTGTTGTTGTTGTTTGCTCGGCTGGCTCGGGCGTGTGTGAGCTGACCAATCAGAGGACGAAGGAAGGCACTACACTGCCAGGAGCTAGAAAAGCGCATTTCAGACATGATGATGCATCTTTTGGGCATTAAAGCATGTAAACCTATTCTTCTAGTAGTCCAAAATAAAACTGGGAACCTGAAAATGAGCATAATGTCTCTATTAAGTTATAAAATGTATGAAGAACTTGAACTTTACCTCAACAAACAATAAAGGGAACTACAATTACATTAATAAAAGCATATAAAAGCATTTAAAGAGGTAACGTTATTTGAATAATAATGATAATGCTAACTGTTTCAGCTGTAACGTTACAGGACCTACATGTTTGTCGCCGTAATGATCAATAACTAGGAGAAGTAAGTTTCGTTTTCACTGTCACGCGATAACAATGAAAGGACACCGAAATCACAGTAATGTAATATTATACAACAAAAGAAGGACGGGTTTGGGTGATTCGGGAGTGAAGTAAGGGAACAAAGAAAACTAGTTGTACGGTTTGACTTGAAATCACAATAGCGGTCCGTTCACGGTGGATAAAAGCAGCTTCATAAAGGCACAAAATGTCGCTGAAGAACCGAGCATCTCACCTGTCTGCCTCGTAAAATCCACTGGACTCCAAACCCCGCTGTCCGGCAGCGTACCGACGGACCGACCAGTGACTGCTGACCTGGACTAGGCAGCCGTGTTTATGAGAACTCACACTTCCCGTTTGCTCAGAGTCACGTTACTGCGGCCTCACGTGACGGCCGACGTTGGTCTCTCGTTCGGCCGCGAGGGGTCGTGGTTTCATTTGGCGGTAACGACGGTAAACACGATCCCGGCGAGGACGAGTCGACGGAGTTTAACAATCTAAACTTAGCTGAGTGATTAATATCATTACATCCCGGGGTAATACGTGTCATGTGGCCGCCGCTGAGCTAGGGCTAAACAGCGGTTGCTAAGCGACACACCGTGATTAAATTAGTACCATGACTTTCATTTAACTGTGGCCGCGTCCCAAACCGCTTTGTTCTCCACTCGCTCACTCTTCCCGTCACAGGCGCTCCCTCTGCAGTGAGCCGTGCAGTACGATTTCAGGCACTTTGGAAGAAATTACCTCCGTAAGGTTTAAAACAACATCTTGTGACAGAGAGGATCAAACACGAGGTCACATTACCCACTAAACATGTGCTTCATGTGGTTTGACGTGGCCTTGGTAATCAGTGAAGGAATGTAACTAAGTACATTTACTTAAGTACCTGTACTTTACTTGAGTAGTATTTTCTGCTACTACATACTTCCACGCCACTTCATTTTAGAGGCAAATTATTGTACCTCTACTCCAATACATTTAGTTGTTTACTAGTTACCTTGCAGTTGGTGTGCTGCTTCAGAGCCAGCATCTTGTTATTAGAAGGCTGCTGGTTCGATTCCCCTGGTTTGCATGTCGAAGTGTCATTGGGCAAGATACTGAACCCCAAACTGTGCTCGGTGAGACCTTGCATGGCAGACATCGCCACCTGTGTAAGAATCTGAGCATAAATCACTGTAAGTCGCTTTGGACAAAGGATAAATGCCCTAAAATGTAAGTGATGCTTAAGTAATATGAGATTAAACTATTTGTTTGCATAGGTGACTTAAATTTTTATCAGAGGATTATTTTAACAAAAAGTATGACTTTGGGTACTTTATACAACACTGTTGCTAATATTGCAGATCCCCTCCAGATATGACATATAGAAAATAACTCAGCTGTAATAATTTGTATGCATTTCTTTCCGCACCAAAAAAGTTAAATTACCCTTTGAAGGATAAATGAAGATTCTAACTCTACTCTGTGTCTCTCAACAAAAAAATCAAATTCTATGAAAATGCAAATATTCATCATTTAAAAAGTTTCACGACTGGACACATGCCTTCTACTGTTGTGTAAACTCATTTCTCGGTGCATGTGATTCACAATTGTGTTAATGTCTTAATGGAACATCATCAACCAACCTCACCAGATGAATCTGACAACTGCCGTTCATCATTTTGCACAATGAAACTATCAAGCAAGTTGAAAAATAAATAAACAGGAAGCAAAACACTTACTGGAGTGTCATGTCATTGAAATCACAAGGCATCTACGGGCGACTACACAACAAAGCACTGATATGAAACGGATATGATTTTAATTCCTGTAGTGGACACAATGGTGCCCTTGATTTGACAAACAGATGAATGGCAATACAAAAGATATTTTATTTTACTGTAAAAGGACAAGAGTTGCAACAGGTAAAATAGCAAGTAATGAGACATATACAATTGAAAAAAGACCAATGTTTAAATGAAAACAAATGAAATTGGTAATGAAAGTAAAAGGGAGGTTAAACAAGACTACATTTTTTCACAGAGGATCATGAATCTCATACACCTGTTCATTTTCTTCTTTGCTGTATTGTACGTCACTACAAAGTATTTTCATGTCACCCTAAAGATACTGTAATGAAGCTGGTCTACATTATGGATCAAAGCAGATTGCGGTCACACCAATTAGTCCCAACAGTGTAATATAACACTGGAATTGTATTATAAGCATCTTTAGATCCCCACACACACACAAAAAAACAAATACTACAGCAAAATCATATTTTCTTGCAAATCAGACAGGAATATTACACTGGCTTCTGTATCTTTCACATCATTTACACTTCAGTCTCACAAACATGTCGCCCTAAACGTGGTCATTCTATGGGATCTCATTTATGGACAAACACTAAAGAAGTAAAGTTAGCAGTGATTTTTTGTTGTCTTCTTTACTAAAAATTACAGGTCTATGCCGAGTCAGTATCCCGGATTGTGACAGCTTAGACAGAAACAAACATATCCTCCTCTTAGTCGTTTTCCTCCCATCATCCTGAATCAATCTTTTCTACAAACTGTAAAACTTGAGACTTCTGTCCATTCCTGCAGATGTCAGGAACTGGGCATTTTCTCCAAAGGCCACTCCAGTCACCAGTCCTGAATGGTCTACAGTTGGAGAGGAAAAAGACATGTCAGAAATCGGCTACTTCCACAAAGCAAACACTATGCTACATGTGATATGGAAACTAGAGACAAAGCATTTTTTCCACCCACCTGTGAAGTTGAGGACCTCAGACCACTGCTTGCAGATGTAGACACGGATGTCGGACCCTCCTACAGCCAGGTAGGTACCACTCTGGTCAAACACGAGGGACTTCACCTGTAACAGAAAAGCAAAGTATGAGTTTCAGAATCTCAAAAAGGTGCGAGCTTCAGAACAGAGCAGCAGCCCAGAAAAGAGAAACGATCCAATGCAGTGGTAAAATGGACAAAATTATTCTTTACATGTTCTGTGCTGCAGTTAATCCACAGACAAGCTATGTGGATCAAGCATTTACTTCCTATGACTACCACTGATCACGCTTACTTTAAATCATCTTGGTCTGAGATCTCATGAAATTGACTGAGCTGGATGCAATATTCATACAATTTACATGTCCTTATGGTAAATATGAAGCTAAATGTCCTCATAAAAATCTGGAGCATATTTAAAAATATAGGCTTGATTGACGTAAAAGGCCCTGTTGGGCCTTGGCTGAGGAATACGCTGTATTGTGTGGCGTTGTCGATACCACATGTATGTGGTGTGTTTAATCTATATTGAAACACAAACAAGTACCAAGTTGATGTTTTACATGCAGTTACTATTTCTCTCTAAGCCCAGAAACTTTCTAGATGTCATTGCACTGAGCCAAAAAATAGTTTCTGGCATTTCTGCTCAAGCTTCATTTTCAGTGTATAATCATGAGTACAGAATCGATCTTTTCATCCAACTCTGAACGACAAAATTAATTCCAAAATCTTCAATCCATTCATTTTATAGGAGAAATACCCATCATCTTTCTTTTTTTACCTCGTAGTTGTTGTCCAGAGTGATGGTCTTGAAGTTCTTCAGTTTCCTCAGATCCCACAGTTTCAGCGAGCTATCCTGGGCACCTGGAGCACAGCACCAGAAAAGGACGTTAGGGCGTTTTAAACATTCAGTACATAGTTCCAGATCTTTATAGTGCAAAATCAAGGGCTGACGACGCACTGAGGATAGGTCAGTAAATCAGAGAAGGCCTAGTAATGTGATGTGTGCGTAGTTTTCCCCCAGTATTTCTGCAGCACTGCAATCTGCACATCAAAGTTTAACCAGAACAATCTAAAATGCCATCAGTAGTACTAACCTGTGGCCAGATAGTATCCGTTCTCAGAGAAAGCAATGGAGGTGACGGGGCCAGAGTGGCCTGGGAAATTGGCCACATTGGTACGCTCCTTCAGATCCCAGATCTTGATTTGGGAATCGGCAGTTCCGGTGCCAAAAATGAGACCATCAGGATGGAACTGAGCACAGGTGAGAGCTGAAGGGGAGGGGACAGAAACATTAGCACCTGGAGCATAAAGTAATTCACTCAGACTGCCTAGAAGTGAACACAGAGGAACTTACCGCAGCCAGCACTTTCATCAGTGACTTTGGTAAGGACTCTACCAGTCTGGATATCAGAGAAGGCCCAGTACTGCACAACACAGGAGAAATAAAATACGAGAAAGTCAGTGGAGTCACACAGTTAATCACTGAAGACATCGCCTGTGTTTAAGTGTTAAATACAGCATGAGGTCTGTTTGTGTTTTTCGTTAAATTGCTCACACACCTGATCCTCTGAGGAGCTGAGCAGGTAGTCCCCAGTAGCGTGCAGGGAGAGTCCAGTGACGCCTGCATCGTGAGCACGTACCACCTGGACACAGTTGCCCCCGGTGACGGACCACACGCGGATGGTGTTGTCTGGAGATGCAGAGAAGACCACAGACTAGAGGGGGAAAGACAGAAAGGATGTGAGGGTTAGGAAGAACAACGATACGTAAAAATAACAGATCATACTGAACATGCCTGCAGACAAAGAATTGGTTTACTGAAGAACGACTGGTGTGGTTGATGTTTGAATCAAGGCAAATGTTACCTGCGATGGATGGTAAATGACAGAGGTGACCTTCTTGGTGTGACCCTTCAGTGTTGCCACAATCTGCTCCTCGTTCTTGTCAAACACCACCACGTTCTTATCAGCTCCACCTGACGAACACAAGAGGATTGATATCAGATTAAGTCTTCAAAATTACTTGTTGCATGTAAACAAATCACAAAAACCCTTAAAATGGCAAGATGCAGCAGAGGAATGGATTAGATTATTATACCAGTGAGGACTTTGTTGGTGTCTGAGGGACACAGATCCAGAGCCAGAATACCAGGGACACTGGCACTGTGAAGACCCTGAAGGCAACAAAGAGAGCTCATGTTGGCACTATGCACATATAAAATCCATTAGAAAACTTTTTCAGTCTTCTGATTAAAATAAATTATATACTCAAACATATATGAATCTTAACTTACAGCATGTGAGGCAACTTGGCGGTATTTGCTGAGATCTTCAGCTCTAACCAGCTCCTCTGGCACAGTTTTTCCTCTCTGAGGGAACAAAGTTTAACAGTTCAAGGAGTGTGACATTATATAACACAGTATCACAACAGATATAAACAATGTAGCAAGTAAAAGAGTAGTATAATACCTTCTTTCTTTCTGTTGTGAGGATGGTAGCTTTGTCTTGAAGCTGCAAACAGAAAACAGACATACTGAAACACATCTTAGACCTGATAAATAAATGGAAAGTTTATGTGAACAATGATTTATGCAGTGGGAGGACAAAAAAAGAAAAACCCATACCTTCTGGATGATCTCTGGGGTCATTCCCACCTGTTCACTAATCTCCATAGGCTCTCCACCAGCACCCTGAAATACAGATAAGAGATGGTCAAGAGGAAGTATTGTAAAATCTTACAATGATCATTTATAATCAGTATGTTATCCACTTGGATTAAGAGTCAGTCACTTACTGCTGCAGCTGGCTGAGAGGCTGGGACAGCCTGAGGGGCAACCAATCCAGCCTGGGGCTTGAGGGTGGCAAGAGCTGTGCAGAGAAAAAAAGATCTTTTATGGAACACACTGTCTGAAAATATTATCCAGTTCTCATGTTGGTATGGGGCAGATTCTGGAGAGTTGATGTGCTTTACAACTGGAATGAAGCCCTGCAGTAGAGGACACGAATACTCGCTTCCCACTCACCTTCTCTAGCAGCAGTGACCTCTTTGGTGAGTCGAGCGATGACTCTGCAGGCGGCATCATGTTGATAGAGGGCGTGGGACAGTTCTTGGCGAGTAGTCTGCAGCTGCTGCCGCAGGGTGAAGCTGTGAAGCATAACAGCATCCTAAAAACAGAAATGAGGAAACAGGATCAGGAAACTTTTCTCACCTCATTCTGTATATGTATTACAAGCACATTTGCAATTATCAATTTAGCAAAAAATCCATGGAGTCGCTTACAAAAACAACCAGGGAGATGTGCGTTTTAATTTCCCAGTCAAGACAGAATATGCACTGCATTGTGAACTACTAAATCCAAGACTGGTTGATTTGGCTCCAACTCAGACGTTAAAAAACATCTGACTCCTGATTCAAAACAGCTATTATGGGAAACATTATCTGTATGAGGGTGTATTTGTTGTGGATTTCTCTTTTGCCACCTCCACAAGGTGAACAACACTTACCCACTCATCTTGAAGAGACTTGAGAATGGCAGGGATGCTTGTTGCTGATGGAGCCTTTGGTCTAATAGGATGAGACACTAAAACAGAGAAGTTGCTCATGTTAGGAACAATCAATCTCACAAAAATAGCACTTTTCAAGACATGATGGAATAAAAGGTGCAAGTCATACTTGCTGTAGTCTACTGCAGAGGATACTGCATGTACAAGCACAACATCTGATATTTCCCCAAACATACCTTCAAAGATCACAATGGCTAAAACATCGGTCAAATAAGCGCGTTATCACCACACAAAATGTTTGTCTTGAACTTTTACAACAATCCGTACGTTTTTTAGACAAATATATCAAACATTCACTTTTTAAAGCTTCTCAGTTGTGATCATTTGTTAAATGGCTCTTCCATAGAGCTGTCTTATGTTTAGCTAAGTGTTATGTTACCTAATAATCTGGAAAACGGGTGCATTTCTCCAGGAACTCCATGCAGTTTACCTTTAATATCTACGAGCTGCTCCTCAGACAAGGGCTGTCCGTTCATCGGGTCCGTCCCATTCTCTGCGATGTACTTCTCGATCAGCCTGCGCTCAAACACCTGGTTGGACACCGGGGAGACGCACGGGTGCTCCGGCACCTCGTTGGAGACTGAGATAAAAAGCAGCAACAGCTTTCAAACCACACGATTTCAACAATGAAACAATCACAAGCAAGATCAGGGAACTACCGTGAGTGGAAGGCGGCACTGCATGGCCGCTAACGCTAGCTAAAGTAGCTAGTAGCATTAGCGCTAGCTAACCTCCACCGCCTCCGTCATATGAATGAATTGAACTCCACTTACTTGCACAAAACAAAGACATCTTCCCGACGCAGTCCTAGGAGTCTTTTCTGAAGATGGGATCACGCTCGTCCTGTACTTCAACAGTTATTAACGCTAATGTTGACTTAACTTATGTTTTAGTCAAAATGTAAGTAGCACGCTGTCCTTTCATTGCCGCTACAAACGGGCTTCTTCTTCTTCTACGGTTTCCGCCTGTCTCTGAGCGTCACAGCGTCACCATGGCGCCACTGCCCTCTGCCGGCCGAACAGGCCACCGCCCCGATCAATGCACCGAAAACTGGGGCTGAAGTGATTGCTCACATTTGACTGCTTATCATTTATCAAGCAAAAAATTAAATAAGAATAAAAATTGTCCGTACACAGCTTTTATAATCCCCCGGCATTGGTGCCCACTCCCAAACTAAGTCTGGACAAAAAGCAATTGTAATCATCAGTAGTCATATTTATGAGATAGAATGCCTAAATAATAAGTCGAAAATCATAATTATGATATTAAAAAACATGTTTAAATAATGAGTAAAGGTAAAGATGATAATGAGATTTAAAAAAAAAAGTACCTACAAACATGAGTAGTTTCCTCAGTTAAACTGGAAAATAAAGTTGAACACATCAGGGATTTGGCCATGCAGACGCACAAGTAGCCTACATTTATAATTTTGCCATGAACTTTGGGAACTTCATTGCACCTTTTGACACTTTTTCCTGACATTTTATACGTGGCTGTGGCTCAGGGGTAGAGCCAGCTTCTTGTTATTGGAAGGTCGCTGGCCCGATTCCTCTTGTCTGCATGTCGAAGTGTCCTTGGGCAAGATACTGAAACCCAAACTGCTCCTGATGTGCTGGTCGGCACCTTGCGTGGCAGCCAATGCATCAGTGTTTGAATGTATGTCTGAATTACTATAAACCGCTTTGGATAAAAAGTGTCTGCTAAATGACGTAAAATGTTATATACAAATATAACAGAGATAAAAACAAAAGAGATAAATCGATGATCAAAATAATCCTTTGTTCTGTCCAAACATTTGGTACATTGGAGAAAATCATCTCAAGTGTGTGTGCGTGTGTGTGTGTTAAATATAGAACCTACATTTTATTTTTAGTTTGAGAGACGACATTTTGATAAATCCAAAAATATCACAAGCAGCAGTCCATCCTCTTCTGTCACTAGAAAGATTTGGTGATGAGATATTATCCTGTACACAAGGTCCACAGATTAATAGGCTATTGCAATATTTGGTGGAATATGTAACATTTTACACAACTATCACTACAGAGTTACCTCGAGGGTAAGTACACTATATCGTTGCAAAAAATCATTGAACTGCAGAAAAGGGAATTAAAAAAGTGATGATTAAAATGTTGTTGCAGTCAGGAATGGTTTAACGTGATGGACGGAGGAAAAAAACAGGTCGACTAACTCTATATAATCTGTACAGTACTGAAGAATTCCCTTTTGCAAACGTTTGTATCACAAGTTCTAACTTCTACGTAGCCCTAGAGATCACGTTTCTCCCACAAACACGCCATCACTCAGCAAATCCAGTGCAGGTCATATTGGTCCTGAGGGTCCGGAGGTAGGTAACAGCACAGGAGATTTCAGGCGCACCACCAACAGCGTCGAGAAAAACCTAACATGAGACAGGAAGGCTAAAGCTCGATTAACGCTCCCGAAAAAATTACTTGAAAAAGTGACATGCAATATTGATACGGAACCATTAAAACTAGGCTAAAGATGCAAAAGGCACAGGTGAGGTCTTTCTTGTCTTCTCCTGCTTTCGTCTTCCTCTCCTCACTTCGGTTCCGACTCTCCCGTTTTATTAGAAGTTCAGTTTCTCCGACGTGTAAACGCTGCAGGACTCAGAGGTGTCCGTGTCTAGTGGCAGCGTGGAAAAGTAATGCTGTGATTCGCGCCGTCTTTCGTTGTCTTTCTTGATCTGGAACTGAACGCAGTCCTCGGAGGAGTGGAGGCAGTCTGACACCCCGGGCACCGCAAAGGAAATCCGCCTCTCTTCCTCATTAGTCGTCCCCCGCTAGGAAGGAATGAAGATGTTTAGATAATCTTTAGGTCTGTCACGTGTAAATTACTCACAACTTGAGCGTGGCATCACCTCAGGAGTCGAGTGATGACACGGGGAGCTCCCTGCTGCCGATCTGTGTGCCTCCTGGTTCTGAGCTCTGGGACTTCCTATCATAACCGGACTGTAACCCTGGAAAAGACGAACGGCAGCACACGAGCACATTCACTGCTATTTAACATTTTTAAACAAAGAGATGAAACCTACTGATTCATTTAAATCATTTAAATCGGCCTTACACTGTGAGTAGGACTGGCTCTCGGGGTCCATTTTCTCGGCGTTCCAGGCTGCTGAGAGTGACCGTAGAAGCCTGAGGGCTGAGGGCTCGGCTGGCTGTAATCCTGCAACACACAAACACACACACACACAAAGCTCAGCACAGCCACTTGGTTTGGTAATACAGTCTTGGAGAAAAACAAAAACTGGTGGCCTCATTTATGAATCCTTCAGATGTGTTCTTTGTTTACTTCCTTTGAGATGGGTGAAAGATTATTTCAGCACTCCAAGGCCTTTCCATCATTCGCCCCCCTGTCTGTATGTTAGAAGCTGCAGTATGGACCCTTTGTCTCCCCCCTCGTGGCACTCAGATTTCTCTGCCATTTGCCCTGCACAGTTGCCGTGGCAACTTCAACAAAAGCTCCAGCTCCAGGTGTTTCCAGTGCAGCGCGTCTCCACTGACACAACATTTAAAATGCAGAGAGATTTTTCGTGAGGATCTGGGCTTAATCAGCGATGTGTGAACTTCTTCGGCAGCGGCCTAAATACACAAGCCTGTTCCATACGCCGGCTTTAAGTTGTATGTCTTTTTTCATTACCATGAACATTGCCACAAAAAAAAGAAAAGACAAAAAAACCAACAATTGACTTGATTCACATTTAGGCGCATTCATGAGGGATTTTCAACTGACAGGCATTCAGTAAGATGAGTGCAAAACCTATTCCTGCATGTGGTCCATGCTCTGGGCTCTATGCTGCTTTTGTGTCAGCGTTAAAATGAAGAAATAGAAGCTGTAGTACAACGATCATAAAATATCACTTTCACACCAAAGACTTTGAGAGAAAATCAGCAATTTACTAGTTACAATTCCTCCCATGTTTCCAATTAAGTGTCATGAAGATGGAATAAATCACAGTAAATCTCCAAAAAGTCTCTAACTATAAAAAGTCAGAGTGTAGTGTTGTGTTGCAGTGGCCCTGTGAGTGCCGTTGTTATTTATCTGTTCCAAACTCTGTTACACAACCCCCCTTTATGTAACAAACACTATTTCTTCTCCTACCACCATTTCATTTTATCTTTTCATTTTAACTCAACTCACTTATTTATGTTTGCGTGCTCTATGTGGTTTCTTTTAACGTATTTATAACCAGAAAAATGTGAAAGCAGCTGGAAACTGCATGAGAAACGAACAATATAAATCAAAATATGTCATGTAAGCACTATAATCAGGGGAGACCAAATCTATTTATTATAGAACGTGGTAAGAAGCTAATCTATAGAACTAATTGATTCTCCTGATCTCCTCACCTGGATGTTGACCCTCGGAGGGTTGGCCGGGGGCGTGCGGTTTGCTCTGAGGCCGGCGATGATCTGCGTCAGGCTGCAGTTCGGGTACCGCTTCATGAACAGGATGAAACCGGCCAGTGACACGAACATGCCAGAAGGGACAGTGATGGACTTGAGAAGTGCGCGCCATCTGCCTCCTTTTTCTTTAGAGAGCGGCCACAGAGAGGGGGATGATGGATATCAGAGTGAGGGGCGATTATGAGGAAGCACAGAATTCAGTTACAAATACACTTAACATTTAAAGACGCGCTGCTCCTCACCGAGCACATGCAAAAAGGTGGAGGACACCAGGTTGCCATCCCCATCTCTGATTTCATACACTCCGTTGTGCCTTGAGGTCAGCCTGGCTATGACGACCTCATTGATGGTTCCGTTCCTGCCCAGGGAGATGAGGCCCCTGTAGCGCATGTCGTGGTCTGTTACCTGGCCCTCACGGATCAGCTGCACGGGGCCACGAGGGGGCTTGGGGTCAAAAGGGCCCAGGGAGGATTCGTCGGGGTATCGGCTGGGGGTAAAAATGAGGTGGGCATGCGGGATGGGAAGAAAGAGGGGCAGGTTTAGAGACTCCTTGGTGTAGCGGGTGACATTGAAGGAGTGTCCTGGACCCACATGCAGGATCATGAACACAGAGAGAGGAGCGGGATGAAATGTATGAGAGGGTGTCAGATGGGAAAGGAAAGATAAAACATAAATGTTACAGTTGACGGGATCCTAAAGAAATTCATCAGTCAGCTTCTTAAAACTCTCGTCTTCCGTCTCTGCTCACCGCGGACAGTGAGGGTGCTGCGGGACACCACCTTGCCCGTGTCGTCCCTCACGGTGTAATTGCCTTGGTCCGCCTGCGTCACCCTCTCGGCCACCCAGACCTTCCCGCCGCGCAGCAGCCGCCCCCGGCCGGCATTGCTGGTCTCGGGGTCCGTCCGGTTCCAGAGCACCACTGGCATGGCCTCGGGTGGAGCTCCGCGAGGGGAAAACTCCAGTAGGGAGCCATCTTCAGGGATGTTGTGCTCGAAGTTCTCCCCGTAGTTCCTGTGGTAGGACTTAATGCATTCTGGAGGAAGACGAAGGAGTGAGGGATCACAGAGATCATCAGTAATGGAAAGCATATTAACCCAAATACTGTAGTTAAGTTCAATTCTGAGGTGGGTGTTTCAATCTTAGGCTACTTCATGTTAAAGGGGCTCTCTGGAACAATTTGTAGCAATTTACACATATTAATCACTTTGTTATTGGCAAAAAATGAGCAGATTGTAACATGACATGAAAAATGAGACCTTCCCCGTCTCTGTGGCGTTGCCTATACAATCCTGTGGTTGATCTGGGTCGGTTGTTTAATGCTGCTGGACTGTGGATTTCTTTGTGAAGGATGAGGGTCAGACTTTATCTCAGTGCCTCCATTAACAGATAGCAGCAGTAGCTAACACTAGTTCAGATACAGAGTCCACTAATTCAAACCAACGACCAGCTTCAAGCACAACACTGGTCTCACAAAGAATCATTAAGTGCCTACATTTCAGAGGGTACCTTTTAATCCACTACATTCACAGGTGTTGTTACGCACTACTTTTCAGATTAAAACTCTGCATAAAAAGCATATGACAGGCTTAAAATAAAGAAGTTTCCAAATCTTTTGGCTTGTAAACACAGCAGTGTGACACCCCTCTAAACATATCAGCTGTATTCATGTAAATAATTGTTCAAGAGCTGAATAATTAATCCAAAGCACCATGTTTTAAATGATAAACAAGAAAAAACTCAAACAATAAAACAAAGACTAGAGTAAATTCACAAAACGGTCATTTACTGTCATCTCTTAAGCACTCATCTTGTGATCAATCTTGAAAGAGATGTCAAAACTGTAATTTCTAATTTTAGTACATTTTTGAATGTGTTGATCTCAAATTCAAAATCCTTTAATTCCAGGACAGTAAAGGAGATAGCTGATGATTGATTGATAAAATAAGGACAGATCTCCCAGAGAGGAAACTTTCATACCTGAAACAGTCAGATGAACAGTCTCGTAGGTGAATCCAGATGACAGTTTGATGGCGTAAAGTCCCTGATCAGCATGAGTCACTTCTTTTAGGACTAACATCTTGTCTCTGGTCCACTTAAACCGCGGCTCCCTCACCTGCAGTCGCACAGTAAACAGGTTTTAGAAATCTGGACACGCAACAAAGAAAAAAGACAAGCAGGGACACACTTCCACTCACTGTGGTTTTGTCCAGCAGGACACGCCGCGGCCCGTCAGAGTCTGGTGTGAAAAACACCATTCTGGATGTGGAGTACACGGGCAGACGAAATTCCTTCCCGGCACACACCATCTGGGCTTCCTCTCTCTCACCTGTCGAAGCGGAAATAGAAAATGAGCGACCTCAGATAACACATTTCACAGGTGAAGATTAGGTGATAAAATGAGGCACATGACTCACCCAGTACGACCCAACCTGCAGAGAAAACAGAATGAACACGATTATCATTAATCTTCTCGAGCACAATGCTTGGAACTCATTAAAATATCAATGAGGAAAATATGGCAGCACTTCGCTCATACAGTCTCAAATCATTCAGTTGGATTCAGTCGGATATAAGAGCGCTCTAAGGCCAACAATGACCCTCTTCTAGCTTCTCTATTAGATTTAAGCATGGAGTCTAATTCTTTTGATTGTTCACCTACAAACTTGAACAGACCTTAATGCTCTCTCTGCTCTCAAAATCAAAATCTTCTGCAGTTCTGTTGAAGTGAGGAGTCCCCCAAGGTTCTGCATTTATACCACTTTTATTCTCATAGTCAAGTTATACTAAATAACCCCAACAGTTTAGCTAGTCTTGCCTAACTAATATTGAATGCTGGATGTTTTTTTTTTTAAAATGCAAATCAATGTGTGGACATTTAATGGCAATCTACTATTTGGATGCCTGGCAAAACATAAAAAGGCTGCTGCTCATAATCTCAGTATAAGTTCTGCTGTAGATCTCTGACTTGATGAGGTGAAGAAAACTGTCATTCATACTTTTTTTTTGTACATTTCCAAAAAGTGGTATACATTGGTAATTGTTCTGACCTGGACCATTTTGATGCACTTTACTCTTATACATGTCAGAGCTTGTTGGTGAAATTCTAGCCTATAATATGGAGCCATTGATTTAACAAGCGCAGCATTTACAGTCAGCGTATGGCTGTGTGCACCTTTAAAGTTGATCCGTGACCACCAATGATGGAGAAAAAGAAAAATAAGACAAAGAAGAAGAAACTTAAAACAAAAAGGTAATTATCAGCAATCTGTAGATTACAACTTGCTATAAATCACACTGTGGATTAACTGAGGACTTGTGTGCCGGTCCGTCCCTTTAGCTTTGCTGTCTGTGCTTGTTATTCCCAGGTCTCAGCTGGGAGACGGGGGGCTGATCCAGCCTATGTTGTCTGAGCCCATCAAGATTAGACAGGCTACATTTTAACACACTCATTTGAAAGGAAACATTGATGCGTGGAGAGCTACTCATCAGTTTTGTTTCAGCTTGAAAGTTTAGCCTTCCTCACGAAGGCTGGGTTACTAAGTACTTTTATGTTTCTTGTCATTTTAACCTCTCAATCCTCACAATGTCATATTCTACTATGTTTACATTTTGTCATTGTTTGTTGCGATTTTAACTCTGTTGCCTTTATTTCTGGCCTTTTTCTACCCTTTTTGTTTGTTAGTCCGGCACAATTAACAATCAGCAAGGTGACAAATCTGAAGCACCACTTTTTTTTTTATCTGTTTAACATGTCACTTTACTGCTTTTCTCTTGACTGTGTTCATTATTTAAGTAGCTGTTGTGTGCGAAGGAAAAGCTGGGGCTACTGAATCAACTTGTCAGGCATATCAACTCGAATAAGAAGCAACAGCCACCACAGCCTGTGTCATTAAAGCCTTCATGGGACATGCTCTTTACCTGGAGAGCTACTCATCAGTTTTGTTTCAGCTTGAAAGTTTAGCCTTCCTCACGAAGGCTGGGTTACTAAGTACTTTTATGTTTCTTGTCATTTTAACCTCTCAATCCTCACAATGTCATATTCTACTATGTTTACATTTTGTCATTGTTTGTTGCGATTTTAACTCTGTTGCCTTTATTTCTGGCCTTTTTCTACCCTTTTTGTTTGTTAGTCCGGCACAATTAACAATCAGCAAGGTGACAAATCTGAAGCACCACTTTTTCTCCCCCAGACTCTTTTTTGGGGGGAAACACAGAACCTCAAATAGATGTTTTGACCTCTCGACCATCATTTATCAACATCTACAATTGAGGATTAGGGACATTATATTATTAAAAAAAAAAAACCTTTATCATTGACTTCTATAATAACATTTTCCATTTGTAACTCGCGCGATTTACCAGTGTCGGCTGTTGATTAGAGAATTAGAAATATGCAACCCTATTAAAGGTGCATTCTGTAGTTTTAGGGAAGATATTTTAATCAGAAGACAAAGATCTTCGTGGACTGTTTTTTGTAATGCCTAGACAAACTAAATAAACAAACTCTTTTTTATTTTTTATTGTGGAATAAACTGAAGAAAGAAACTGACCTTAAAGTAAAACACAGATTAATACTGTTTTGCTTTCTTTATATGCGGCAGACCCGATTCCTTGTTTTCCGCTGACTAAAAAGCTTGTTTATTCAGTTACAGAAAAGATAAATATTTTTCAGTTTGTATTATTTCCTTATTAACATTGTAAATATTAAAATTCTGAGTTTGAGTTTCGTCTCCAAAACTACACAGCGCCCCTTCAACGACCTCATTAGAATTATATATGAAAACTGTAAGTCTCATCACAAACAGAGAAGTCAGTAAGATGATAGTTTATCATCATTAATAGCTACATTATCAAGATAAACACCTGCCAAAGGGCATGGCCTGCGAGAGTGGCTGATAATAGACACAGAACACATGAAAAAATGATTAATTATTAATCATTGAAGCCATTGTTGTGCATAAGTATGAACATCAAAGGGAGTCTTATTCAAAGTGGTGTCAAAATGATCTCCTTGCACTCACCCACAGCCAGAGGCAGGATGAAGAGCGCGGTGAGCAGGACAGAGGAGGACATCTTCCCCTGCGAAGACAGACAGAGATCGTTTTTAAAAAAAAAAAAAAAAAAAAAAAAAAAAAAAATCTACAACGATGCAGAGACGCACACGGGATGGACATGCGTGCCCACCCTCCTCATGTTTGATCATCGATCAACAAGCCACGCCAAGAGGGAGCTCGAAGACCACCGAGAGGATGTTTCTGCAGAATACACACGCGTAAATCCAACACATAATCAATAGTGTCACCGCCTGATCCGTGACGACCCGTCTGCCGTGTGAAGTCACGTCCACTCAGGTGTCCAACATGTTTCACCAGCCCGATGACCAACATTCACAGCGACGGAGAGGCCATCGGGCCGTCAGTCGCTGATAAGGTCCAAACGATCAGCCGGCCTGAGGAGCGTCTCCTCTGCACTCACCTGCGGGATGTGCGAGGAACAAATCCACCGCTGGATGATTAGAAATGTTTATGTGGATGGAGATAAGAGGATAACACCGTCCTCTGCAGAGTGCGCATGGGCACTGCCCGCTTTCTGTTATTTATGGGGACAGTGGGTCGTATTCTCAGCAGCTCTTAAGCAAGATGCGTCACACGTTGCGTCGGTTTTGTCGGTTTACGTGAACAAATACGCTGTTGGCGCAAGTTGGAAAGTGGGTACTGCTGGTGGGCTGCGCGACATGTTCACAGGAGAAATGCACTGATATACAAATCTGAGTTTCTTCTTCATTTGAGTATCTCCGTTCATTGCGACTGAAGCTGTGGCTCAGCGAGTAGAGCAGGTCGGCTAGTGATCGGAAGGTGGTTCAAATCCCAGCTCCGTCCTTGAGCAAGATACTGAACCCCAAAGTGCTCCTGATGTGCAGTTGGCACCTTGCATGGCGGCCTCTGCCATCAGTGAGGGCGATGAGCTGGCGACCTGTCCAGGGAGTACCCTGCCCTCTCCCGGAGACAGCTGGGATTGGCTCCAGCAAAAAAAACCCGACCCCATAAAAGGGATATAGCGGTTACGGACAATCATATCATATCATATCATATCATATCATATCATATCATATCATATCATATCATTGTACATTTGCACAGTCACACTTATTTCACATGTATTATATCTTGCACACGTCATGTATACACAAGGACAGTTACTGTATATAGTATGTTTATTTATATTCTAATTCTAATCAAATTGCTATTCTGTTCTTTGCTACGTATTTCCCTCTGTACCTGTGCCTGGACCTGTGAAATTCCCTCAAGGTAGATCAATGAAAGAATATAATATAATATAATATAATATAATATAATATAATATAATATAATATAAGATAAGATAAGATAAGATAAGATAAGATAAGATAAGATAAGATAATGGGCTGCACAGTGGCCCAGTGGCTAGCACTGCTGCCTCACAGCTAGAAGATCGCCGGTTCGCATCCCGGTCCCGGTTGGGACGCCTGGAATCTTTCTGTGTGGAGTTTGTATGTTCTCCCTGTGCAAGCGTGGGTTTTCACCGGGTACTCCGGCTTCCTCCCACAGTCCAAAAACATACTGAGGTTAATTGATCATTCTAAAATTGTCCGTAGGTGTGAATGAGAGTGTGTGAGAGTGTTCGTCTCTATGTGTGGCCCTGCGATGTCCAGGGTGTCCCCTGCCTTCGCCCTAAGTCAGCTGGGATAGGCTCCAGCCCCCCCGCGACCCTGCAGAGGATTAAGCGGCGTACATAGAATATGTACAGATGATGGATGGATAATATAAGATAATATAATATAATATAATATAATATAATATGTAACATAACATAACGTAATGTAATATATAATGATATGTTGTTGTTTTCCTGCATTATGAGTAACCTATCTCTGCTTTAGATGGTTTAGACTTCTAGGAGTATTTTCGTAGACCAGTGGTTCAACCTTGTTAACATTTGTTCCGTACTACTGATCCCTAATCACAGGTTTTGGCATTACATTTCATTATGAGTAGTTCGACCAAAGAGTAATTTTGCTTCTTTGAATTGTTTAATCTGAAATACTTTGGGAGGAGGTGTAATATTTAACCTGGAGCCTCCACACTCTCACCTATGTCGGGAACCACCACCGATTACTATGTGTATGCGCAGTATGAGCGCATGTGGCGCAGTTTGCGCGCATATGGCGCAGTTATGACGCGCACAGCGTGTGAACGAAGCCTCGCCCAGTGTTTTCTTTTTGTCCTGGAGCGAAATAGATAGATGCACGCCCGTTTACAGTGAGTAGA
The DNA here is from genome assembly GCF_904848185.1 of Acanthopagrus latus. Taxonomy (NCBI): domain Eukaryota; kingdom Metazoa; phylum Chordata; class Actinopteri; order Spariformes; family Sparidae; genus Acanthopagrus; species Acanthopagrus latus. Next base: position 19,624,196 of record NC_051056.1, on the reverse strand, counting down.
AAACCTCTTGTCTTTAAATGACGTGCTCAGTGTTCAGTTTCGTCCGCTGTGTGTTCGCAGGAGCGATGTTAGAAAACCTCCGCTCTCTCTGCAGGACATGTTGCTGCTGTTGGTGACCGCCTCCTGCGCTGTAATTGGTGAGTGCATAACTTCACAGAAGAACAGGCGACAGGTTTTTATCTGTTTAACATGTCAATTTACTGCTTTTCTCTTGACTGTGTTCATTATTTAAGTAGCTGCTGTGTGCGAAGGAAAAGCTGGGGCTACTGAATCAACTTGTCAGGCATATCAACTCGAATAAGAAGCAACAGCCACCACAGCCTGTGTCATTAAAGCCTTCATGGGACATGCTCTTTACCTGGAGAGCTACTCATCAGTTTTATTTCAGCTTGAAAGTTTAGCCTTCCTCACGAAGGCTGGGTTACTAAGACATGGTTTTCATTAACGCTGATGAATAGCTCTCCTGGTACAGTGCCTGCCTCAGGCCACTGGGTTCAAAACAAATCAGCCTTACTGTGTATTCATGAGTTGAAACTGTGTGGTTATCATGTTATCGATTAAAGACAAGCAAAGAGGTAACCCCTGGCAGAAACTGAGGGTTACAATAAACTGTACATTTATAAAAAAATAAAAAAATAAATAAAAATGTACCGTTAGAAAGAGGAGGAGCAGAAGAAATGTTTAAAAAATGTACTCAAATGAATATCAAATAGGATAGAAATGCTACGTACACTAGATGGATCCCTGATGCTTGTAAATGTGCACCGGGATACATTATCTGTACACTCACACACTCACGTAATCATCTCACTCAGTTTGTTTGTGTCACAGCAAAGGAAATGAAACTGCCCACCACAGACTGGCAGACAGGAACGCAGGAGAGGGTGAGGAGAAATGAGTGGAGGGAGTGTGAGAGGGAGTGGGTAGGACAGGAAAGGAGGAGAGCGGGGTCTTGTGGTGCTACTTTAGAGAGATGGAGGGAGTCGAAGGGTCGGAGCTCCTGTCTTCTCCCCGCTGCTCCTCCAGGTCTTTTCATGCCCATGATGTTTCAGAAGATTTTCTGTGTCTAACTTGCCTCAATATTCCCTCAATCTCTTTCTTCTTGACATGTTTCGGATTCAAGGTTCATCTGCCGGCGTTAGGAATGAGGAGATCTGTTATGGCAGCTATATGAGTTTTCCGACTAGATATGTACCAGTTTTATTCCGTGGACAGCTGTACTTCACGCCGAATGATGGGGGACCCAGGAAGCTACTGATGGATAATGGGGAGGTGAGCAGCTTTGCTACAACATCCCTGCACAGTAATGAGTGGGGTTTGGGTCAGCTTATGAGAAAATAACCAAGGGTTTTTGGCGAGCGGGCAACGGTGGCAACGTCGTGTGGAGGATGTCTTTTAAGGAGATCACATAACTCTGTCATAACAGCCTGGGTGGGAGCAGGTATTAGGAACCCTTCCCCGCGCATCACTACAGTGCAGCAAGATGAGGAATATGACAATTCTCTGGTCTGTGTTCAAGCAAACCAGGTTTTACATGAATGCAAAATCCACTTTGTCCTGTTTGCTTTGTCCACCAATTCAGTCAAAGGATCCACGCCTCATATTTCCCCGCGGCAGGGGACTCTTATTACAAGATCTGAGAGACAGCGATAGTGGGACATACTCTGGATTTGATGAAAGGACAAAAAATGAAGACAACATCATGGCACTGAGAGTTTTGGGTGAGAATGTGACACTAATCAGCATATTTAATAAATCATTCATGTGAATGTGTATTTATATTAGCTATATGCAGTATTCCTATCAGTTAACAGGTATTCTTTCTCAAATGTGTCTTTTCAGATTGTTCTGAAAAGAAAACAAAAACATTTGGAGAGACGTACACACTTGATGTTTCTCGACGGGCTGAATACCTGGAGTTCACGCCCCTTCACACCAGTCAGACAACGGTCCTGTGGAGTCGCTCCAACTCTGAGGCGAGTGAGGGAGGCAGAGGGGGGATGACGTCTCGTGGCTGGGAGATCGTCTGCCTCTCTCCAGCAGACAGAGGCCACTACAACTTCAGGAAAAAGGACAACTCTTTGCTGTCTAGGATAAGGCTCTCAGTACAAGGTGATGTTGGGAGCGCGATAGGTGCTGCTTGTGAGGTTTTGGACTGCTGTGTATCTGATTAAATGTTCTTATGCAATCTCCTCTTTATCACACACAGAGAGCTTCAAAGACTATCATGCATATGTGAACGGACGGCTCCTCATCGAAGATTCATGTTTTGAGGGTGTCTTATGGACTGTGACCTTCTCTATGATGGGAGCACAGGAAAGCGAAATGTTGATAAAAGCAGGCAGGGTGTTGAACAACGAGTGGATCTCACCGTCTTTTAAGATGAGAATTTGGGTCCTAAATAATGGCATCGATCTTAATCCTGTGAGGGACACAGACGCTGGAACCTATACATTCAGTGACCCGCAGGGCAACCTAGCCCATGTTGCTACGTTGGTGGTCTACCCTGGTGAGTAACACATTTTATTCATACGTAAGGAAAAATGTATAAATAAACAATGACTGACACCTAACTAATGACTTCTTCTTCTTCTTCGTCTTCTTCTTCTTCTACTTCTTCTTCTTCTTCTACTTCTTCTGCTTCTTATATCTCTTCTTCTTCTTATACTTCTTCATGTTATACTTCTTCTTCTTCTTCTTTTTTCGTCTTCTTCTTCGTCATTTTCTTTTCTGCTCTTACAGAATCGGGATATGTCTATGCTGCTATCGCGGGTGGGATTGTCTTAGCGGTGATTATCTGCTGTTGCTGTGTGAGGAAGTGCTGTTGTAAAAAAGCTTCTAAAAGGGACGAGTCAGCGCCTGTTGCTGTGTATTACCATGTAAGTCCTTCAGATGAGCATTCATGCCAACTATTTATAATGTGTGTATTTGATTTTTACTTTAGATTCTCGTTCCGATTGCAGGATCCGGATCAACCTGCATACACAAGTTCTACTGCACCCCCTGCTCCAGATTACTCTCATCAGCCAGTGAACTCTCCTGCTTATAGCCAACCAGCAGCTACCTCCGTTGGGCCATCGGTAGGTGTTATTTAAAGATTTTTAAACTGTGAGGTGCTTCCTCAAGGGTACAGGGAGAGAGAGATGTGAGGTAAAGCTACTGTGTAGAGGGAGGAGAAGGTACACGGAGATGTTTAGAGAAAACGACGGGAAGTTGGTTATTGTGGTTTGTCCCGCTGAGCTGAGTGGTCCCACTCGCCAACATGGTCTGCGGGTTCAGCTGCAGCAGTGTTGGAGACAGTACCGCTCACAGAGTCAAGCTAGGTACTGTACTCACATACCATCTTGCAGGCTGCAGCCTCTTTTTTTCCGGCGCTGACTCGTGTGCATTAATCTTTTTCTTTCATTGATTCTTTGATTTTAACTGCAAAATCTTTGTTCTATGCATGATCAGGATCAACCTGCAGGCCCAGGTTACCCAGCTGCCCCTCCTCCAGCATACTCTTATCAGCCAGTGAACCCCAGTCAGCCTGAGGTACACACACAAACTCACATGAATTCCCTTTTGCATGCATGAAATCTTAATGTAGGAGCTCAAAGTCTCCAGGCATGAATCAAAGTGTCTTGACAAAAAAAAGAAGAGTCCCTGTCCTAAGACAGGTTTTTTTGTAACTTTTTTCAGCAACACACATTTACCTTGTTTTTCTGTTTTTGTTTGGCCTTTTTCTTCTTTTTTTTTTTTTAATCCAGGTTTCAGCTCCGGGAGGGCCGGGAGCCACTCCAGCTCCTTCACTCGGCTCTGATTATCTCACCTCGGACCCTGACACAACGTTTGAGCTGAAAGGACTGACCTTACCCTCTGCCCCCCCCCTCGGTTCAGACTCAGGTTTCAGTGATGTTTATACCTCTGATAAATTAAACTTTCTATAAGGAGCACACAGGAAATGTTTTGTGGTGCAAACTTGATTTCTGAATGTTCCTTTGTGACTAGCAGGAACACATTTGAGCAGTTAATTGCATTGTGTGAAACACACATTAACTATTTGTGGTAGGAAATGGACAATTTATATTGTGAGAAACAAGAAGTCATTCACACTGTGTTGATCAAAAGTCTGAGGCCAGTGCAGAATGATACTGTTGAACTTCTTTCATTACAGGTGTGTTTCAAGAGCCATCTGCTTAAATCAGGTTGACTGTATGATAGTGCTGCACAGTTTCAAAAATGCAATCACAATTGCAATATCCGTCAAAATAACTGCAGTATCACTTTTTGACTATATTGTGCAGCTGCACTGTATAATATGGATTAATACTGTGTAAATGTAAGTTACATATTGATGAGAAATCACATAATTATCATTGTGGGTTTTTTTTGTTTGTTTTTTTTCAGAAATTTTAAAGGAGAGAGTTTATTCTTAGCTGTTCTGTCAATAGTTATCATAAAGTTGTGGCGAAAAACACTGATCTGAGGCCTTTCTGTAGATACTTTTGTACTCATGTTGGCTGAACAGATACACATAATGGTGCACTTGCGCACCACAATATTACACCGAGGGTCCGTGCAGCAGATTATGCTTCATGCTACATTTCTTATATTAGCATGTCTGTGTGGTTTTCATCATTGCAGTTTAAGAAATGATATGGATGTTTTTTTTTTAAGTTGTATTGAAATGATCTGTATCTTTGTGTGTGTCTGTATATCCTTTATCCGTTTCAGGTATTTGTCTTTTCATAAGCTCTTCTTGTGGCTTAAGGGTCATGTAGCCAGAGTTAATATGTAATAGTGACAGATGATACAAAAATGTGCCTGCCATATACCTTGACGTATCAAATTAAAGACGGGGAAGCAGATTCTGGAGAAGGATAGTCTCAAGTCAAATAAAAAAGCTTTTGGTTGGTATTTGGCCTGAATTCAACCCAAAGCACAGATATTTGACAACGTGGGAACTCAACAGTCAAAGATCTTTCTGCAGAATCACATTCTAACCTTTAAATTTGAAACGCAATCTTTGCATGAACATGTTACCTCTAAAAGCCTGTTATGCTTGATAATAGAAACAAATATACACGCACAAGACTCAAAGTAAGAATAGGCTCCTTTCACAGCGTTGCATTATTGTTACATAAACAAGAGTGCAGAATGCAGTGTATTTATGATGTAGACATTAATGTTTTATGTCTGATTTGCTTAAAGGAGCTAAACGCCTGCTCTCACATCAGCTTCTTACTCTGAGTCATATTTGAAAAATACTGTTTTACCTCCAACTTTTTTTTTTATGAAATCTTTTTATATTTGTCTTCTGGCTGTTTGTAAGTGTTGGAAAAGGCGATGTCACATAATGTTTTCAGTGTTACATTTTTATTTTATTTTTTTTTATTTTTTTTGAGAATAAAGAAATGTGCTATGGCATTCAAGATTTCCAGCCCTGTATACTCCACCTTTATATTCCGTGGACAGGTGTACTTCACTCCGAGTGATGGGGGACTGACGAAGCTACTGTTGGAGGACGGGGAGGTGAGCAGCTTCTAGTGCCATCATTTGCACTGTATGCCCTCTTATCCATTGTAAGAGAGATCAGGAATAAGACTAAGGTTTGGCTTTGTGTTCAGGTCAGAGCAGACCAGGTTTTAAATGAATAAAGAGTCTACTTTATTCTGATTAAATGCTTCATCCACCGATTCAGGTAATGGATCGATGCATCCGATAAGGGAACAAGTTTTTTTTAACAGATTTGAGTAAAAGTGATGCTGGAATATATTCCGAGTCACCTGCCGGGAAAAAAGACAAATATATCAGACTGAAAGTTTTGGGTGGGAACATTGTGTAAATAGGTAATATATTTATTAATATGTTCTTCAAAATAACGACAACCCTTCTTCTTCTTGTCCTTCTTCTTCTTTTCTGCTCTTACAGACCCCATTCCCACATATATTTATGTTGCTATCGCTGGTGGGATTGTCTTAGCGGTGACTGTCTGCTGTTGCTGTGTGAGGAAGTGCTGCTGTAAAAAGGGCTCTTCTAAAAGTGACGAGGCCTTTGTGTATTACCATGTAAGTTCTTCTTCAAATGAGCATCCAGACTAACTGTTTATAATGCGTGTATTTGAGTTTTACTTCAAAATTCTTGTTTCCAGTCGCGGGATCCGAATCAACCTGCAGGCCCAAACTCCTCTGCTGCACCTCCTCTGGATTGCTCTTATCATTCAGTGAAGCCCCCTGCTTATGAAGAAGCTGCTACCTCTGTTGAGCCATCTGGAGGTGTGATTAACAGTTTTTAAACTGCGAGTTGCTTTGTCGGGAGTGCACGTTCTTTCAGCACTGACACACTTGCATTTTGTTCTTACCTTGCAGCTGCACAAGCCGGTGAATATCCATGTGAACCCCCTCCAGCCTGAGATACACACACGAACATAGAATAACCCTAACCCGTTAATATAGGGGAATCAGAGTCTCCTGGTATAAATCAAATCATCTTAACAAACAACAAGTGTGTACAAATTCTAACACAGATTTTTGGCTCCTCTCACACACTTAAGTATCCGACACAGTTTCATCAACACGTTTATTGACCTTTTTGAGTAAGTTTTTCTTTGTTGTTCCTTTTACAGGTTTCTGCTCCGGCTCCTTCTCTCGGCTCTGATTGTTTCTCCTCGGCCCCTCCGCCAGAGTTTGAGCTGAAAGGACGGACCTTCCCTTCGGCTCCCCCTCTCGGATCAGAATCAACTACCAGTGACGTTTATACCTCTGATTAACTCAACACTCCGTGATGGGCACACTGGAAAAGTCAAGTGATGGTTTGTGACTAGCAGGAGCCATGAATCAATGATTGGATCATTTAGATTGTAAGAAACAAGATGTTCCTGTAGATAATTGACTTATTGTGTAATTAATTTTTGCCTTTTTTTTTTTTTTTTTTACAAAATCATTCTTTAGTTTCAGGCGTGTTTCAAGATCCATCTGCCTTAAACAGGAGGTCAGTATAATATGAGTTAACGTTTACACAGTATTATGTGGATGATGTTACAGTGGGTTAGGGTTAGGGTAGTCTTGAGACGGGAACTCAAAATGGAGTCACAAAACTCATGGAGATCACAACACTACACCTCAGTACACAGTTATGCCACTGATGCCAGCGTTACCTGTATGACTGTTTCCATGTGCCTGCTGTTTCTTATATTAACATGTCTTTGTTGCATTTATCGAAACGTTTTAAGAAATTATGTGGGAGCTACCTCAACTTGGAAACTGTTGTATTCTGCATGTTTGTTTGTGTGTGTGTGTGTGTGTGTGTGTGTGTGTGTGTGTGTGTGTGTGTGTGTGTGTGTGTGTATTTCCCATCCCATTTCCCATCAGCTCTATGATACAAATATTTGTCTGCATGATGTGTAAGTGAGTGTTGTGGCAAAAATCAAAATATGAATAGTTGTCTTTCATAGTGTTACAATATTGTTACATAAATAAACTTAAGATGCAGTTTCTTTATAGTGTAGAAGTTTTTGTTATGTGTAACTGTTTAACTTCATGTTGGTGGTTAAAGGCCTCAGAAAAGTGTCATAATCAGCTTCTTTCACTGAACATTTAAGTGGAACTTGAAAATTCTGTCTATCTCTAAAGTCAGAAGAATGTTTTATTGTATTATTTTATTTGTGCTTTTTATTTAGTCTTTGGCTGTTTTTAGGGGCACTGTTAGAAAAGGGTGATGTTGAATAACATGATGTTTTTGGCAATCACAATGATTGAATTTGTGTTTGTTTGTTTTGCAATGCATTTCAGGAGTTTCCACTTTCAATCAGATCACGTAATCTTGATTTGATACACTTGCCGGGTCTAACTGGTGAACTATAGAAGGGGTATTCCAGTAATGTGTCATTGTTGACACCCAGCAGTTGATTTGCATTGTGGAGATGTGCACAACTGGCAGAAATGAAAATCACTCAAAAAATGTCCATGTAGCACCTGAAGGTGTCTCCATGCACAGAGTGGTGAGGCTGTACTGACAGCTGACAGCATGGAGAAATGAGAAAGAAACTGCAGCTCCTGCAAGGGAGCAACCACACAAGCTCAGAAGAACCCCTCGAATAACAGACCCCCAGGGATGATCTGAATCGGATGGACCTATTCAGCAATGGCCTGAGCGAGCGGTGAGCTGAAGTGTGCAAGAACTAGAGAAGACTGACCAGATGAAGACAGCCTGCTTGAAGAGCGATCAAGGCCGATAAAGAAGAGCATCAGGTGAAGAGGGACTGGCTCAAGATGGATGAGCGTGGACCAAAATTCTGGAGGCAACACAAACGGCAATGCTGAACAGAAACTCAAGCGTATGTGCACCCTCATAATGAGTATCAACTCAGGGTGGTTTGGTTCCAAGCAAAAGCATTTGGGCAAGTTAAAGAACAAGACCAGCGACAAGCGAGGGCTAAGACCAGAACTGAAATCCATGAAGGGCCAGTTCAAGCTGGTAAATGGGGAGGAGACAACTGCCCTGTCAGATGTTGCAGTCATCATAGGAAGGATGGTCACCAACAAGACCAGCAGTGTTTTAGTGCTGGTTTTGGTGCTGGTCTATGCTGTTTTTTTCCAGCAGGGCATGACCTCGCCTCACCTCATGGTGGCCTGAAGAGGTTTTAAACAATGCAGAAAAATAAGTGCTAACATTTATTACAAATATGGAATCTTATGTAACCCACACTCTGATTTTATTTGTGATGCTATCAACCGCTGAAACAGCAAATGGTCAACTAATGGTCAAAAAATAATTTTAGGGCTTCGACACGCTCGCCTGGTACACCGTACATGCGCAGTTTGCGCACACATGGAGCAGACATGACGCACACAAGCACCAGAGCGAAGCCTCGCCCAGCCGATTGTTTTCTCTCCTGGGACAAAAACACACTAAGTGCAGGGAAACATCGAAGAGAGCTGGTTTACAGTGAGTTAAAAACCTCTTGTCTGTCGGTTGTTTTTTTTTCATCACATAATGTGATCAGAGTCCAGTTTTGTCTGCTCTGTGTTTACGGAACGTTGTTTACGTGATAAAAAAAGAAGATAAGAAAACCCTCTGCTCTCTCTGCAGGAAATGTTGTTCAACATATTCCTTTTCTGCGTCTTCTTTGGTGAGTATACAGCTTTGTAGAAGTAACGCGATCGTAACATTTTTGTAAAAAAAAAAAAAGTTGGATCATTTGCAGGAATGTAAAGGGGACGCTGAATGCAGAACTGGTTGTTTAACTTGTTTCCAATCCGTCATGACCCTGAAGTTAGTTAGTTAGTTGGGTTTAGTTTGAAAATCCACCTCCACATGTTCTTCTCTCTTAGCCCAAACATGCACACACGACATGATTTATAATCACGGCGCATTACACAATTATTATATTATGAAGATCAATATTATACCATGAGCCCTGAATCTTAAATTTTGCATCTGAATGACCTGATTTGTCACCTTCATCAAAATTAGCTTCCAGTTATGCTGCTCTTGTGACGATCCGGTAAAAAGACACTGAAGTGTATTTTGTGGGCACAGGAATGTACTGAAACATGCAAGTGTCGCAGCTATTTCCTCCACCCATATATGAGAGAATTAGTGATCTGAGGGATCAAATCTATTGAAGTTGCTTAAGTATTTCCACTTAACCTCAGTATTCCCTCCAACTGTCTCTGATCCAAGGTTCGTTCGCTGATGGTGTGTATGTACATAAGTGCTATGGCGAAAGTTTTAGCCTACCATCTGACTATGCACCACTGTTGTACAAGGGACCCGTGTACTTCACTCCGAGAAATGGGGGACCCAGGAAGCTACTGGTGGATAACGGTCAGGTGAGCGGCTTCTTTTTTGCAGATCAGGATCCTGAATATGACAAATGTCTGGCTTCTGTGCAGGTCTGAGCAAACCAGGTTTTAAATGGCCACAGGGTCTACACTGTCCTGAGTAAAATGTATTTGTGTTATTCGCTGATTCAGGCAAAGGACCCCACCGTCAGCGTTTCGATGAGCTCAGTTAAGATCAAAGATTTGAGACAAAGTGGAACGTTTTCAGGCCGATCTGAAGTAGAGGACGTCATACTGCAAGTTTTGGGTGAGATTAGATTATACTACATATGTGAATGCTCTGCATCCTCATGACATGTTTGTGTAAACGGGTGTTTCTGTTAGCAGTGTGCAGCATTCCTATACACATTAAGTTCACTCTGTTTTATTCTGATCGTGCTTATTCAGATTGTGCTAGAAGAGTCTCAAGGATTTACAGGCACGCTTACACCATCGATCTTCCTCCAACCACTGAATTCCTGGAGTACACTTTGGATTACGATTCAGACGAGACAAAGCTCCTGTGGAATCGCAGCGACCCACGGTCTTTTAATGGAGAAAGGGGAAAGATGACGACTCTTGGCTGGGATTTTACCACCCTCACTCAGGAAGACAACGGCTTTTACAGCCTCAGGGGAAAAGACAAGACTTTGCTGGATAGGATAATGCTCACAGTAGAAGGTAATGTTAGGGACGTGATAGGTGCCGCGTGATGGCTTTTAGACTGCTGTGTGTCTGATTAAATGGTCTAATATGGTCTACTCTCTATCACATACAGGGGACTCACAATATTATGAACTTAACGTTGGCGATCGGCTTCTCATCTCAAATCCATATACGGGCGACTCGTGGACTGTGACCTTCACCCCTGCGGGGGATGATGAAAAACAAATAGTGATGGAAGGAGGTTACCTGGCCATGATAGAAGACTGGGAGCTTTTTAGCGGGAGAATTCAGCTCAGGCGGAAAGCCATTGAGATAGATCCTGTGGAGATCACAGATTCCGGCACCTTTGAGTACAGAGACCCACATGGCAACCTGGCCCAGGTTGTGAAGGTGGAGGTAATCTTTGGTGAGCAGCAACACATTTTATTCATACAGAAGGAGAAATGTATGAACACACAGCTCCCAATGAGTCGAACTAACCCCCTCCATTCTTCCTCTGCTATCACAGAACCTGTTCCCACATATGTCTATGCTTCTATTGCTGGTGGGATTATCTTAGCGGTGATTCTCTGCTGTTGCTGTGTGAGGAAGTGCTGTTGTAAAAAGGGCTCTTCTAAAAGGGACGAGTCGGCGCCGGCTGCTGTGTATTACCATGTAAGTTCTTCCTCAAATGAGCGGTCAGACGCACTGTTAATGATGTGTGTTTTTTTACTTTTACTTCAAAATCCTTGTTCCAATTGCAGGATCAGAATCAACCTGCAGGCCAAAGTTACTCTGCTGCCCCTGCTCCAGATGACTCTTATCAATCAGTGAATCCTCCTGCTTCTAGACAACCTGCAGCTACCTCCGCTGGGCCATCGGTAGGTGTTATTCAAAGGTTTTTAAACTGTGAGGTGCTTTGCCATCGGTGCAGTTTTTTTCCAGCACGGACAAACTTTTTTGTTTTCTTTACCTGACAGGTGCTGAACCCAGTGAATATCAATACGACTCCCCTTCAACCAAAGGTACACACACAAACAGTCCCTCTTGCATGCATTAGCTGTTAATGTCAGGGCACTGAAGTGGCATGAATAAAATAATCTCAACACACAGCAAGAATGTCCTCATTCTAAGACAGATTCCTACTATTCTCACACACTGAAATAACTGACGATATTTCATCATGTTCACTTTTCTCTCCAGGTTTCAGCTCCAGGAGGGCAGGGAGACGCTCCAGCTCCGTCACTCGGCTCTGATTGCCTCTCCTCAGAACCTCTGCCAATGTTCGAGCTGAAAGGGCTGACCTTTCCCTCTGCTCCCCCACTCGGTTCAGAATCAACTATCAGTGACGTTTATACCTCTGATAAACTCAACTTTCTGTAAGGGGCACACTGAAAATATAAGAGTTGAATTCAGTATTGTGCCTCATGACTCGCAGGGACCATGTAGACTGTAAGAATCAAGATATCTTTCACAGTATGTTGACTCACGTCCAGAGTCATCCGAAGTCATCGTGTGGTGTTTCCTCTTTCAATATAAAAACATCCACACATTTGATCAAAGTTGAAGGCCAGCACAGTATTAATTGCTTTTTTTTTAATCAGTTAATGATTGATAATGCAGTATTGATATTAAGGATGTGGCTGAGAGCGAAGCAGTGGAGGGTCAAAATATGAATCATTTGAAGCCTCTTCCTACAGATGATCAGTATTGGGCAGTTTTTACACTATCTTTCTCCCTTTCTTTCTCGAGGAAAGAAAACGATGCTTATTCTGTGTACCGTAGCATCATACAGCAATTCTTTTATCAGGGTCCAAACACCAACTGGTGGGTATGGGTATTGTATGTGCATGGGTGTGGCAAAAAGTGATGAACATGAAAACAACCTTATAAAAATGGTGTGTGTATGTGTGTGTGTGTGTGTGTGTGTGTGTGTGTGTGTGTAGATAGATAGATAGATGTTTTTTTTTTTATATCTTGTGTGTTTGGCTTTTATCATTCACTTTTCAGAAATTATATGAGATGATGATTTACGGGTGGGGGGGATTATGATGTGTAACTTGTGTACAAAGAAAGCAAAGGCAAATTTCAATATGCAAAAGCTAGTGTATCATACCTGGAAACTGCCTCAGACTTTTGTGTATAAACGATTGAAAAAAGTGATAATTGCTCCAGATGTTTGTCTGCATTATGTGGTTTGTTTCTTTTCTTTACATCCACCAGTTAAAGAATCTGTGAACTACATGGTGAACCTCAGGTAGCTGTGCCGGGTTTGCGATCCTGATCAAGGTTTAAAAAAAAAAAAAAAGTTGACGGCCATGTTGATGACGTGTGTGGAGCGCGACGAGTTCGTTCACTGAGCGGCTTCACATATAACGAGATGGTATTTTACTTTAATTACAACAATCTGCGACTCAAATGACTCGAACAATCATCTTTTTAATTGGCAAACAATTAAGATGTTTTTTTTAAACAAATATATATATATATATATATATATTATTTCAGTTCTGATCAGACCTGGATGACGTATTTTGCTGTGCTCGTCGTTTGCAGCGTTTTGCTTTGACAGTGATTTAGATTTATTATCTTCCTAAAATTAAATCTACCCAACTGGCGGGCCCCTAGACATATACTGCCACTTTTAGGTCAAGTCAAGCGGTCGGAATGTATAAACACCTAACTTGCAATTTTAAATGAATGACATATATACACTTTAAGAGAACACCACAACAAAAGGACATTAAATTGTATCTGAGCTAGTACGTGGCAAGGCTAGTTTTACTCCTTGTCGATCGCTGAGCCTGTTGGGGGCTTTGCTAGGAGTGCGCTAACGTGTCAAAGGGGGCAAGTTTAAGGGCGGTTCGAAATTCATTTCCCACGGCACTTGGATGCATCACGAACGCCTCCATGGAAACGCCCCGTTGGGCTGGCCCGGGACATGCCCCAGACACCGGACGTGCATACAAGTAACTGCCGTATGTGCACAGTAAAATTTCCGAATATGTGCTATTCACAATTGATATATCACTGCTGTGAATATGTTTAAGTCTCATTGGTGACGTTTTGTTGAAATTTATCGGGCGCTCGACTGGCAGAAGACGGTTCACACTGAGCAGACTGGTTTCCATTAAGAAGAGATGAAGGAGGTGGTGTTGTTGTTGCTGTGTGCCTGTTTCTATGTCGGTGAGTGAAAATATCTTTAAATCCTCCCGAAGCGAAACTACTCGTAAGACTTACCAGGGTGTAACGTTATAAAGGCTCGGCAGTATCCTGAGTACTCAACGGTACAGCTTATTTGAGGTCTGTGGTGAGGCGAACATTAGCTTGAGTGCTGCACTTAAAGACGCTATTGGTAAGGAAAGCTGTTTTTTAAAGTCTCATTGTGTTATCGTCAAAGTCTGACGCTTCGGGACTGTAGGACTCCATCCCAAAGCGTTATTATTTGACGTTTTGGGAATGAGACAATCAATCAACTTTTCTCACAAATAGCACCTTGTGAGTATGTATTCGTCACGCTATATATTTAACCCTAATGGTTACTCTTTGCTTTGATTGTTTATACAAAACATATGATCACCTAAATTAATATAGATTAAATGCACTGCATACTAGAGGTGGGGGACTCGAGTCACATGACTTGACTCGAGTCGTACTCGAGTCCAAATTTGAGGACTTGAGATTTACTTGACTAACACTAATGAAAGACTCGAATTGACTTTGACTTGACATTCATAACTTGAGACTTGACTTAGACTTGACACAGATGACTCTAAAGTCTTGGCTTTTCTTTCTTTCTTTCTTTCTTTTTTGCGCATATTGTGACGTTAGCTTCGTTTTTGATATTTTTCTTGTGACTTGTTTGACCCTAGCCATGACTCGACTTGACTTGCTTGAGTAGTAGCAATGACTTGACTTGACTTGCTTGATTTTGATCACAGTAACTTGGGACTTGCTTGACACTTGTAGGTTAAGACTTGAGGCTTGCTTATGACTTGCACGCATGTGACTTACTCCCACCTCTGCTGCATACCCATTGTGAGTTATGTGCAAAGCCTATGTATGCTTGGATTTTTATCAAGTCACCAAGTACTAGTAAAAATAAATGATAACGCAGTAAAACAGACAGTAAAAACTTTTACTTGTGATTTATGATTATGTTGCATGAGGCAATTAATTTATGCACATAAGTTATCTATCTCTGCAACTTTAATAATCTTAAAGGGTTTTTGTTTAAGGTGTGGTATAACTAGAGTAATCGCTATTTATAGCTCCTGTTTGCTTGTTAGCTCAGTTAGGGGTCAAGACAGGGGCGGGCTCAGAGCACCATGGGAGTTTTTAATGTTGCTTACACCACTAGCACAGGAGCTGCAGGCTGACGGGAGCTCTTATTCCGTCACATAATTTGAGTCTATGTTAGAATATTTTAAGCTGATATGACTACATGTTGCACCTTTAAAGTCAATTTGGCTAACGCAAACTTAATTTTACTCGAGCAACACTTTGATACGGGGCTTTACTTGTAACAACATTTTTTTCTATTGCCAATATTGCTCCTTTAATCAAAGTTTTCCTAAAGCAAAAGATCTGAATAATATTAACACCACTGTACTCGATGATGATGAGCGAGCATCTGCCAGTGCAGCATAAAGGCGTAATTGGTACATATGATATGACTTTGATATACTCTGATCCCTGATGCAAATGGTAACATGGCTATGCATTACTATACATATGCTATACATTTACAAGGTATTTACTCTGTTTTTTTTGTTCTTGGACTTCTTTCTAGGGCTTTCATATGATGAGCTAGAGTATGGGAGCTCATACACAATGAGGCTGAGCAGAAGGGCTGAGACTCTCACGTTCATCCCTTGGCATAGCATACATGTGACGATCTTGTGGAAACGTGATGACCCTTCAGCCAGTGAGGACAGTAGGCGGAAAGTGAGGGGTAGTCTCTTTATGATCAATTCTTTGACCCAGCAAGACAGTGGGGCCTACATCGTGAGAGACACCGATCACTTGACATTGTCTGACAAGACCATTAGAGTTGTGGGTGAGTCATTATAAACCACTCTCAGCAGCATGATCCACTATCCACTATTCATCCATATGTTCACCCTATCATTGAGCAGACTGATGAACCCAACATCTGCTGCGGCCTCTGGTCTAAATTCATTGCAGTTTATCGATTGGCTTCCACATCATCCAAATAGGGATTTATTCAGTAAAGGGGCCAGTGGACTAACATGCTAACATGCATTTTTGGATACTACAACTATTACTAAATACTACTGCCTGGAAAATGTGAGCATATGGATGATTGAAATCCAGTGTAACTCTCAGCAAGAAGTCAAATTAACGTAATTCTCAAAATGTTGGACAATTCTTTTAAGGTGATTACAGCTGCCATGCTCTGTGAAAGACAAAACTAGAAATCTAGTTCAACACTAAAAATCAACACTATACAGGATGACTGTTTTGGGTGGAAATGAACTTTTTTTTATCCTTTGTCTTGCTCGTCGCCTCTTCCAGCACGACAGATGTCATTTAGAAATAATGAAGGTGAAAGCTTCAGCTTCGACTATGATCTGGAACCAACCTCCTGCAACATTTACTTCATCCCAGAAGGGGACTCAGTCGAGCACCAGATAGTTCATCGTGGAAGGCTACGGCCCATTCCAAAGTGTTCAGGGTTTCATCCGTTAGGGGTTTGTGGGGTTTCAAATACCAACCCCCAGAAGTCATGCAGCGGGCGCTATGAGGTCAGAGATTCAAAGGGCAACGAGGCCTTAGTGGTAACAGTGGAGGTCGAGGGATGTAAGTAACCTGTTTCATATTAAGTTTCAGATCTCTGTTATTTTCAGCCTCTTTTGTTTGTTTTTAGCTTTATATATGTATTCAAAGCTTATTACATCTATTTGCTATTATCTACAACCTAGTGCTAGGTCAGCAAATAATGGTCATGTCTTAGTGCAAAATGCAAAAAAACTCTTCTTTCAGTCTCTAATTTTTTTGAAATTTCCTTTATATCCAAGACAAATTTATAGTGATACACATCAGAGAAAAGCAGGACAGAGGCTGGAAATAAAGCAGCAAACATTTGACTTTTTTCAAATTACACAAATATAACATTTTCACAATATATCAACTAATTTACTCTTTTCAGCATCATCTATTGATACCAAAAAAATTGGACTGGGCTTCGGCATTTTCTTCACTATAGTCAGTTGCTGTGGCTGCTTGAAGCGCTGCTGCTGTGGGAAGAGCTCCTCCAAAGAGGAGCAGCCTGAGACTCCTGATGAGGAGCCTGTGGTGCACTACCACGAGGTGAGCACACTGCATTAAATTTACCTGACTTTTTATTTTGTGTGTGTATGTGTGTGTGTGTGTGTAGAAGTGTGTAG
Source organism: Acanthopagrus latus (assembly GCF_904848185.1). Lineage (NCBI taxonomy): Eukaryota > Metazoa > Chordata > Actinopteri > Spariformes > Sparidae > Acanthopagrus > Acanthopagrus latus. Next base: position 19,607,335 of record NC_051056.1, on the reverse strand, counting down.
TTAAAAAAAACATTGTGTTTCTGCTAATTCAAATTACAGTATGACCATGAGCCTGTTGGACCAGGGCAAGAGCAACCCTACCCTGCTCAGCCCTCACACACTCCGGGTGTCCCGCTGGTTAGTGTCTTTTGCACTCTCCTCTCTTGTTGATTCCCTCCCCCTTCACTACTAATGTGTGGCTCCTCACTCTGCAGATCCACAATCCTCCCGCGACAGTACCGCCAGCCTATTCTGAGGTATGAACTGCTCCCTATATAAGTCTGAGCATGTACACACACAATAAGTATTTTTCAACATTTATTTACAGGCAAAATCGTGCAGCTCTTCAGTGTGTTGTTTGTGATAGTCTGAGACTATCGGTCTGCTTTTGTTTCTAAAATGTGTCTTGAGTGCAGCTGTTTGAACACACTGATTTCAACATTATACTAAATATATGAAAGAAGACGATATTTAATTGATGGTTAGCATTTCAAATATTAGCAAATACAGTAAAGAGTAACCTTATTGACCACTTTATTGTTAAAATTTGTAAGATGTTGAGTTAGAAGAAACTTTATACGCATTGATGAACGCTGTCTCGGAAGTATTTGGCCCTTCTTGTTAATCTGGCAAATGTTATACATGAAGATATTTGTTTAATTATCTAGTAAACATTGTTTGAGTGATGCTGATGTACATTTGCATACAGGGCAGGGATGTAAGATCCAATCACAAGGGGTCACTTGAGACACATGGTAATGCCATTTGTAGCCTGGTGGTCTTAGAGCTGTCCACCTGTGATCAGATCGCTCAGGATGGATGTAAATACCAGGTCTGAATTTCCCCCCCTTGTCTCCAATTTATAGGTGTCCTGTTGTGTGCATTTCCTTACCCAGAAAACATCTGCAAAGCCCATTTTTCTTAGATGTTTTTGAAAAAAAGTCTTATTATATGAAAAACAAAAACACAATGATTCTTAGTTTCAAATGACTATACACTAATGAAAGCATAATAATTTTATTCCATATCATCTCATAAATCCTCCTAAATCTTACATTCTCTACATTACATATCTTATACTTAATGTTATGCTAACAATAAAAACAACGCTGTGTGTATCAAACTAACCTGTTAGATTGTGGCATGAATATTGTCCATGCTTTGCCTGTGAAACAAACTAATATGTCTGGCTTTTTTCTTTACAGATTTTTTCATCTCCAGCAGAGCCAACAGTCGCTCCAACCTTCACTCCAACCTTCACTCCAACCGTCCCTGTCCAGTCAGACAGCCAGCCGCGGTTTGAACTGAAGGGGACATCCTTTTCCTCGGCTCCCCCACTCAGTTCAGACTCTCCCTGCGGTGACGTTTATACCTCAGAAAAACTCAACTTCCTCTGAAAGCCTTCATTTTAACAGTTGAACTCGTTTGTTAGTGTGATTTGTGTGACAGCGTTCAACATCAGGGAAAGACACTCATTCATAAGTGGCTTCATGAAATCTCTGCTGGTTGCCTAGCAACTGGTCACAGCCAAGAAATAGTCTGGCACATAACCCCCAGGAAAACAGCCGTTTGTTGTTTTTTTTTATACTTCATTTTCTTTTAAGTGGATTCATCAAAGAAGATATAACTAATTAATTAGTGAGCTTTAGAGGTGCTGGCATGCAAATGTTGAAACCTCTGTACATTGTCGAGCTAGCTGCTTACCCTTTTCTAGTCTTTATGCTTAGCTAAGCTGACCTGCTGCTGTTTCTAGCTTCATATTTACTGCACAGATTTGAAAGTAGTGTCAAACTTCTCAATTAAGGGTGCAAAGTGGATAATCACATTACACAAAATGCTGGACTTACACCTACACAGAAAGACATGCATAGACAAACCTGCTCTTCCACATACTGCTATGCTCCTGATGTTTTACTGTGCCAAATTTTTATAACACTTGCTTGAAAAAAACAGATGGAATGAACATTGTGTTTTGTATCTGCGTCAGTCCCACCTATTTATGTTTTACTATGAAAGGCCTCATGTGCCGAGCAGAGCTCAATACTTTGTAGCAAAAGGTCAAGGGTCCAAAGCCATAGGTAAAAGGTCATCTTTTAATGAACAACACATGCACTCTAAAATGAGTGACTGCCTTATTTACAATAATCTCAAACTTCAGGAGTCTCATGTAAGTGTCTTATCAGTTTTGTAGTACTGTACTGAAACATTTTCGCACTCCTGCACTGCTGTCAGGGATACAACATTTAATACAGATTAGTTGGACTTTTCAGGGAAGACACACACACTTAAAGTTGCCTTCTATTTGCTAAACGCTCTGCATTTAAAATCAACATTATGTAGAAATTGGCATTTTTTGCGATTCCTTGCACCCCAAGTTTCTGAGTGCAACATCACTGTTAATGCCAGGTCTGTAACAATTTGTCAAACGTAATGTAGGTGCTAACTACATACAGCTCATTAAATCATGACAATGCTGCTGAAGTTACATTGTGCAGAAACAAGTGATGGCGGGTGGAGTAGCTAAGACAAAGACATCGTTCACACTACCCTTTGTGTGCGGGACTCATGCGGCAAAATTCTCCACATTGTCCTCTGTGTGAAAGGTTCAAATGCAGAAAGGTGGAACGTTTTGCTGCGGCACTGATTCGCCTCCAGAGGTAGCATCAGAGCCGCAGCAGAGGCGAGCCGGTGTCAGTTTGAATGGATAAGACGGACCCTAACCCAAAGCCTCATCACTGTGACGGTCAGCCCTCGCAACCAAAGCTTCAGTGTAATTTCCCCCAGGGAACAGCTTCCCTCCTGTGAGTAAGGGAGTCTGACAGCATCCTGTTTACTGATGGCGATTATGTAATTATGTAAATTAGAGCGAAAAACATAACTTTGTCATTTTATTGGATGCATGATGGGTTAGGATCTCAATCACAACACATTATACCTGCATCCATATGATTATAAACAGTCAGCGGGTACATGTAGATTAGCATTTGGACACCAGGGGAAAACCACACAGTCATCAACATCATGACGTGTACACGTCTTTGGATCCGCTCCGCTAGCGTGCTGTATAAATTGAGAAACTGGTGCAGCTTCATGCCGGAGCAGCTTGATTGTGTGTTAACAAAGAAATGCATAGAACTGAAGAGCCTTCACTGCGGAGATGATGCAGAGTCTGTGTGAAAAGGACTATTGACACCATTCACCCTGTTACAAGACACTGCACCATCAAAATGATTTTGACGCTGTTATGTTAAGGTCAAAAAGATACATAATGTTGCTGAAACTTCAAATGAGCTGTAGATGTTATAGCTACTGTACTGGAGGAATATTTTTATTTGCTATTTCACGCACACATATCTGAATGTTCTGAAGTTGTTGTATATTATATCATTGTGATTGCATGAAAATATCAACAGTTTCCTTTTCCTTGTGCATTGAAAAGTCACCTCTGGACTGCACTTGTGTCAATTCTGCGCCTTAAATGCGTTCATTTAAAAGTCTACTGTGACATTCTGTATATCTTTCAATACATTTGTGACTGTTAAACATTCGAGCCAATGTATGCAACATGTTACTCTCTGCACCACTAATCATCGCACTCAAGTTGTATTTGGAGCTTTGATATTTAAGGGAAGTATAGGTCAGTGATTTTTATTTGAACTGTTCATTTTGCATATCTATGGCATTTATGATGTTATGTCTATAGTTGAATGTAGTTGTTTTTTGTCGCACTAACTGTAACCTTTGAATGAACATGATATGAGGAGTTGTCAAATATTTCTCACCTTGTGTGTCTGTCTTAGTGTATATTCACTTTGTGTCATTAAACTTTATAAAATCCTACTGAATGGTGTGTTTGCACTTGTTTTGCTGTCTTCATTTGTTGCACAATTTACTAGAAATTCTGTGATGACGTTCAAAAGCACCACCCACCCAATGTGTCGCTGCACAGCCAAAAGCTCATCCAAGCATGTAAATTCTTTCCCACCATACCAACTGGTTCACAGAAGAAACTCTGCTGAGCAGAAGTTACCTTTTGTGCGCTGTCAAGAGCCATAAATCTGTTGTTGTATGAGACAATAAGAGATTCCTTGTTGACACATTTGTTCCACTCAGTGAACCTGAAAATCCTCCAACTTTGTGACATCAGTGTGTTTAAGTTGGAACTACAATATTACTAGCTTATAAAATACAACACCTGTTACTATGAGAAATGGAGAAATGGGTCCAAATCACAATATTGGTCTTCTCTAACATGATGCAGCATTCACGTTATCCTCGGATGGTCCCACTTCTTCCAAAGTGATTGTTCTGACTTTGGTGTGTAACATGAACACAAACCGGAATGTGGAAGCAACACGGTTGACAGTTTGGATTCTATCACTCTGAGCCTTCTAACAACACATAGGCAGCTGTTTCCAGTATTTGAGGAAGAGCAGAGGAAACCTGAGACATTCAATATATTTTACAAATATGCTTGTTACCATCAACCCAGCGCAGGCTCGTTTGTGCCAAAGTTTTCTCTGGCTTTCTGACTTCTTGTAGTGACTTGAAGGGGCATTTCACTTGAAGTGAATTTTCCCAGTCAGAAACACATTTTTCCGATTATTCTGACATCACATGAATGCACTATTAATTAAGATTTAAGACTGTAGGTAAGATGTTATAGATGGTTTAATATCTTGAGTTGTTATGTCAAACTCTACAGTTGCTTTACAGATTCCGGATTATTGTTTTTTTTCTAGCCATGTTACAAATGTAAATCCAGAATTTAGACTCTTTCAGCTTGTTTTTGCTCTCCAACTTGTGAGTAAAATATGTGGCTCTTTTGCTTTTTAAATGCTGCACTACATACAGTCACTAGCTGTTAACTTTGCCTGTCTGCTGTTGGCTTTTTACAAGTTTTTTCACTGAAAACAGCAGTGAAGTTATTAGTCAGGAAAACCAAAACAATCAGCTGAAAGACGCAGGAGAGCTCCAGGTGATAATTCTTTGTGATTTTGTCGGGGCATGCGACTGAGTTCACAGTTCTTTGATGCATTTTATATGTTGTTGTAATGAAAATATTGATCACAGCAGCTTCTGGAGTCGAATGTCCCATTCAAATACGCATCTTACACATGCATTTATGAACGAATGTGACTTGGAGCTTCTCATATTCAGCATTTTATGACAAAAACATTTAAGCCTAGAGTCATATCGTCATATCCCTCTCTATCTCTGTCTCCGTGATGATGCAGAGGGATGATGACACAATTTGACCTCAGAGTTTAACTCCAGAGTTAGTTTCTGTGTGGATTCCTATTTGGCTCGCTTGGCACTCCTCCACTGGGGATGGAGTCGTGCGGCTGCCAAGTGAGCTCACAGGAATGATGACTCCGCCATCGAGGTCAGGTCATTCCACTTGGCTGGAGGTCACTGGTGTGAACCCGGAGGATCAAAAGGGCTTCCAGCTGACTGAGCAGCAGGGAACCAATCAGGTGACTGAAGTGACTGTCAACTGATGACAGGTCAGCCTGGTTTGAAGGTACTAAATTGGTTTGACATAATTCGCACTGAAATTAAATTCTTCTTCCTTTCTTTCTAGTCAAAGCCTGTTAACTGTTGCATCTCATGTGGACGCAGTATTTTTTGGTTAACCATAACGATCAAAGGGACTCTACGTAACAATTAACTTGTATTAATCCCTTTTTTTATTGGCCATTTGTGAGCAATACTCTAAAGTGACTCAGAAAATTTTGGAAAAAAAACCCAAAAAAAACCAACAAGCTGTTTAACACTGCTGGACTGTGGATTTCTTTGCGATGGACTCTTGTGAAGAGTCAAATTTTCCATGACCTTCCAAAGGTTGTGACTTGATTTTTTTTTATTTGTATGAGACAAAACAGAAAGAGGACGGTTTATCTGATTTGATCTGATTTGAGAAATCATCCAATCCTCTGTGCCACGCAGCTCCATTATATTTCAGAGAAGGAGGACGACTACACTGGATATCTCTTTGAATTTGGGTCTCTTTAATACCATTGTGTGTGATTGCAGTTATTAATTATAATGAAAGTATTCAATGTGGTTTCATCATTTGGGCTTTTCTGAAGGCAAACAAAAAGAGAATTTGTGAGTAAAAATCCAGAGACTTTATTTCCCATAATAGCTTGACACACAAACGATAGAAACCATCACTGTAGTCTGTAGTTAACCAGTATTCCCACCACCTTTGTCCATCTGAACTCTTTCTCCCTCCACCCTCTCTGGTCACTATTCACCTTTCCTCTTCTCGACCGCCTTCAGCCGGCCCTCCAGGCAGCTCAGACGGTGCTCCACTCCGCAAGTCTTTTCAGAGCTCGAAGTGAGCAGCGTCAGCAGGACGCACCCCAGCACCAGGCCGCCCAGTCGGACCGCTGTGGTGTCTGCACTGGCGGTCTTGTCAGTCACGATCAGTCCGAAAAGCCAGAGCGCCAAGACGGTTTTCACCACCCAGAACACCCGCCTCACAACGCAAATCAGCAGGCGGAGAACAATGGTCAGCACCCAGTAGCCAATGAGGCCCACCAGACCCCACTGGGCGATGGCGGTCACGCCCTCTGGAGTGAAGCGGGGCAACGTCAGGGCAACTGTGGAGGGAGGAAGTTCAGCTTAAGCGTATTGTTGTGAGGAACAAAATACCTGTGTGTTACACAGGAAGCAACAGAAGTCAACACTCACACACAAGGAGTGGCAGACAAACTGCCAGAGGGAGAGGCAGGTCTGCATATTTTCACTTGCCCTTGAAACTTTCTTACTACCGGAGACAACTGCCTGCAGTGAACTGCACATACAGGGGGGACAAAGTGGAGCATGCAGCAAAACATGGGCAGTGTGTGTACCCACCATCGAAGCCTGTGACCCTGAGGATCTCTGTGACGTACACAGCGATGACATTCAGGCCGCTGGCAGCTCCCTCGGCCAGGAATCGGATCACCGTCTCGAAAAACTGTGGAGGAAGGGTGGAGACATGTTTGACTTTGTTATTTAACATAGTAAAAAAAAAAAAAAAAAAAAAAAATGAAGAGGCGGCATTTTGACCATGCAGAGAGGAGATACAGTTATATACAAAAACAGCCTAAATGTATCCTAGTGGCTCCAATGCACAGAATGTATACGCGCTGATGATCTGCACCTTAAGATAGAAGAGGTGCTCTATTGTTGACTTGGACAAACAGCTGTGCATGCGAGTGACAGCTGGGCAGGGCCCCTCTCTATTCCTGTACAGCCTGCGCTCACTCCCCTCCAAAATCACACAACACACACATACACACACACAGAATAGACTCGCCTGGCAAGGTCAAGGGTAGCCCTGTTGAGTTAGACAAGTATCTTATCTGCACCTGTTGCGCTACACACTGACACATACGTGAGGACTGTCCAGCGCGTCAACACCAGTCAAGCATCTGTCGCTCCGTGTCAGTGTGTGTGTATATCATCTGAAAACACGCTTAATCATTTACTGCTCTGGTGTTACGAGGCTCAGTTTGCACACCAATCAAATACTTAAATATTCAAAGTGAAGTCAAGGGCAGGCCGGCGCAGCCGCTTGACTTTTCAGCAGGTGTGATGCTGCCCACGCCGTCACCTCTTTGTTTCAAACAGAAAAGCCTGAAAATTGCACGATGTTGTTCTGTTGGCCACTAAACAGACAACACAACACTTCTTTTTATTCTACTTGCTTGAAGTGGCTCCATTTAACACATTAAAAAAATAATAATAATGACAATGATCAACATGTGGAGAAATAATATTGTTGACGTTGTGTCAAAGACGTCTATGTGCTGTGATGCAGAGATGTCTGCTGGAGTCAGCGTGCTTTCTCAGTAAACCACTCTGGGCCCTCGGTCCGGACTGCTTACTGCATGGCTAACTGAGCTAACTAGCTCATGGCAGCTACAGTTGGCAGTAGTTACTCTGGTAATGTATGAATTCAAGAAATGGCAAATTCTTACTAACTGTACCTTTAACGTTTCCTTATGCAAGTCTTTTTTTTTTGCCTAATTATGCTTTCAAACAGTGGTGAGGACGCGTCCACAGTGTCCCTGTCATAAATGACACCCGTCTATCGGTGTGATGTGCAGATTTTTCGGTCCAACTTTTGCCTCATGATTAAATTTGATCACTCAGTGTCCTTTTTGTTTTCTTTTTAGACTGGGTTTTCAAACTGGACCCCAAATTCAGTTTCAATTTTAATCCCAGGACTCGCAGAAAAGTCCAATTTCTAATCTGGGGATCACGCACACACCCTTTTGCATTCTGAGCTACCGGCTGAGTCATGAAGAACAATTTCAGGCCACTTGCCAGCCAACACAGACTCTTATCCCTGCAGGCAGGACTATGATGTGGCCTCTCATGCAAATGTCACTATAGACACGGCCACAGCTTCACCACAGTCATGCTCCTTCTCTATGCACCGGTTGTGGGCTGACATGAGCTAAACAGAGCCAACACGAGGAGGACTCTGTTTAGGGGACCATGTCAGGGCAGACTAGATAGAGGCAACCACAAGGTTTTTTTTTTCTTACCATGGCCACCGTATAGATGTTCTCCTGACCAAGCATTGACTCAAGAAACAACACAGCACTCTGGGGGGAAAGAGGGAGCCACAGCGGGGTGGAAGCAGGGAAAGAGTTTGTGTGTGTGGATGGGTGAAGGGCGGGATGCATGGATATAAGGAGACGTGAAACCAGGGCAGAGAAGATGAGGGGATCAGGGGAGAGATTAACAAGTTGAGGGGCATGAGGCGGGGGAGAGGAATGTGTGTGAAGGGTGAGGTGAGGTGGACGGAGGAGAGAGAGAGATGACAGGGTTGGAAGTTGAGAGTTAGTGATCAGGTTCAGTTATTGATCAAGGAAAGAAGCGTGAAATTAGATATAATATTAAGAAGAAGAAGAAAAAAAGAGGAGTGGAGAGCCACTTCCGGGTGCAGCAGGGAGAGAAAACAGTAGGCTATCAACCGGTGGGTGGTGCACCCCTCCTCCTCCTCCTCTCTGTACCTCAGCAGCTGAACGTATCACGCCGCTTCCCACCACCGACTCCGCGTAACGCTGGACCTCCTGGCAGGTTCCGGTGATCAGGGTGCGGAGGGTGACCGCCGGTGGGCTCCCGTCTGTCGGTTTGGCCTGCTCAGCTTCGGCTCCAGCCAAGCCCACCGCCGACCCGAGCGCCAGCACGGAGATGGCGAGGAAAAGCCGAGCCATGGCACATCCACCGCCGCGCCCACAGCCAGGCGCACGAAAAGTCATTGTTGGAGATTTAAAAAAAAAAAAAAAAATAGAGGGTGCAGAAAAATGTGGGAGGGCTGAAGGTGGGAGCAGGTTGAGCAGCTCGTGTTCAGGACAGGCTTGTAAATCAAAGACTTAAAAATGGCTTCTGTTGAGAACAGGCGAGGTTTAAATCGACATGCTGCAGATCACAATAGGCACAAGAGGAAAAAAAAATAGAAGAAGAAAAATCAAGGAACCAACTTCTAAAAATAACACACGCACTTATTCAGGTGTCCGATCTGATAATAAGACTGAATTGTAAGGTTTGAATAAAACAGTGACCCAAGGCGAGCTGAGGATTTAATTATAAACTTTGGCAGCCGCTGCATATACCCAATCTAGGACCGCTCCGCTCCGTCAAGGACGCTCCAGCATTAACAGCGGCTATATTTGGTAAGAAAACCCTTTAAGGCTCGGATCCGGCAGCGGTTCGGGGATATGTGATCATCCGTGGAGGTGCAGCGGGAAGACACCGAGAATAAAAAGATAAAATAAAATAAAATAAAATAAAATAAAATAAAGAGCGCTGTCCAAAAGTTTCTGCTGCAGCTCTGCGCGCAAAATGAAAAAGGGTAAAAAAAAAACAAACAAAAAAAAAAAACCCCGCGATGACGTCGAGCCGAACACGAGCCTCCCAAAGCCTCTTATTTCAGCTCTGAGCTCCGCACCGCTCAACTTCGGTGCTCCTTTGTCTCCGAGTGAATCGCATGAAGCTGCCCCGATGGATTATGTTGCACAACCCTCACAAAAAAACCCTTGTCGCTGCTCCCGCATGACGCTCCCTTCCTTCCAGCGTTTCTAACGACAGTTTCCACTATGCAAACACGTCTACACGTTCGAGGAGGAGGAGGAGGAGGGGGAGGAGGGATAAACAGAGATTTGCACTCTGGGACATGTGGTTTAACGTCTCAGGTCAAATGTTAAGATATGTTGCAGTGTTGTTTACAGACATGATGTGATGTGAAAACGAAACGAAACGAAAACGAAACTTTCATGTGTTTTTAAAGGTCTCTGTGAGTACAACTGCATATGTCAAATAATAAAAAAAAAGTTAAATATAAAAACCTACAGATTGCCTCCAGTGATGTCACTCAGTGGCTAAGTTGCATTATGGGTAATCTTGGGCACCAAGGCATTAAAAATGTGTGGCATGTGGTTCTACTGTAAAAGTTTTAATAGTTGGCTTTCAAACTGTTCGCAATGAGTCCAACAGGGTTATATGAGTGCAATGATTAAAGCCGGGCTCCTTCGTTACCCACAATGCAATTTAGCGACTGATACTGTTTTTGCACTCAAACAAGTAATTTCGCGGGAGTTGTGGCGCTCAAAAGATTTTATCCACCATTTTACAGGCGCTTCTTTTAAAAATGGGTCTGTTGTTGCCTTCTCTTTTGTTACAACTGTTTCTGGGAATAAGGGTCAAAATGCAATTTTTAGCATGTTGATCCACATTTAAAGAACCTGTATAGACACGCTTATTTGGGTGGAAAAGTGGTATAAGTGACATCACTGGAGGCAAGTCATTAGATGACATGCAGCTTCTTCTGGAGCCACAGAAGTCTTTATACTATTTTCTTTTTCACATAGGCAGTGGTACTTACCCAGACCTCTGAACACACTTTAATGTGCAACATTGGCAGACTTATCCTTTAAGGCAAGTCCCAAGTCAAGTCACCATTACCCAACCCAAGAAACCTCTGTCTTACTTGCAGTATCTGGTCTTTATAAAGCGAAAAAAGTAGGAAAGAAAGGTCTTGGTACCTTTCAAATTATACTATTAACCAATTCATCCAACATGTGAAAATAAATATTATCAAACGTGAATTCAAAGGGGCGCAAAGGAGCCAGCTGTTGGTTTATGTTAGCGGACTACATTTCTAAACTAATGTTATCTGCTGTTGCTCTGTCAACAGAGCGGAGAGAGGCACTGAGACGAGGCATATCATTAAATCACATCCTTTGGACTGTTGCAGAAAATCCTTCACAAGGAAGTACTTCAAAAAGAAATCCAGTACAGCAGCATTAAACAAATTGCCCACAGGCTCGTGTTAGCAACCGAGAGATGGAGAGTTCCAATATCTTCACGTCACGTTACAATCGACTCACTCACGCTCAATAACAAAGTGATTAATACTGGTAGACTGCTGCATATTGTTACACAGTGGACTGTTAAAGAGTAAATTACTAACTGCTGGACTACACAAACCTAACTGAAAACATAAAATGAGCACAGTCGAGTCAATGTCTCAAGTTGAGTCCCAAGTATTTGATGTCCAAGTCGAGTCCCGAGTCATTTATGTTCTGTCGAGTCAGTCGTCTCCAGTCCACATGTCTGATAACTGATACACATTTGAATAGAAAAATTTGTGAAATATAAGCAAGAGCTGAACAGTTTAATAACTAGTGGAACAGCAAGTACAGAGCATCGAGTCTGATTGTAAAGATTTTTAGAGAAAAGGCAGATTCAAATAAAAAATGAAACGGTAAAGAGACACAGTATATGTACATACACGCCAACATTAAACAGACGAGAGGAACTTTATTTGTATTTCTCATTGAACTAATGGTTTTTCTTTGTATACTGGTTTGCTGAATAGGTCGTTTTCAAACACAAACACACACTTTCACACTCTCACACACACTTACACTCACGCTCGCACACACACACACACAATGCAGTATGTGATGCAAACTGGCATGATCACATTCCCTCCATTCTTCCTGCTTCAGTATCTGAAAGCACACAGTAAAGTAGTGGATACTGGGTGGGAGAAGATGAATTCAGTCATTCTTTTAAAAAACAAAACAAAAACAAAAACATTAAAGCGTTCTGTTCAGAGCATCACTGCGGCCCTACGAGGCTGGAATCATCCAGAGATATCACACTCGTGTAGTCTTGTATGGAGGAGGGAGGGCGGGTACATGTTCATAATGGTGAGTCTTGCCCCCGGCAGTATTTGTACTACTGCTTCTCTTGTTGGCCCCCTTTTTTCCTCTCCAGTAAACGCGGCGTCTTCAGCCGATGTAAATGCGGTGGAAGTCGTTTGCTCCGAAGGCGGCGTTGCACTTGGGGCACTTCCTCTGACGTGTGTCGTAGCGTGTCTTCACGCACTCGAAGCAGAAGACGTGGAAGCACTTTGTCAGTACTGCATCCTTCACCCGAGAGTTGCAGCACGGACACGTTAGACGAGCCTGAGGGGGAGAGAGAGAGAAAGAGAGAAGCCATTTTAGTCCTGACATGAATGACTTGTGATGAGTGGACACAAATAACTTCAAGCTTGGCTGTCTTGAACTGGGAACACACCTAATGATGTAAAGGCTCTTTATTATAACTCGAGGCGAGGACTGATTCTCAAGACCGCGGAGAGAACAGCCGACACATAAATCTGGCAGAATGACAGACTGTACAATCAAAGCGTTCAGAGCCCTCATGATTACATCAAACCACCTCCAAGATTACAATCATGTCTGGAAAAATCTGAGCATGAGTAACATGGAATTCTGTAGTTCAGACAGAGCGCAGACCACAATTGCCAATTTTTATGTGTGATGTTGAATAATCGCACAGTTGGTGGGAGTTTTAAGTGTTCTTGTGAGTTCCCATTGAAAGAGTGTGATCACACTGACAGCTGGTCTCATTTGGTGGAAACCACAGTTATAAAGATTACTCTAGATTAAGAGTACCATCACAACTTCCTGTTTGGGGCTATTGCCACAGGGTCATCAATAAGATATAATGATTAATTATTGAGCATCACAGGTGCTAGTAGGTGGAGTTTTATCTTTAGACAGCGAGTTGTGTCTAACTGCATTTGGTCTTTGGGCTAAGCTAACAAGTTTCATATTCAGACATGAGATTATTGGCTCATCTAACTGTCAGTGAGAGAATAATTTGGCAGGGCTGTTCTATTTGCAACAGTCGCATAAAGAAAAACAACCTAATATGAAACTTGACTCTGAAATGAATTGTTCTCATCCTCGAAATAACTAATAGTAATTTATCAAAAAAGTAAACACTCTGGAGTGAGTCATTCAAAACATGTGGATGCGTCGAATCCTGACCAGCATCAATGATGCCACTCTGTGACTGATCTTACTCTCTGAAGCAGGATTAAGTTAAAAAGCTTGAAAGGACATTTTCACTATATTCACTATCATGGAAACCAACCTTATAGTCATTGATTTCTTCATTTAAGATGTCATCTCCGTTGCTGATTTTCTCCGCTGGTTTCTTGGCCTTCTCGATCTTTCGTCTCAGTTTAGAGATGTCCTCCTGAAACACAGTCGAGAGATACCTGCTGTAAGTAAAAGTCTGTGTTCCACTTTTGCATGCACTTACTTGCTCTTTAGCAGCATATATTAGCAGTCAGAGCTTCCCACTATGATTTTTAACGCTCAACATGAAATTAACGAGCATTAACCTTGCAGTGAAAATGTTAAGGATGAAGGCTGAAACCAAAACTATTTAGCTGAAACAAAGCGAGGGGGGAAACAAAGGGTTTCAATGCACTAATTTCTCAACAAAGAACAAGCAGTGTATTTTAAGAAACAGTCCAACCAAAAGTCTTTGCATCTAAGCCAGCTGTTTTGTTGATCTGATGTGTTTACTGCATATCAAAAGTATTGAAAAAACAGGTTTCGTAACATTTAGCCCTACTTATCCCCAACATATCATGTGCTGTTTGAAACTTGAGTTTATTTGTGTATACGTGTTTGTGTGTTGTTTACCTGTGCTCGTCGGGCGTTAAAGGATTCTTTCTCCCGGGAGATGCTGTTCTCGACCACTTCCTCTCTGACCAGCTTGAGCCTCTGCTGAACCTGCTCCAGCTGAGTTCGCACCTCCTCTGACAGCAGCGCAGAGTCCTGAGCCTGGACGACAAGCAGACACGCATGTGTTGAATGTTCTCACAAGCAGCTCAACTGTCCTGTGATCAATTCACTCCGAACGGCTTGTGTGTTACCTTGCGTTTGTTCATGTCCAACGCTTGTGTTCGAAGTGTCAACTCTCGCTCCGCAGTACTGATGGTGCCCTGCAGGAGGCGCTCCTTTTCCTCAAGCTTCCTCACCACCTGCAGCTGTGCATCCACCTAACAAGTGGGCACAGTTGCATTGGGTGAACAAACAAGCGGACGCACAAAAAAGGAAGTGATAATCAGCTTGTACATTATCTGTAAAATATGCTGACTTTTTGTATTTAATTCTTTGTACAGTATAATCCGTATTAACATTCCAAGAAAGTAAGAAATGATTGCAGGTATTTTCCACCGTGTTTATATCACAAAACCAGTCTGTACAAGCCCCTCTTCTTGCAGATGGAACCGCATGTTGCTGCCAGGTGACTCACCTGAGTTTTTAAGGTGAGCAGTTGGTCGGCCAGCTCCTCCTTCTCCTCTTTTAGCAGCTTGTGAATCTGGTTGGACTTGATCCGCTCGCTCATCAGCTTGAAGTTGGCATCGTCTTTCTCTCGGAGCTGCTGCATCAGACGGATATTCTGTTCCTGCATGTCCTCGAAGGCCTGGCCCGTCACGTCCATCTCGCTCAGCAGTGCGTCCTCCTCCTGCAGAGGAAGCAGGGGGGCGACAGAGTGTTAGAAGAGAGCAAAAGGAGGCTTTGTTTGTGCATCAGACAAAAAAAATGAGGTGCACACACACCTGTTTTGCTATAGAGAGCTTCTTGTTGAGGATGTCGATCTGCTCCTCCACAGAGCGGATCTTTCTCAGAGCCTCTTCATCTGCCATTTTCTTACCCTCCCTCCTCTCCCTCTCCTCCAGCTCCCGAAGCCTCTGTCGAAGCTCCTCTCCCTGTAATCAGTATTGTTAATAAGGGACTGCCACAACCCAAGACCACCAGTAATCATGATTAGATGTTAACATAAAAAACAGTGTTCTATAGTGTGCTGTGTTGATCACCTCTGACTTGGACTTCTTCTCTGCAGCCATCAGCTGGACTTTGTCCCTCTGCTCCTTCGGCGCTGAGCGGTACATGTCCAGCAGCAGCTTCATCTCCCTCTGCGACTCCTGGGCTTTCCTGTACAGTTGATGTAAGAAGTCTTACAGTCTATCACAGAACTACCATCATCATGAAATGGAAATAAAGATCACACTGTGGACGATTAGGACTGTCTTCTTGACACATTGCTAAGGAATAACCTTTTTGTTTACCGTGCTATATTTTGAGACAAGTGTCTAGTATTCCATGAGAGCTACTGCCGGTGAGTCACACAATCATAAGACTGATGAGTTCTGGGTTAGATGAACGGTACGCATTCTATTGGGACACGACAGTCTGAAGCTGACCCAATGAACAAAATATCCTCAACAACACCAAAACAACACACAACAGAATTAAAAAGGCTGTTAAATGTTCTTCTGCAATTGTGGTGAACAACAGACTTAAAAACAAATCTGTCCTTACGTCATTTGCCTTTTAAATAACTCAATGCAATCTATTGTTGCATTCTTTGTTTACTGTTTGATTATTCAGAGTTACTGTGCTTATGTATACTTATATTCATTTTACTCCTTATCACTTTCTTTCTTTCTTTTATTTCTTGACATATCTCTGCTGCTGTCAAACTAACTTCCCACACAGGGATAAAAAACAAAGATACCTTCAACTTGGCAGATGTTGTCTACCAACACGGAAAAAGTACAAGACAGACTAGAATTGCTGCATCGCTTTTGTATGCTTCTCCATACCAGTCACCAGCTGTTCCTCACCTTTTGGATACAAAATGTTTTCACTTCCTTACTACTTACTGACTGCTAATATATTAATTTTCTAAAAAGTTCACCAAAGTGGACAAAATTCCCCCAAAACAGATCACAAAGATCACGTTCAGAAGTACGGGATGGACAGCCTTAAAACATAACATCAGTTTCCTCACCCTAATCACACCCTTTTTGGTTTTATAATTTATTTATAATGTGCATTTTCATTCCCAAATGTTATATATTAAACATTTGTGAACATCTATTGACAAATGTAATGATCCAGCAACATTTAAGTTGATTTCTTCCACACATGCAACTTACTTAAGTTCTGCTCGGACAATCTTCAGCTGCTCCATCTCCTTCCTCTTTGACCCTCCGACCATAGACAGGCGCTCCCCGGCCGAATCCTCGGGTTGGTTGCTGCTCCCTGGCTTCTCTTTCTCCTCCTTTATTACACCGCTGCGGGTCGGTCTCTCTCTCTCCTTTTCCTTCTCTTTCTCCCGCTCTCGGTCTTTCTCCTCTTTCTTTACAATGTCCTTTTCTTTCTTTTCCTCCTTGTCTTTCTTTTCCTCTTTCTCCTCTTCCTTCACTGTGGCCTCAGGATCTACTCCAGGCTCCGTTTTCACCGAAGCTCCTACAGAAATAAAATAAAGCAAAGTGAAACAGGATAGTCCTAATATATATATCACAAGAACACTGTTCTTTAGTTGTTCAAATTTCTAATTAAAAGTGAACAAACATTTCACAGATGTTAGTTACCTGTGCTGCTGGGTGTGGAGGAGCCGTTGTCGGGCTCTGTCTTGATCACAGGTTCCCCAGAGACAGCTGGGGTGGAAGGAGAGGTTGTCTCATCCTTCACGTCCATCTCTGTGCTTGACTGAGATTGGAGGATGGCGTTGCCCTTTGAGGCGCGGACCTGAAGAGGTAACAGGTCAATGTTTCAGTTTGATGTGCTGTTGTGTTCCGCTATACTGGAACATGTGGTGCCTACAAAGAGTAAAATGTAACTTTTGCTGGTGAGTTTCCCCTTTTGACTCACCTGGTTGAGCTCAGACTGTGTTTCTCTCAGTCTGATCTTGTATTTCACCACCTCTCCCTTCATCTGCTGGTTGTGGGTTTGCAGAGTGCTGATCAGGTGACGCATCTCTCTGTTGATGGGACCTGAGAGAAAGAGGAGCTCAGAGTGAAGCTGGATAAAAAAAGCAAGCAAGTGATGAAGTGTGCAGTTTGTACGCCGTCTACAGAAGAACCTGTCAGTTACCTGCTTGCTCATTGGCAGCGAGAGTCTGTTCAAATTCGATGCGCAACATCTCATACTCCTTCCTGACCTGAGCCAGTGTGTCCTCCAGCTGAAACACCTCGGTCCGAACCTTCCTTTGCAGAGCCACCTCATCATTCTGCACACAGAGGGGATGAGAGTAAGTAAAGAGCGAAATGTGACATAAATAGATACTGATGCTCACACACACACACACACACACTACCGACCTCCATGTGCTCCAGCTGTCGAAGCCGTGCCGTCCGGGTAGTGTTGAGACGAGCGCGTGTCTCATCTAACTGAGCCTTTAGAATCAGAGACTCGTTGTAGAGCACAGAAAACTGCGACTGAAGGCAACGATACTCTGAAGTCTCTTTCACCATGCCTTCTGCTCGACTCAGCAGCTCCGTCTGAGGGGATCAGATATAAACAATAATGAAGTATTTTGGTTTAATGCGGCTTTAATGCTTTTAAATTGATGAGCCTTCTCCAATTGAAAGTCATAAGAATGTTGCGGGAGAACCTTCATGCTGTTGTTCTCCTGGTGCACAGTCTGCAGGTCCTGTTGGAGCTTCTGCAGCTCAATGAGGCGGTTGTCTGCCAGCTCTGTGTTCTCCTCCATCTCACTGTTCATTTCTTCAAACTTGAAAGTAGAGAAGAGGAAAAACACCAGCAAGTATGAAAGGCTAGGTGTGGAAAGAAGAAACAAAAAAAAAACAAAAAACAAGTAACTTCACACCTTCTTGAAAGACTCACCTTTCTCTTGTTAATGGTGATGGTCCCACAAACACTGCTGGCCTCCCCACACACCTTATAACCTTTGCTGTTCACCTGGAACGCATCATAGGGAGTGTTACAACATATGTCCACATAAACATCAGAACAATTATGCAACACTGTCACGAGGGCTGTGTGACATGATAATAAACATCATGTGATGACACAGGGTCTTTTCATATAATGCTTCTTCATTTGGGTTGCAGATTACACTCTATACAGCAATCAATTTCAATCATTTTTGGGCATATTATGGACACACATTTATGTCTGGACAATAATTTGCCTTATTCTGCACATTAAGGATGCAGTCAGGAAGTTTAATGTCTAAACAAGGGGCTACTTTTGTTGCTTGGATGTGGTTTGGTATGAAAAGTCTGATGCAGACAAGAAAACATTAAGAAATAGACCTTTCCATGTTGTTATCTTATACAAGCTATTCATTGAAATGATAGAAAATATGCTACATATTGATATGTGCTGTTATTTGGATATGAAATTACCTTTACAAGATATCAGATTTGGACTAGATCACACACTAACTGTGTGGGGAAAAGAGAAACACACACACGCACACACACACAAACACACAAAAAGAGAACACATCCTCACCCTCTCCAGTATCTCGATCAGGTGTGCATTCAGTCTATTCTCTCGGCGGCGGATCTTCTCCATGTCCCACTGGAGCTCCTCGATCAGAACCTGCAGCTCGCTCACGCGCTGGTCTGCTTTGTTTGCTGCGCGACCCAGAGACCGGGACTGGACAAGACAGGAATAAAAAGAGATTTGAACCCAGACACAAGAGCTAACAGAATCATAGTTCTTCAAACAATATTACTTTGCAATAAAGCAGGTGTTACTAGATGATAATGAGTGACAGTAAAATTCCTACTCAAAAGACGCAAAGTGCCTCAATTCTCTTACAAATAAGCAGCATCTGATTACATAGCAGTAGAAAAGTCTGTAGCAGTCTCAGCTGTTTTTAACAACACTTTTACCCGCAGCTAAGAATGTCTTGACCCGGGGCCGAACATAATCGGAATATAGCTTTTGTACCTCGCTTGTCATGTGGCTGTGCTTCTGCTTCAGGTCCTCAGTAAGCTGATGCAGTCGCTTGTTTTCGTTGGTCAGGAGAGAGTTCAATTTGGAAGCTGCCTGCCACAGGCTGCCCTCTGGAAAGAAAAGCAACACCAACAATTATCACATTTTTATGTGTTGTACATGTAAACACAGATTCAATAAATTCCTCCCAAATAAAAATCTCCATCACTGCAATTTCATTTTGTATCCTGCGTTTTATCTCACCAACTCCGGAGTCCACCTCTGCCTTCAGCTGGTCCACGGTGCTCTTCAGACACTCATAGATCTCCACCACATGATTGGCCTGCTTCTGGCTGGACTCCACCCTCTCCAGCAGCTCAGCCTCCATCTCCTCGCTGCTGCTGCTAGCCAGCGTGGCCAGGAAGGAGTTGGCCGCCTCTCCCGTTTGGCCTGCGTGACATCAGCAGGAAATCAAATATGATGAAACACCTGCATGTCATTGCTCTCAGAGTCATGATCCTGTGTCAACGCCGGTCTTTACCTCTGTCCTTGGCCCTCTCCTGGTTAGAGTCTCCATCGGGCTCTGGAGTGCCTGGCTTGAGGCTCCGTCCCTCACCTGCCACAGATTTCTCAGTTTCGCTGCTTGCTTGGTCGTAACGCCTGATGGTCAACTGAATGTTTTCATCAAACTGAGGGAGAGAGAATAGCATCACGCATAGGACTCTTCATCTATATAGGCTTTAAATGTTGAACAAGGACTTTTTGCTTCCTCTTCTGAACTTGTTTACCTGGTTCCAGTATCTGTTGAGGATGAGCAGACTGGCATCATCGGTAGCCTGCCGGGTCTCCAGTCGCTCAATCCTCTCTCGCAGTTCGTCCTCAATCACCTGCAAACCAACACAGAGACATTTAGCTTTAAACCAAAAGCAATATGCAAGTACAGCTTCACGCTTGTATGTGTTTATAAAGCGTTGTACACACATTTTTAGAGAATTAACTTACTTGTCTGAGATCGAGAGCCTCTCCCAGTTTCCGGTTCTTGGCCTGGAGAGCTTTGATGTCTTGCTCTTCCTGAAAAAGCAACGCAAACATGAAAAACAGCCAAACCAGTAGAGAGACTGTACACCACTGAGATGAGGTGAACCTTGTTAGCAGTACAGTGGGAAGCTAACGTGGCTTCTCACCGAGTTGGACACTCCTCCCAGCTTGATGACAGTCTCCACGGCGGTGCTCCCCCCGGCAGCAGCGCTGACACCGGGTCCCCCGTCATCTCCCTCCCTCTCCCTCCGCTTCTCTGGGGGGGCACCGGAGGACGAGGAACTGCTAGAGTCGGCAGGACGTTTCTGTCCCGACATCCTCAGACTCCTGCAACACACAAAAAGACAAGGAATTACAGCTAAATGTGATGAGAAACGCGGAGGTCCACTTAAATATGTGCTTTAACTGAACAAACGCCAAAGCTAAGCTATGTTGTACATGTAGCTAGCAGATGTTTTATATATACAAAACTACTTTAATGTTTGCTCTGAAACAGTATTCATCCAACAAAGTGATGAGACAGATACAGAGAGAGAGAGATGTGTCGCATCGTAAACCACGAACAGGCTGATTAAACCAGCCAGTGTCTGGTGAAGTTAAGGCTAACATTAGCCGTTTGCTAACGCTAGCTTTAAACGCTGCCGATGCTCAGCGGAACTCGATTCTGAGCCGGCAGTTCAATGTGTTTACTCTGAATTGGTGTCGTATCACTCCATCTTTACCGAAGTCTTACCGATATTAATGTTAAGAGGTTTTATAGTGGAATAAATCTGTCTGTGGCTGTTGTTGTTGCGGCTCCTTGCCTCTCGGAAACGGAAGTGTAAACGACCGGAGTGGGGACGTCTTCAGCCGGCACAGCGCCCCCTGCCGCCGGGGAGGAGATGACACTCTGCTCAGCAGCCCTGAGGCAAAACAGTACACTTTCTCCAACAAGAGGAAGGCACGCAGCCCATTGTTAATGGTGGATTCATTGTATTTGACTCTGAGTCACAGAAAGCAACCAATACTCCTATAATATAACACTCCCATAGTCCTGAATCAGTTAGTTTGTGGTAAAAATAAGCAACTGACACACAGTGAAGGTGCAGCATGTGGTGCCTTCTGCTACTGTTTGCTTCCACTACATGACAGTTTGGATGCACCTGTTGTGCTTTTTAACCCAGTACAGTTAATTGTGTAGTTTGAATGAGGCTACTAGTTACAATGCAGATCGCATGCTGCATCAGAGCCAATGTAGTGCATTTAAAAGAATAACATTATCGTCGATCAGTTAAGAAAAACACTGTTCAATAATCAGAAAAATGCTGAATATCCAGCTCAAGTACAATTCCTATGGCTGAATTTTACTTTTACCGAAGTTACAATAAAATATCTTTACTTTTGTAACAGTGGTAGTTGCCCTCTTTTCCTCTATTAGTTATCCAGTTGTATTTTATCTTATCCGTTTCATAAGAAGAGTTGATTGTTGAGCCACAAGATCACACTTTGGGATGGTGGCTGACATGACCTCTGATCCAAAAGCGCCAGTAATTAATGAGTTGGTAATGTGACTCAAAAAAATACTTTTCTTACAAATAGGACCTCAAATACAGAGTGAAGTTTAATAGTACATCTGCTAGATCTAAAACATTGTGCTGCAAGAAAGTGAAAACTACACACAGATTAAGACCGACAGTTCAAACGCACATGGAGGATTTGTCTTTATTGAAACTACTGAGGCAAATCAGACATCTTTCCTGATTTACGCAATACGGCTTCACAGCAGAGACTCTCTCTGTGGCTGCAGTGTTGGACTGCTTCGACAGATCCATGGCTCGTTTAGAGTTGCAGTGTTTGTGGATACTGTTGCAGTTATCTGGCAGCCAAGACAGTGAAACCAACATTCCTTAGGCGTTATCTTTTGTAATTCACTCCACATACTTGTGAGGGGATCAAACTTGTCGGACAGCATTTTGCGCTCTCCTTACAGTCTTTTTCTCATACAGCCCTTATGTAAAAAGGGACTCATGGACAGAGACTGAAATCTGATAAGCACCATTAAGGGATACATTGAACAGGGAGCAGAGTCCAGGTTGTGCAAAAGCTGGCTTGTCATTATTTGTGAGTTACATCTACTGACGTATCTGCTGAGGTCACTGGTGAGGGCATTACAAACACCCCTATGAGCTCTTTTTGAGCCATTTTCAGCAATCGATATGTGAACTGTTTATGCATGACGCGCTTGTTACGTAATGTGATGCATAAGGCACAAACCAGAGAAACAAGTTAACGAGTAAAGTAGGTTTTTCTGCAGGAACTGGTGCTTAATTTGTGTCCAATGAATGAACTAAGTAGAAACTCCTGTAGTTTGAGAAATGCATTCCAGCTATTACATATTTTATCTTTAATGTCAGTTTGTATATTCAGTTTATTTAGTCATGAGAACAGAGCGAGGAGTTGAACAGTTTGATGGCCACAGGCAGGAATGATTTATTTGGCGCTCTGTGGTGCACCTTGGTTGGATCACTTTAGTGCTGGATGTGTTCCTGTGGCTGACCACCACATCATGGAGTGGATGGGAGCCATTGTCCAAGATGACAAGGTGACAAGAAAAGCAAGTTTTTCTGCAGGAACTGGTGGCATATTGCGGATATATCAGGCACAAATGTTCTCGGGTGAGGTCATGCTTTCAAAGTTTTATTCACCTTAAATTTAGTCTTGTTTGCCGACTTTCCTATCCTGGAAGTAGAGCGGCAGTGACACAATGAAAAGTACCATCGCCTGGAGTAATTTTTCTGGGCTGAACATCGATGGAAACATTTGGGATAATGTGAGTACACAACAAGAAAATATGATAATGCGCAAGCCAGTTACTCAAGGTAACAAGAAGAGCAGGTTTCGCTGCAGGAACTGGTGGCATATATGTGTGTCCAATGAATAAACTAAACTCAAACTCCTGTAGTGTGAGAAATGCACCCCCTAAACTTAAATTACATGAACCAAAAGTTAATACATGTAGAGTGCACACCTCTGCCAAGGTTACCTTTAATTCAATCAAATCTAAACTATCAAATCTAAATCACCGAAAACATATTTGTATTGGATCTGCATACAATCATACTCACTCATAGACACCTGACACCTCATTGAGCCTGATTTATCTTTCATTAGGATAAGTGGATTATTCCTTGAGAAATTGAGGAAAATGTCTAAAAATGTTAATCTTGCGATGTTAAAGAAATTGGGTCCGTCCCTTAATGGAAAAAAAAAGTTAATGGGGTCATTTCTGGGCCGAGAGGTATCCAGGTTTGTATCCATGGAAAATCTGGAAAATCATGGAAATCTGTTCTGGAAATCTGTTAAGGAAGTTGTCACCTTAACTAAACAAGAAAAGGTTTTCCATATATTCAATTATAAGGTAAAGTAGCAGGTTATTCCCATTTTTGGAGCACTGTGAATGTGTCATGGCTGTAATATCTGTATGCACACAGGTGATACACATGTCACACGTATTACATGCAGTGGGCCACAATCAGCAATCCATTTAAAAAACTGTTTGGGCACAAATTTGGGGACGTCGTCGGCCGACCAAGCACCCCCTACTGCCGTGGAGGAGATGACTTTTGATCACTTGATGATCACTTTTTCTAACAAGAGGAAGGTACACAGCCCATTGTTGATGGTGGATTCATTCTATTCAGCACTGAGTCACAGAAAGCAACTGATACTCCTTCAGTATAACACTCCCATAGTCCTGAATCAGTTAGTTTGTGGTAAAAATAAGCAACTGAGACACAGTGAAGGTGGGGGCATGTGGTGCCTTTTGCTACTGTATGCTTCCACTACGTGACAGTTTGGAGGCCAGTATTGTGATATTGCCTGCTGCATCAAAGCCAATTTAGTGCATTTTAAAAAAATATATTATCGTCAATCAGTTAAGAAAATCACTGATTCCAATAATCAGAAAAATGCTGAATATCCTACTCAAGTACTATTCATATGGCTGACTTTCACTTTTACCCAAGTTACAACAAAATATCTTTAATTTTCAGAGGTTTTTATAACAGTGGCAGTAGCCTTATAAATAGGATAAGATAAGACTGGATAACCAATGGGGGAAAGACTGTTGGTTATCCAGTCCAATCTTTTATCATCCTATTTATAAGAAGAGTTGATCACTGAGCCTCAAGATCACACTTTGGGATGATGGCTGACATGACGTGACAAAGCGTCAGTATTCAACGAGTTGGTAATGTGACTCAAAAATCTACTTTTCTTGCAAATAGGACCTCAAGTATGGAGTGCAGTTCAATAATACATCTACAAAATGTGCTGCAAGAAAGTGAAAACTACAACATTTCTGATGCACATGGAGGAATTCTCTTTATTGAAACTACTGAGCCAAATCAGACATCCGTCCTGACTGATGCGGTGCTGCTTCACAGTAGAGACTCTTTCTGTGGCTGTAGCGCTGGATTGCTTCCACAGATCCGTGGCTCATTTTAGAGTTGACAGTGTTTGTGGATACTGTTGCAATTATCTGGCAGCCAAGACAGTGAAACCAACATTCCTTAGGCGTTATATTTTGTTATTCACTCCACATACTTGTTACTGTTTGGGCACAAACTAGTTAAACAAGATTGCCAAAATTGAGACAATCACACATAATTAAATCCTGTGGTAATCTGGACATCACCAGGACAAAGAACCAATGTAACCCAACTTGCAAGATTGCAGCAGGCCTGTAAGTGCAGTTCATCATTGTCTCTGAGTGAGGCAACAGAGGGAGGAGGTGGGGCTGCGTCATGACCGACTGATGAGTGCATGCAGAACGTTAATACATGTAGAGTGCACACCTCAAGGTCACCATCAATTCAATCAAATCTAAACTACCAAATCTAAAATCAAAGAAAACATATTCAAATCTGCTTAATCTGCATTCAGATCAGCACCAAAATGGTAATGGAGTCATTTCTGGGCTGAGACGTGTCTCTGTCCAGGTTTTCATGGAAATCTGTTAAGGAAGTTGTCATCTGAACTGATCAAGCAAAGCAGTACGTTACTCCCATTTTTGCAGCGTTGTTAATGTGTCAAGGCTGTCATATCTGTATGCAAACAGATGATACACATGTCACACATATTACATCCAGTGGGCCACATTCAGCAATCGATTTGAGAACTGTTTGGGCACCAACCAGGTAAACAAGATTGCCAAAATAAGACAATCACGGATAATTAAATCCTGTGGTAATCTAGACATTACCAGAACAAAGACACAAAGTAACCTGACTTGCAAGATAAGTAAGTAAGAGCAGTTCATCATTGTCTCAATGAGGCAACAGAGGGAGGAGGCGGGGCTGCGTGATGACCGACTGATGCGCGCATGCAGACTTTTATAACCCATTTCAGGCGACACACACTGTTCCGTTGTTGGTATCACCTCAGGCTCCGACGGAGC
Source organism: Acanthopagrus latus (assembly GCF_904848185.1). Taxonomy (NCBI): domain Eukaryota; kingdom Metazoa; phylum Chordata; class Actinopteri; order Spariformes; family Sparidae; genus Acanthopagrus; species Acanthopagrus latus. Next base: position 19,581,805 of record NC_051056.1, on the reverse strand, counting down.
GCAAAGTCCACAGAAGCAGCGGACTCCGCCCCCGTCTGTCTGAGCCGACCAATCGCGTGGCCCTGGGTGACATACGCCCCGCCACGTCCTCGACAAGCCCCGCCCCCCTCAGCGCCCAGCAGGCAATAAATGCAGCTTTGTGCTCTCAGCTCGGCCTTCTCAATCAGTCCAATTACTGTTTGGAGCCTTCGGAAGCTGTCTGTCCCCTCTGTTGCCGTCGTTGTTTGACAAAACTCTCAAGTAAGACGTGTTTTCAAGTAGTTATTTGTTGTTAAACCCTGTGCACATTGGTGCTGTTGCTGTCTTCCATGTGCTTGTGTGAGGAGTGATCTAACTTTCTGCTGGATTCCTCACGTTTCTAGTGTGCACTGATGCAGTTATGAGATTGAGCTGCAGATTTTAAGCAGTAAAAACAAGGTATCACGTCTGCATGCTCGAGATGATTAATTGGTGTGTTCAGCCGTTCTATTTGCAACATGAGTTTTGTAGTGATTTTACTTTGAAAGGGCTGTGTTACATGTGGAGTCACAAGGCTTCTTTGATTGTGAGCAAATAGAAAAACAAACGCACATCCGCCCTCTGCGGTTTTATGATCCCTGACAGCCTGCAAACGATGCTCATGATTTCTTGTCCTTTGTGTCATAATCGTGCTGTTTGTTCAGACTTCTTGGGGGGGACATCATGTATTCAACAAGTTTTGAGTGAACTATGAACTGTTGCACGCTCAAAGCCAGAAATTCTATGTGGAGGCCAGAGTTCAACCATGCAAGCCAAATATTTACAGAGGTGGCGCAAGAGAGGCAGGAAGTTTGATGCAGGAAAAAAGAAAATCTTCTTCGTGCTTACCTGAGTGTTGGAAGGTTTCTGATTACCTGTGAAATAACTTGTTTCTGTCTTCTAGGATGACTCACCAGTTCCCAGCCCTGAGTCCAGAGCAGAAGAAGGAGCTCTCTGACATTGCTCAGAGGATCGTCGCTCCAGGAAAGGGAATCCTGGCTGCTGATGAATCAACAGGTGAGCTTCAAGTCCCCGGTGACTGTCGGGTGACAGACGTCTGCTGAGCGTGCTGGTGAATTTGATTTACTCTTGATACCCTCCTTCTGTCAAGGAACCATGGGAAAGCGTTTCCAGAACATCAACGTGGAGAACATCGAGGAGAACCGTCGCTGCTTCCGCGACATCCTCTTCTCCACCGACGCCTCCATCGCCAACTGCGTGGGCGGGATCATCTTCTTCCACGAGACGCTCTACCAGAAATCAAGCAACGGCAAACTCTTCCCCCAGGTCGTTAAGGAGAAGGGCATTGTCGTCGGCATCAAGGTGAGGAGCCTATAAATTAAGGTTTAGTTGAACACATGCACTTCCAGTTCTTTCGTGGAAGTCACAGTTTGGTTCTCGTTCTGCAGGTTGACAAAGGCACAGCTCCTCTGATGGGCACAGATAAAGAGACCACCACACAAGGTGAGAACAGATTCTCGCCTCTCTGTACAATTCATGAAATCTCTAAACGTCTCTTGCACTTTTCGGCAACATGACGCAGAAGGAGCAGGTCCACCATAACATCCCGCGGCTTGTTGTTCCGCTACAGGTCTTGATGGCCTGTCTGAGCGCTGCGCCCAGTACAAGAAGGACGGCTGTGATTTCGCCAAGTGGAGGTGTGTCCTCAAGATCTCGGACGGCTGCCCGTCGGCTCTCGCCATCGCAGAGAACGCCAATGTCCTTGCCAGATACGCCAGCATCTGCCAGATGGTGTGTGTGCGGCCACATTGTCTACAGAAATGATTCAGTCATTGGCTTTGATTTCCTGATTTCGAATACATCATTTTCTGTACTCCGACAGAACGGCCTGGTGCCTATTGTTGAGCCAGAGATCCTGCCTGATGGAGACCATGACCTGCAGCGCTGCCAGTATGCCACAGAAAAGGTTTGTACATCATCTTTTGGCGTTGTCGGCAGTGAAATGGTTCCCTGCCGGATGACATTTTGAAGCCTGAGTGGTAATAAATCTGCCCTTTCATCTGTAGGTTCTGGCCGCTGTCTACAAGGCTCTGTCCGACCACCACGTTTACCTGGAGGGTACTCTGCTGAAGCCCAACATGGTCACTCCTGGACACTCCTGCCCTAAGAAGTTCACCCCTCAGGAGGTTGCCATGGCCACAGTGACCGCTTTGAGGCGCACTGTCCCTGCGTCTGTGCCAGGTGAGCGCTATAAAGCCAGCTTTTCCTTTTTTGACAAGGATTTTAATTTTCTTAATTTTCAAGTACAAGTAGAAAGCTGCTTTCTTTTTTCCTTCCAGGCATCTGCTTCCTGTCCGGAGGCCAGAGTGAGGAGGAGGCCTCCATCCACCTGAACGCCATCAACCAGGTGCCCCTCCATCGCCCCTGGAAGCTGACCTTCTCTTACGGCCGTGCGCTGCAGGCCTCTGCTCTTGCAGCCTGGCAGGGCAAAGATGCCAACAAGGCAGCTACACAGCAAGCTTTCGTCACCAGGGCCAAGGTCAGTGTCGGAGGGCATGAGTCGATGCTAATAATTAATTCACACTTATCACTTTGTTGTTGTGGACTGTGCAGAAACCTGGCTATTAAAGGGCTCTTATCTTACATTACTCAGCTTTATACTGACTGGTGAATGATTGATGATAACAAGCTTTTTGTCTTCTCCGTCTTGCACTAATGTGGTTTAGGTAACTTGGCTGATCATTAACACTCAGCTTTGACTTTGCCCTAACACTCCCCCTCCTCTCTTCAGATCAATGGCCTGGCTTCCAAAGGCGAGTACAAGCCCTCTGGCACGGCTGACCAGGCCTCCCAGCAGTCTCTGTACACTGCCAGCTACGTTTATTAAATACTGTAAATACATCAACGTTGAAGGGGAAAAAAAACAAAACAGTACATGGACCAAATGTGACTACGACCAAAACCCTCAGCTGGATTTCCCTCTTCCCCAGACTACCAACAGCAGGGGGAGACATGTTCAATGTTAAACTACTGTTTGTCTACTCAGTGAAATGACTGGAAATAAATTAAGTGACCAAAGTGACGGTGCCGTTGCAGTTTTTGTGCTTTGCGATCTGATCTCACAACTTCACAACCATGATATCGAATACATCGTTGTCGGCTATAAATTGTAGACTTTTATGCCTGTAAGCCCGGCCGAGGTGTCGTAGTTTCGCTTTTCTTGACCTTCTCAGTGACGTTGGTGTAAATGTTGGCATGCAAAAGCCATTCCTGTTTACTGTCGATATGTAGAGTAGTTTATAACATATTCTCATTCTTTACTCCATCTCATCCAAGTTTATCTCAACCAGCAAGAGGAGTTCTCACTTTTTAACACAAATTTGTAGAATGTAAACAAGTAATCATGACACAACTTGATCCATCAGAGGATGCGACTGTACTTGCACACCAGGGCGAAAAGATGCACTGAATGAATACAATGGCAAAACAACATATTAGGACTATGCTGCTCTACAAAGGCTAATCACAGTAACTATGCTAAATATGAATCAGAAAAGTGGCTTCAAAGCTTTGTGTTTTATCAAATCAAATGCATTTATACAGCTGTTGTGTGCTTGACAAATGTGTTCAAATCATTTGAAAATCATGACCAATTTTACCTATGACCCTGCTCATGTAAATCCTGCAACAGCTAACTAAGTAGTACAAAGGTTAAGTACAGTAACGAGAACTTGTCTTGAAAAATCTAACTTTAGTTCTTTTTACTGCATGTAATTGTTTAAAGTTTCAAGTTATTTAAGATTTTAAGTAATGTAATTTATGTAGCACTTGAAAGCAAACAGGTTTTGCACCAAAGTGCTTCACAAAAACAGACGGGTATATACACACCCACAGGCATAGAGACAAATATATGTATTGTAAAACAAAATTAGAAGCAGACACAGACATAAAACCATGTGGGTGCAAATCAAGATAACATACAGTTTAACCATCAGTTAATAATGACAATTAATCTGGAAGTAAAACTGCACTTGATTTTTCTCCATCTTGATTTTTAGTTGGATTGCATAGCTGCTGCAATATTTTTTCACATCTTTTTTCTCTAAAACTGAGCACGACTGAAATGTTGTCACAAGATTAAAGACTTTTAAGTTCAAGTTCAGTCAGAACTTAATGGTGAGCAAAATTGTAGTTACTGAGCTTTGGCTTCGGGGGGCAGTCGGCTATTTGTGTTGTGTAGGTGTGTTGCAGTTTTCTGTGAGTGTCATTTTGTTTGCGTGTAGAGGAGCAGCATGCAAGATCGTTTTGGTGATGAACAGCAGCAGAAAAGGAAAAACAGAAAGGAAAAAAACAAAATGGGGAGAAAAATGGGAAAAGAAGAGAGAAAAGTATATAAAGTTAAGTTTTTTTAGCGATGGTTAGTGATATCCCAGATCCAACCGTTCTTTTTGTTCTTTAAGAAAATGCTTTCATTGTGTCTTTACTGTTTTGTCTATTTAAATTGTTTCCTTTTGTACCAGAGTTTTCACTTCCTCATTCGCCCCAACGAACCTTAAAACGAAGGAAGGGTTGTTACGTCACTAACTCTTGTTTTGGTGTCAGACTGCAGTGTCAGCTGTATTTTAGTCTGTGGGAAGTGCACTGAGAAATAGAGTAAAACCCAGAAATGTCTCCAGAAAATGAATGAACACAGGTTAATGACAGACATTCCTCCATATGATTGACAAGGCTGATGATGTTATGGTAATTAGGTCCTACCTAATATTGCTTCATGTGGGGAGAGGTTTCATTTCCAGTTTCAGTTCCATACCCCTTTTCCTCTACCCAAGTCGAGACAAAGAAGCAGACACAAACAAAAAGTTGAGAATATGTAAATAAGAGCTAGAGTGTTGCTGGTGTGCTGTGCCATTTGATTCCACTATGTTTACTTGATGAAGTGCAGAAGGGATGTCTGAGGGCGTGGCCGGTGAGAAAAACAGAACCAGGATGATTCCAGTGTGTTTGTGTAACGGTCAGGAAGGAAAACTGAAAGATTTGTGAGGACTGACCACAGTGACTGTTTCTCAACCACCAACATTCAGTTGATCAGTTTAGTCATTTTTGGTTAAAAAAAAAAAAAAAAAAAAAAAAAAAGGTTGGTTTGGTAAAGCTAGGATTAATGGTTGCCACAGACTGTGAGGTCTGCTGTACAATATGACATCAATCTGAGCATATTTTTGTTGATGTTTTATTGCATTTTTTTTTACACAAAGACCACATACATTACATTTATTGCACCAGATAGAGCAAAAAGCTAAGCAAGCTTGATAAAGTGGTCCCCGCCCAGGAACCTCTTTTGCAAGGACACCAATTTTTTTTCACACATACACAGGCAACAGGTTTCTAAACAGGCTCTTCATTTCACAGTCATGTAGATGAACTTATGTGAACACACAAGTCAAAAGCTTTTTTTTTTTAAAAAAGCAAGCTGGATGGATGCCACTCTATCAGTTCAGTTCATCTGTAAGAAATAAGTCCTGTCATTTCATTAAAAAAAAACAAAAAAAAACAAACATCAAAAGCTGCAATCATGGATGGATGTTCTGTCCAGTAAACAAAACGCCCACATCCAAAGTCAAACTGTAAAATGCCTTCAGCTAAGTGTATACAGAGGTTCACAGTGATTATTAAAGCTGCAAGTGGAGTCTAAGCTATGGCTATACACTGCAGATACTGTGATGATAATGGTGATAACGTAAATAATGACTGGACACAGTGATGACATAAGGGTTTAAAGCTAACAGTAAGTAACAGCAATAAAAAAGTATAAAAAATGGCACATTATTCAAATATTTTTTTAGTAAACAGGAGGAAAATGTACACAGATTTATTTGAACATAAACATGGAGCGTCAGCTAAGTGGCTCATTAAAAAGTCTGTTGTTTGTACAATATGCGATAACGTTGCAACAGACTTCACTCAGACGATGGACATTTTCCTCCACTGTCACACACGTTCTGGGATGATTGGTTGATGATTGGCTGTACTCTTGGTTGCATGTCATAAAAATGAAGATAATCCAACAAATGTTTGTAATTTTACAATTTCACAATTGATCAGCCACTGAAAAGACTGTGGATAATGAAAACCTGGAGGCCCATTCGGCCATATTTCAAGTAAAAAAAAACAACATATTTCTTAACTTGTTAGCTGATGTAAGTGTTCTACATTGTCCTAGCTAAAGTTAGTGTTTGGTTACATTGCGTGTGTTTCACTATTATTAAAATCAATGATATCTGAATAAATTTTTACGTTTTCCTAATCGTATTGCATCAAAACAGTAGCGTTGGCTAGAATGCGGTTGAACACTAACGCTGGCTGTTGCCTAATGGAAGCTAATCGCTTATCGAACCTGTTGTTTTACCTTGAAATATCATCTGACGTCCCTCCGGTTTAAACAACCCTTTGTCTTCACAGTCGCTCATTGATCAGGAAACAGCAAAAATAGGTCAGATTGCCTACGTTTATCGGATCCTAGAACACTACAGCGCAACATTTGAGCTTCCCACCATGTCAGAAGAACATGGCTGCCGTGTGAATATTGGTCTACGCAGTTAATCACTAGTGGGACGTGTTTGCTTTGCTAACATAGCCAAACGTTTAGTACAGTACAGTAAGAACACACAAGCCTTGCTAAAGAGATTAGAGGTTATGATATTCCCTTATAAGTGCACTTTAAATTCTGATGTTAGGCCAAAGGGCGACTGCCTTCATCATACACATGTGGTATACTGTACACAGAAATATGACTTTCACAGGAAAGGTGCGCAGCGGAAAACCAGTGTTAGTTAATGCAGAATAATACTTCAAAAGTTCGATCTCAGTTTGACGTGCCGACGTTCTGAGGAAGGGGGAGGTGCTGGACAATGAGCTGTTGGGAGATATGGAGGTGCAAGAAGACATTAAAATCACTCATACACAGTAAATTAAGTCAGTTAATTTGATTAACAAAATTTAAATATAGGATCAAGAGAGTATCTTTTAACAGCAATATAGTTTTTTCAGCCTTTCCATTTAGATTGATACACGGTCTATTTCTTTTCATTAGCTATGGAAAAACTTGACAAAACTTCATACAGCCAGAGAGGAAGACGTAAGAAAAAATGCTTGTGTATCGATTTCATTCAGTTGCATACTTGTTAGAGTGAGATATTATGATTACCAAGAGAATACAATAAGAAATACATAAATAAATAACAAAGTTAAAAAAATGATAGGTCTCAGAAATCATTGTACCCATTTTTCTCAGCATTGTGTGAACATGTCCAGCTTTAATAAGAGGATTTGGATTCAGTCATAACTGTGTTCAGATTTATGAGAGTTTATACTCTCAACTGCACCTGAGGCTCAGACGACAACTCTGGAAGGTTGATTTACGACACTTATTCAAGTTAAATTGCTAATGTAGAAGACATGCTTTGTCCCTTGTTAAACACTGGATAATACTGGACAATGCTCTCTTTGTTTTGAACTAGACATAACCCAAAAAATATGCGCCTGCTGATGAGAGCCAAAAAAAACCTGGAACCAAGATTATACGAAAGATTTCACTTCATGTCTTCTTTTCATTCATTTTGTTTTTAGTCATATGTGATCAATTTATTCGCTGTCTGCAGCTTTTATGCTGGTCACAAATATTTCCCCCCAAAGGGTTAAAGGAACAGTTCATTGAACAAAAAAAAAACACAGAAAATTCAGTAGTCAACTAAAAACATGAAGCAAAAGTGCATTTCAGCATTCCTCTGTTTTGCTTTGAAATGTTTTGTGGACTATGTAACTTCACCTAACTTTCCAGCGACACGGCTCTGAGTAGCTAATGACTGACCTTTTTTGTTTGTTTGTTTTTACATTTTTATGCGAATTACCCCTTTAAATTTGAATTGTTAATGTTTAATCTCAGTGGGGAAAGGCACATTTTAGCAACGGAAAACGTTTTACCTGAGTGCGTGTTGACTTGAGAGCTAAACGTGCGATGACGCACAAGAAGATGAGAAGCCCCGACACACACAGGGACGAAACAAACAACAGGCTTTCAATACCGGTGAGCAGGCTCTAAAGCAAGACACAGTGAGAGAGAAAGTTATTTGTGCGCTGTGAAAATGCGCACTGAATCTTCAAAATACATGCTGCAACTCACCATTCTGTATGTCGCCCATATTGGGTCCCGACTGTATCTGGCCCTGTAGTTTAGGTAGCTGTAATAGGTGAGGCAGTATATCCTGAAGCCAGCAGAGACTATAATTCCTAAGAGGGAAACCACATACATGGCCAAACACACGGTCACCTGGGAAAGAGAAAAATCCAGCAAGATCAGACAAGTTATTGAGAAGGAGAAAGAGATCCCAGGTCAAAACAGAGCGTAAAGTCACAATATACCAACCATCTTCTTGGATGGATGTATCTCCGTGTAGATCGACAGGTTTCCACAGGCGAGAAACTTAAAAAACAACAACAAAAATCAACACATCATTTTCATGTTGCCAACATACAACCAGTCAAGTAATTTGACATTTTCAGCACATCACCATTAACTAGTCAGATATTATGTACCAGAATTCCCTGCCAGAAGGGGATGTAGATTAAAGAGGAACTTGGCTGATTTTCACCGGCTAGATGAAACCCCATCAGGACCTCCGCACAGCCGAAGACCACTAAGGCGATCTGGGAAGGAGAAGAGGAAGGCTGGATTCAAGCAGTGACTTCAGAATGTTTTCCCAAAGGAACTGACTTTTATTCTGTCATTGAGCCAACTGATGACCTCTGACTGTCATACATGTTTTAAGGATATTTATGTTATATTAAGTGCATAACAATAACAGAATAGAACAACTGATAATCTGTACAGTTATTTGTCATTTCTTTTAAAGATTAAATCAGGAATAAGTTATAATTAGTTGACAATTTTTGAACTTCTGATACAATTCACTGTCTGTATTACATATTTTTTAAAGGTTATAGGAAGTCAGACTTCCGTGCCGTTATTGATATAAAGCAGGTCTCGGTCGGAAAAAAATATTGTGAATGTATCAAAGTGATAGATCCACAGAGAAATATGCACATCAGCTATTCAGAAGTTGTCATTATAAATGAGCCGTCAAGACTTCCACAAGGTTGTTGGCAGCATGGTCACAAAAACACCAACAGAGCTGATGCTGTAACACGGCAGTCAGGGCCTGCTCAGGCTTGTGAGAACTGACCAATCAGAGCAGACTGGGCTTTTTGGAGGGAAGGCCTTAAAAGGATATTCCGGTGTAAGTTTAATCCACAGTCAAACACACTGTGACACCGAGTATTTTAGTAGACATCCAAAGTAAAAGTCAGAACCAAAAACTGAGCAAAAAGTACCAAAAGTACCATCACTTTTCTATTTCTATACACTACTTGCGGCCCTGGATTGCTGTGTTACCCCAAGACATCTGGGCTCTCTCTGGACGAAGCGATGGAGAGGCTTGCCGGACATCAGTGTCGTCTGGTTCGCCTCGCTTTTGCCAGCATTTCCTGTTGTTCTCTCTCTTGTTGTTGACTCTGTTGTGCCCTCCATTGCCACTACACTACATGGTGTGTTTGGTTGTGAGAGGAGACAACAAGAATTAATCAAAACAGATGTATATTCTCCCCCTCGACAGCATGGACTGTATTTTGAAAAGTCTTTTAAGCAGATTTAAAGAGACAGAATAGTTGTTGTGTTGCAGAATGTCTTCAGGCAGCTGCTGCAAGCAAAACTGTAAAAGCAGTCACAAAGAGTACAGAGATACAGATTTACAAAAACATGAAGAGACCCACCTTGTTTAGTGTCTCAGGCAGAGAAGCAGTCTGGATGATAGCGGGAAGGGAATGTTGTGGGTGGACAGAGGAAGTGGGGAAATATGAGAGTACAGCTTTTTTTTTCCCATTAGGGGAGGAGCTGAACACTTTTTTTTAGGGGGACAGGCGAAGGCCGCTGCTCAGTACAACAAAACTCAAATCCCTCTGAGATCTTTTTGGAAACCCAGTGTCAGGAAGACTGATTCTCATCAACACGAAGCACAACAATGTCAAATGCTTGCATGATACAGGGTATCTTTTGAACAGAGATGGGTAAAAGTAAAAAACTTGAAAAAAATTGAATTTTTCCTTGATTTAGGACATATTTTTGTCCAGTCACTGGCTTGGTGTAAATGAGTTTTGACTGTATATAAAGAAATGACTTACATATTTTGAACTGTGAATGTATTAATTCTACTCTCCTCTGGTTAAAGCTGACACTTTTACGGCCTTAAAGGTACAATACGTAGGAATATTAGTTTAAAACGACAAAGAACAAACTTCTAATATCAGCAGACTAACAATGTCAGTTTTGTCATGTATTGTATGTCATGTATGATTTTTCTTATTTCATTTGCCTTGTCTGGTTTCATTTCTCCTATTATTTGCAACTGTGATGTCAAGAATCTTGAAGAATTTCTGTTTGAACAAGTGGGTGTAGACAGAGGTACAAACCACTTACATGATTGTTTTTTATTATCTATTGATTTACTGAATATTTTCTAAATAAATCTGTTACAATGATCTTTTATTTAAAAAGTTGGTGGTTACTCTTCTGTTGACTTAATTGTTGAGTATTTTTGGTCTCCTTAAACATTAGAAGTGCTCAAGGACCTGCAGGCATTATATTATTTTAAGGGTGCTCACTTATGTTTCATTTGACCATTTCAATTTCATGACACAAAATCTTTCCTCTTATAGTCTGTATTTTTTTTTTTTTAATCTATTGCATTAAACACCAATTCAAATAAGACCAAAACTTGGATTTTTTTGTTGTGACATGCTCATTTAGTCATTCATTTTGACTGAATGACTGTTGTTATCCAGAGAAGATCTAGTTCTTAAAGCAGTTTGTAGTGGATATTTATTCATTCATAATTCATTAGATGCAGTCATTGTTACTAAAAACACATGATACTTCTGAAATACATCGTCATCATTAGTAAACCATAAAAATAGGGCTCATCATCACCCTCACTCTACATATTTACAATCAGTCATATAAACGCTGTCCTCTGTCAGATAAAGTAGGTGTTCCAGTCTCAGATGTGAGAGATACTGAGATTCAGGTATTATAAATATTTCATATTTACACATATCAAATTACAATGGACTCAACATCACTGAAGATGGAGGATATCAAAATACATGTAGATCATATTCAAAAAGTAGTTAAAAATGAACAACACTTTTTTCTCCAGCACACAGATCGCACAATGCTAATTGTGGTATTCCTGTTTTCGTGACACGCTGTATCCCATAGGTGTGAATCTGATGCCTGCTGGTTAAGAACATGGAGTATTGTCCACCTGCAACACAAGGTGATGTCAATCTTTGTTTAAAGCCGAATTAGTAGTGGTCAAATAAGGAAAAACAAACTGCACTGAAGTATTTACCGAACAATAGGATGAGTAGGACACTAGGTGGTGCTCCAGGAGATATGTTGCTCTTCGTCTGATCTCTCCTTCGCTGTTGTACTGAATGGCCTCTAACAGTAAAAGTCCGCCTTGCTTCACAAACTCCTCGGCTAGCTAAGGGGAAGAAATGACTCTGGTGAAAGTCTATTATTCTCTGGTATGTTTATCCTTACAGCAGCATCATTGTTTCACAGATTTACCTGGGAACCACTGACCACCAGCATGAACAGGACATCCATACTCAGGGTCACCATCTCTTGGTCGGCCATCTTCAGTGTGGCACAGAGCGCCGACAGCAGTCCAAGATGAGCCAGCTGGACACAGAACTCCTCTTTTTTGTGGGCAATATTTGCTAGAACCCTCAGGATCTAAGTATAACCAGAAGGACCAGACCAGTGAGATGGAGTGTAACTTTGGGCGAGAAATGAAGGTTTGTCATCTCTTGCTACACTGACCATGGTGTTGATGCCTTGAGAGAAAGGGAGGAGCTGGATCAGTCCTGGGACCAAGTTGAGAGTCAGCAGAGCAGAGCACAGAGCGCTGGAGTGAGCTGTAGCAGCGAGATACAAAACACAATAGAGCAAACCTCATTACTATGTTAATCCTTAGGGGTAGATTCTTATTTGAAGGGCCAGTGTGTAAGATTTAGTGGGATCTATATAAAATTTATAATAATGGTTTCACTTGTGTATAATCATCTGAAACTAAGAACCGTTGTGTTTTTGATAACCTTAGAATGACCGTTTTGTTTCTACAGAAGGAGCAGGTCTTCATGCCCAACTACTGCCAAACATTATGTTCTGCATCAGCCATCCACAAAGGTAAATTACATTTAGCATTTGTACAAGGTGTATATTCAAACAAACAATTTCTTGCTCATCAGGTTCCAAAAGACCTTTTGCTAAAGTAGAATCCAAACTATATTCATCTTGGTTGACAATTTGTGTTCAATTTAGTTTGGTGTGCTTACAAGCTTAATAACTTCTGCTGGTGTGAGTCTGTCCCTGAGCCAAAGAACTCAGACTCCATAACATAAATCCCAAAATACATCATTTAAAGCCCAAAATCAGCGCAGAAGTATGTTTTCTAGATTCAGCAGAAATCAACTGTGACTGTTCAAACCTGTGAGGTTGTTCAGCACCCAGGCACTCTCTCTGGCCAAAGCCGGCTGACTCTGCAAGTAGGCCTGAAGAAGTGCACACAGAGCGACCACAACATGGACATCACCCACTTCAGTGCTCAGGGTTTCCACTGGGCAGGAGAACAGGAGGTTTCCCATGCACCTCAGCAGAGGACAGATGAGCTAGAGAGTAAGTCCAAAATCTCCATGTTAACACTATTAAAAGCTGAGACAGTTTCCTCTACCACCTGTGATAACATGGCTGGTGAATGTATTTTTGTATTGATCTTTTCTGTATCTGACTCTAAAATCTTTGAGGTGGAGGCTACCTTAAATGTACAAACAAAGACCAGTGTGTACTATGCAGTGAAGGCATATTTTTGGCAAAATAAATGAAGCTTGAATCGTTCACTGTGATGGATTACCTGTCTCAAGTCTCTGTAAATTAATTTTCAACCCTTGCTGATAAGATCTGAAACCAATGAGGTCCTGGAAGGTAAGAAATCAATCTAAATACTTTGTATAGTATGCTACCAAAAATACTGGTACATGTGACTTGTTAGAGAATAGAAAAGAGTAAGCAAACAAACAAACAAAAACAACCAATAATGTAAAAAAGTAATGCTGGATTTGAATGAGTGAACTGAATTTTTCCTACCAACTCCATTCCCTCTTCTTTGTTTCCTTCAGCCACAGCAGCACCTAGTGACACCAACAGGGAACTGCACTTCAACAGGGCGCCTTGAGCCAACAGCACTCTGTTATCCTCCATGCTTTAGAGTGAGATAAAGGCAGTGGAGAGACAGATAATTGTTTTAGTGAAGACTGTGAGTATTCTGTAAGAATATAACAGATTGCTGACACTTACTGATAGTACACTTCAGCTCTCACCTGCATGTGAGGTAGTGCAGACACCATGCGCACTCAATGGCAGGTGCCAGGCCAAACTTTGGGTCAGGAGTTAGGACTGATAACAGGTGTGAAGGTAAACTGGAGGCCAGGACCAACCTGCAGACAAAAAGGAAGACTTTTATAGAACTGACAATGGTGAAGGGAGTTCATACTGAGAACAGCACTGTTGAAAACAGAGAGATGAACTGGTGCGTGATCAGGGTGCTTACGGGATTATTTTTGCTGCTGCATCTTTGGCCTGCAGAAGCTGAGAGAGTGTGAAGCCTACAGCTTCCACCACTGCAAGATTATGTCTCTGGTTCTTCACCCACACAAACATCAAAGAGAGACATGATAACATTACTTCATTTTACATTGTGTGGACCAGTTTAGGGCTATGTGAGAAATTAGATTTTTGATTCTTGATAAAAATTTTCTGACATATCAACAATGCACTGTGAAGACATTAAAGATTAGGTTTTCTCATGACATTGAAGCTTAATGATTCTTGTTGGTGTACCTCAATGCAGCTGGCCAGAGCTGGTATGATACCCTGGGCCAGAAGTTTCTCTTTTACAGCATCACTCTCTGGGCATAAATTACCCAGTGTGTAGAGACACAGCTCCTTTTTAGAAATGAAGATACACAAAAGCAAAGTCAAAATAATTAGTAGAGCAGCAATAATTAACTGGTTTGTTGTCAATTATTTAATTACCAGCTTATAAATCTTTTTACTCCTCTATGACAGTTAACTGAACATATTTGAGTTGAGGCCAAAAGGTTTCACCTTTTATAGAGCAATCAACTAATTGACTAATTGAGAAAAGAAACAACAGAGTAATCAACAGCCGTAATATTTTGATGGTGATATAATATAAACTGGTACAAGCAGATACTCACAGTGAACTTGGTGCTCTGGCCAGACAGGTACGTGAGCAGGTAGGGGGTGGCAGGCAGACAGGCTGGTGCCACGTTGGCGTGGGAAGAGTGAGACAACTCATGAAGACACCGAACGGCCTGCAGACGGCAGGAAGCATTAGAGCCAGTGAGGAGTCCAACCAGGAGATGCATGCTGTTCTCCTGCCTACAGGGATGACAGGTTCATACACAAACATGACACATGAGGAGCAGAGACGCAGATGGCTACAACATCATTTAAATGAAAATTTACAGCCATACTTGATGAAAGTGAGCTGTGCTGTCGGGTCTCGGAGAGCTTTACTCAAGGCTTTAAGGTGGGCCTCCCTCTCCGGCCCGCTGTGTTGAAGTGTGTGGAACAAACTGACCACGTCCTGGGGTAAGAAAAATGAGAAGCAGATTGAGATGGCACGCTTCACGTTACCTATCAAAAAGATATCTATCACGACATCTGTCTCACCTGCTCCCCTGAGCTAGTGTCCATATTGACCTCTGGCTGGTCCTCATCTTCGTTCAGCAGGAGTCTCTTGCTCACGAGCTGTCTGTCTCTGCGGGCCTGTCTCAGTGCTGTTAATATAAAGACCACATCACTTTCTGCTGCATTCCTCTGAGAATGCAAACTTGAATTCATGGACTCTACTAATGTATAGATATTGCATTTTCTTGTCTATGAATTGAATAATGACTGGCCCCATGAACTTATACCCAAAATACCCAAGATGTTAAGCCCACATGGTCGATTACTCTGTGCTGAATGGAGTCTGGCTGCTGTGGGTTGACTGCTAAACAGGAACCTCTCTAAGAGAATCTGTGTTAACTATCAAAGACAACAGGTGAAGATTCAGTCAGCTGGAAGAGGATATAGCTATCATTGTGGTGTGTAGCTAGCTATGATAAAGATACTTACAGAGTAGGGGCTTTCACTTTTATCTTTGTAAAATAGCTAATGTGAGTTTAATCATTTAACATTCACACCAAGAGATGACTTTAGTTTAACCGTTGGCTGGAGGAACAGCCGTTAGCACAGAACGTTAGGTGAACTTTTCATGGTGTCCATTTTGTTTCACTTCTTTTAACAGTTGCAGCCTCTTTACAACATCATTTGCCAACGGTTAAACTGCCAACCGCCATTTTACTGACATGAACGTAGATGCGCTGGTTTATAACTTCGTTAATGATGATAACACTCCATTCTGCAACATTAGCACATCATATTTCAGTGATAAAACTCACCCTTCTCGTGTTCTCGCTTCTTTAATTTGAGCTCCTCCAGGCTGCCGCCGAGTCGTCCAGCTTTGTGACGAACTTTGTTTAACCTCCACATTTTGTTATTTTCATAAATTCATCAACAACACTAATAATACTGGCTAAAACAAGCTTTATACAGTTGCTTCCTTCATGGTTGGAGACAGCAGCCAATGAAGTTGAAATTCTTCTTCGGTGGTGTATTTTGTCCGACCTCATCGAGCTGCGGCGCCATCCAGTGGACAGAGACAGACACCATTTCCTGTATTCATCTTAACCTTCTTCATCTTCTTTTTTTTCTCTTTCAAATGTGATAACATCCCAGAACACTAATATTCCCTCATACCTAGAGTCCAGTAATTCAATATCTAAATCGTTCATTACTCCAATGTGCAATTTCTGCATCTCAGTGTGAAACTGTGCAAATATTCTCATCAAAGTGCAGCGCAGTAAATATTTTAGGAGATTTTTGTATATTTGTACTGTTTCTACTGCTTTTTACTAATTATTTATTTATAACAACGGTTCAAAATTGATGCTCCATATTTTTGCTGAAAATACTGCACATTTCTCCCATTGTGGGACTAATAAATGATTAGCTTATCTTATTTGGTCACTGGGAAATAATGATCAGAACTTTATAAACAAAAAATCTTGTCTTTTAAAAGACAACAAGGGCAGAATAAAAGCATGAAAAGCTCAACACCACCATCGGGCGGGCCTTAACTGACATTTTGTCTGGATGTGCAGGCAAGTCTTTTGCTGTTTGGGTGTCAGCAGGTGTCAGTTTTGATATCAGTGTCACTGGACTCACACCATGCTGTCACAATCTGTGCACAATAACAAGCTGGAAAGACAGAGTGTTTTTAAAAAACTATGAAGTTAATTTGTATTGAAAGCACACTGTACAATGAATACATGATGGCTTTATCAAACATTTAAAACTTTTGTTTAAAAAAACAACAACATGCTTTTCACAAACATCGGTACATCAGTGTTGAACTCAATACCAAAAATAGGATTTTCAAACCATTTCCCATATATTCTTCAATAAATATAAAACTGGTTAAAATAGCATGTTATTTAGGGCCTATTCTGTTGTCTCCTAAGAGCTGAGTTCGTAGTAGGAAGAAATCCTGAGACACAAAGAGAATGTGATTAAAGGGCAACTCCACCAACCTTACACACTGAAGTGTGTTCACAGGTCTTACTACTGCACATGTTAATAAAGTAGCATAAAAACCTTTTATGGCTTCAGAGGAAGCTCCATGTAATCTGATAAATTTGAAGTTTATTTAAAGTTGCATTGTGGGTAATGGAGGCACAGTGCTTTGAAAAGGAGGAAGACTGCATGGAATAAAAAAGGTGAAATCTTAGTAGGAACTGATCAGCTTAAATGCAGCTTCCTCTGGAGCCACGAAAGGTTTCATACCATTTTTTTCACTGAGGCAGCAGTACTCCTCAACATCTGTAAACAATTTGTAAAACTAGCAGAGTTACCCTTTAAGAGGGACATCATTCTGTTCAATCAATGACTGAATTTCATTTTGAAAAAACAGTTTAAAAAAAAAAAACCCTTTTACATAGAGATGCCATTAAAATGGCAACATCACATAAATCAGATCAAAACAAAACGTGTGACACAGTATGTCACATCCAGTCGATAAACATAAAACAAAGATTATAAAAAGTATCAAAATAGAAAAAGTAGTTTTCTCTTTACAATCGTACGTGATTATTCTGAACATTAAAATCTCACTATAAATCGGATGGAAAAGATGTGTCGCCTTCATCCTTCTGTTCTGCAGCGAGGAAGAGTGAAGCGCCCTCATGACTCGGTGCTCTTGGAGGATTTCTTTTTCTGTGAAGGAATTCAGAAGATTTAGTGAGTTGGAAGACAGATCTGAGCGGCTGAGCGCTGAGCCTCACTGACATGTAGCTCTGGTTCGAGAGCAGCGCCATAAATCTGTGACTTATTGAACTCGTGAAGAGAACAGTGATGCAGCACCTTTTTGTGGGTGCCACCTGAGGGTGTGTGGAGGGTTTCAGTTTCTGCGGTGTCTTGCGCAGCAGCTGCAGTCGTTCCTGGGACCGCGGCTGATTTCAACTTGCTTTTCTCTGCGAGAGTGACAACAGAAAAAAAAGTGAATTCGAGCTCACATAAAAAAAACAAACAAAAACAACAAGAACAAGAAAGCTGCATATTGTCATGCTTGGTGTGACTTCTTGACTCACTTTTCTTCTTCTCTGTTTGTGGTGTCTCAGGATCGGGCGGAGGTAGTGGCTCTGTGTCAGCTGCTTCGGTTGTTGATGATGAGTCTGTTTTTTTCTTCTTCTTCTTCCCTTCAGTAACCTGCTCTGCAGCTTCCTCTCTGTCGCCGCTCTCTGATTTCATTGTTGCCTCATCGTCTTCAGCTACCTGCTCCGACAGCTCCCCGTAATGCTCGGCATTGACCTTTTTTTTCTTCTTCTTTTCTTTGACCACCCGCTCCAAATTTTCCTCGCCATCACTCTTCTCCTTCTTCGTCTTTGTTTTCTTTTCTGCAGCAATCGGCTCGGTGATATCTTGGATGTTTTCAGCGGCCTGCTCTGAACTTTCCTCACCAACAGCTGCCTTTTTCTTCTTCTTCTTCTTCACTGTCTCTTCTTCAGGCATCTGCTCTGGATTGTCTGCGCAATCAACTTTCTCCTTTTTCTTCTTCTTTGCCTTCTTTTCCTCAACTACTGCTTCTGTATTTTCTTTTACTTTTTCAGCTATCTGCTCTGAATTTTCTTTGTCACCTCCTAATATTTGTTTCGATTGTTCCTCGCTATCTGTTTTCTTCTTCTTCACTTTCTCTTCTTCAGCTGTAAGCTCTGAATTTTCCTCACACACAGTTTTCACCTTTTTCTTCTTCTTTGTTTTCTTTTTTTCAACTACTGCTTCTCTATTTTCGTTGTCACCTTCAACCATTTGCTCTGATTTTTCCTCACCATCAGTTTTCTCATTTTTCTTCTTCTCGGCTTTCTTCTCTTGCACTCCTGGCTCTGCATTTTCCTCATGATTCCACGATTCTTTTTCGGCATCTCCCTTTGTACCTTTTATCTTTTTCTTCTCCCCTGCAAGTTCATCACCCAACTCCAGCTCTGTGGCTTCATTCTTCTTTTCCTCTTTACTGTCTTTGTCTTCTCCATCTTCGCCGGCCTCACTGGTCATCTCCTCCATCTTGTCTTCTGTCTTCTCCTTCTTTTTCTTCTTCTTCTTGGGCTCTGACGCCGTCTCGTCAGTTTTTTCTTCACTGGGCGTCACAGCTGTCCTCTTCCCTTTCTTTGGAGTGGACGCTGCTGCTCCGTCCTCTACAGAGTTGATGATTTGCTCTTGGCTCGGGGCAGCCGAGGAGGTCACAGGTGCCGTCTTTTTGGGCCTGCTCTTCTTGGGTTTGATACTATCTGCGGGTGTTTTCTCCTCCAACTTTTCATTTGTTCCAACAGTACTCTGTTGAACCTGTTGAGTTTCTGTTTTCGCGGGAGGCTTGGCCCGGGGTTTCCTAACTCTTTTCTTAGGCTGTGGTGAGGAGAAGTCCAGAGCGTTGATGGTGTCCATCTTGGCTACATCGGCCTCTGTGGACAGAGTAAACACGGTGAAGACTTTGAACAAACACGGCTCCGTGGCACAAACGCTTAAGCGAGAAAAACATCGATGGCAAACACGCGGCTGCTGTTTCTATGAAATCACTGTTTTCCAGGGTGAGGCGGTTCGTGGGTGGTGCTGTCCTGTCTGGTGGCTGTCTTTCTCCCTTTAGGTGAAGGGACGCAGCTCTCCCTGTCCTTTCATCTCCCAACATGTCCTGCATTTTCCAACCCTTTCCAACAACTTTCCCCAACCTTCATTCGGTCTCTCTTTCCAATGTGAAAACCTCCCCAAAACACTCATTTTCCTTCTCACCTGGAGTCCCAAACCTGAATATCTGAATTGTTTCAGCGTGTGCCTTTGGGAATTGGCGCCGGGAAATAATGACAGGCTGCTCAAAACTATCCAGAGGACAGTTTTTTTTTGGTAAACTTGTAAAACAGCTGTATTTTTGTAGAATTTCTCACAATAACACTCTTCACCTACTGAAGTAAGCTACAGCTGATATCTCAGTGTGAAGAGAAAATTTGGTTTGTTGTATTTTTTATTCACATTTTCTTCGTCCTTTTCCTACTTGCACGGAAATGATGCAGTCAGCATTTAAAGCACACAGTTACCTGTCATCTGCAGGCACAGCTTCTTCCATTTCTCCACATCCAAACTGCTGTCAGAGTCTGAATCGTCTCCTCCAGCAGACACAACCTCGGCAGATTTCCCTTCAGTCTTTGTCTTTTTCACTGGCACAGTCTAAGAAAAACAAAAAAGAAGAATCTACCTAGTAACCAGGGCCCGTTGTTAAACCGGTGGCTCAGCGGTTGCGTCAAAAAATGAAACACTCACCTTCTTTTTTTGCGTCGCTGCTTTTTTTGCAGGCTTCTCCTTCTTTTTGTTTGCCGTGGCTGGACACAAAAGGAGAATATCAATGGGTTAAACATGTACTCAAGTGCACGACAAAACTATCACCCCTTTCTTCTTCTGTGGTAAATCTCTGCCAGACGTACCGACAGGAGATGCTGTTGCTGCACCGCCCTGCTTGGAGGTGCTGCTGCTTTTCCTCTTGGGACTTTTGACCTGAGAAGAGGCGGCATCAGCTCTTTAGTCTCTGCAGCGTGATGCGTTTTATTTATTTTAACATAAAAAAACATCAGCGGTGTCATCGTGTATGTGGTGTATTTTCCGTGTCACCTGTGGCAGCAGACTGTGACTCAGCTCCTCGCCGTCTGCGGTGGTTGGAGGTCGGATTTTCGCAGCTGATGCGGGATACAGTCCAGTGGGTGTAAGATGAAAAGAGAAAAACAACTCATGCATATCTGCCTTTTCCAAATGTCTAAAAAATCCTACTATAAGAGCTCTGCCCAGAGGGTACTGTACATGTTAGAGATCTGAAGCTGTGAGAAAGAAGCAGTCATACCCTTCGTTGGACTCTTTTTCGGTTCTTTAGGTTTAGACTTCTTGGTCGAGCCTGGCTGCTTTTTCCTTTTTGAGTTCCTGACAATAGGAGAGAAATACTTGGCACACATGTATGCAAGGGGATGAGGCTTCATGATGCGGTAACCGTCTCAGAAAATAAAATCTAAGTTTCACGGTATACGTTATTACACAGTTGATATAAGCATTATCAGTTCATGGACCCTTAAAGTAATCACAACAGAAGGCATTTTCTTTTTGGTTGAACAAACAACATGAAACCTGCGACATAAATTTAAGCGTATCTATTTTCAACAACACAAATATGGTAGAATTCATTACTGTCCAGTATGACAACCGTCATTCTCACACCACTGTATACCGTGAAACTCTGACGTCATCACCACCAACAAAGTTGAATCAAGGTGTTTTTATCTTTGCCATCAACTGGGAAACACTCACTTCAACCAGGAACTGTAGATGTCCAGTAACGACGCAGATATTTCTGTCTCCCCCTGCAGAAATCCAAACATCAAACCACACAACGATTAGACAGTTGATCAGATGTTGTATATCACACATCACATTACACAGTCATGATGTTGACAGTCTTGTTTGTGTTCCCACGTGAGTCGGTATCTTTTTAGAGCAGATATTTTGACTGGTCATCGCAACAAAAAAACACATGAAAGTAATCACACTCGTCTCCAAAGAATTGATTGTAATGTATTGAGCGGAACGTATTGTGGAAGAGTTTTCCAAGTTACATGTAATAATCTGCGCCTACTGACAACTCAGTGTATCACAACACAATCAATTCAGCTGTATTTTGATATGAGACACTTTAATTTTACTGAAGACACAATCAACAGTGAGTCCTGACTGACTGATAACAACAGCTCCTGATGGCATGAACAGCAAATCAACTGTTTGTCAACTGTCAAATGAATTGACTATTTTGATCATCAATCATCAATATTTCAGGAAAGAACAAAAGTCAATGTTCTCTGACTCCAGCTTCTGACAAGTCAATACTATCTGATTTCTTTACTCCTTTACTTTGGCAGTAAACTGAAAATCTCTGGATTGGAGACAAAACAAGACAATTGAGGACGTCATCTGGGGATTTAGAAAACACTTATCAACATTTTTCAGCATTTTCTGCCATTTTAATGACCAAACATCTAATCGCTTTCTCAAGAAAAAAATAAAAAGATGAATGGCCAATGAAAATAGTTGTTACGTGCAGCCCTACTCTGCAAAACTTAAAATCACTTCTGTGAGATGATGACTGGAAGGTAGAGGAGTGTTTTGCACGGGCCTACTTCACAGTAAGTGACAGTTAACAGTAAGAGGAAACTACTAATGCTCAGAATAAGTAACTAAAACACTCTGCAGGTTGATGATGAACTCCAAACTGTGACATTGTTGTGCAGCACTTGAAACACTGTTGCTGGTCTGTTTCTGTCTTTAACAGTAATGTGTGTGTGTGTGTGTGTGTGTGTGTGTGTGTGTGTGTGTGTACAGTGTTGACCTGTGGGCTGTGCCTCTGGAGCTCATCTGCAGCTGAGTGGAAACCATGCTCCTTCAAATGGCGGTAGATCAGCTGGGTCAGCTCGTGCGCTGATGCGTTCACGGACATACTCGACACGCGGAGAACGTGACAGATAAAGAGACGACAGGAGCGACTACGAGTAATTTCATAATAGAAGCGGCATCATAATGTCCACTTCTACCACTCCGCTAAAACACGCATGGGAGCATGCTGAACTCTCAACTCAGGAAGTAGTTCCGTTCGCCGCCGCAATGCATTGTGGGAGCTGTAGTGCTTCAGCGGGAAAAGCCAAGGTGCAGGCCGAAGTACTCAGATATTTAACTCGGGTAGAAGTAGTAATACCACCGTGTACATATACTCTACTACAAGCAAAAGGCCTGCTTTAACTCCAGTAAAAGTACAAAGGTGTTGGCATGTAAATATGTGTGAAAAATAGAAAGTAGATTATTGATAGATTAATATATGCATTACTATAATCATTTTAACTCCTTTTTACAGCTTAATTTACAATGAAACCTCATTATTTATGTATTATATCATTGTGTGTGTGGGTGTGTGTATATATATATATTCACACGTATATATGTATATAAATGTATGTATATATATATATATATATATATATATATATATATATATATATATATATATATATATATATATATATATATATATATATATATACGATCTGATTCTGTAAAGTAACCAGAAACTAATGCTCCTAAATTAATAGTGGAGTAAAAAGTACAATATTTAGCTCTTAATTGTAGTTGAGTAAATAAATAATGTAGTAGAAAATGGAAATAATCAGGTAGAGTATAGTACCTTCACATATTTAACACTACTGGGTCCATGCAAAATATTCATCATTTAAAAAAAGTCTTGACAGTTATGTAAAAGTTATTGTGAAGAAAAGTGTTTTCAAGGTAGTCTCTGCTCTGTATCTCTTCAGCTGTCTGTCTGGTCTAATCAGTCGCGGTGTGCAATATCACCTCTATTTGCTTTTTTAAGCTATACATCATGGATTACTATGTAATTTACTCCTTACTCTTCTATTTGCCCATAACGCTCCTGTGATTTTGTTTCCATTTGAACTCAGTTTCAGCAGGTTGCGTGTCCTGTCTCAGGGAGGGTCACTTGTATGAAGCAGTCAAGGCCTGTATGATTTGGATCAGTCTAGTCTTATGGGTAATTTTCCTCAAGGGCAATCTGATTTAGCTGTAAGAGTCCATATTAATGGTCTGATCTGTATTTCTGGCAGTAGGCTCCCTGAAACAGCCGCCTCAAGGTTGCTTCTTCAGGACTTTCTGCTGCAGAGGCTTTTATGGTTTCTGGTTGTTTTATATCACTGATAGAAAAAAAGCAGAAACTGATCATGCTCTTTTGATTTTACATTGTGTTGATCCTACCTTTGATTTACAATTCTTCCAGACATTAAGTGTATTACAAAAGCTCCAAACATTTAGTTTTCTTGTTCTTGGAAGTTTTAGGATACAAACTTTCAGCCCTGGAATAAATCTAACTTCTGACAAAGATCCCCTAAATCCAGGAAATATGATAGTATTTTATCATGTCACAACTTGGTGCCCCCATGTTTGAAGAAAATGCAGTGAAAGTGTCCTCTATGATAGATAAAACATGATAAAATGTCCTCTATGGGGTGCCCTTACGTTGAACTAATAACGGGTATAGTGCCCTCTCTGCATTTCTGTGCACTGGTGCCCTTTTTATTCACATTTTTTTCACCCCTGCCCCTCAGATTTTTTGAGTCTGCCACTGTGTGAACCTTAAAAGTGTTCCTCACAATATTAAATAGAAATGAACAGTGGCAGATGGTTTCTTTCAAAGCGAGCCCAGATACCGCCAGCTTTATAACTGTGCACACACACTTAAAGGTGAGAAATGAAAGGGGGGCGCCAACATGGACCACTGGCTCACGCTGAAGGAAATAACACCGACTGTAAGTCTTAAAATAAAACTACCTCCTCTTGTCCCTTCTGGCTACCATTTCTGCTGCTACTCTTGTGGCCGTGGGTTCCTTTACGCAGCTCTTGTCTTTAATCTCTTCATGTTGGAAACACATCCTCCATCCACAGAGCTTGACGATCCACAAGCTCTCAAGTCAAATCAGAAACTTTTCAAAAGCTTCCAGGAAGGTCGATCTCCCCTCCATCAGGTGTGTGTGGATAAAAGCGCAATTTTTTTTCTTTTCAACTGAAGGTGTCTGAACACAACAGGCTGCCAGGCAGTAGATCTGAGAGACCTGGTGGTGAGACCTTGGGTCAAGTTAAAGGAGCGTATTGGGTAAGCAGTCGCTGACAGACCTGAAAGAGTCCCATTCATCGAGAAAAACCAGGAAGGAAAGCAGTGTGTATTCCAAACTCAACGTCAGGGCTCAGTGGGTCTCACCAAGCTTGATTTCACCGTCTTACACACACTGCACACACAACTGCAGGTTTGGCAACGTATATGAGGCTGACTCAGCTCCTATTTTCACAGTGTTGATGGGACAGACCACCAAGGTTTTATGGAAGAATAAGTATTTGTTTAATATGAAACTGAATATTTCCTCCGCCTACGTTTCCTATAAATATCATAATATAATGACCTAATAACGGATGTGTGTTGATAAGCACTTTGATGAGAGGTGTGAAGTTATTGAAGTGGAGGAGAGGAACAACTTCACATCTGGGCGCACATGAGCAAGAAGCAGACCGTTTCCCTCGGCTTTGATGACATGTTGTAGTAAAAGTGACTGGGATATTTGTACAGGTTACCCTTGTAAATGGCACTCTGTCTCACAGGAAATAAATCCACTTCACATTCCACACGTTCAGCAGCTCACATCTGCACTCACTCCGCAGGTAATTACCCCCAAACTACGGCCGGCCAGACCGGTTATTACTGGGGGACCTTTAATGTGTCACAACCTGTCAGGTTTTTTGTTCCATTTCAAGTAGAAAAACTTCATGATGTATTGATAGCTCACTCGAAAAGATTATGGCTCATTAGTAGTTTATTGATTCAAAAGTAACAACCCATTTGATGGAACTGCGGGAGGGTCATAATGAAGTGTTGTGTCTGGCCTTCCTGCCCAGGTGCTGCCGCGGCTCCGCTACCTGAGCCAAATCAAATAACCTTCAGTCAGGGGCCGAGGCCAGCGCTTGGACCTCCGCCTCACCTGTGATGTCCCACCTGGTACGACATAATGCGTGGACCGTAAACCTGCCCCGGAGAGAGAGAGAGGGAGAGAGAGAGAGAGAGAATGCTTAAACATTGAGATCTTACTCTTCTTCAGACTCATTTTTGTTTTTTTCTAACGTCTACATCTACGTTCAGAAATGCTTGTTTTACACAGCAGATACTGATTGTGGTTGTTGCTGTTGAAGCTGACACAGTGGTTAACCACATCCACTGGGTGAACGCCTCAACCACGCCCACAGGTGCACTCACTCACAGAACTGTTTGTGTTATTTTTTTGTGTGCTGTTTTTAGCATAAATCTTATTATCGAGGCCTATACCAAAGCAAAACGAGTAAATTGTTAGTGGAAAACTAAGTTAAGACCTGAATTGTGCTTTTCGTTATGTGTTGTGACATGATTTTCAGTTAAATGTATAAGATCTGTGAAAACAGTTGTTTAAATATGCCGTAACAGCAACAAAATAGCAAATACCCAGACCAGTAAACGATAGTAATTGCACGCTCACCTTGGGTGCCTTTGCAAAGAGTTGCTCCGAGCACCACAGTTCACTTTGGCAAACACTCGACTGTTCCTAAGTGTTTCATGAAGAGTTAAAGTGGATCTACTAGCTAAAAACTGAGGAGTCAAGATAACTCAACACACGGAGAGCTGTTTGTTTGTTTGTGTAATGTTAACTACCTGCCAGCTACTAGTCTGCGTGTCTAAAATGCATTTTATTGGCAAATTGTAGTGTTTCTCATCACCTCTCACATTGTCATCCTGCTCACTACCGACAAGCTTTTGCACAAGTAGAGCCTAAAGTACATAGTACATATCGAGTGAGGAAACAGCTAGTTAGACAGCTAAAGCAAAGAGCGCTAAGCCCCTATCATTCAAAAGCTAGCCTAAGTTAAACTAAAACTAAATTTACTTAGTTTACCTGTGGTTTGAGCTGACATCTTGGTTCATCAACTTTTAATCCAAAACTAAATTAAGCAGTAAATCCAGTCATGATTGGTCAACCCAGCCTGCTAACTCCTGCTAAAGCTAATTAACTAGCAGATCTCGGCAGCCTTCATCTCAGTGGTTCAGTCTTGTCTGATTTGGTGTTGCTGTAGACATGTAACCCAACAGAGATGAGAGATTGTAACTCAGAGGTCTGTAAATAATCTTAATTAAGATACACAAGTTATTCTGGGGATCAAAAATAGTAAAAGTAAAAGGCAAAAAAACACAGCCATTGGAAACATTGTTAGGCGTCGTTTACGTAGTTTGTTGACCAGCCTGAAACCCCGTCAGCTTTCATGCCAACTTAAGTTGTTGTCTGGCCCTGTAGGGCAATGATCTGTCAGTGGTTGTTACATGTACATTATTAAAGCCTGTTGAATGAAGCTAAACCGACCTGAGGGAGAAAGATGAGTGTCATTTGCCCTAAAATTACCCCCCTGATTTGATGAACTGATGTTGAAAAAATGATAACAGATGAGTAAATGTTGAGCGAGCTCTAGAGACAAAGGTACTTTTGTACATAGTAGAGGAGCGACGAGCTGAATACAGTCCTATTGAAGTAAAGGTTTTGGCTGGCGCAGGTTGGCGCACAGGAAGAAAGAAAAACCTCCATCCAGCCTTACTCAGATTAGAAAATTGGGGTAAGAGGGGAAGTAATGTGCAGGTTTACTGGCAGGGCCGTGTTGATTAGAAAGAGGGTAGTGTTCATGGTGAAGGGGAGCAGCCGTATTCAGTAACAGCACCTCTTCCTTTAGCCAAAGCCAACATCTGGTGCCGACCGACACACCACAGCAGCGGCAGCACCCCCCACTCTCTGCTTCCCTTTCAACTTATTATTGCATTTTATGGTTCCCCCCAAAAAAGGCTTAGAACCTGTTCGGAAAGTGACGTAAAAATTAAAAGAGGTTGGTTAAACACACAACGTTTTTTACTGCCTTTGCTGTTTGTTCAGAAAGCCGTACTCTGGATGTTGCTTCAGTCATGAGCCTCTCTAAAGGTCGAAGTAATGAGCGTCTTCTGAATGAAACCACGCTTTCATTGTGTTTTATATATCCACTTTCAATTAAGAAGAAGTGAAAAGGGAGTGCTGGTAAATTCACGATGTTCCACATCACACTGTTCACATCCTCTGGGAGAAATTGGATGAATTAGGAAAGTGACGCACAACCAGCAAACACAGATGTTCACAACAATAAAAGGCATCTTTCTGAAGTTGCCTGATCAGGGTGTTACTCTTATGTTTAACCTGCTTTTAGTTCTGGGAATTTATGTAAAATTATCCTGAAAAACACAAATTCAAAGCTGTTGTTGAACCATTTGGACTACCGGCATGGTTTGGGGCTCTTTAGAAAGGTAATAAATTGTTTTTTAAAAAATAAGAATGCAGGTCACCTGTATAAGCTGGAAAACACAATGGGTCCACATCATAAAGTCTAACGTGGTCCAAATTCAAGTTCAAGTTCAAATTTTATAAAAATATTATTGGAACATGGAAACCTCCAATCATCTGGGGAAAAAAGCAATTTTATGACCACAAAATACCCTTACTTGAGAGTAACAGGAGCACTAAACTCATTATAGTTATTTATTTCCTTATTTACATAAGATGCTTAGGTAGAAAAACAGCACATCCAAAGAGCGAAATGCATAAAACTATAGAAACACATTTAACTTCCATGTTTAGGGCTTTAAAAACTGATATAAATTTTACCACATTTTAAATCTCATTGGCTACATAATGCATCAGTCATCTGGAGGTGGAAGTGTAAGTGGCTTAGGAGAAATAATAGAGGGTTGGTCTACACTTGTCTACACGATCACTCATGGGTTGTTGTAGGCTCTAGGGCGGGCATTGAAGCTCATATCTGCTCAAATGAGCTGTCAATCAAAAGGCATGCAGAGAGATAATAGCATCTGCTGCAGAGTGTTTTGCCACTTGGTCACTGTTTGTTTGTGTTTTTGTTGATTATTACCTCACTGAAGTGGTTTTATTTCAATATGGTTCTAATGAGTAGAATAAACAAGAATAAAATCTTGCTTGTGATATGGTGTGACTTCACACTGAAAGTGAGGTGTTTACCTATTTGAAATAATGCTAGTGAGATGAAATCGGAGTCTGAGAATGTGATCTGCATACAAAACTTCCACTGAGTCACATGTCACCTCATCGTGACTGGTACATTAGACCAGAGTGACCTTCTCTGACACACCTGGAAACATGACCACTCACTGTGTCTGAATCAAGCTCTAACTGGAATCAGACTGCTGCGGTTTACGAGAATGCTAATAAATGAACATATTTCTTTATTCTTAGCTCATTTTGACATTTAGCAGCAGCCCAAAATAAGTTATGACAAACAAAAATAACCCTCATAAAACCGCCTATGGTGTTTGTTCAACATTTAAGGGTCAATGAAACGCCTACTCGGGGTGTATTGTAAGGTAGCTGTGCTCCATGAATACCATCATCAGACCTTTTCTTGGCTAATGCTTGAATTCTTTTGGCTTCAGGACAGTTAAAAAAAAATCAACCTATCACCATCTTTTCAGACTTCAAATGATGACGAGTATGTGAGCACATGCTTGTGTTAATATTTGTGTGCATGTGTGTTGCGTGAGTGTGTGTGTAGCGGTGTTGGTTGTGAGTAAAGGTATTTGTTGACACGGTGAGCTCCTGCTGCTACTCCTCTGACCAACAGAAAACAGATGAGTCACATCTCATAAGTGTGGCTTCCCCAAAAGACCTGGAGACTCGTACTTTCCTGGCAACACACACACTCGGCAACATCCCTGTTCTGTCTCTGCTTCGACTATTGCAACCTGTTGTTCGCACATTTTTTAACTTGTAAATAATATCAACCCAGGCGGTGTGATTGCTTAACATCTCCCTGGTTTTTGCTGCTGTCCAAGCCGCTCCCTCCGGGAAAACTATATAAATAAACACGATGGTGTAAAACTTCAGGTGCACCTCAATCATTTTTTTCTTTTCTCTCTCTCCTGGCTTGACCTGCCTTCTACTCAGAGGCCCTTCTCCTGAAATTCCTTAGCTCCACCCGTGACCACGGCTTCATGCCCTTTACGGGAGGCTCATGCTTCCTTTAGCTGCCCCGCGACCTCGACCACGTCCACAAGTCTCTCCGTAACCAATACCAATATTTGCGAGGTGTGATGTTTTACCTTCCAGCGTGCTGACCAACTCCTGGCTTCGACTGATCTCATTTTTATGTGTGGACTGTGTTTCACCTCAGCGACCTCCAGTTCTTCAGCAGTCAATTAAGTAAAAGTTCTGACACTCAGGGAATGTGCAGAAGATGAAAATATTAGGACTTCTTATTAAATCAATACACTGCATTGTATTCTACAAATTGGGGCATCAATGTTGACACTTTTGGTCCTGTAAGTCTGTAAGTAGGTGACCATGTCACATAATGCAGATGAAATTTGACATGCTAGATATAAGCCACTATCATGTGTCAGGCACACAGCTCACTGATACCAAGACCGAATATGAAAACACCACAGCCAGGTGGCAGCTTTGCATTTAAAAGGGATTCGCCAGTGGTAGTAAGGCAATAATCACCCTGACATAATACAGCGAATTCCTTTTTTATTAACATGATTCAATTGTCTTTAAAAGACACCTGTTAAAAATCTACAGTTAAACTTGTA
Organism: Acanthopagrus latus; assembly: GCF_904848185.1. NCBI lineage: Eukaryota > Metazoa > Chordata > Actinopteri > Spariformes > Sparidae > Acanthopagrus > Acanthopagrus latus. The sequence goes on along the minus strand of NC_051056.1, from coordinate 19,551,761 downwards.
AAGATGTGACGTTCTTTCATGATGACACACATGAGAAGTGAGAGTCACTGTGAGCGACCAGGCTCAGCTTACAAATGAAAACGACTGGACACCAGACCGAACACAGTCTCTGAGACGGAAGCCAGTTTGAAGGCAGGGGCTCCACAGTATGGAGGTGATTTACAGCAGATCCGATCAGGACTATGACTTCGGGGACAACAAAGACATCAGAAGAGGCATGAAGCAAGAGAGAAAGTCGGGCTTTAGCAGTGGGTGAGAACGGCGTGTAGAGCTGAATATTTTTTGTTCAGCTTTCTCAGTGAATTGAGGTTTTATTTTGATCAAAACAGTGACTGTGAAAAAGGTTTCGATGAGTTTGTGAGTTTTGAATTTAACATGTTTAACGATGAGTTAACAGGACAGTTAAGCTTGTCTTAGTTTGGTAAAAGAGAGAAACTTGAATGCAGAAGGCTTACAGTTGTACTTTCAGGAGTAGTTGTAAAATAGTTTTAATGCTTCTTCATGCTTGACATTTTTTGCATTAGAGAGTTAAGAGCTTGTGAAATCTTCGAGCTCAAACTAATCAGACTTTCACCTTGTCAGGTAAGTGGTGTTATGAGACCGGATGTGCTGTGGTTAGCTGATTAGCATGCTTACTTCAGTGGGAATCTCTGCACAACAATGCAAAGTCTTTCACACGACTCAACACTGTCATACCTGCAAATTCTGATGATTATTCCAGTTAATTTTCTGAATGTTGTAAACCAAATTAAACTGTCCATCTCTTACAAATTGCCCCTCTACAAATCCCTCTGTAGCATATCTTCCTCTCTTGATCTACATATCATACTTCACAACCAACATTTAAAACAAATCAAATAAGGGCCCCTCATATTTCTTTGATTCCTCATCAAAGTGAATCTGCAGCGCCGATGAAGCAATCCATGCACTCAGGAGCTGTGGCTGAGGCTGTGCAGTCGTGCTGCCTTCTGTTGACCCGCTGGATGATTTGTCAAGTGGTTCTTTGACGCCTGGTTGGAGATGTTATCAGGGTCTGGGAAGTCTGCTCTGTCTCTCTCCTCAGGTCTGCAGCGCTCATAAAACAGCAGGAATAATAAGAGAGTGTTTGTGAGCGCGGTGGAGTGGAGTCGGCGAACAGTGTCCGTGATTGTGTCTGTAGGGCCCCGGAGTCGCCCTGAGACTCAAATCTCCCCCACACACCGTGTTTTTCTGAGTGAGGGTCTTTCTGTAGAGTCTCTGTCATCCACTGCTAAACCAGGTCAGATGGGAATTACTTTTTTTACGTGCTTTCTAGTAATTTGTAGAGCTGGCAGTGTGGTTCGTTGAAAACAAATTACCACGAAGCAGCATAAATGAGAGCAGGGTGTAACTGCTTTCATGTTTAAAGCCTCCTTTACTTTGAATTCCTGAGATTTTTCAGCATAATATCCAAATTTAGAGGAAAACATCTGCTTGGATTTATTCAAATTATTCCACAAGAGGTCTAGTGTGAGGTGTAAACTCACTGTTAACACCTGGACGTAGTAGAAACATGCCTGTGTGTTTTTGCTTGGTAGGGGGTTGATGTTATTCCAGTGAGGCAGCAAGGCAAATGGGCGGGTCTAATGGGACCACTGGGGAAAATGAAGTGTTTTCAAAGGAGGCTGAAACAGTTCGGAAAGTCAGAGAGGATGGAGGTGTAGCCTTTCTCTGACATTTCAGAATTGATTAACTAAGATTTAAGGACACAGTTTGTGACATTTGATGAGTTTTATCCTCACTGCACAATGACTTGGTGTCAGTTTGATTACAATTAATCTGTTTGACTGAGATAAAAGGATTTAAATAACCATGGCAACCTCAGCTCTGACCGGCTTCTCCATGATGAGCCTGCTCAGCCTCGGGTACCTGACCTGGGACATGATGAGCCCTAACCAGGTGGAAAACGAGCCAGACCAGACGTTTGCTGACAGGTCTCCCGTTCCGCAGCCTCCTCACATCCTTTTCATCATGACAGACGACCAGGGGTTCAACGACATCGGCTACCACAGCTCTGACATCAGGACACCGGTGCTGGACAAACTGGCTGCTGACGGAGTGAAGCTGGAAAATTATTACATTCAGCCCATCTGCACCCCGTCCCGCAGCCAACTCATCACCGGCAGGTAAAGTGTTTGTTCTCAGAACTTCAGACTAAAGTTTTCCATTACTTTTATCAGAATGATATTGATGTAAAACACAATTTCCACAGTTTGTTCATCAAAAAACTTTTGTAAGCAATAACATTTGAATGAATGAACAGCGATGCAAAGAGCCAAACTTTTACAACACTTATTACTATAATGTAGAGATATTTGGGATATTGTTCTAAGTAAAACAGTAATAGATAAACAAACATAAATGTAGGATCAGTTGCAGTGTGTCCTGACATGTTTTGGCAAAAATCAACTGCAAGTGGAAATACCCAGATTCAGAATGCCCAGATTTTGTAATTAATCATTAGTATTACTATTTTATATTTATTATTATATATTAAGTATTGTGCTAATAAAGTAATCTACGGAAGCCGAGAACAGCCATGGATTTTTTGTTTTTTTTGTGTGCATTGTTATCTTGTGATTATGACTTATTATCTTGTTATCTCGATATAACAAAGGTTATTTTCTCATGATAATGAATTAATTTATTTCGTTATCTTCTCCATGGAGATGCGGAATAACATTTATTTGCTGAAAAAAAAAATACAATGACTTTAAAAAAAGAAACAAAAAACCTTAAATACTCCTCAATGAGACGCCCAGACCCTGCTGATTCAGGTATTCTACACTGTAAAATCTGACAAAGTGACTGTAAACAATAGAAGAAACCAATAACCTCAAAATTACCCAGTAGACATACTTTATTTATTTTAATTTGTTTAATGTTTCAGCTTGTCAAACTGAACTTAATAGGCTACTTTAGTTGTTAATTCTGAGGTAATCGGTTTCCTGACTTTTTTAAAGGAGGGTTGATCCTGTTAGTTTTGTGTATTTGTGTTCAAATAAAATTCAAAAAATGTACTCTGTAAATTTGACTTCAAAAAAGTCAGTAAAAGTAAAGCAGATTTTAAATTCAATTTCTACAAGCTAAAAAGTTTACAGTCTACAGCTTACAGTCTACTCTACTTTGTCATTTTGAGTTAACTGGTTTCTTCAGTGTTTTTTAAGTGTTTAAAGTCACTTTGTCAGCAATTTAAACTGTGGATGATAGATGTTTTCACATCTCTTTACGTGGTTTACTTGTCTTTACCTCTTGAGATATAATAAGAGAACTTCATTTGTGACTGCAGCTCAAGAGTCAGAGGCAGAGCGAAAAGAAAGCAACTGAATGATGTACAAAAATGAAACAAGACAAAGCAACAAAAAAACAGAAAAAATGAAAAATAAAATAAAAACATTGTCTATTGACCTTTTGCATTTTCAGATATGATGGCTTGACATCTAGGATAATTGCTCCCATAAGTGTAATACACACAGTGTAGAATAAACTAAAACTTTCAAAAGTACAACAATTCCTCAACATTTGCTCACCACACATGAAGGAGGTGACAGCTTCTTCTCCCGTCTTCTCTGACTTCCTGCCACTTCACTTCCTGTGTGCAACTGTCTGATTATTGTCAACACATGAGGCATTCTGAAACTTTTCGTAATCAACCATTCCTCAGGTACCAAATTCACACTGGCCTGCAGCACTCCATCATCCGGCCCCGCCAACCCAACTGCCTGCCCTTTGACCAGGTCACCCTCCCCCAGAGACTGCAGGAGCTCGGCTACTCCACTCACATGGTCGGCAAGTGGCACCTGGGCTTCTACAAGAAGGAGTGCCTGCCCACTCGCCGAGGCTTCGACACCTACTTTGGCTCCCTGACAGGCAGTGTAAACTACTACACCTACGACTCCTGTGATGGGCCCGGGATGTGTGGCTTCGACCTCCATGAGGGGGAGTCGGTCGCCTGGGGCCAGAGTGGCAAATACTCCACCCATCTCTACACGCAGAGAGTCCGCAAGATCTTAGCAACCCACGATCCTCAGTCACAGCCGCTGTTCATCTTTCTCTCGTTCCAAGCTGTTCATACACCCCTGCAGTCTCCGCGGGAGTACATCTACCCGTACCGTGGGCTGGAGAATGTAGCACGCAGGAAATACGCCGCTATGGTCTCAGCCGTAGATGAGGCGGTACGTAATATAACATACGCTCTCCGCAAGTATGGTTACTACCAGAACAGTGTCATCATCTTCTCTACTGACAACGGTGGCCAGCCGTTGTCTGGTGGCAGTAACTGGCCGCTCAGAGGACGTAAAGGCACCTACTGGGAAGGTGGTGTCCGGGGTCTGGGGTTTGTTCACAGCCCTCTGTTGAGGAAGAAGAAGAGGGTGAGTAAGGCCCTGGTGCACATCACGGACTGGTACCCCACACTCGTGGGATTAGCAGGTGGGAATGAGTCCCTGACCAGGGGGGTGGATGGGTATGATGTTTGGGAGGCTATCAGCGAGGGGAAGGATTCGCCCAGGTTGGAGATCCTCCACAATATTGATCCTCTGTACAACCATGCACGCAGTGGCTCCCTGCAGAAAGGATTTGGGATCTGGAATACAGCTGTGCAGGCATCCATACGAGCCGGAGACTGGAAACTCCTAACAGGAGACCCCGGCTATGGAGACTGGACACCGCCGCAGATGCTTCCAGGTTTCCCCGGCGGCTGGTGGAACCTGGAGCGCCACACTGAGCCCCGCAAATCTGTGTGGCTTTTCAACATCTCCGGAGACCCGTATGAACGTTATGACCTTTCTGAGCAGAGACCAGATGTTGTTAAAGAACTGCTGGCTAGATTAGTGTACTACAATCGCACTGCAGTGCCAGTAAGATATCCATCAGAGGACCAGCGGGCAGACCCCCACCTGAATGGCGGTGCCTGGGGTCCCTGGGTAGGAGATGAGGAGGAGGACAGCTGGGACAGTGTCTACCAGAAAAAGAGTAAGGATTGGAAGACGAAGCTTAAACTGTCCAAAAGCAGGTCATTTTTCAGGAGACTCAACACGAGGATTATGTCCAACAGGATATAGGAAGGACTTAAAAAGGTTCAGAGGAGACACACCTGAAGGACAAAGTTATATATCATCCTGTTGAGGGAACTTTTTAAAGATGTGATTTTCTCTGCAAGCTCGGGCAGAATTTAGTGGGCTGAAGTTGCAAGTGTATGTTCAGGCTCTCCAGGAGAACTGATTGATGGGAAACGTCCAAAGACAACTGTTCAAATGGAGTGTATTTACTTTGAATAAATATGAATATTCTGTTCTGAAAATGAGAGCTGATTCCATCTTACAAGATGATACAAGTCTGTAAGTTGATGTGTTATTTTAGTATCTTTCTGCTTATGTTACCAGGAGCGACAATGCGGCTGGTATTGTGTCTGTGAGTGTGTGTGTGTGTGTGTGTGTGTGTGTGTGTGTGTGTGTGTGTGTGTGTGTGTGTGTGTGTGGACAAAAAACGAGATAACCTCACCAACATGCAAGATGCAGTCTCAGAACTTTACAGGTCTGCAGCTGAGATCACAATGAAGGTATAATTCAAAGATAGAGTGCAGTCCGAGCAACAGGGCCGGAGCTATGGGCGTAGAAAGTAGGAGCAGAGTTACAGAGGCCTCCGAACTTCACACCCCCTTACCCATATTGGCTCTTATGCAGTCACAAAACTTTACAGGTGTGTAACTGAGGTCAGAATTAAGTTATGTGATCCAACCATGAGTACTGAGCATGCAGTTTGGTGACAGTTGGTGATAATGGACTGTTGGGTAAAACATTCAAACATTTTTACAGAGTGTGTTGTGTGGTTGGTTGTGGCTGCAACTTAATTTTTAACTTAATAAACTTGTCTTCACATACTGTATATACGTGGTTTGCTGTAATATTCCCTCGTTTGATGCAGAGAATGTACACTGATTATAATTGTACATGTAATACTCTGATAAATAACAGTTGTATTTATGTGGATTTGTCTCCTGGGAAGTTAAAATTTGCATAAATAATACTTTGAGACAAACAAGATGTTAAAATGTATAAATGATTTTTGTTTCAGATGTTGATTTTGAAATATGATTTCATGTTGTCTGAATGCGTTTTATAAGTTAAAAGGTCATTCTCAGCACGTGTTAAAGTTCATGAACTTTGAGAGTTTTTGCATTTCCGGGTTCCCGGGAAGGGAGGAAAGAGCGGAGCCTCGCAGGCTAACAGGGGGGAAGCTAGAGGACTGGAGCGTGAGAGAGACGGATGTTTTGCTGCTGCTGAGAGTGACGGAGTTTTTCTTCGCCGCTGCTGAGTTAAACAGAGTTCTTGCTGCTGCCGTAGGAGACCGGGGGTTTTCTCGCTGCGAGCTGCTGGGTGCGGAAACAGTCGCCACCAGGACGAGGGAGCGAATCACCAGCTGCAGCCGGGTCCGGCTAACTCTACAGATACACGAAGGTATTGCTAACAAAAAGGGTTTCTTTCATGAGCTCCAACTAAGCGCGCCAACGAACTAATCAAGAGTGCACTCAAACAAACTACATAGACAGTTAAGGTACAAGAGAAACTATTATTACCCGCGTCTTTGTTTTTTTTGTTCCTCTGGTTCATACCTAAGATGAAATCGCTAATCTGCGTTTGTGTGATTCAATTGTGTTAATTATTTGAGTATTTGAGTCTGTATTGAGTGTTTCCAGGCCAAGGTGTGTTCCCACTTGTCTCCACATAGTTGCTGTTGAAAGTGAGGATCATATGTCACCCTAGACAGTTATTTACTATTGAAATGTCTCTTACCATAAGATATTGAAGAAGTGTGAGGCTTCATCTTATAGTATAAGGTGGGTTTCTTAATACACGAGCCGGTGGTAAAAGGGTTACATACAGTTTACCTGTTTCACTTACTTTCACTCTTATGATGTCCATTGCACCATATGCATCAACTGAGTGCCGTGATCCCATCGCAAGACCATGTGGACAGGAATGAAACCTGGATAGCCAAAAACCTAAAATGAGCATTGGCCAGGAGGGCAAAGTTCATCTAACTCTCAACGACACACATCATGTATGGTTGTGACACACACTGTGTTGACACAAGTCTTTCCACAGACACTTAAACACCAGGTTTAACACCAGAGTTCTTAAAAAAGCAGTTCTCAGTAGAATAGGTGTAAAATATGTGTCTCAACAGAGTGTCCACAACAGAGTGAAAGGAGAGCGAGTATTGCACTTTTACAAGTACAAATGTATGCTGATGGTTCTCTGCATCCATTCGTTTTATTTGCAGTTGTGCACAGTAAATCACAACAGCAATATGCCCTAAAATGAAATTATTACACCTGTCAGGTTTGGGCCATGAACTCAACAAACAGAAACAAGTTGTGTACAGTAGTGTTGGCTGATCTTAAACACAGAAGCACATAAAGTTTCGCTCCTGCATGCAGGGTTAGAGTTATGGTTACCCTAACTACAAGTATATGTCATTATAATGAATCATGTTGTTTTGATTGTTACGGAGCACTGACAGACCTCCAACGTACAAACCTTAATTTTGTGTTTTTTGTTTTTGCTTACAATGATTAATTTAGCTTTTCATCTTGCAGTAACGTACATGTTCGTGCCTACTTATGATTCTCACTTCCATTTTTTTTCAGCAGATCAAGAACAAGTGCCCTAAAGACAATAGTTCAAAGTTGCCAAATACAGCACTTTCCATAAACTGTGGTTGAAGCTGTTTCCACAGTCACATGGTGTTACCTAACACACACATGCACAGATGAGACTAACAAAAAGGAACAAACGATTTCTTCATGTGCTGGAGGTTTGTCCAAAGATGATCATACCCAATCGTTTACAGCCAAAAGGCAAGGAGAAGTAAGAGCAATTCATTTCCTGTCTCACACCCGACCGCTGTACCTAACCGCCTCTCGTTTGCAGTTTCCTGTTCATCAGTATGTGCCACAACGTTTCTTGGCTGAGGTTTATCGTCTTTGTTTTATCTCGGCAGTTTTAACAGTTTCGAGTTCATCACTTTTGTGGAGATCACCGATCTGTCAAAGCTCATCATTACTCTGGATGACAGAGGAGCATGGAGCAGGTTCTTTTTCTTCTTGTGATGGTAGCTGGAGCATCGCATGGTAAAAATCACCATCATTCTTAAACAACCTTCAACATTCTGCAGAGCCATTGCAGCAATGTGTTAAAGGCAAGTATTCAAGCTGATTTATTTTGTGTGTGCCCCTTTTCTCTAGCTGTCTTCACAGCTGCTGAGACTAAATGTAACACCAGCCAAACCACATCTCTGTGCTCCGCTGCTCTGGGTGGAGCTGTGTACATCCAAATGATGACCAACGCCAGCGGATACCAGCTGCAGTGTAAGAAACAGCTTCCCACTGGATCCATAAATGTGTTCTCTCTGAAGAAAGACAAGGTGACGATAGGGGAGCCATTTAGTGGCAGGATGCAGTTCTTCATCAACAACGGGACGCTGAAGTTCACAAACGTGGCGAAGAATGATTCAGGTCAATACAGCCTTGAGGTCTATGATCCCGATGGGTTCCGCATCAAAGACATTCAAATAAAACTTGATGTTCAAGGCAAGTGTTTGAAATTTAACCCTATTCTCCAATTTATTACCCTCCTGTCCCCTCAGTATTTACTGTTACAAATTACCTGCTGATATGAAGGTTGTGCATTGTTTCTTCCTTAATTCTTCAATCTGGCAGCACAATTTGTTAGAGATGTAAATGAAATTGATAAAATTAGAACTGAGCTCTGCGTTACACGGCAGCAAATGATTCTGAGGATATCTTTAAAGCCATACTGAGGCTTCAGTCAGCGAATATTTATAGAGTTTCTAAATGTGGTTTGTGGTCGAACTGTGAAGAGTCATGATGGTGTTTTACTGCTTACCTCTGCTCTAGAAATTTGCGAAACATCAAACAGGGCAATTGTGTACCTGATACAGTTTTCATTTGTTGTGTGACACATCACATAATTAGAATGGCAACAGACCCATTTTTTACACACTCACAGTTACCAGCCACCTAAAATGGCACGTGACTCTCTTTTCAACAACATCCATGTATTATTCCCGATCCACACCAAAAGTTAACAGGATCTTTTCCGGGCCTGGCCCGTCCTCTGTCCGACGTGTCATGGAAATCTGTTACGTAGTTTTTTGTGTAATCCTGCTGACAAACCAACGAACAGGTGGCACAGATGAACAACAACCAATCTTTGGTGGAGGTGATCAAATCAAATCAAATCAAATTACATCAAATAAAAACCTTGTTCTTGGTTGTTGCAGTGCACTTTATAACTCCTGTTCTTTAACAGCTGTAGGTGTGTAATGTATAATGGTAGTTCTTAAAACCCACAGGATGTGTACACTGTCATCTTGGTTTTTGAAGTAATTACACTGAAGTAAAACAACAACAATCTGACACATGCCTACCATGTATTGAAGAAGGATGACTTTCTCTCTGTTCAAAGGCATTCCTGTCATGCTTGGCATGAATGTCTACAGTTGAAGTAGTGAACAAAATACATATTGAGCAACACTCAGGTTAAGGACTTGAAAAAAACTCTAATTTAAAAGCTGTACAGGTTCAGTGTAATCGGGGCAAAGGTCTAATATCAGCTTTTGAGCTTCTTATTTTCTAAAGAGCGATTTCACATGGGGATGCCAACAGTGGTGCTGTTGCTCTGCCAACAAACACTACGTCATCCTGCCGGTTAAGGAAAACCACACTGCTACATTTGCTTCTGCAAACGCTGCTGTTATTTCGGTTCACAAGCAAAGACCATTAGGTGTTTTTCTTATTGTATTCAGTGGGAGAAGTAAAGAAACGTCCAACTTATCCTTTGTTTGAACTACTTACTGTAGGTTAGCCGCCAACGACAGACTCTGATTTCCACTCATGTTCTCTACCTGCATCATGTGACACTGCTGAGGGCTGCGGGGGCAGGGGTGCTTTTATTGCATGTTATTGATGGGGGGGTCCCACCCTTCCTGCCCCCACCCATGGGATTTATGACAATGTCTATAATTACCACTGTGTTCTTCTCTCTCCAGAAAACATTTGGCCCATCGTGATCATAGCCTGTTGCGTGGCAGCGTTTGTTCTGATAGTGGTTGTGATAAGCTGCTGTGTCTGCCGGAAAAAGAAGCGTAATAGGAAGTCAGGTAAGACTGCACAGATCTGTTTGCATTTGAACTTTTCAGTCATGATACATGGGTGGAAATGTCAAACCCCTTTTGTTCTGCTTTAAATGGAAGTTCATTTTGTGTTTTGTGCAGGCTCGAGTATATAACTGAGACAAAATGCGCTCCGTATGAGTTCAGACTTGAAGGATCAGTGTCAACAATGAAACACAGAGGACGCCAGGAACAAACTGCAAACAGGACTTTTAGCATTTCTGTGGCTTCATACATTCAAATTCTTTGGAGTTATCATTTTGCATCTTGCATTGATGGTGAAAAAGATTTCCCGTATGCACTTCATGTTCTTCTAATTTTAGTGCAGCAGCTGTGTATCGGGTCACTGTTGAGAATAAAATGGTGTAAATCATTATAGTTGTGATATTATCTTTGTCAAACAACAATGAAAGATTGCTGGTCATAAATCCACACACACGAAAAGGTTGTAACCTCAGCAGAATCTCTTTAAATAGAGCAGAATGCTTCAAATATGGGGATTATTTTCATTTTTATTGTTGTCATTCTTCACCTATGTTAAACTCTGTTAGAAGCCGGATGTTGATGTATCTCTAATATATATATCTCTAATTGATAAAAGCAATCCTTTTATAGCTACAGAATGCACCACTCACAATTACTTAGATGTTGTTTATGGTTCAGTGCTGTCACTTAAAATCACATCAGAGACTTTAAAGATGACCAGGAGAAAAACAGCTGAAGTAGTTTATCTCTGAAGGTTGTGTCATGTTGTGTTAGGACGACATCTACAGGCTGTGTTTGGGTTACACACACGTTATTTCTGTTTATATTCACTTTAAAATGGCCTGGATACAAGAGACATTTGTGTTTGTGGTAAATGCACTTTATCAGTGACCTCTCAGTTGTTTTCAGTATCTAAATATATACTTTTCTGCAGAAGTAGTGTCACAGAGTTGAAAGTTACAACACCTGTCAGAAAAAAAAAAAAAAAAAAAAAATCCGTCAAAAATCCAGTTTCCCTAGCGTCCAGTTTCATTTCAGCAAATTACGTTGAAAATCAAAAGATGTCTGGCTGTGTACATGTTAAATGTTGTGCAAGTGTTTTCACAACATACATATGTTCACCTGTCTCACATGTGGATGATGATACAACGGCAGAAAACAGCAGCCAGAACAAATATGTTAGTTATAATAATTGTAGGTGATCTTTGTATTAGAAGCCATGTACATGGTGTATACTTTACGATGGCAACTTATGATTTGTTTCACTTCCTTCATAGATTAGTGAAATGACCAAATAAGTCATCCCACCTTCCTCAAAGTCATCCTCCAGCAGACATGGCCCCTGCGATTCAGAGCGGAGAACAGTGTACATTTTTACATGATATTGAAACCTTACTTTACAAACGTTGCGTTCTTTTGCTCATTCAAATTTGGATAATTGTTTAACAACACATCTTTAATGTGACAAACTCAGATCACATCTTGATTATTGCTTTACATGGACTTTAAGGACATTCACCCACTGACTGTTGAAAACAAAATTGAAAAGAAATGATGCACAACATGTTCCCAACATAGATGCGGAAATGATACATGATCAGTTGCCTGCGATATTCTGCTTCCTTAACAAGGTCGTGAAAAACAAGTGAAGCATCACTGTGATGTCTGGGGATGTTGTAAAACTACTGTATGTCGACAGAAATGTTTCGTCACATTTTGCCAATAAATGTTGATCCAATTAGAGCACACTGATGCAATGTTACAGAGTAAAAATCACCTGTCGCAACTGATGATGGTCGGACAACTGAAAGAATTGTGTTTTAAAGTGTTTTATTGAGTATTTGAGGCAACACACATGTCAAATATATTGTATTAATTAAAAGTAGGTAACCTGAAGGGTCTTATTTGTAAAGTTGATTTTTAAGTCTTATTCCCAACTCGTAAACTACCGAAGCATTGGGACGGCTGTCGATCCGACCACCAACCCAAAAGAATCAGAATTTGACGAGCTGGGGATGAGACACAAAAATCAACTTTTCTTACAAAATATAGGACCTTTTGATGTGAACATGTTTCACAGGATTCAATGTGCATTCATCTGTCTGAAAAGCTTACTTATTTCAGTTTTTAGTGACTTTAAAATGTTGTACAAAGCTCAGCCAACACAACAATATGTCTGCAACTGAAGAACAGTTTTATATTTGAATGTCAAAAAATGTACAAGCAGATGACTGTTTCTGATGCTTTAAGTGTCATTAACTTTGCCAGTGCTAGCCACATTTATTCTGCTTCCTCTTTCTTCTCTCAGCTGTAGGCTACTATTTTAACAGCACCCTGTCTGGTCCGACCTTGTATGCCTTTGTTCACTATGAGAAGACATTTCAGGCTGCTCAGTTTAAGATCTGCATGTTTGCTGTAAATGAAAATAAAGTAGAAAGGTTTGTGTGGAAGCTGCTGACTGGATCAACAGAGGCTGAACACTGAGGAGACATGGAGGCTGTGATTGGACTGTTGCTGATGCTGCTCGGAGTCTCTCATGGTGAGATGTTGAACTTTTTAATGTGACGTTCCTGATGAAAGCTGATTTATTTTATTCACACTCAAATGCCATATGTAGAAAGGATCGACTGAGTTATAAAGCTAATACTGAATCTGAATCTCAATCACAGTGACTTCATGCTGTTACACTAGAGCTACAATTTCTTCAGTATATAAAGGTTCTTTTTAGATGGTTTGCTGTCTTGCATTTGTTCATGGTTTTACTGCACAGTCAGGAGAGGCAGAGAGAAAGACTTCATACATTCAATTTTTCGGTTTAAAAGAAATATTATAAAACAAAAAAGTCCTCTTTAAATCTTTCTGTACTGTTTTCAAAAAATATGTTTTTTCAATTTCACTCTTGTGTTTAACAAAACTAAAGAACGCTCTAAAGTTGCTTCAAAATAAAAAAGCACTCATAGGGATATTGAATTGTAGAAACATGATGCTTACCATCAGAGGAAACATTATAACCCAAGATGTCATGATTGTATGGTTGCACCCTTGTCTTTTTTTTTAATTGCTGCAGCAGTCAAGTTTATTAACAGGACTGAAGATAAATCCCCATTTTCAAACCGAGAGTTTAAAAGTAATCTCTAAGATCTTCCCCCATTATTAAACATCTCCAGATTAAAGCAGAATCTGATGTGACTTTATTCTCCAGAGGTTCTTCACAACACTTGACAAATGTCCTTCCTTTTCATAGAAAGCCCCCTACACAGAAGTTATGTTTTATACAGAATATATTTGTACTGTCATTTTTTTTTATTTTTTTTATTTTAAGTAATCAAATCAGTAGAAATGGACTGATTAGTTTAAGCATGTTTTATCTTTTAATGCTTGTGTCTATAAATACATTTCCAGGTGTGGAAACCTCCTGTGATGGCAGAATAAATGGAGCTCAGTGTTATGGAGCTTTGGGAGGAACTGTGGTCCTCCGGCTGATGGACAGAGCCTCAGGAAAAAACAAATACCAGTGGGTCAAAAATGAAACAATGTTACTCCAGGGAAGGAAGAATAGGATAATAACTAATCAGTTAGAAACCAGATCCTCATTTACTCCCAGTGATGGAACATTTAGGATCAATAACCTGAGCAGGACTGATGGCGGTGAATATACTCTAAAAAGCTTTGATTTGAAAGGACATCAATTAGATCTTCAGATTCTACAGCTGAACATTCAAGGTAAAAAACTTTTTTGTGGAATGAAGCATCATTGATAAACACACGTGTCTTATTTTATTGCTAAACTACATATTTATTCTTCATACATCTGTATCTATGTCTGGTGTATATCAGAAGCTATACAGAATAACCAAGATCGTGTTGATATCTAAAGTGATGTGAGTGTGTTTCCTTCAGCTCCTGTGTCCTCTGTCCTGCTGGTCTCTGAGTGTCTGTCCCAGGGAGAGATGAGGGTGTCCTGCTCCTCTGAGGGAGGGGACAGTCCTCAGTACAGCTGGACTCTGGATGGACACACACTGACAGACGCTCAGCTCCTCTCTGGAAATAAAGACAGTAACACCATCACTCTGAGAGAAGACGTCTCAGGACAACTGGTCTGCTCAGTCAGCAACCACATCAGTCAGATTTCTACATGTGGTGAGTGAGAAGATGAGCAGAAAACAGTTTGATGATTATGATGCTGAAGATTAGCTGACATCAGTTATCGATCTATTTCTTTTCTGTAGGCTTCAGATTCACTGACTGCAGCTTATCCAAAGGGATGCACGTATCACAGAGAGTGCTTGTAACCAGCCAAACCCAGTGTACTGATCCAACAACAGCCCCGACCTCGATCACAGTAACAGAGGCGTCCACTGTGGGTAAGAAGAGTAACATCATGATGTCCATTATACCCTTCACTCACTAATCAAAGCTTAAGTCTAAATCCACTCCTGATTTTTGTGTCTCTTTATCTGAACAGATCAGTCCCTGCTCATCTGTGGTCTGCGAACAGTTGTGGTGGTTCTTATTTTGATCGGGATCGCCGTCTATTTTGTTTGGAGGAAGAAGAAATATGAGAAAGCTGAAGGCTCTGCCGTCCCTGAAGAGATGGACTATGAGAACTCTGTTGTGATGGTTGAAATGAGAAGTTCTGCATCTGAACTTTAACTTTCTGAACCAACATCTCAGTGTCGCCTCTCAGCTGTTGTGATTGGACACGAGTCTTCATGGATGTAAAAACAGATTAGAGTCAAAATTATAATCTCTTCTTATTCCTTTCAGATTCACTTCTCAGCAGCTCACAAACACCTTCCCATAATAAGTCTCTGGGTGTTCACTTCATTTGTGTCACTGTGGAAGCTCTGATTGAACAAAGGTGATGTGTTGTAACTCAGGTTCTATGATCACAAGTGGAGCCATTTGACTTTTATGTTTCATATATGTTTGATGTTTTTCTTCACAGAGAAAAGTTGATGTTTATGGAGATAAACTGTGTTCACTTTTTAGCTGTATATTCTAAAAATGTTGATTTGGTATCTTAAAGAGTAAACTGTCATTTTATGAGCATATTCACACGTGTGATTTAAGTGCTTGAGTCTGAAAATATTTAATTATGTGAATAACGATTTATTGTTTTTTTCTCATCTTATCATGATTACAAATATGTTAATTCTGTCACTGAGTACTAATGTAAATAATGTCAAATGTCAGTGTTCTGTATTCAAAACCTGTCAGTCAGTCATAAAAGTTCATGAAAGCTTCCTGTATGTTGACATACAGTATGTTTGATCATGAACTGTTCCTTTAATGACAGCTGATACCAGATTCATCACCAGTATCAGGTGTGAGGTTTCCCTCTACTGGTTCACAGAGGTTACTGTTGTTGCTTTTATTGACTGAACAAGTGCAGCATCTACACACAGTGCATGGTGGCATGCGCCTTTAATATTGTGTCGATACGATGATGGACTTTGGACCAAGAGGTTCAATGATAAAGTCCTTCACAGAGGTAGTGATCCAGTAAGTCTATGTGGCGTTTTGGTTTATAAGATCTTTATAATAATTAAAGCTGCATGACCTCAAAGTGAAAATGGATGTAAAGCAAAACAATAGAAACGTTTTTTCTGATGTTACATCACACAATTTCTGAGCATTCAACTTGAATTTGTTTCACTATTTCAAATTGATGTTGTGCAAAGCTCAGTGACTGTGTATATTTGTCTAACAACTAAACTAAATGTCTGCGACGGAGAAACGGTTTTATGTAAGAATCTTAAACTGGACAGTTCTTGAGTTGTTTCTGAGGCTTTTACGGTCGATAACTTTGCAAGTACCGACCACATTAGCTCAGCTTCCTCTTACACCTCCAAAGTGTACTATTTTAACAACATCCTGTGTTGTCCAAGTTTCACACCTTACTATCCAAAACTGATTTCTGATTACTTCACCTTCTTCTTCTTCTTCTTCTTTTTCTTCTCCTTCCTCTTTTTCTGAGACCCTTCAGACAGCTCAGCTTAAGAGCAGCTGACTGGATCAACAGAGGTTGAACACTGCGGAGACATGGAGGCCGTTACTGGACTGTTGCTGATGCTGCTCGGAGTCTCTCATGGTGAGTTGCTGAACTTTTTAATCCGTCACATTTTACTTAGCTGTGGGACCAAAAGTGTTCCAATAGAAATGTATCTCTTCAATTGGCTGACGTAAATCTTTACTACTGACAAAAAACCTAAAAGCTTTTTAAGGTGCAGTCGTTCTCATTGGTGTCCAGGTGTGCTGTGGGATTTTGATAAGGCCAAACATTATTTTTGCAATATACAACTATGCAACAAGTGTGTATATATATGTTTAATGTTTATCATTACTTTATCACAAATTATTTGTCCAATACAGAGGCAAATTCTATTCCCTAAGAAATCCTTTAAGGCAATTGCGAACCATGCCTATCAGACCTGCTGTATCAATATCATCTCCACCTGTTGCCATTTTCAACGACAGCTATCAATCACAGCTCGCTAGTTAAGATAGGTCTTGCGTGACTGAGCACTGAGCAAGCACGCCTTGTGACCATCCAATCAAAGCACGTGAAAATGGCCTCGATGTTGCCAACTCGAAATCTGATTGGTTAAAGCAACAGTTTCATTGGCACTTACTTTAAGCTACAGACACCAGCACTATCGATTCTGGAGCCATCAAGGCAGATTTCTTTGACCCTGGCAACACATGACGGCTGAAATATGATTGGATAAAATCTTTAACATAAACATACTAGTGGAAGCAGCGCAACCAAGAGAAAAGCTATGAGCCATTTAATACATAGTCATGGAAGAAAAAATATATTTAAACATAAGTCAGTGATTCTGATAGTGTTTAGGCCAGCAGAGACAGCCCACCACTGCTTTAAGGTGATATGTCTGTCTCTCTGTGAACACATTTTGTCAGTTACAGCACTGTAGCTGTCAAAGATGCAATCATGAAATTCTGCAGGTGTGTAGTTGAGATCAAAATGAAGGTCGAGGTTGAAGATGGGAGTGATACGACCCTTGATCAGTGTATACTCGTGTGATAATTTAGTTATGACTACTGAGCACTCATGGGTCAATACGGTAGTGGGTGTCGTGGCCAGTGTGTTTGCATCACAAGGTGGTCTCTAGTTTATCTTCACACTGCATGCCTCTAATCACTGTTAAGTGTTAATCTGAACAAGTTATGATGTAGCGTATGGTATCATTGTAATCACTGAGCATCAAAACATTAGGAGTAGATATAACATTTCTGTGTTAGGATGTTTTGCACGGGAGATATGATTCAAAATACATAGTTTGGCAGAAAGTAAAAATGACCATCATGGCTGCCACGCCAGATTGAAAGGTTTTTTTGACACATCACCTGAACTATCTAATTTCCTTCTTCTTTCTGTTAACTGCTAACCCTAACCCTGAACACGTTATGATGAAGTGTATGGTATGATTTTAATCCTGAACCATCAAAACATAGGGGTAGACATCAGCTTTTCTATATTATCATGTTTAGTCCAGGAAACATGATGCAGAATACATCATTTTGTTATGGTAGAAAATAAAATGGCTGCCATGGCTGCCACGTGGTGTTTTTGCAATGCAGTTCCATATCTGTAAATGTCCAGTGTTTTTTTGCAGATCATCTGGTCAGTGAATTAATGTAAACAAAGATTGTGCAAACTACGGCTAACTTGAAACTTAAAGTTGCTTTATGTTGAAACTTATGTCTGTGCTTCAGTTTAGGCCACAAAATCCACTTGGTTAGGGTGAGGAAAACACCATGGTTTACCCTAAAATACCTGTTTTGGTCGCCACGATCACGGATGGAGGCTGTATGATTTCCCATGGATGGTTTTGGTCACTACAAACACTCCTGGGAATGTCTGTGGCTCCAATACTGCCTCCTCTTTCCACTCCAACTCCTGCCGTGAAAGTCTGCTAATAAACATTTAATGTGAACTTGATATGCCACGTCTGGTACAAAAGTCAACCTTGGACTTATCTGTGGTTTGCAAAAACATTTTATACAGACTACCAGGATGATATATTTGTTAATGGCATGTTGTCATTCATTTTGTAGCAATCAAACCATCAACATTGTTAACTTTTTTCAACTTGTTTTCAATTTCCCAGGCGTGGAAACCTACTGTGATGGCAGGCAGGATGGAGCTCAGTGTTATGGAGCTTTGGGAGGAACTGTGGTCCTGCGGCTGATGGACAGCGCCTCAGAAGTATTTAGATATGCATGGTCAAACGAAACAAGACTGATAATGCAAGGGACAAAGAATATGATTGTCTATAATCTGTTAGAAAACAGATCCTCATTTACTCCCAGTGACGGAACATTTCGGATCAACGATCTAATCGGGACTGATGGTGGTCAATATACTCTAAGACTTCTTGATGCATTTGGCTCTAAGCCTCGAACTCTACAATTGACCTTTCAATGTAAATAACTTTTTTACTTGTCATGTTCACACTCTACATATATTTGTATCTGTGTCTGTTCTGTACTAGAAACTGTACAGAATAACCAAGATCGTGTTGATATCTAAAGTGATGTGAGTGTGTTTCCTTCAGCTCCTGTGTCCTCTGTCCTGCTGGTCTCTGAGTGTCTGTCCCAGGGAGAGATGAGGGTGTCCTGCTCCTCTGAGGGAGGGGACAGTCCTCAGTACAGCTGGACTCTGGATGGACACACACTGACAGACGCTCAGCTCCTCTCTGGAAATAAAGACAGTAACACCATCACTCTGAGACAAAATGTCTCAGGACAACTGGTCTGCTCAGTCAGCAATAACGTCAGTCAGATTTCTACATGTGGTGAGTGAGAAGATGAGCAGAAAACAGTTTGATGATTATGACGCTGAAGATTAGCTGACATCAGTTATCGATCTATTTCTTTTCTGTAGGCTTCAGATTCACTGACTGCAGCTTATCCAAAGGGATGCACGTATCACAGAGAGTGCTTGTAACCAGCCAAACCCAGTGTACTGATCCAACAACAGCCCCGACCTCGATCACAGTAACAGAGGCGTCCACTGTGGGTAAGAAGAGTAACATCATGATGTCCCAGTACCCATGGTACCTAAGTCAAAATCCACTCCTGATTTTTGTGTCTCTTTATCTGAACAGATCAGTCCCTGCTCATCTGTGGTCTGCGAACAGTTGTGGTGGTTCTTATTTTGATCGGGATCACCGTCTATTTTGTTTGGAAGAAGAAGAAATACAAGAAAGCTGAAGGCTCTGCCGTCCCTGAAGAGATGAACTATGAGAACTCTGTTATGATGGTTGAAATTAGAAGTTCTGCATCTGAACTTTAACTTTCTCAACCAACATCTCAGTGTCGCCTCTCAGCTGCTGTGATTGGACACGAGTCTTCATGGACGTAAAAACAGATTAGAGTCTAAATTATAATCTCTTCTTATTCCTCTCAGATTCACTTCTCAGCAGCTCACAAACACCTTCCCATAATAAGTCTCTGAGTGTTTACTTCATTTGTGTCACTGTGGAAGCTCTGATTGAACAAAGGTTATGTGTTGTGACTCAGGTTCTATGATCACAAGTGGAGCTGTCTGACTTTTATGTTTCATACATGTGTGATGTTTTTCTTCAAAGACAAACGTTGGTGTTTTGGAGATAAAATGTTTTAATTTTCTAGCTGTATAATCTAAAAATGTTGATTTGGCATCTAAAAGACCAAACTGTCATTGTATGAGCATATTCACACGTGATTTAAATGTTTGAGTCTGAAAATATTTAATTATGTGAATAATGATTTTGCGTTTTTCTCATCTGATCATAATTACAAATATATGTTAATTATGTCATTGAGTAATAATTTAAATAATGTCAAATTTATTTTAATCAAGCTTTAATTTAGATGCTTTTCTTTGTTCTGTCTTCAAAACTTGTCAGTCAGTGATGTGACATCAGTCAGTTCATGAAAGCTTCCACAGAGAGGAAGAACAAACACAATGTTGTCATGGTCGTAACTGCTGCACCTGTGTAGAGCTGCACATTGTAGACAGGAGCCAGACATGTTGTTACTGGTGTGGATTTCTTTTTACAAGAAGAACATAACACAAGGGGAAAGAAAAGTCTTATCACAGTTATGGAATATCAAATAAACCATCAACGTCAGGAAAGTACTAATCAATAAAAGATAATCAAGGAGCTTTTACTGCTAATGTGACTTTACTAAAACAATCCACTCACTAGATATGGAGTGTAAATGATGTTTGTATGTAGAATGCTTAATATAAAGTATCTATAGAGCTGTTAATGTCTTAAGAAGAATTGCTGCAAGTGTAAAGTCAGAATGATTTTTATATCTTAGGGCATCTATCTTTATTGAACAGTGGTCGGTGGAGGGTGACAGACTCTAATGAGAGGACAGAGAGAGGAAGATGATGTGAGGAATTATACACCTGAGCTTCAAACCCAGAACATTACAGAGAAATAGCTCCAGACCGCTGTGGGCCAACAGCACAGTGTGGTTATGTTGATATTAGATTAGATAAAGTTGATGCAGTGAAACACTAAAATAATACAGTTTTTCAAAGTGCAGAGTTTTTGATCCAGCACACATGTCTAAGATTTTTTTAAAAAACTGTGTAACCTTAAAGTGAAAAGTTCAAGCAAAATGACAGAGACATGTTACATCAAGTAAATTCAACCTGCATTCATCTTTCAGTGAGTTCATTATTGTGCAGAGCTCAAAGCACACAACAAGATGTCTGCAACAGAGAACACTTTGATATGAGGAGAAATCAACTTGACATCTTGTTTCTGAGAGTTTTAGATTTCATAACTTTGTGCTGAAGACATTAACTCAGCTTCCTCTTTCACTGCCAGACTGTACTATTTTAACAACACTCTGCTTATTCAGGAGTTTCACACACTCTTTACTGAAGTCGATCACTATGAGAAGATGTTTCAGGCTGCTCAGTTCAACATCTGCATGTTTGCTGTTAAATAAAGTAGAGAGGTTTGTGTGGAAGCTGCTGACTGGATCAACAGAGGCTGAACACTGAGGAGACATGGAGGCTGTGATTGGACTGTTGCTGATGCTGCTCGGAGTCTCTCATGGTGAGATGTTGAACTTTTTAATTTGACGTTCCTGATGAAAGCTGCTTTATTTTATACACACTCAAATGTTGTATGTAGAAAAGATTGATTGAGTTATGAGGCAAATGGTGAATCTGAATCTCAATCACAGTGACTTCATGTTGTTACACCAGAACTATAAGTCCTTCAAATATAAAGGTTCTTCTTAGATGTTTTGCTGTCATATATTTATTCATGGCTGTACTGCACAAAAACGTTTGAATTTCCACAAAGTTTTTGATTGACACATTTTTTGCAGTTGTGAGATGGAATATGTTCTAATAGCACAGTTTGACATCATATTCAGATGTGTAGCAGCTCAAACTCTGACCCACGAGTTACACATCAGTAAGATTAATATGATTAAATATGTTTTTATCAGCTTTGATCTTTGTTTGACTGCCAATTTTCTGTGATAGTGAAACAACATGAAATATTTCCCCAGTGTTATTAAGATTACTATGCATGTATGATGGGACATTCAAGCTGTTATTTCCGACTTCTTCTTTTTTTTTATTCTTATTTTTAAAACAAAAACATATATACAAATGTACATATATATTCATAGTTTGGTTTGAGGATATAAAACAAAAACACTATTTCTTTTTGATATAAAATGCAGTGAAATATTAATATCAAAGTTTATTAATACATGAAAGGTTTAGATTCTTAAAACACATTACAGTTCCTTATTTAGTAGGAAGGGTTATTAACAACATTCTTACAGAGTGTTTTATTTTTGAGAGCTGCAGCAGCCTCACTGTTTCTGTAGTTCTGACTGTGTCTCATTGTTGTATTTTTTTTGGAAGTTATAGGATCATAATTGTTGACTTTGTTTAACTACTGTTTCAAAATGTCCAGGTGTGGAAACCTCCTGTGATGGCAGAATAAATGGAACTCAGTGTTATGGAGCTTTGGGAGGAACTGTGGTCCTCCGGCTGATGGACAGAGCCTCAGGAATATACAGATACACATGGGTCAAAAACAAAACAGTAATGCTCAGAGGGAGAAATGATAAGTTAATAACTAATCTGTTAGAAACCAGATCCTCATTTACTCCCAGTGATGGAACATTTAGGATCAGTAACCTGAGCAGGACTGATGGTGGTGAATATACTCTGATAATCTATGATACAAGTGGACGAGTGTTAGATCCTCAGATTCTACAGCTGAACATTCAAGGTGAATAACTTTTTTTTGCTTATTGAGGAAATACATAAAATTGATCAACGTAAACACTTTGACTGAACAACATTAATGATATATTCTTTAAATATTTGCATCTGTGTCTGTTCTGTATCAGACACTGCAAAGAATGACCAATATTGTGTTGATATCTAAAGTGATGTGAGTGTGTTTCCTTCAGCTCCTGTGTCCTCTGTCCTGCTGGTCTCTGAGTGTCTGTCCCAGGGAGAGATGAGGGTGTCCTGCTCCTCTGAGGGAGGGGGCAGTCCTCAGTACAGCTGGACTCTGGATGGACACACACTGACAGACGCTCAGCTCCTCTCTGGAAATAAAGACAGTAACACCATCACTCTGAGACAAGACGTCTCAGGACAACTGGTCTGCTCAGTCAGCAATAACGTCAGTCGGATGTCGTCATGTGGTGAGTGAGAAGATGAGCGGAAAACAGTTTGATGATTATGATGCTGAAGATTAGCTGACATCAGTTATCGATCTATTTCTTTTCTGTAGGCTTCAGATTCACTGACTGCAGCTTATCCAATGGGATGCACGTATCACAGAGAGTGCTTGTAACCAGCCAAACCCAGTGTACTGATCCAACAACAGCCCCGACCTCGATCACAGTAACAGAGGCGTCCACTGTGGGTAAGAAGAGTAACATCATGATGTCCATTATACCCTTCACTCACTAATCAAAGCTTAAGTCTAAATCCACTCCTGATTTTTGTGTCTCTTTATCTGAACAGATCAGTCCCTGCTCATCTGTGGTCTGCGAACAGTTGTGGTGGTTCTTATTTTGATCGGGATCGCCGTCTATTTTGTTTGGAGGAAGAAGAAATATGAGAAAGCTGAAGGCTCTGCCGTCCCTGAAGAGATGAACTATGAGAACTCTGTTGTGATGGTTGAAATGAGAAGTTCTGCATCTGAACTTTAACTTTCTCAACCAACATCTCAGTGTCGCCTCTCAGCTGCTGTGATTGGACACGAGTCTTCATGGATGTAAAAACAGATTAGAGTCAAAATTATAATCTCTTCTTATTCCTTTCAGATTCACTTCTCAGCAGCACACAAACACCTTCCCATAATAAGTCTCTGGGTGTTTACTTCATTTGTGTCACTGTGGAAGCTCTGATTGAACAAAGGTTATGTGTTGTAACTCAGGTTCTATGATCACAAGTGGAGCTGTCTGACTTTTATGTTTCATACAGCATGATATTTTTCTCAGAAGTGAAAAGTTGATGTTTATGGAGATAAATTGTTTGACTTTTTAGTCTGTCTATTCTGAAAATGTTGATTTGGCATCTAAAAGATCAAACTGTCATTTTATGAGCACATTCACACATGTGATTTAAAGGTTTAGTTATGTGAATGATGATTTTGTATTTTTCTCAGCCTATTCATAATTACAAATATATGTTAATTCTGTCTTTGAGTAATAATGTAAATAATGTCAAGTTTATTTTAATGTAGCTGTAATTTAGTTGCTTGTCTTTGTTCTGTATTTAAAACCTGTCTGTCTGTCCTGTGACATCAGTCAGTTCATGAAAGCTTCCTGTATGTTGACATTTTGATCATGAACTGTTCCTTTAATGACACTGACACCAGACTCACCATCAGTATCAGGTGTGAGGTTTCCCTCTACTGTTTCACAGAGGTTACTGTTGTCAATGGATCACTGTACTAAGTAAAACTCTGTTGAGAACACGTCAGCATTTCAGAGGTAAAAATCAGTAGAAAATCATAAAAGAGCTGTTCGAGTGGACATGCTTTATTAAAACAACCCTCCTCAGTGGATATTAACTGTAAAATAAGCCTACTTGTATATTTTTATCAATAAAAGTAATCCTACAGCTGTAATAAAACGGTCTGCCTCTCTAGATATTGAGATTTTAATGCTGCCTTTGCAACGTCAGAACTCTTTTAATAGTTCAGTGATCTTTAAGTGTCATCGTCCATATTTAACATGTATTTCTGTTATAAATGAGGAACTGAAGTAATGAGTTGTGTTGAAGAATCTAATTCCTTGTTACACATTAAAAGACACATCAAACATCACTCAAAGCAACAATTACATTAACCAACACTTCTTACAAGTTGAACAACTTATAATAACATTTGGATCATAGTGTCTACATCAACATCATACTGCTCCCAACATACATGAGGAACTCATACGATCACTTGGCTGGTTTCCTTTACCATCTTGTGATTAACACAGGAAGCATCACTGTGATGTCTGAGGATGATGTTTGAGGTTTGGCTGTCAAAAAAGATTAATACAGTCCTGATGATACTGAGACTTGACTGTGCTGAACTGTCTACAAACATGTTTTCATATAAGCGCAAACAAACCTCCAGAGGTTGGAAATATCACCTGTCGGCCTTAAACTACTTCACGATGGCAGAAATGGTTCATCCCATTTTTTGAGTTAATGTGGATTCAATCTGATTATGTGCAGTGTAACACTACAAAATGATACTTATGTCTAGGAGGGTTTGATTCAACACACACGTCTAAAATCTTTATAGTCATTAAAACTTTTTAACGTCAAGGTGAAAATTTAAAGCAACATAACAGAAACATGTTTATTGATGTTCCATCAAGTAAATTCAAACTGCATTCATCTTTGCTGTGATGTCAAAATTAGATGAATAAAGTTGACTTGTTTTACTTTTTCCTTCAGTTCATTATTGTGTAAAGCTCAAATGTCACAACAAGATGTCTGCAACTGAGGAACACTTTCATATTAGGAGAAATCAACTTGTCAAGCAGATGACATTTTGTTTCTGGGGCTTTTACTATTCATAACTCTTTAAGTACTGACTACATTAACTCAGCTTCCTCTTTCACCTCCACACTCTTCTATTTTAACAACATCCTGTTTGAGCAGAGTGTTCACACCTTCTTATCCGATGCTGATCTCTATGAGAAGACATTTCAGGCTGGTCAGTTTAACATCTGCATGTTTGCTGTTAAATAAAGTAGAGAGGTTTGTGTGGAAGCTGCTGACTGGATCAACAGAGGCTGAACACTGAGGAGACATGGAGGCTGTGATTGGACTGTTGCTGATGCTGCTCGGAGTCTCTCATGGTGAGATGTTGAACTTTTTAATTTGATGTTCCTGATGACAGCTGCTTTATTTTATACACACTCAAATGCCGTATGTAGAAAAGACTGACTGAGTTATGAAGCTAATGCTGAATCTGAATCTGTATCACAGAGACATCATGTCGTTACACCAGAACTATAATTCCTTCAACATATAAAGGTTCTTTTTAGATGTTTTACTGTTATATATTTGTTCATGGCTGTACTGCACAAAAACATTTGAATTTCCACAAAGTTTTTGATTTGACACATCTTTTGCAGTTGTGAGATGGAATATGTTCTAAAAGTAGTTTTAAAAAAAAAAAAAAAATTTGGCCTTTTCTGGCTTTATTGATGGGATAGCTGAAGAGTGTGACAGGAAACAGGGTAAGAGAGGGGGAGTGACACGCAGCAAAGGAACCCAGGCTGGGAGTCCAACCTGGTCCACTGCAGCGCCTCGGCACATGGGTCACGCATGCTACCAACCGAGCTAAGCGGTGCCCCTAAAAGTTGTTTGACACCATCTTCAGATGTGTTGCAGCTCAAACACTGACCCACGAGTTACACATCAACTGAATAAATGTGATCACATTTTTTCTTATCAGCTTTGATCTTTGTTTGACTGCCAATTTTCTGTGATAGTGAAACAACATAAAATATTTCCCCAGTGTTATTAAGAGTACTATGCATGTATGACGGGAAATTCAAGCTATTATTTTAATTTATTATTTCAAACCAAAACACTATTTCTGTGTGATACAAAATACATAAAAATATTAATATCAAAGTTTATTAATACATGAAAGTTTTAGATTCTTAAAACACATTACAGTTCCTTATTTAGTAGGAAGGGTTATTAACAACATTCTTATAGAGTGTTTTTTTTTTTTTTTGAGAGTTGCAGCAACCTCACTGTTTCTGTAGTTCTGACTGTGTCTCATTGTTGTATCTTTTTTGGAAGTTATAGGATTATAATTGTTAACTTTATTTAACTTCTGTTTCAAAATGTCCAGGTGTGGAAACCTCCTGTGATGGCAGAATAAATGGAACTCAGTGTTACGGAGCTTTGGGAGGAACTGTGGTCCTCCGGCTGATGAACAGAGCCTCAGGAATATACAGATACAAATGGGTCAAAAACAAAACAGTAATACTCAGAGGGAGAAATGATAAGTTAAAAACTAATCTGTTAGAAACCAGATCCTCATTTACTCCCAGTGATGGAACATTTAGGATCAGTAACCTGAGCAGGACTGATGGTGGTGAATATACTCTGAAAATCTATGATACAAGTGGACGAGTGTTAGATCCTCAAATTCTACAGCTGAACATTCAAGGTGAATAACTTTTTTGGCTTATTGAGGAAATACATAAAATTGATCAACATAAACACTTTGACTGAACAACATTAATTATATATTCTTCATATATCTGTATCTGTGACTGTTAGAATCTATAGAAACTGTAGAGAATAACCAAGATTGTGTTGATATCTAAAGTGATGTGAGTGTGTTTCCTTCAGCTCCTGTGTTCTCTGTCCTGCTGGTCTCTGAGTGTCTGTCCCAGGGAGAGATGAGGGTGTCCTGCTCCTCTGAGGGAGGGGACAGTCCTCAGTACAGCTGGACTCTGGATGGACACACACTGACAGACGCTCAGCTCCTCTCTGGAAATAAAGACAGTAACACCATCACTCTGAGACAAGACGTCTCAGGACAACTGGTCTGCTCAGTCAGCAATAACGTCAATAGCGTCTCGCAGAACAAAACGATATCTACCTGTGGTGAGTGAGAACATGATAAAAAATACTTATAATTACAACACTGATTCCGAAACTCTGTCCATCAGTGATGATCTGTTGCTTTTCTGTAGGTTTCATATTCGTTGACTGCATCTCCAATGGGACGCACATATCACAGTGGGTGTTTGAAGCCAATAACACCCTGTGTGTTGAGTCAACAACAGCCTGTACCTCCACCACTGAGGATAAGGAGTCTGGCACCACAGTGCTGACTGTACCAACTAAACCACCAACAGCCCCGACCACGATCACAGAAACGGAGGCGTCCACCGAGGGTAAGGAGAGTCACATCATAATGTCCATTAAACTCTCCACTCACTCATCAAACTGCTGCTCCGTCCTGAGGAGATGACCCATGAAAACTAACTCTCCTGTCACGGCAACAGATCTAGTTTTATAAGAGGAAATATAAACTGTGCACACAGATGACTTGTTGTTTCTGAGACTTGAAGTGTCAATAACTTACAAAGTACTGATCACATTAAGTCAGCTTCCTCTATCATCACCAAACTGCACTATTTCAACACACTTAGTTTTCATGCCTATTAATGTTAAACTGATAACTTCATCATCATCTTCTTCTTTTTCTTCTTCATACTGTCTTTCTGAGACATTTCAGGCTGCTCAGTTTAAGATCGGCATGTTTGCTGTTAAATAAACCAGATTTGATTTTACATTTTTATTTCATTACATGCAGCTGTGGGATAAAATATGTTCTAAAAGTACAGTTGGACATCATCTTCAGATGTGTTTCAGCTCAAAGATTGACCCACATGTTACACTTAAATGAAACTAATATGATTAAATATGTTTTTTTTTTCTTTCACCATAAAATGACTGTCAAAGATCTGTGATAGTGAAACAACATCAAAGCTCTCTGGTGTAATTTTTAAATGAAGGCTTGTGTTTAACTTTTACTTACATAGTAAATTACTATAGACTGTAAATTCAAGCAGCTTTTTTCCCTTTTCTTTTTCTTTTCCTTCGTTTACTGATACTGAAATACACAATCCAGATACAAAAGACTACACAGTGTTGAAAAACATTTGCATACAGTTTATAGTGACTGAAAGAGGCTTAAAAAACTATGTTTGACAGAAAAATCTGTACTTTAGTGACTCAACTTAATATGTTCATGAACATATGTGATACAGATATATTCATAGTTTGTTCTGAGCGGGTAAAACTAAAAGACTATTTCTGTTTTACACATAGACATTAAAATACAAATGTTGAAATTAATCATTAAATCAACATTTCTAGATTTCTAAAATTGACAGTGCATTGTAATATAGTAGAAAGGTTAATAATTGAAAGTGTTATATTGTGATTTGTAAAACAAATATACAAATGTAAGAATGTTTCATTTCATATATATCATCATGTATAATATATATTTATATTTATTATGGGTTATTGTGATTTTAATGTTGGCATGTTTGAGTTTATCAAATCGTCATTACAGTCTGTTGGTTAGTTTCATCAATGTCAATACATTATAGTTGCATTATGTGTTTATGTAAAATATTAATCTGAAAAAAGTGACAACTTATTGTATCTGTAAAATGAATGTTGTACCTCACAACTGTACTTGATTAGACTACTTTAGTAAATGTACTTAGTAACATTCCACCACTGGTCACAGGCCTGTGACAGAGAGCTGCAGCAGCCTCACTGTTTCTGTAGTTCTGACTGTGTCTCATTGTTAATGATTTTTTGGAGGTTAAATGATCAAAATTGTTAACTTTAATTCAACTTCTGTTTCAAAATGTCCAGGTGTGGAAACCTCCTGTGATGGCAGAATAAATGGAACTCAGTGTTATGGAGCTTTGGGAGGAACTGTGGTCCTCCGGCTGATGGACAGAGCCTCAGGAATACACAGATACCAATGGAACAAAAACAAAACAGTAATACTCAGAGGGAGAAATGATAAGTTAATAACTAATCTGTTAGAAACCAGATCCTCATTTACTCCCAGTGATGGAACATTTAGGATCAATAACCTGAGCAGGACTGATGGTGGTGAATATACTCTGAAAATCTTTGAGACAAGTGGACGAGTGTTAGATTCTCAGATTCTACAGCTGAACATTCAAGGTGAGTAACTTTCTTTGCTTACTGAGGAAATAAGAAACATTGATCAACATAAACGCTTTGACTGAAGAACATTTATTATATATTCTTCATATATCTGTATATGTGTCTGTTAGAATAGAAATATAGAAACTGTAGAGAATATCCAAGATTGTGTTAATATCTAAAGTGATGTGAGTGTGTTTCCTTCAGCTCCTGTGTCCTCTGTCCTGCTGGTCCCTGAGTGTCTGTCCCAGGGAGAGATGAGGGTGTCCTGCTCCTCTGAGGGAGGGGACAGTCCTCAGTACAGCTGGACTCTGGATGGACACACACTGACAGACGCTCAGCTCCTCTCTGGAAATAAAGACAGAAACACCATCACTCTGAGACAAGACGTCTCAGGACAACTGGTCTGCTCAGTCAGCAATAACGTCAGTCGAGTCTCCAAGGACGAGATGATGTCTACCTGTGGTGAGTGAGAACATAATGAAAAATAACTGATAATCACATCATATTACATTTTATCCATTGACTGCATCTCCAATGCGACGCATATATCACAGTGGGTGCATGAAGCCAATAACACTTTTGCACTGAGCAAACTGAGGGTAAGAAGAATTGCACGATAACATCCACAAAACTCCTCACTAACATCACACACACTCTATTTAAACAGTTACTCAGCTAACTCTTCTGTCCTGTCACAGCAATAAATTGACATGTGATTTTTGTGTCTCGGAACAGATCAGTTCCTGCTCATACTTGGTTTGCGAGCAGCTGTGGTGATTCTTATATTTAGTGGGATCACCGTCTATTTTGTTTGGAAGAAGAAGAAATATGAGAAAGCTGAAGGCTCTGCCGTCCCTGAAGAGATGAACTATGAGAACTCTGTTGTGATGGTTGAAATTAGAAGTTCTGCATCTGAACTTTAACTTTCTCAACCAACATCTCAGTGTCGCCTCTCAGCTGCTGTGATTGGACACGAGTCTTCATGGATGTAAAAACAGATTAGAGTCTAAATTATAATCTCTTCTTATTCCTCTCAGATTCACTTCTCAGCAGCTCACAAACACCTTCCCATAATAAGTCTCTGAGTGTTTTCATCATTTGTGTCACTGTGGAAGCTCTGATTGATCAAAGGTTATGTGTTGTAACTCAGGTTCTATGATCACAAGTGGAGCTGTCTGTTTCATATGCTTGACATTTTTCTCAGAAGAGAAAAGTTGATGTTTTGAAGATTAAATGTTTTAATTTTCTAGCTGTATATTCTAAAAATGTTGATTTGGCATCTAAAAGACCAAACTCACCTTTCATGAGCATATTCACATGTGATTTAAATGTTTGAGTCTGAAAATATTTAATTATGTGAATAATGATTTTGTGTTTTTCTCATCTGATCGTAATTACTAATACATGTTAATTCTGTCATTGAGTAATAATTTAAATAATGTCAAATTTATTTTGATCAAGCTTTAATTTAGTTGCTTTTCTTTGTTCTGTATTTAAAACCTGTCAGTCAGTCATGTGACATCAGTCAGTTCATGAAAGCTTCCTGTATGTTGACATTTTGATCATGAACTGTTCCTTTAATGACAGCTGATACCAGATTCATCACCAGTATCAGACGTGAGGTTTCCCTCTACTGCTTCACAGAGGTTACTGTTGTTGCATTCACTGACTGAACAAGTGCAGCATCCACACTCAGCAGATGGTGGTATGCTCCTTTAGAATTGTATTGTGAGCAGCCAATAAACACAGAGAGGAAGAACAAACACACTGTTGTCCGCTCATAACTGCTGCACCTGTGTAGAGCTGTGCAATGTAGACAGGAGCCAGACATGTTGTTACTGGTGTGGATTTCTTTTTACAAGTCACAGTTATGGAATATCAAAGAAACCATCAATGTCAGGAAAAGTACTAATCAATAAAAGATAATCAAGGAGCTTTACTGCTCATGTGGCTTTACTAAAACAATCTGCTCACTAGATATTGAGTGTAAATGATGCTTGTTTGAATAGAATACCTAATATAAAGTATCTATAGAGCCCTTAATGTCTTAAGAATCCTTTAATAAATCGTTCTGCCTCTCTAGACTTTTATTATTTGTTGCTGCAAGTGTAATGTCAGAATGATTTTTTATATTTTAGGGCATCTATCTTTATTGAACAGTCTGTGGAGGGCAACAGACTCTAATGAGAGGACAGAGAGAGGAAGATGACTCGAGGAATTATACACCTGAGCTTCTGTAGTCGCAAATATAAACAGGGTCATTATCATGCAAATAAATTGATTTGAGAATACACATTGCAGTTCTGTGTTAACAGGGAATTTGAGCCTGATGTAAGACCAAGGTTTGATGCTCCCTTCATAATAAGAAGGCTGGAGTGAGGGAGCGTCAGGTGCAGCCACAGCTTACCCAAGGTCACAGATAAGGGCCTGGGTGAGACACTTTGTAGGCTTTAAGGAAGACAGACAAAAATGAGAATAGTAAGATGACAGTCTCTCATGACGAGGGGGTTGGTCCAGGAGGGCATTGGTGACCTTGACCCCAAGTATAAAAGAGGGTGATTGGGGGAGATTTCTCAGTTGCCCCGGGGTACCTCATGAACTTTTTCTCTTGGAATAAACAGCTTTTTGGACTGAAGACTTGCTGCCTCGCCTCTGATTTGGACTTAGTCTCTGAGCTGTCTTGTCTCTGGTTTGGACTTAGACTCAGAGCCGTTTCTCCTCAGATTCAGACTTTAACTTTTGAGCAGAGTCACAGGGTCAGATAGTGGAATAACTAGACGGATAAGGAAGGTAGTCTCCCACTACACTTCAAACCCAGAACATTACAGAGAAATAGCTCCAGACCGCTGTGGGCCAACAGCACAGTGTGGTTATGTTGATATTAGATTAGATAAAGTTGATGCAGTGAAACACTAAAATAATAAAGTATTTCATAGTACAGAGTTTTTGATCCAACACGTGTCTACGATTTAAAAAAAAAACTGTGTAACCTTAAAGTGAAAATTTGAATCAGAATGACAGAAACTTGTTACATCAAGTAAATTCAACCTGCACTCATCTTTCAGGGAGTTCATTATTGAGTAAAGCTCAAAGCACACAACAAGATGTCTGCAACCGAAGAACACTTTCATATGAGGAGAAATCAACTTGTCAAGCAGATTACATGTTGTTTCTGAGACTTATAGATTTCATAACTTTCCAAGTACTGACCACATAACTCAGCTTCCTCTTTCCCTGCCCGACTGATTTTAAAAACACCCTGCTTGTTCAGGAGTTTCACACACTCTTTTCTGAATTCGATCACTGTGAGAAGAGGTTTCAGGCTGCTCAGTTCAAGATCTGCATGTTTGCTGTTAAATAAAGTAGAGAGGTTTGTGTGGAAGCTGCTGACTGGATCAACAGAGGCTGAACACTGAGGAGACATGGAGGCTGTGATTGGACTGTTGCTGATGCTGCTCGGAGTCTCTCATGGTGAGATGTTGAACTCTTTAATTTGACGTTCCTGATGAAAGCTGCTTTATTTTATACACACTCAAATGCTGTATGTAGAAAAGATTGATTGAGTTATGAGGCAAATGGTGAATCTGAATCTCAATCACAGTGACTTCATGTTGTTACACCAGAACTATAAGTCCTTCAATATATAAAGGTTCTTCTTAGATGTTTTGCTGTCATATATTTATTCATGGCTGTACTGCACAAAAACGTTTGAATTTCCACAAAGTTTTTGATTGACACATTTTTTGCAGTTGTGAGATGGAATATGTTCTAAAAGTAGTTTGACATCATCTTCAGATGTGTTGCAGCTCAAACACTGACCCACGAGTTACACATCAATGAAATAAACATGATTAAATATATTTTTATCAGCTTTGATCTTTGTTTGACTGCCAATTTTCTGTGATAGTGAAACAACATGAAATATTTCCCCAGTGTTATTAAAAGTACTATGCATGTATGACAGGAAATTCAAGCTGTTATTTTCTTCTTCCTCTTTTTTAAATTCTGATTTTTAAAACAAAAACATATATACAAATGTACATATAAATTCATAGTTTGGTTTGAGGAGATAAAACAAAAACACTATTTCTGTTTGATATAAAATGCATTGAAATATTAATACTAAAGTTTATTAATACATGAAAGTTTTAGATTCTTAAAACACATTACAGTTCCTTATTTAGTAGGAAGGGTAATTAACAACATTCTTACAGAGTGTTTTATTTTTGAGAGCTGCAGCAGCCTCACTGTTTCTGTAGTTCTGACTGTGTCTCATTCTTATATCTTTTTTGGAAGTTATACGATTATAATTGTTAACTTTATTTAACTTCTGTTTCAAAATGTCCAGGTGTGGAAACCTCCTGTGATGGCAGAATAAATGGAACTCAGTGTTATGGAGCTTTGGGAGGAACTGTGGTCCTCCGGCTGATGGACAGCACCTCAGGAATACACAGATACATATGGTTCAAAAACAAATCAGTAATACTCAGAGGGAGAAATGATGAGTTAATAACTAATCTGTTAGAAAACAGATCCTCATTTACTCCCAGTGATGGAACATTTAGGATCAGTAACCTGAGCAGGACTGATGGTGGTGAATATACTCTGAAAATCTATGAGACAAGTGGACGAGTGTTAGATCCTCAGATTCTACAGCTGAACATTCAAGGTAAATAACTTTTTTTTGGCTTATTGAGGAAATACATAAAATTGATCAACATAAACACTTTGACTGAACAACATTAATGATATATTCTTCAAATATTTGCATCTGTGTCTGTTCTGTATCAGACACTTCAAAGAATGACCAAGATTGTGTTGATATCTAAAGTGATGTGAGTGTGTTTCCTTCAGCTCCTGTGTCCTCTGTCCTGCTGGTCTCTGAGTGTCTGTCCCAGGGAGAGATGAGGGTGTCCTGCTCCTCTGAGGGAGGGGGCAGTCCTCAGTACAGCTGGACTCTGGATGGACACACACTGACAGACGCTCAGCTCCTCTCTGGAAATAAAGACAGTAACATCATCACTCTGAGACAAGACGTCTCAGGACAACTGGTCTGCTCAGTCAGCAATAACGTCAGTCGAGTCTTCAAGGAAGAGACGATATCTACCTGTGGTGAGTGAGAACATGATGAAAAATAACTGATAATTAAACATTCTGACAGAGTGTGCATCAGTAATGATCTGTTGCTTTTCTGTAGGTTTCATATTCATTGACTGCATCTCCAATGGGACACACATATCACAGTGGGTGTTTGAAGCCAGTAACACCCTGTGTGTTGAGTCAACAACAGCCCGTATCTCCACCACTGTGGGTAAGGAGCCTGGCATGACCATGATCAAAGTGACAGAGGTGTCCACTGTGGGTAAGGAGCCTGGCATGACCATGATCACAGTGACAGAGGTGTCCACTGTGGGTAAGTGAAAAAAAGATGTCCAAAACTCACTCAAAACATCACCCACACTAATCACACTGTTGTTTCCTCCAGCAGAGATGACCCATGGTGCTTAAGTCAAAATCCACTCCTGGTTTTTATGTCTCTCTTTGAACAGATCAGTCCCTGCTCATCTGTGGTCTGCGAACAGCTGTGATGATTCTCATTTTAATTGGCATCGCCGTCTATTTCATCTGGAAGAAGAAGAAATATGAGAAAGCTGAAGGCTCTGCCATCCCTGTAGAGATGGACTATGAGAACTCTGTTGTGATGGTTGAAGTGAGAAGTTCTGGATCTGAACTTTAACTCTCTGAACCAACACCTCAGTGTCGCCTCTCAGCTGTTGTTTCTGTGACTTCAGGATGTCAAAACATTTTTTTAGAAAGGAAATTTTCTCCTGCTTTTTTTTTTTTTATTCCTCTCAAATTCTTTAAGTGTTTGCTGCATTTGTGTCCCTGTGAAAGCTCTGGTACAACAAATGTTATATATTGTGACCCCAGTTCTATGATCAATGGAGTGGAGCCATCTGACTTGATACATTTTTGAAATTTTTGTTTATGTTTTGGAGGTGAATGCTTTTTGTTTTTGTATTGGTACTTGTCTCAGTTATTCTGTATAATGTAAAAATGGTAATTTTGCACCCAAAGCATGTCTTAAATATTATCTTTTAAAGCCCAAAGTGTAATTTCACACCATGAAAGTTACTGATATATTAACAACATAAGATTAAAGTCATTCAGTCGGACTAATTTAATATGAAAATAATGGTTTCTTTTTTATGATATTTAGAAATATTGATCTGTTTTGCTTAGCTTTGTTACAAACAGAAATATCTAAAGCATTTAATAATAGCAGTTTTTATTTAGCTCTTGTTTGTTCTGTCTTCAAAACCTGTCAGTCAGTTTAGGTAAGCTGTCTTTTTGTTGAGATTTTGATCATGAACTGTTCCTTTAATGACAGCTGATACCAGATTCATCACCAGTATCAGGCGTGAGGTTTCCCTCTACTGCTTCACAGAGGTTACTGTTGTTGCTTTCACTGACTGAACAAGTGCAGCATCCACACTCAGCAGGTGGTGGTATGCTCCTTTAGAATTGTATTGTGAGCAGCCAATAAACACAGAGAGGAAGAACAAACACACTGTTGTCCGCTCATAACTGCTGCACCTGTGTAGAGCTGTGCAATGTAGACAGGAGCCAGACATGTTGTTACTGGTGTGGATTTCTTTTTACAAGTCACAGTTATGGAATATCAAAGAAACCATCAATGTCAGGAAAAGTACTAATCAATAAAAGACAATCAAGGAGCTTTACTGCTCATGTGGCTTTACTAAAACAATCTGCTCACTAGATATTGAGTGTAAATGATGCTTGTTTGTATAGAATACCTAATATAAAGTATCTATAGAGCTGTTAATGTCTTAAGAATCCTTTAATAAATCGTTCTGCCTCTCTAGACTTTTATTATTTGTTGCTGCAAGTGTAATGTCAGAATGATTTTTATATTTTAGGGCATCTATCTTTATTGAACAGTCTGTGGAGGGCAACAGACTCTAATGAGAGGACAGAGAGAGGAAGATGACTCGAGGAATTATACACCTGAGCTTCTGTAGTCGCAAATGTAAACAGGATCATTAT
The DNA here is from genome assembly GCF_904848185.1 of Acanthopagrus latus. Classification (NCBI taxonomy): domain Eukaryota; kingdom Metazoa; phylum Chordata; class Actinopteri; order Spariformes; family Sparidae; genus Acanthopagrus; species Acanthopagrus latus. Next base: position 19,515,235 of record NC_051056.1, on the reverse strand, counting down.
CATGCATATATATTGATTTGAGAATACACATTGCAGTTCTGTGTTAACAGGGAATTAGAGCCTGATTTAAGACCAAGGTTTGATGCTCCCTTCATAATAAGAAGGCTGGAGTGGGGGAGCGTCAGGTGCAGCCACAGCTTACCCAAGGTCACAGATAAGGGCCTGGGTGAGACACTTTGTAGGCTTTAAGGAAGACAGACAAAAATGAGAATAGTAAGATGACAGTCTCGCGTGATCATGACGAGGGTGGTTGGTCCAGGAGGGCATTGGTGACCTTGACCCCAAGTATAAAAGAGGGTGATTGGGGGAGATTTCTCAGTTGCCCCGGGGTACCTCATAAACTTTTTCTCTTGGAATAAACAGCTTTTTGGACTGAAGACTTGCTGCCCCGCCTCTGATTTGGACTTAGTCTCTGAGCTGTCTTGTCTCTGGTTTGGACTTAGACTCAGAGCCGTTTCTCCTCGGATTCAGACTTTAACTTTTGAGCAGAGTCACAGGGTCAGATAGTGGAATAATTGGATGGATAAGGAAGGTAGTCTCCCACTACACTTCAAACCCAGAACATTACAGAGAAATAGCTCCAGACCGCTGTGGGCCAACAGCACAGTGCGGTTATGTTGATATTAGATTAGATGAAGTTGATGCAGTGAAACACTAAAATAATAAAGTATTTCACAGTACAGAGTTTTTGATCCAACACGCATCTAAGATTTTTAAAAAACTGTGTAACCTTAAAGTGAAAATTTGAATCAGAATGGCAGAAACTTGTTACATCAAGTAAATTCAACCTGCACTCATCTTTCAGGGAGTTCATTATTGAGTAAAGCTCAAAGCACACAACAAGATGTCTGCAACCGAAGAACACTTTCATATGAGGAGAAATCAACTTGTCAAGCAGATTACATCTTGTTTCTGAGAGTTTTAGATTTTATAACTTTCCAAGTACTGACCACATAACTCAGCTACCTCTTTCACCACCAGACTGGTTTTAAAAACACCCTGCTTGTTCAGGAGTTTCACACGCTCTTTTCTGAAGTCGATCACTATGAGAAGATGTTTCTGGCTGCTCAGTTCAACATCTGCATGTTTGCTGTTAAATAAAGTAGAGAGGTTTGTGTGGAAGCTGCTGACTGGATCAACAGAGGCTGAACACTGAGGAGACATGGAGGCTGTGATTGGACTGTTGCTGATGCTGCTTGGAGTCTCTCATGGTGAGATGTTGAACTTTTTAATTTGATGTTCCTGATGACAGCTGCTTTATTTTATACACACTCAAATGCCGTATGTAGAAAAGACTGACTGAGTTATGAGGCAAATGGTGAATCTTAATCTGTATCACAGAAACATCATATCATTACACCAGAATTGCAATTTCTTAAACATATAAAGTTTCTTCTTAAATGTTATACTTTTATGTATTTGTTCATGGCTTTACTGAGCAACAACATTTGAATGTCTACAAACTTGTTGATTTGACACAGTTTTTGCAGTTGTGAGATGGAATATGTTCTAAAAGTAGTTTGACACCATCTTCAGATGTGTTGCAGCTCAAACACTGACCCACGAGTTACACATCAACTAAATAAATGTGATCACATTTTTTCTTATCAGCTTTGATCTTTGTTTGACTGCCAATTTTCTGTGATAGTGAAACAACATGAAATATTTCCCCAGTGTTATTAAAAGTACTATGCATGTATGACAGGAAATTCAAGCTGTTATTTTCTTCTTCCTCTTTTTTAAATTCTGATTTTTAAAACAAAAACATATATACAAATGTACATATAAATTCATAGTTTGGTTTGAGGAGATAAAACAAAAACACTATTTCTGTTTGATATAAAATGCATTGAAATATTAATACTAAAGTTTATTAATACATGAAAGTTTTAGATTCTTAAAACACATTACAGTTCCTTATTTAGTAGGAAGGGTTATTAACAACATTCTTACAGAGTGTTTTATTTTTGAGAGCTGCAGCAGCCTCACTGTTTCTGTAGTTCTGACTGTGTCTCATTCTTATATCTTTTTTGGAAGTTATACGATTATAATTGTTAACTTTATTTAACTTCTGTTTCAAAATGTCCAGGTGTGGAAACCTCCTGTGATGGCAGAATAAATGGAACTCAGTGTTATGGAGCTTTGGGAGGAACTGTGGTCCTCCGGCTGATGGACAGCACCTCAGGAATACACAGATACATATGGTTCAAAAACAAATCAGTAATACTCAGAGGGATAAATGATAAGTTAATAACTAATCTGTTAGAAACCAGATCCTCATTTACTCCCAGTGATGGAACATTTAGGATCAGTAACCTGAGCAGGACTGATGGTGCTGAATATACTCTGACAATCTTTGATCCAAGTGGACGAGTGTTAGATCCTCAGATTCTACAGCTGAACATTCAAGGTAAATAACTTTTTTTGGCTTATTGAGGAAATACATAAAATTGATCAACATAAACACTTTGACTAAACAACATTAATGATATATTCTTCAAATATTTGCATCTGTGTCTGTTCTGTATCAGACACTTCAAAGAATGACCAAGATTGTGTTGATATCTAAAGTGATGTGAGTGTGTTTCCTTCAGCTCCTGTGTCCTCTGTCCTGCTGGTCTCTGAGTGTCTGTCCCAGGGAGAGATGAGGGTGTCCTGCTCCTCTGAGGGAGGGGACAGTCCTCAGTACAACTGGACTCTGGATGGACACACACTGACAGACGCTCAGCTCCTCTCTGGAAATAAAGACAGTAACATCATCACTCTGAGACAAGACGTCTCAGGACAACTGGTCTGCTCAGTCAGCAATAACGTCAATAGCGTCTCACAGAACAAAACAATATCTACCTGTGGTGAGTGAGAACATGATGAAAAATAACTGATAATTAAACATTCTGACAGAGTGTGCATCAGTAATGATCTGTTGCTTTTCTGTAGGTTTCATATTCATTGACTGCATCTCCAATGGGACGCACATATCACAGTGGGTGTTTGAAGCCAGTAACACCCTGTGTGTTGAGTCAACAACAGCCCGTACCTCCACCACTGTGGGTAAGGAGCCTGGCATGACCATGATCACAGTGACAGAGGTGTCCACTGTGGGTAAGGAGCCTGGCATGACCATGATCACAGTGACAGAGGTGTCCACTGTGGGTAAGTGAAAAAAAGATGTCCAAAACTCACTCAAAACATCACCCACACTAATCACACTGTTGTTTCCTCCAGCAGAGATGACCCATGGTGCTTAAGTCAAAATCCACTCCTGGTTTTTATGTCTCTCTTTGAACAGATCAGTCCCTGCTCATCTGTGGTCTGCGAACAGCTGTGATGATTCTCATTTTAATTGGCATCGCCGTCTATTTCATCTGGAAGAAGAAGAAATATGAGAAAGCTGAAGGCTCTGCCATCCCTGTAGAGATGGACTATGAGAACTCTGTTGTGATGGTTGAAGTGAGAAGTTCTGGATCTGAACTTTAACTCTCTGAACCAACACCTCAGTGTCGCCTCTCAGCTGTTGTTTCTGTGACTTCAGGATGTCAAAACATTTTTTTAGAAAGGAAATTTTCTCCTGCTTTTTTTTTTTTTTTATTCCTCTCAAATTCTTTAAGTGTTTGCTGCATTTGTGTCCCTGTGAAAGCTCTGGTACAACAAATGTTATATATTGTGACCCTAGTTCTATGATCAATGGAGTGGAGCCATCTGACTTGATACATTTTTGAAATTTTTGTTTATGTTTTGGAGGTGAATGCTTTTTGTTTTTGTATTGGTACTTGTCTCAGTTATTCTGTATAATGTAAAAATGGTAATTTTGCACCCAAAGCATGTCTTAAATATTATCTTTTAAAGCCCAAAGTCTAATTTCACACCATGAAAGTTACTGATATATTAACAACATAAGATTAAAGTCATTCAGTTGGACTAATTTAATATGAAAATAATGGTTTCTTTTTTATGATATTTAGAAATATTGATCTGTTTTGCTTAGCTTTGTTACAAACAGAAATATCTAAAGCATTTAATAATAGCAGTTTTTATTTAGCTCTTGTTTGTTCTGTCTTCAAAACCTGTCAGTCAGTTTAGGTAAGCTGTCTTTTTGTTGAGATTTTGATCATGAACCGCTTTAATAAAACAGTCTGTTTTAATGTTTTAGGGTGTTTAATTAATGAAGAGTTACCAGTGGAGGGTCACAAAACTTTAACAAGTCAAAGCTGAGAAAGAAAGATGAAGAAAACATTCGGACATTCAAATTTAGATGAGTTCAAACCAGGAACATTACAGACAAACAGCGTCAGTCAGTTGAGAGCCAACAGCACAATGTGAGGGTGCTTATTTTTACACCTTGTATTGTGTGTATTTCTGTCGTAAATGAGGAACTGAATTATTCAGTTGAGTTGAAGAAGCTACTTCCTTGTTACGTAGTGAATGACACCACAATTACCAGTCAAACCAGCAGCTACATAAAACGATGTGGTCTCAAAGCTTTTATCATGAAGTTTGACTTCACAGTTTACTGATAATCACACATAACTTATAACAGTTCACTCATGTTCAATAATAAGAAGCCAAGATGTTAAACAGTTGTCATCAAATTCTAGTTTGATGGCAGAATATTGCTGTGTTCAGTCAGTCAGTGAATGCTGGAGGGACAGCGTAACATCATGCGTCTTTGTTTTCAACTTGTTGGTATGTGACGGACAGAAGACACTGTGTTAAAATGACTTCATACAAATGTCTGTGTATACATGCATCCTGGTGATGGTCGTGTCCTCCTGTCTGCCTGAAACACCTTTATGTTAACACAATGATGGACTTCGGACCAAGAGGTTCAACAATAAAGTTCTTCACAGAGGTAGTGATCCAAGAAGTCTATAAGGCTTTTTGGTTTACGAGATCTTTATAATAATTAAAGCTGTGTGACCCCAAAGTGAAAATGGATGTATGGATGCAAGAAAGAAAGAAAGCAAATACATACATTTTTACTGCGGAAAATGACAAAAATGATAGTAATGCACAGTGACTTGAATAAGTAACTTTAATCTAATTACTGGTTTGGAAATGTGTTAACGCGTTAGATTACTTGTTACTGAAAAACGTGGTCAGATTAGTAACTAAGTAACATTACTGGCATCACTGGTGTTCATGGATGTGAAAATAGGGTTAAAAATTTGAAAATCTCTTCTGGAGATTAAAGCATCCAACCCGACCCCATTTATGAAAAAAAAAGAAGAAGAAGAAGAAAAAAAGAAAACCATCCCTTTGGTGAAGTTAGGTTGTGTTTTTCACTGGCAAGAATATCATTGTTTATAAATTGTCTTTAGATAGGACTGTTTCCCCCATGAATATTAACGTTTATTACATTTGTGTTGGTTTTTTTTTTTGTTTGTTGTGCTCTACGTTTTGTTGGTTTTTATTCTAACAGATATACAGCAAGTAAACTATTCAGATATACATTTCATAGATACAGTTCACAAAGATACACTTTGGATTAACCACATCTTGAAGTAATGATGGCTTACTAGTAAAATCATTGTCACTCAGGGAAAAGGGGTAACTCTCTTGCCTCTTTAGGTGTGGAGTGTTTATTGCTGCAAGTGCAGAACACGTCCTATCTTAGAGCACTTAGTTTTATTGAACAGTCAGTGGAGGGCGACAAACTCTAATGAGAGGACAGAGGGAGGATGGAGATGAGGAACTATACAAGTGAGCTTCAAATCAGGAACCTTAAAAATAGCTTGAGTTTATGTACATTTTTAAACCTTACTTTTATGAGTGTTGTTTTGTACTGCACTGTTAATAGGGATGTAGATGTAAGGCTTGGTGCTACTAATTTAAAAATATATAACCCTACAAAGGTCACAGATGTGTGTTAGCTCAATCTGTCCATACAACACATATTTATCTCAGTAAGTATCTTTATTTCAAGAGCCAGCAAAACAGTTTGGGTTTTTTATGTGTGGCATTTATCCCATGATCTCTAGAGAGCCTTACTGTGAGCCCAAGTTGCCTTGCCATGTCAACAGGGACTAGAAATAATTGAAAGTTGTTACCAAGGCTCGGCCTATTACTGGAGAAGCAAAGGTAGTACTCATGATTTGTCCCTGTGTATTTCCCGGTAAACGAAGGCAAACCAACAAAAAAGTTTTTATTTTGAAAGCGAATTAGCCCACAATTTATACTGATTTGAATTATACCTTTATTTTGGTGTCAAAGTTACTATTAGTAACAATTTTATAATCACAATATTACACTCGAGCGTGATGATGATGACAAAGCACACCCTCTGGTGTAATATTGCTTGAAGGGGCACTATGTCGTTTTGGAGAAGAAATTCACACTCAGAATCTTGATATTTACAATATTGATGAGGTGATAATACGAATTCAGAAATATTTATTTTTTCCCTAACTGAATAAACAAGCTGTTCTCTGTGGAACGTATCATGCCCAGAATTCTGTTTGAAGCTAGAAAGTGGCGGGGTCCGCCAAATATAAACAAAGTAAACAGTATGAAATTGTGTTGTCCTCTAAGGTTAGTTTGTTGGTCCAGTTTATTCAGACATGAGAACAAAAAAAAGAGATTTTTTTTCAGTTTATCTGGGCCTAAAAAAAAAAAAAAAATCCTGTCAACGAAGATTTGTCTCTTCTGATTAAAACGTCTTCTCCAAAAACTACAGAGTGCTCCTTTAATTAAAGTGGTTTCATTAAAGAGAAAGAGGCAAATTAAGGAATACATGTGTTTTTGCCACTTCATTCTTTTGAGCGTTAATGTTGCATTACCTGTGTATCAGCTGGACAGAGCAAAGATTTAGGCAGCTTGTTTGGCAGCATGCAGCTCAGAGATAGTGTTTATTAGTCTGACAACATTTGTCATGTTTGCAGCTGAGCGTGTATTATATGTCAGCGGCTAACATTACCTCTGCCTACAGTTTCCGTTCTCAACTGTGATATTTTAAGAACGGTGTGGTCAGGTTTCACACCTTCTAAACTGAGGTTGATCACTGAGAGAAGTTTTTTCAAGCTGCTCAGTTTCTAAAGCTGTAAAATGATCTGACTGCTGACTGGATCAACAGAGGCTGAACACTGAGGACACATGGAGGCTGTGATTGGACCGTTGCTGATGCCGCTCGGAGTCTCTCATGGTGAAATGTTGAACTTGTTTAGTGAAGTCTGATATCATCTTCATTGATGTGAATTTTTGAGTGTTTAAACTAAAAAAGGTGTGGAGGTGTGGAAACTTTCTGTGATGGCAGACAGGATGGATCTCGGTGTTTCAGAGCTTTGAGAGGAGCTGTGGTCCTCCGGCTGATGGACAGCAACTCGCTTGATATGGAGTGTTTATTGCTGCAAGTGCAATGCATGCAGCTCTTTGGTATTTTTGGGCATTTTCCTTTAATGAGTTGCCAGCGAGGACGACAGACTCTAATGAGAGGACAGCCAGAGAGAGAGAGAGGAGGAAGATGGGAGGATTTATATCTAAGCTTCCAGTAAAGTGAAAGAGAAAAGGCTCAAGCTCCAGACCTCTGAGGGCCAACAGCACCATGCAACATATTCCAGCAAATTATTTCACCTTGTCACCTTTTTCTTTTTCACACAGTAGATCATTCTCAGAAAAGACAAACTGTTGTACTGGCTGTTTGTGTCAAAGGAATAAAGTGTAGAAACATCTGAGATGCTGCAACAACCCTTTTTATTCTAAAATTAACAATAAAGGCAACAACGGCACCAAGAAAGTCTGAACTTGTAAAATGCTCTTCTTCCACTGTATCTCTAGGCTGGCATCACATCATAATTATACTACTGCTGTTGCATTATTAATCCAGTATTTAGTTGCTCAAAATGACCTGATAAAATCTTAAACATCCTCACTAAATTAATACAGTTATGCTGTTTTAGTTGGATCATTATTCTTGATTCTCAAATTATGTATTTTCAGGGACTTAACTGTATCTGAAATATGTAGGTTCATTCCCATTATGCAAAATTCATTACAGAAATGTTATTTTACACATTTCTGTATAATATAGAATATACTTCAATAAAAATATTGATATAATATATAATAATATACTATGATATAACATATTATTTTTTTTAAAATGTCTAAAAATCTAAAATGCGGAAATATTTTCTATGTGCTGAACAAGCTCTTCCAATACACAGTATCACAGTAATATCTGGCAAAGTGACCTAAGAAAATCAAGGACACTGAAAACCTTTTTAGTTTATACAACTTACATATATATGTCTACTATACTTCTACTTCTACTTCTACTTCTACTATAATTCTGAGGTCAAAGTAAAGTCATCTTTTAAATTTTACATTGTGGTCGGTTACAGGCAGTTTACAAGGTTGAGGCACGACCTCATGCTGTGTATTAAGATCAAATTTAACTCATCATTCACTTAGAGATCAGACGTTTGATGCATGAAATGTTTATTTGATGTTGATGTTGAGATGAAGTCAGAATCTTTTGTATTCGATTCCTATTCCTTGTTTGTATTTGAGCATCTGAGAAAACGGCAGCTGTCAGTCTCAAATCCTCTTTTGGTACGAAGGAGGAATGTTTCCCTCTCTTCCACTCAGTCCATCACACCCATGTGGCCCTCTTGGTCTGGGCTGAAGGGGAAGTGAAACTGACATCACTTCCTTTTCTCCTTTCTGCCTATAAAAAGATGAATACAACAACGCTGCGTTTGGCCAGAGTTTTCACACATTCCCCTCCGAAGGCGCGCCACTTCTCAGGACACATTTCAGGCCACTCAGTGGAGAATGTGCTTGATTGTCTTTGGAAGGAGGAGAAAAGTTTGTTTGGAAGCTGCTGACTGGATCAACAGAGGCTGAACACTGAGGAGACATGAAAGTTGTGACTGGACTGTTGCTGATGCTGCTCAGAGTCTCTCATGGTGAGTTACTGAACTTAGAGCACTAATAATTATATGTTGATATTGGATTTAAAACGTGTTGAAGTGATAAAGTGTTTGACAGCTTTAACTTTTTGCACAGTTATCAGTTTGAGGTATCGTCATGAGTTTATTACAGACATTGTCCTTGTGTTGTGTAACGAAGCTTTAATACTGGAAAACTCCCAGTTTGTTCAAAGAAATTACCACTTTCATCAGTCAGTTAAGATACAAGATTGACAAGTGCTTTTCTGGTTTAGTAGCTTTGTGAAAAGATTTATCTTGTATTTATGGAGAGCAATGGCAGTCAGTTCTACATGTGAGATTACCTATAAATTAATCTATTGAATAATACATTTAGGATTAAGACACCTCATCCTCAACACTTCAGATATTTATTTATCCAGTGTAACCCAGATTTTCTTCTTCTTTCTTCTCAATGACATTGTGTTATGTTATTTTAGTCTAATTAAGCAGAAGACTAATGATATTTTTATGGAGGAAAAAGTGACTTCAAGTTGTCTTTTTCTCCATATCGCCTGTGTGATTTTCTTCTTTTATCCCCAAATACAACCTGAATTATAGTTTGGTATCACTGGAAAAGTTGGTATATCTCTGCCAGGAAAGGAAAACCAGGCAAAGAAATTTGGAGAAAGGGGCCCTTGATGGTCATTCGTATCAGCACATGTTGCCATGGCAATTATAAACCACCATAAACTTCCCATAAGGGCAATGTATTGATCATCACTAGTCGTATTATGTGGGTTAACTGCAGTGTGACACCATTCGTTATTTATTTAGGTTTTCATTGTTGTGGATGATTTTGATGTAATTCATATTAGAATATTCTCCTCATGTGAACACAATGAATTGTTTAAAAAAAGGATCTCGTAAATGTTTATTGGTGACACATTATTTATAACATAATGATAATAACTGGTTGGAGAGGCCCCTGGGTAGTTTTTGTTGTGGGTTGCAGAAGACTGAAGAGTCGGCGCTGCCAGTGTAATTTAACACAAAATTCTGTAGGTGTGAAAAAACACTGTATGAGTTTTCTAATGGACGGATGGGTTTGCTAAATTAACTAAATAAAAAAATACCTCTGTTTGCTGACTCTTGACTGTTTTATAGTTACAGACCTGGAATGTGTACATCATAATAGTCTGTTTATAAAGAGTGATCAGAGAGAGCCAGCACTGAACCACTATTGTTGGCTTCACATCGGTATTTGCATATGTTTAAAATATTGTCAGTGTCACTAAGTTTGTAGACAGGAAATTATCAAATGTTGGATATTCATGTTTACAACATTTCTTTTAAATGTCCAGGTGTGGAAACCTACTGTGATGGCAGAATAAATGGAGCTCAGTGTTATGGAGCTTTGGGAGGAACTGTGGTCCTCCGGCTGATGAACAGCATCTCAGGAATACACGGATACCAATGGGTCAAAAACGAAACAGATATACTCTTTTGGAGAAATGATAAGTTAATAACTAATCTGTTAGAAAACAGATCCTCATTTACTCCCAGTGATGGAACATTTAGGATCAATAACCTGAGCAGGACTGATGGTGGTGCATATACTCTAAAAAGCTTTGATTTGAAAGGACATCAATTAGATCTTCAGATTCTACAGCTGAACATTCAAGGTAAGTAACTTTCCTCTTTTTTAAAGTAACTTTGATAAATATGCATATTCTATTCTATTGCAAAACAACACACCTCTCATAATCTTCATATATTTGTATCTATGTCTGTTCTCTCAGAAACTTTACAGAATAACCAGGTTTCTTGTTGATATGTAAAGTGATTGTGTTTCCTTCAGCTCCTGTGTCCTCTGTCCGGCTGGTCTCTGAGTGTCTGTCCCAGGGAGAGATGAGGGTGTCCTGCTCCTCTGAGGGAGGGGACAGTCCTCAGTACAACTGGACTCTGGATGGACACACACTGACAGATGCTCAGCTCCTCTCTGGAAATAAAGACAGTAACAACATCACTCTGAGACAATACGTCTCAGGACAACTGGTCTGCTCAGTCAGCAATAACGTCAGTCGAGTCTCGAAGGAAGACACGATATCTACCTGTGGTGAGTGAGAACATGATGAAAAATAACTGATAATTACAACACTGATTCCAAAACTCTGTGTGTCAGTTATGATCTGTTGCTTTTCTACAGGCTTCATATTCATTGACTGCATCTCCAATGGGACGCACATATCACAGTGGGTGTTTGAAGCCAATAACACCCTGTGTGTTGAGTCAACAACAGCCCGTACCTCCACCACTGAGGGTAAGGAGCCTGGCATCACAGTGTCAAATAAACCCTCCACTAATAACACAACCACCAGCCAAAATCTGCACATCAAGGATGAACACTGGTACAGTAAGTAAAACTAACTCAACTGCAGTGGATTCATTAAAAAACATTTCCATTTTTATATTTTTGTGTGTCCTCATAAAAAGTAAAACTTGAAGTGTATCTTAAATATCTGTGTGTCACTGTGTCTTTCCTGACTGAAACAGTTATGGCAGGCGTCCTGGCTGTACTGGTAATTCTCCTCGTGGTCGGCGTGGCAGTCGTTTGTGCACATAAGACACGGCAAAACAACAAGCCAAAAGGTGAAAACAAAACTTCTTCTTCTTCTTTTTTTTTTTCTTTCTTTTTTTTTTTTTTTTTTTAATATTTACAGATTCAAATAATAGTTTGACTTTTTGGTCAGTACACTTGCTTTCTTGCCACCACTGTTGACACCACTTCATCTCAGTAAGAAACACAAACAAGCATTATTCCAAAAATGTCAAACTATCCCTTTAGAAATCAAATGTACAGTCACTGAGCATATCCAGTCAGTAAATATATTTGTGCCACTTCTTCCTTTAACTTTACAGAAGAAGACGATGAGCAGGAGCTGACGTATGCTGATGTCCGGGTCGTGCAGCGGCAGGTGAGGCGAGAGCAGCAGAAAGCAGAGGCCGGGGTGGAGTACGGAGAGGTCAGGTTCTCTGGGCAACCCCGGCAGAGCGCCCCACCAGCGGGAGATGATTGTGTGTACTCCATGGTCCGTAGAGACAGGTGATCCAGACTGTTATTACAAAGACTGCACCTCTGAAGGCAGACGGAGGAGGTGTTTCACCTTGATGGGTAAAATGATAAAAAATGATATACAAGCCAATAATAATAATAATAATAATAATAATAATAATAATAATAATAATAATAATAATAATAATAATAATAATGATATGTACGTATAATATATTCTTCCTCCTTTTCTTCTGCTTCTTCTTTGTCTTCTTCCTCTTGTTAGTGGGCAGCTGAGTATCAGTTCCATCACTGAATCAGACTGTGGCTTGTTTTTGTAGAATATATATTTTTTTGTATTTATCTTTTTTTAATGAACATTTTTTCTTTTGGTATCCAGAATGTTTTGCCGTCTCCCTTTTCCTGTTCCACAAGTTGTGCTGCTTATCTTTTACTTGTTTTTAATTTATAAACATGTCTCCTTTTATTTTATTGTTCAAACCACTGTTAACCTGCAATAATGACAGAAGGAATTTTAAGATCATTTAATTTAATTTATGAATAACTACAAATACAATATTTACGGGTACAGGGGAGTGACACTTTGTAATTTTAGAGGAAATGAGAAATAAATTATTCTGTATTTTGTAAGTACTGGGTAACTACTTGTGACAGAGCCAAACAGCTGACAATAATGACATCCTAAGTGAATCATGATATAACCTATTTCTCTGTTATTACAGTCCAATAAGAAGAAAAACTTTGTGTATAAAAAACCATGGATTATTATATATATTCTAAAAAATAGATCAAATCTATATGGGTCATATTGAAGGAACAGTGTTAAATTGAGACTGCTTCAGCTTTCCTTGTATTACATTAAAATGAATGAAAATAATGTATGCTTGATCTACCTTCATATGTGAGATTCATAATATGATAATAAGCCTAACTTATGTTACTGCAGGATGTCATTGTTGTCAGGTAGGAACCATGCTCTAACAAAATATTTACAATTTGACTTATTTCTCTTTTCCTCTGAAATTTCCAAGCGTTTCCCTTGTCACCCTGCACCCACAATTAAGTACAAGTAGGAACCTGTAAGTATTATGTATACACTTATTCATAAAATGAAAAAAAAAAGTGACTTCAGTATGTTTGTGTTGGTCCATCATCTGTGTTTGAATTTGATCTTAAATGGCTACTTCAACTTTATGTCCCAGGAATAAAGGTGCACCTGACCTAAATCATTTTTTTCATGTATTATTTATTAAACCAATGTGGATGCCTCAGTTGAGGGTCAGATAAACTAGCGAGCCTGCTCTTGCATTTGTAGATTTATTAAACATACTGTACGACACAGTGCGTGGGACTTAATCTCACGTTAAAACCCTGCCGGCTTCCTTTCAGCCTCTGGCCCAAAGATAAGTTAGTAGATAAATGTCTTGTCGCTCAGGAAGTTCTCAGTTTGCATGAATTTGTTTCCATGATGTAAATGCTTCTGCTTTCTCATGGCATGGGCTTTCAGTCTTACAAAATCGGTTTTAGGTTGCATGTTGTGATTCTTATCGCTTGTTGCAGCTTGCTCACACCTTTTGTCCACAGTCTTCAATGCAATGATTAAAAAAAAAGTAGGGGTTTTATGCAGTTTATTGCAGTAGCCTTTTTCAGTAGATGCAGACCTCAAAAGTACATTTCCTAGCTACTTGTGTTATCTCTCAATGTTGCCTGCAGCTTCAGTGTATCAGTCCTTGTGAAATTTGAAATGATCGCACTTCCCTTTTTTTTTTAACGTTTAATAAAAACAGCAAGTTCACAGCCAGAGGAGGAACACCATTTAAAAGAGCGTCTTCCTTTTTCTCTTTTACTGAAGGAAGGGGGAACTGAGAGGGACGTCAGCATGTAGAACTTGCTTAACTTGTGCGGTTCAACAGGAAAGAGACCGAACGGCTCGTCAGATTCTGAATGCGACATGTGTTTATCTTTAAACACCATCATGTTTTCTATATTTAGTTTGATGCAGCTTCCTATGACTTTGTGGCTTCCACTTCAGAATGTACCTGCCACAACTGAGGTTCAGATATCAGTCTTATTTGACTGTTAAACACTAGATACATTGATGTTTTAATGAGTTTTATTCAGGTATAAGCAACAGAACTTGAGTAATTTCAAGCTCCAACTTTAAAGACTAAAAAGGGGAATTAGTCTACATTGTGGATTCTTTGCACTGAATATGAAATCAATGATGCTGACTTTAATGGGTTAATGATCTATTATCAACATCAGCTCAGTTCAACATATGAAAAAAATGTGCTTATTTGTCACCAATTAAATTAAACATGCATCTGAATCAAGCAGATGAACATGTTATTTATAGCCGTTAATGTTCCATGAGCAGCTGAAGAGGGAAAAATATAAAACACGTCACATGTCAACGACAGGATGGCGGCGAATACGCAAGAATTTTGCGCAAGCCAACCGCTGACTCCTCTGCACAGACAAGATTCAAACGGTTTATTGCCAGAGCATGTGACACATACTTCTCACCAGCATTATCCTCTAACTTTTTCACATAAAACTTACATCTTCACTGATTTAAACAAGTTAATCAGACTCATAAGAGTTTGAGGCTAATTAGGCATTCTGTTAACTCATCTAAACATCTTCGTACATTCTCGGTGTCCCCTCCCTCCTCTAAAACACACGATCTTTGTGCAGCTCAGCTCCGACTCAAAGATGGGTGTGCTCAACTGAACTACATGCAATGAAAAACAGCAAGCCCGTGAACAAATAGCTCAGTACTGGCAGGCATCAGCTAGTTGAACGAAGTTGTTTTTGCAGTAAGTTGCCACATGAGTGAGCTCATAGTGTTTGGAGACGTTAATTTTCAGTTTGCATCTATAAACAGCATTTGGTTAAGGGCGTGGACTGAGTCAGCCAGTGTTTTCATCCTCAGACATCAGCTCAGTATCACTCTGAAACACCTATTTGTATAAAATAATAACAGTTTGTTAAAAGTCTGGTGCTTTGTTTGTTTTAAATGCTTTGTTATTGCTGTTAAAGCACCATTAACTATCAATATTATCAAGTTTTTCAAATGTCAAACTATGTGTTTTTCGTCGTATCCTTGCTGTGGGTCTAATCAAAGGAAGAGATAATGTGATTGGTTTGGTTTGATAGCTCGTGGTTAAAGGTTGATGGCCATGGATTCAGCTGATCCACAGAGCCATAAAATTGGTGTTTATGGTTCATAGTGTCCTTAAACAACCGCCTACGTTCCTTTTTTAAGTTGAACCCTCTTCACAGGTGAACTTCTGACCTGCTTTACTGAGCAAATAATTGACAACACAGGAGCAAGTGTGATAAAACGGCCTCTATATACAACACGGTCCAGGATCATTCCATCACCTGATCAGCCACACAGCACTACTTTGCTTAATAAAATGATTGTATGGTTACCAAATTGTTCAGTATTATTGCAGCTGTTTGAAGCTTTTGAATACATTAAGTTTCAAGACAAAAGAAATCAAAAGATATAAGGCTGTTGGACCTTAGCGCTCCATAGCTGTGTTTGACCAACAATCAAACATTTATTTTTTGATCATAAAAACCAGGTGATTTTTGTCGATGTCGTGACACGTTCATGTGATGTTACACTGCCATGCCAAAAGGAATTCAACTATAAAACACAGCCTGATGTTTTTAGGTGACAATCTTTCAATCCTGGGCATGACAGTTTTTGACCTTCAGGTGATTTAATATTTTAAACAATCATCAACAATTGTGCAGAGTGGAGTTTGTCGGAAAAGTTTTATTTAGTAAATAATCAGTATGTGTACAGTACAGTTGTTCACTGGGAAGCAGTGTGAATGTAAAGAACGGCAGTGCTGGGAGATAAACATTATGACATTAAAATCCTGCATTGTGGCCTACATCATTTTATAATTCAATTATGACACAAAACTTTGGTAGTCTGAGATTGTAATTTCATTAAATTAATGTATAAATTGAGTAATTTTGTGGGCAGATAAACATTTACACTATTGGGGCATGAAGTAGCATTTTTTCTGTGGATGCATTTCATAAAATGGCGAAAGCAGAGAAAACCAATAACTGGCGACTGTGGTGAGTGCTAATGCACAGAAATACAAATCAGATCAATAAGCTTCCGCTCTGAGCGTACTTTTTATATAATGTGCAACAAAACGTGTTTTACAAGCAGCAGAAGTTACATTAACGTCTGCTAAAGAACATTAGTGCTGAACGAGAAAACTTTTCTCACTGCGACACAAAGTCGATGGTTCAGTGGTTTATTTTGAAATCCTTGGCTGACTCTGGGCTGTGCTAAATTTACATTGCTACATTTACTACTTTTTCTTCCTCTTCTGTGACCTACAAATAGGAACAATTTTTCAAAACTTTGTTAACAGCTCTTTCATGTACAGTTCTACATTTCATACATATAGTACATACGCCCTGAATGATTAAAGAGGTGGGTCCTTTTGTTTTAATTTGAGATTTGTGGGCTTGCTGGTCCGATGACTGCAGCACAATGAGTCATATGTCAGCTGTTTTTAAGGATGTGGCTAAACACTGTCTGAACAACTTATTCCACAGGTTTGCTCTCAGTTCCTTGCTGTTATCACGATGCCATAGCTGAAAAAAGGGAATAAAAACACATTTTAAGTCAAAAATAAGGAAAAACTGTTGTTAGTGAGTGTTTTGTGTCTTCTCATCTGTGTAACTGCGTACACTTACATGCCGGCGGATATGTTTGCATATTAAAACACATTGCTTTTACCTCCTGTTTTGTTAACATTTCTGTGCATTCTCTCCGTTTCACCCATAAAAGCCATTTGCTGATACTTAAATGATCTGTTCCTGTGATGTATCCTGTTTCAGTAATTCAACACAGTGAACAATAAAAAGCTGTTAAACTTTCCATTCTTGTGTAATTTTTTCTTCTTCATCCTCTCCTCACTGGTGACGAACACAACATGCTCTGTTCTCTCGGTTTCTATTTCCTCTGAATTCAAATGGGATGGACAGACTAATTAGCATTTTATTAGTTGTATTTCCCCCAAAATAAGCAGAGCTGTTTTTAGCTGTTTCGTCAGAGGTGGGATTACTCATTTTCATTTGTATTTATACGCAACTTTAAGATGCATTTCCTCATGCAGTTATAACAAATAAGAAAACAAGAAGACACGCTCTTAGTATTTTCTCAACCGTGTAGCAGATTCTTGACTATACATGGACATCTGGATTCTCAAACACAGCTCAGACACATTTCAACATCTTTTTGTGGTAAAGAATGTAGAACTTGTGAAAAGGGTTTTGGCTTCAACCAACAATTCCTGACAAGTGACTCGTCATCCTTAATCAGTATCTTTGTGCTGTTACTGTTATAACCACATTAAGTTCCTGTGAGATGATCAGTGCATCAGACGTGACGTGCTTGTCATTGTGAAAAGGCAGGAGGTGCAGCATAATAACATCATGTTGAATCATCTTCATTCGATCTGTGGTAAACTTATAAAAAAACACAAAGAAAAAAAACACTATGTACATGTTTCATGCTGTATCAGTCTTCTGCATGAAATCCAGCTAGTATTCCTCTGATATCGTGTCAGATAAGATGTTGCTGCTGGGGCTGGTGGTGACTGGAGGGTCGGCGGGTCCACCCAGCACAGGTGGGGTGGGCGTCGTTGTGGAGGCCTGCTGGGAATGCTGCAGCTTCTTCCTGTTTATCTTCCTCTCTTTGGCACGTCTGTTCTGAAACCAGATCTTCACCTGAACCAGACAGAAACATCAGATAACAGATTCAAAGATTATGTTTTAGGTAACTGAATGTTTCATGTTTTTTTTTTTTTGTTGTATATCATCGAGTTTGTTATAAGCAGCGGAAGACGAACTTGTGATATGGCTTTTTTGTGTTCACTTTGTCTCGCCATGCCTCGCCTACTTCTGCTTTAGTTTAGCAATTTCCTTCTCTTCCCAGAATGAATTTATTGCACTCAACTGTGGGTTCAACATGCAGAATGAGTAGGCGGTGAAAAATATGATACCAATTATAAACATTATGAGAGCAAGTGGGAGGCTTTCACCATTAACACTTATGAGAGATGTTTTGTTTGGCCACATAACATTGTGGTTTACAGACGTTTCTGCTTTTTCTTCTAATGCTGCTTTCTCCAAATGGGATTGCTGGAGAACTTTCTGTGCGTGTGGATGTAAACATGATGATATGAAAAGCAAAGCACCAAGCAACTACGTGCACCAATACTGGATTCCTGTATTCGAATAATAACTTAATTTATTGTGTGATTAATCTGATAAAATGTAACTTAAATTGAATAGAACCAAAGACCTTCCTGATTGTCACATTTCGGTTGTGACACTTCTTCGACTCATGTAAACAGAAGAGGAAATAAAAGGTGTCAACCGAAGTAGATTGGTGGGTTTTTCTGACAGACAGACAAAACAAAAGCTACAAACTCCCCCGTTTCTAAATATGTTTCTGCCCTAATACGTCCTCCTTTGTTTTCATTCCTGAAAAAGGCAAACACTTCTGGTAGTTCCACTAAACTATTTATTATTGCTTTCTGGAGCCAGTCCTATGTGACTTTCGAAGTAAGAAATATCTTACAAATGAAAAGTTGACTTCATAACTGATATAGCACACACTTGGTTTATGCTGAATGTCAGATATGGATCTGGACAGAGCCCTCTGTTTTTACTCTGTGTTAATTTCCATCCGTATTTTCAGTGTGGAAAGAGTGCTGAAAATCTGTACTCAAGTACAAGCACAGTTCATGACTGAAATAATATTCAGTTACAAGTAAAACTACTGGTATTCAATAATACTTACGTAAAAGTATTCTTTTCAAACGCTACTCAGAGTATTAACTAATTTTAACAGTTGATGCTTGGTGCTTTATCAATAGCAGCAGTCAGTCAGAGGGGTTTTCTGTTTCTACAGATTTTCAGTCTGAATAACTCTAAACTCCTGCTCTGCTCTGCTCAGTGGTCACGGTCACTTCTCCAAACATGGGCCGGCTGCAGAGTTGTGTTTTGCTGTGATCAGAGAGCGTTGCCAGTATCTCTCGTTGGTAGATTGAAAATAATTCTCTGTCTCATTTCGGGATGTTTTTAAGGGCCTCGCAGACCACAACTCCGCCTGTGCTTTGACTCTTTCAACACAGATACATTATCACAACCTCCTCCACTGTCGCCATATCTGTTGTTGTTCTGTACTCTTGAATCTGAGCTGCCTTTTTGCGGAGTCATGCTCGCTGTCTCTGCCAGTGTGAAGGGCGCACAGATGTCTGTGTGCTGTTACAGTTAAGTCATCTGAGATTGACGTGTCTGTCTTTATTTGTAAAAGAGGCACGAATGAGCCTGTTCTTGGTTTGGCATGAACTGTAGTTTATGGTGCATCCACTGATATTGCAATTCATGGCCACAGTGGCTGCTGTTCATCAAGAACTACATACCTGATTAAACTAAATCTAACTTCCATTTACTGGCTTTTACTGGAGCTTTCAGCTGCATCTCATTGTCTGTCTCTGCAGATGGAGTTTGCGGGTTGACCATAATGGCCTGACTTCACAGGAACACCACCCTGGCCGTGTAGAATACCTTATTTTCATGATTGTACACACTGTTACTGTGTATTGGGCTTGGATTGCTGCCAAAGCGTGGGCGTACAGCACTTACGACTGCAACTGAACGCATCATGATTAAACACCGAAGCCGCTGTTGAGTTTGTGGTTGATTCTTCCTTCACATTCGCTCCTGCCCCTTTCAGTCATCTCCCTGTGACTGTCACCTGCTCTCCTGCATCGTAACCCTTCCTCTGCTTCCTCTGATTTCCCCACCCCGTTCCCTCTCTACCCCCAAATTTAACTTGCTCTGCAGTCCTCCCACCTGTCTTTCAGAGAGGCCCAGTTCCACCGACAGCTCAGTCTTCCTCCTCATGGTGATGTAGCGGTTATGCTGGAACTCCCTCTCAAGCTCCAGGCGCTGTTGATCAGTGTACACCACCCTGTACTTGTCCTTCGTGCGAGTCTTTCCTCCTGAATCGCACAGAAAAGCCCAGACTCAGTCATACAAAAGGCACATGTTTGAGCCACTGACCGGTGTGTTTTCCTACCAGTAAATGACAAGAATGACTGTAACGTCAGTGTGTCACGTGCTCTGTGAGTTGTGGCCAAACAGACGGCTAATTTGGTGCCACCTTCAAGTTCAGGCGCCACTTAAAGCCTCATCAACTCGATTAATCACGCTAATTATTACCAATGTAAAGACTCCAAACTGCATTGCATCAGTGGTCCCCCCCCTTATCACTGTGAGTGGTGTTTACATAGGTGTTTACACAGGCAGCTATTCATTGACACACATGTTCACCACACGCACACATAAGCTCTCGGGGAAAAAAGGTGAGTCAGTTATTGATCAGAAATCTTGACTGTGTGACAGTATCGATCGAGGCACACCAACACCAACACACACACACAAGTGAGGTCTTAACTTTTAACGTTTTTAGAGGAGATTCAGTTCACAGACTTCCTGCAGGGCAGTGTTATCTCCCCAGTTTGTCAAACCGCCCAGTGGACAGAGAGGGTGGGGGAGCCACACTTCTGCAGACTGCGCGGCCTCCACTGTTAGCTTTGCACTGACATCTCACAACGCTGTGCCGGAAGGGTGAGGCAAAAAGCTTGATGAATGTGTGTGCGCAGTCAGTCTGACTTTACTCTGTGTACATGTTGAAACAGTTCCCGTCTATGAATATGTGTTTGACCACAAGTGTGATTTCTACGCCCTCAAATAATAAATAATGTTAGTTTTAGCATCCTTAATCACAGGGTTAGTGTTATCTAGATGGCACCATTCATGTTAGCTTCATTCCCTGACATTAAAAAAAGGTCTTATATGTGATCAGCCTGCAGACAGATCAGAATATGAGCTGGAACAACTTCAGATAAGAGTTTTATTAAAATCAAAGGAGTTTTCTGAGGCTAAAAAAATGTTTAAATGTAAAACTCTTACATTACAAACATGGTTCATTTCTTATAGACCAATAGAGTGTTTAATTACATCACACAGATTATATGAAGTCCCACCTGTGATGGACGGTCTGCTGGATTCATGTGGCCTCCTGGAGCTGAAGGGGTCCTGTCCAGTGATGAAGTTGTAGGGGGTGAACGACCCTCCTCCGGAGGCAGTGGGCGTGCCGCTCAGCTCCGCGGAGGAGAAGCTGAGCTGGCCGGCGCTGGGGCTCGACCCCGGGAAGCTGTACGGATACTCGTCCCGGGGAGCGTACACCGGGTTCCAGGGACTCGGCGACGGGTCACCGACTCCCGGGACGTGATGATAACCGGTGAAGTCATACGGAGGCGGGAGGTACTGAGTGTTCAGTGACAGGGTCTGAGCCGGGTGTCTGGCCGACTGTGAGTTGTACATACCGGCGTCCTCGTCCGACAGGTGGGCTGACTCTCAGGTAGACCTCGGTGGATCAGACTGCCTGGCGCATGTTAGGCCTCCGTGAGTACTCCCAGCGGGCTCCGGCGCTCTGTTGTCACTCCAGTCTAAGGTTCAGGCTTATTACTGGCCCGGCTACCTGAGCAGTAAGACTAACACACCTTTATAGATTTACTGCCAAGGAGTTCAAAAGTACCATCGTGACGTCACGCTTTACCTGAGACCCACCTGCCTGCTCGTCTTGGCGACGTGAGGGCATTGACCCTGATTCACCCAGTCTGCCCTGTTGGGGACAACTGTGATGGAGGCCATCATGTAATACGTGCGTGAAGTGTGAGCGTGCACGCCGGTGCGTGTGTGTGTGTGTGCAGGCTCATGTGATCTCCAGCACAGAGACTGTAAATCAAAAACATGAGCAGGAGTTAATTAAAATAAAGCTAAAGTGCACCTCCTATCAGCAGAATGAAAAGTGAAAGCATAGAATAGACTTTTTTTCTACACAGCCAGGTAAAACCTGAAAAACAATAAGTGCCTTTACTTGTCGTCTATTTACTTTTGGATATTAAAAAACAAAACAAAACAAAAACCAACAACAACCAACAAATTCAAACTCTTAACAAATAGTAACCGCTAACTGCTGCTAGCTGTAGCTGCCCTTAGCTTATTAGCAGCTAGCAATGCAGCTAGCGGTCCCGATACTGGGGGAGTGTTGGTTCTCACGCCGCTAGCCCTGGAGCTCGGAAACAGGAAGGGCCGTTGCTAGCTGGTTAGCATGCTAACGTAGGTCGGCTAAATATATCTCTTCAACACACTACATCACTGATGTAACCTAACTTACATTATTATTATAACTGAAGGATAACTATTTCAGTGTTGCAGCTATATTGAGTTTAGACATTTATATACAAGTGGGTAGTTTTAAAATAACACATTTTGTAAGCAAAAAATATTTTAAATGAAATGAAGAAAATGTGAAATGTTGAACCTTCAAGAAGCAGGCTAACTGGAGCAGTTGGCAGGGATGGTCTTAAAGGAAATTAGGTAAAACTGTCTGGGGCCAAGGTGCTGGGGGGGGGAGACCCAGATTTTATTTTTTGAAGCAAAATAGACACCAATTATCATTAAAACAATAAAAAACAAACATTTAACTTATTGTCACTTTGATAAAATGTAACAGTAAAAATAAAAAGCCTCTATTCTGAAAATGTTATGATTTTTTTTTCTTACACATGTCAAATCATTGAGATTTCATTGCCGATTTCCACACGACACGAGAAATTTATTGATCCAAAATAAATACTAGCTAACTTTGGAGTGACTTTCCTCAATATGCTAGTTATGTTTGCAAATAAATCAGGATGCCGATAAAGAAAGGAGAGGAAAATGAAGGAGCTTGCAAGAGCTGTATGCCCAAATAGTAAGTTCAGAAAGTTGTTCCCAGGCAGGCTGAAGAAGGGAACTGTGGGGTAACATTACATGCCAAGTGGTGGCCCTAACTAGCATCAGTGAGGGAGCCACAAGTGGGCCCAGACATTTCTGTAGTCTTTTAAAAAGCACAATATTTCCCTGTAGAACAATACAACTATTAAAAAAAGGGTTGGCATTGCACGGAAAAGGTACATCCAAGAACCTCATAGTTATACTTAGTTACAGTACTTGAGTAAAGGTAATCGGATATGTTTCATCAGTGAGTAGTTATGTTTCACATTGACTGTTTATTTAAAACAAAGGGCAACAAAGCCAACTTCCTCTTTAAATCTCCAGGGATTTCAGTAAGATATTGTCTTTTTTGTAGTCACTTGTGTAATTGGTCCTGCGATGAGCTGGCAACTCATCCAGGTTGTACCCTGGCCTATGCCCATTGTGTGAAACTGGATTTGGCCCCAGTAAGCCCCGCAGCCCCCTTAGGGGGCAACGGCAACATCCCGCGACCCTCACGGATAAGCGGAAAGAAAACGAAATGAAACGAAAACTTGTGTAATTGTTCAAAATGCGGGAAGACATATTTGACAGGATTTTAAGGATGTTATTTTTAATGGTATGACAATGAGATGAAAAATCTTGGGGAAACACAAGTAAAAAACAGACAGCAATGAGCTCATAAATGTGTTATTTGTGAAACACCATCTGAACTTTCTGTAGTATAGCGTAGCATAGTGTGTTACATCTGTTTTGCAAAACCAGAAATTGGCCTTTGATAATCAAGTTTAACATAATGGTTAAGACGTGTAGGGTTATTGTCCTCTACATTCATGCTTAAAGCAACCACATGAGGGCAGCAATAACCTGATAACTGGCAGGTTATTAACAAGGTTTGGAGTCCTTCTGAGAAACAAACCTGTTGTTTCCATTGGAACCTGTTCTTGGCTTAATACCTTTTCCTTCACTCAGTTGAAGTCCTCCGAATATCATGCTGTAAATCATACTCTGTATTCTAACTGTTATGGTTCTTCTACATCCTACATCTATCAAACATTCATTAAAGATTTATGTGAGTATCTTGGTCAGAAAACTCATTATGAGCTGTAACATCAAGGAAAGTGCAACATAAACAACCAACACATATCACAAAAAGGGTTGAAATACATTAGGTCATTGCTGTCAGAGTAAAAACAACTTGACTAAAAATAAATGAAGCTTGGTTTTAGCGCTTAAAGTATACCTTAGATCATGTGTTAATTTATAAAGCCCACTGGAGTGTGCCAAAGATACAACCTCAGGCTGTATAAACTTTAATATTTACCTAAATGAGGGGTTCCCCTAAAAAAAATAATAAAAAAAATGCATGTATGGAGATTTAGTATAAACAGTGCAGCATAAACAGTGTTCCCACAGCTCTCCTTGTAGTCTTCTTGGTGTTCAGGTTCAGCAAAGGGGAACTAATAAGCGACTGGTTTCACCGATTCTAAAAGCTCACATGTGTTAGAAAGAGAGCTGCTGTAGGTGCCCAGACACACCCACAGCTATCATCTTCAACATTCATGCTTCCTCTAAGACCTATTACAATCCACATAAAGCCAGCAAACAGTACTCATCAAGTGCCCAACCCCTGCAGCCTATCTGTCAGATTCTGCCTCATCATGACAGTCCGTTGAGAAGGGTTTATTAGAGCTGTGATTTAAGGGATAAGTCCATCAAAAGAAAATGTATTGCCAACTAATGTATTTTGGTGACAGATGAATTGTTAACATATTTTTTCATCACAATTCTCAAACATTTGCTGGTGCCAGATTTTTTTGGTTTTTAGACTGTTGGTTGAACAACAAACTTAAAGATTTCACAACTGTGATGATCATTTTTTCTGATTTTTCTTGTCATTTAATAGACTAAAGATTTAATCTACGGATCAGTTATTGTAAGTGGCAGCCCCGGGTTTTATATTGTTTTTGCTGTACCATATGCATCAGTATCATTGAGCATCACAGTAGACTTACTTATCGTCCAGGATTACTTGTTTACACATCTGATCTTTCAATATGACAATTTTAAAATTGTGAAACTTATATTGATGGTAAACAAAGCTCCGTTAAGTCATGAAAATCCATCTGACAAATAGGGTTTCTTAGACAGTGACTTTACTTTGTGGTGGACCTGGTGGGAGAAAATATAACCAGTATTCAGTAAACATGGAAAGTCCAGAACAGCGCTCAACTCCTGCCAATATCACCATCACATCGCCTTCAGACATTTGAAACACAAGAACAGCTATCACCACCAATCAAACAGTATTTACACTAGATTCCTTTTTTGTGATACAGTGGATTACTTTAATGATAACAAAGGTTACCATGTAATTCATATTCAGTAACTGACTACATTTTAAAAGTAATCTGACCAAACAATGCATACTTCAGAATGCCCTGATTAATGACAAGGCAAGTGGCCCTGACTTTTACGACTGAATCAGGTTAATGTTCTTCATGGATAAAAAATAAAACTTGCTTTTTCTTGTTATTATTACATTTCTCAAACCAGACAGAGGAGGTGATTGAAGTGGATCTTGTAGATTTAACATGCCATCCTTTTGTTGGCTGTTCCCCACTTACTTTTTCTCTAATATCTGTTGTTTTCTGGATATGCCTTTATTAGACAGTCTGCAGCAGAGAGCTGACAGGAAATGAGGGCGGAAAGAGGAATGAGACGATGCAACCAAGGTCCCTGACCGGACTTGAACTGTGACGTGGTAATTATATGGTCAGTGTCTTACTCATACACATCACTGTTGCCTCTTGTTCTCTAATTTTTTAACATCTCACTACGATGTATGTAGTCAAATTAGAGCTGCAATTTATAATTATTGTCATTGTCAATGAATTTATCAGTTATTTTCTCTGATTAACTGTTTTATCAGTAAAATCTACAGAATTGTGGAAAGTGCCCACATGTATGATAAAGCTTTCATTTTGTGATTCCTGCTTCTTTAATGTGAAGACTGTTTCTTTTTCTTTACTCCTCTGTTACAACATTTGTCCCCATTTTCAGATATTTGAAAGACCAAACAACTAAACAATTAGAGGAGAAAATAACAGACAGATTAATTGACAATAAAAATAATCTTAAATTACAAAAATCCAGTTTACTTTGTTCACACTGGAGAACAATGAAGAGATGTTTGTTATTTTTACTTGAAAAAATTATGATGACTTGATCATCAATATTGTTGCGGAGCAATTTGATTTGATTGAATAGTCATTTAATCGAGTGATTGTTGTCACTCCAAACTGAGACTTTTACTTTCCTGTGCTGCTGCTTGAATTACATTGTTTGTTTTTACCTGAGATCTTGCTTCTTAAAGTATGATGATGATGACAACGATTATGATGATGATGATGATGATGATGATGATGATGATGATGATGATGATGATGATGATGACGATGATTGTAGTCCCAGTGTTTCAGGTTCAAGTCTTGCGGAGCCGTACAACTCTTACATCCTTTATTGCTTCACTTTATGATTGATATGACTTCACATTAGTCGTTTCATGGCTTCATCCATCTTCATCTATCAGAGGTGTGTTGGGTTCAGCTCCAGGTCCAGGCCTCCAGAGTTTCCTGCTCCTAGCTCCCTCCACCCTCCCAGGGGCCTCCAGGGGCCCCCTGCCTGTCAGACGCAGAGAGATAACTTCGCGCTTTATCTGAAATCCAGTACAACACAAACACAAGGGCTAGCTATGGCAACAATCCAGATCAGCAGTGAGAGAAGCCACTCTTTAGCTGCTCTGAATAAGCACTGTATTGTTATATTGGTAAGTGGTTCGCCTCTAGGAATAAACAAGGACGGCTGCCAAATATAAAGCAATAGACACAACTCAACTATAACAACATGCTCAAGTTATGCCTTTAAACAGTTATTTACACCCACTGTGTCCTGTTGGAGCTGTTTGCTGCAGGATGTGTGTGTCTTGCTGATAAAGGATTGAGTGTGTGAAGAAGTATTTCATAATGTGTATAAATGTTGCATTATTAACTTCTTTCTCTTGTAAGCATTTAAATTGACCTTGCAAGCACTTAAGCATGCATGAGGGGATTCATGGAGTTAAGTGTGTGGATATACAGCAGTATTTTTGCAAGAAGGTGTTAATGACATAGAAAGAACGAAATAGATGTTAAGGTGGGACAGTCCTGTTTTGGTGTTGCTCCCCTCCTATCTAACAACCAGGGCTCACAGCCTCTCTAATTACTGCTTGCAGGGCTTTTAGATTTACCCTCACAATTAGAGGAGAACATGGTTGCCGTCCAATTTAGCCCCTGTTCCCTCCTCCCCTCTGTCTGCCCCGAGCCCTTGTTCAAGAGAAAAGGCCCTTGTCAGCTGCAGGGTTGCGTTATGAATTTCAAGCCATCCTCTCATATCCTGGGAAAGTAAGAAATAAGGGAGAGAGCCAGTACAGAAAACAGAAGTATTTGCATGGTGTGTGCATGTGTTTGAAAGAGAGAAGGACTGAAAGGATTAGAGAGGTGGGGGGGAGAACAGAGGGAGGTGTTGAGTTATTTAATGTGGGATGAATGGAAAAAGAAAGGAAATAAAAACAGACATAAAAAGAGATTTAACACATTAAGAGGAATGGGTTCACTTAGGCTTAAAAAACTATGTGTTTAACCTCTTTTACACCTGATTCTAGCAGTGTGATTATGTAAGTGAGGTTATTTTCCTGAGAAACTGAGACTTCTATGTTTGTTTCCAAAGCAGGGCACCACGAGCACTGCCAAAACCTTTTTTTTTTGTCCTGCTTGGACCTCTCACTCTCACTCTCACTCTCTCTCTCCCTCGCTCACTCTTTCTCTTCCTTCTTATTGTGTTTGTTGTTTTATGGAGGGGTTAGATGCGGTCCAGATTGCTGTTGCCAATAGAGACTGTCTCAGTTCACCTCCAGTTGCTCGCCACTCCATTCATAAACAAATCACTCCAGCTCGGGAGACTCTCAGCTGCTACTGAACAACAACAAGCAGAACTCGATCTGTAAGTTTTCTACCTCTTTCTTTTCTCTCTCTCTCTCTCTCTCTCTTCACTGCCTTTTCTTTTTCAAACTTCCCTCTATTGCTTTCTGCTCAACTCCCCCTCACAGAACCCTCCCTCCTCTCCCTCTCCGACTCACTCTTACTCCAGCCTCAGCAGGGCCGGGCCACTGACTCCCTCCTCTGTGTGAATCTGTCAGTGAAGTGGTGTGTGTGTGTGTGAGAGTGTGTGCGCATGTGTCCATTGGGAACACTTCTTTTTAAACTTACAGCGCTCTTTGGGAGCGGTAGGCAGGCTTTTTTTTTCGGAGTGTGAGAGAGGAGAGGAGACCCCCGTGGTGCTGTGATTTGACTAAACAAACAGCCAGGCTCAGAGCAGTACCTCCTCCAGCGGACTCCCGGGACGGCAGAGATTAACCTCAGACTCTGAACATCTGAGGGATCTATACATCTGAAGGAGCGGTCCCTGTAGAGAGCTGGAAATCTCTGATTTCAGAAGGAGGAGGCCGATCGCTCGGACAGAGAGGGAAGACTTGTCAATGCTTCGAGGATCGCTCTGAAGGTAAGCGGTCTTACTTCACTGTCACTGTCAGGGATTTTACTTTTAGTCATGGCTGCTTGGCAGCTGTTGGCTGATGTGCTGGACAAAGTGGTGAATATTCACTTAGCCTGGACAAGAAGCTCACTGTGACAGATTCATTTCACAGCTGTCTGTCACAGAGAGGATGCAGCTCATCCTTACAACACTGGACTGTTGGTTCATATAACTTTATTTAAACTGACCATTTAAGATGATTTTAATACAGAAAAATGTACTCTTTTTAACAATATGTGGTTTAATGTTGTTGCTAGTGTGTGTGTGTTTGTGTGTGTGTGTGCATATGAATGTGTCTGTGTTGGTGGTATTTGTAGCCTGCATACTTGCATGTGTAAACAACAGGAATTACAATGTGAAAGAGTGCGAGCAACCTGTTCAAACATCAACATGGTGATGGCCTGCATCTCTGTACATAGACACCTTTTCACTCTTTACAAAACAATGTTTGTCTTCTCTGGAAGAGAATACGTCAGACAAGGTATCCCAGGGTCTCTCTCACAAACACATTGGGCTCAATAGTACAAGCTGTTTGCGTGCCCTCCACTTTGTGCTTCACTGCTAAACGGTTTGTATATACAGCCCTCTTCAGTCACCCTGAGTCAACCGACGGTCCTCGCCGTTCAACCATCAGTCTCTTTCCTCCCCCTGTGAGTGGTCCTAATAGAATCAATCTTCTCTGCATAGCTACATGGAGCAGCTCACTGACAAGCTGTGCAGTGATGTCAGACCTGGTATCAGTCACTGTCATCAGCATCCTCCGTTGTAACTGTGCATGGATCTTCACATACCGGCTGTTCTTCATAGCTTCATGCCTCGGTCACCCTTCTTTAAATGTACATCTCTCGTAAAGCTGTGATTCAGTCCGGTCTGAGGAACGCAGGGCAGAGCAGACGTAAACAATCTCTCGAATCATCTCTTCGCATTCATCACGGCAGAAGGTTTTAGTACCTGGAATGAGTAACATTATAGCAATGTGAGCTGTTTCATGGCCGAGACACATGTGGCATGCATGTCTCGGTGCTCTAATCCCGCCATATGTTCTGCACCTGAAAGCACTTCCCTGCTATGTACCGCTTGCTGCACTGTTTAGTTGTTTGGTCGGTTAACTGCTCATCCGTCTTCCGTGTGTGCAGATGACCTTTTTGATATGGGGGCATCTGAATTAGCTGTAAACAGCATTGGCATGTGTAGAGTGTGTGCAGCTCTCCTATTCTACAGTTTGGAGTTTCCCTTTGAAGTCTGTGGATATTTCAGTCCAGGCATTGTCTCGTATTGTTGTTGCAGATGAGCCTTTGGAAACTTGCATGCATGTCATACTTTTACCATCAACGGTATTAGACGGTATTACATTCATATCATAGTTCAGCTGGGTGCCTCTTGCAGAACACTTCACAGCACTAACTTTAAAGCAGTACTCTGACAAATCTTAACAGCATGGATTTTGTAAAACACAGTGATTTGTCTCCTGAGCAGTGGGGATTTTTCTCCCCATGCGTCAGGCTGCTGGTATGCACCGCAGCAGAGCTCCTCTCCCCGGCCCTGATGCAGCGCGGCCCAGTCGGCTCCACTCCCCTGGCCCAGACCTAATCCTTTGTCATCAGCTGTTTCCTGGCTCTCTGGGCTCTCCACATGCCAGCCGCTCTGAGAAAATGTGCTTCACATTATGACCATGCAGAATACATGCTAGGAGTCCGATTTGGCTCACATGTAACAGTTTGAGCTCAGCAGAAATTTTTGAAACACACTGATTCCATTCTGTCCTCTTGGTGATTTATCCTCCGTGAGCTGGAAGCACAGCTGTTCAGCAAACGTGCTCTGAGAACTAGTACTGTTTAGATCTGGATCAAGACTCGGACATCTCATCACATGACAATTCTTACGCTTATTGGTGAGTGTATCTTGTTTTTTCATATTTAAATATAGTTCTCTCTGACTCACTCTTACTTATTGGCTGAGTCATTATTCATCACTCATACTTGTGAGCTGTTGTTTCTTTGTAAATCTATCAGTCTTGTGCCCTTCTGTCGGTCATTGCTTTTTAAATGCTGCTGTACTTATACGCTTATTTGAGTCATAGCCTTAATGAGGAGCATTAAGTTGTGCTGCGATACAGCATCCTGTACGGCTGCCCGTCCATCTGGCCTCCCCCCTTGTTCCCTCCTTCTTTTCCTCCCACCCACTCACACTGAGCTGACAGGCAGCTGCATCTCATCTTCAGTCAGAGAGCGCAGCCACTCCTGGAGGAAATGTTACTTTTTCAGTTATAATACCAAACTTTTTAAAAGGAGATCAGCCTTGAGTTGTAAAGAAAGATGTCACTTTTAAATGCATAACATAGAAGTTGTTACTACAGTGCTGTAAAGTAACTAAGTATGGCATTTGGTGTTGCTACTTTACTTGAGTATTTCCATTTTATGCTACTTTAAGGACTACATGTTAGAGGGAGACAATGTTATTTTTACTCAACTACATTTAATATGGTATGATTGTTGTCACTAGTTACCTTTCAGATTAATATTCATAAACAAAACCTACAAAATCAAAACCTGTTAATCAATTCTAATAAATCTGTACCTGCACAGTCCTAATGAGGAAGATTAGCAGAGCTTTTGAGTGTGAATCCCTCAATAAAACAAAACTAGGGATGTTTTATTTTTAAGATATTTTTTGTTCTAGAAAAATGCCTGCCTACAAGGACCTCCTAGTCCAGACCTGGCAGTTTCCTGAGAGTTGTATCACATTACGCTCAGAAAGGAAGAGGAGTTTGAAGTTTTGGAGAATGGACTTTCTTGTGAAAGTTTCTATCTCAGAGCAACATTATGTAATTTTTTTACATAAATGAACACCTTCAAAATCATGTTGATGGTCCAGCGTCTTGTAACAGTGTGAATGCTGTCTCTATTACTTGTTTCTGCACTTCAGTGAGAGAGGGTTGGATCACAGTGTTGCATACATGTTTTCTTCAGTTTTCTGTTTTCTTTCAACACATAACATTGTTATGATGCGATGAGTCCTGTTTGTCATTAGCGCCTTGTAGTTGCATTTACGACAGTGGCGTGGACACTCAGAAACTGTGGGGGGCACCGAATGACATAAAAGACCAATTTCTATATAATGCTACTTTAAAATGTCCAAAAATGACAAGGCTTTTTTTTAATGCTTTGTTGACTTGAGTACGTACTTGTAACGTATGTTTCCAACAGTTTTGTTCAGAGTTAAGGAGGATTATGTTTGGTCGCCAGTTAATATAACCTCCTGGCGAAAGTGAGGAAGAAAGCTGGCAAACATCATGAAATATCACATAAATAAATTCATAAATCATTGTGTAGTTTTGAAAAGAAATTCAGAAACTTGAAAGGTAATGATTTTGATGAAGTAATGATAAAAACTCAGAAATATTAATAATTTCCATAACTGAATAAATAGTAACCATCGTCAGAGGAAAACAAGGCCTCCACAACAATGTTTGCAGCTAGAAACAGCAAATATAAAGTGAAACAGTATGAAATTATGTTTTGTTTATTTATCAATGAATATTCGATGAAATCAATGATTTCTTTCCAAAAACAACATAGTGCATCTTTAAAAATGACCTCATTGTGATTGTCTCTCCCTGAGTAACTCTTGATTATCCCACACTACCTGTGTCTTTGTTCTTTTTAGATCCAGAGACCCCTAGTGGTAGAAGTTACATACTGTGCAATTAGGAGGTTTTGAATGCAAGACTGGCTTGTAATGAACTACTTTTACACTGTGGTACAGTAATACTACCCTCACTCAATTATAGGATTTGCTTCTTCCACCCCTTCATCTGAAAGATATTAGAATCTCTTCTCCAACTTTACTGTGTCAGGAAAATTACAGATTTTCAGCAGGAAGTTATGGTGTCCATCAGATTCTGTTTAAACTCTCCCTCTGGAGTTTGTGCTGTCGTCAGTCCAACAAAAACTTGCTGGAGTTGGTGATACAGTGCAGCGAGGGAAAACAAAAGAAAACCCTCCGTTGCTTTGACAAGATAAGAATATTCCTAGTCTACGATTATCATTATTATGTTTAAGTGCTAAATTAACATACCTCTACATACACATGCCCAAACTGCATAGGTCATATAAATTATCACCCATATTGATGCCACTCTGTCTCTCTTTTCCTTCCTTGTCCAGTTAATTATGGTATTTAGGGAGCAAGTTGAATTTAAAATCAGTAAGGGCTAATTATATGCAGCTGTTTCTTTCTTTCTTTCTTTCTTTCTTTCTTTCTTTCTTTCTTTCTTTCTTTCTTTCTTTCTTTCTTTCTTTCTTTCAGGGGGCCTTGGGTGTGTGAGAGTGGAGGAACTGGAGGTGTGTGTGTAAGTGTCCTCCATTTCTCACGGGGCAGGTTAGGGGGTCTGGTACCCTAAAGTGTTCATGTGACGGCCAGTGTACAGGATATGGAGGGTAACGCAGATGGGTGGGAAAGAAAAATGTGGGCGGATATGGCGCTGCTTATACTAGCAAATGAATCTGATATTCCTGTATTCCCTATGAGCAGCAATAGTTTGAATTAACTGGGACAAAGCACATACAGAAAATTACAGCTTAGCTGGTAGAAACATAAAGATTTACTAACTTCAGTGACAGCAGCTGCTTTAGTTCTTGTTATCTTAATCACTTTTCCTTCATTTAGGCTCCCAAATGAGTAGAAAACTACACCATTAAACGGATATCAAACAAGAGCCACATCTAACGCTGTCGCTCTACAACCATCAGTTTTACCCAGAAGCCCTTTACATCCCCCCACCACCACTACAAACAGCATTTACAACTCTGTTTGAAAGGGAGCGAAGTGAGACCCACAGTTTCCCAAACATGTGTTGCCTTAGCATGAGTACAGAGTCACAATGGTTGCTGAGGCAAGACCACTTACAGTCACTGTATCCTGATGCTGAACCAAATCTAACCAGAGGGAGGTTTTAAAGCAAAACCAGAATATGATCATGCAAACTTGAGATGGCTTCAGTGCGGCTTCAAGCTCTAAAGTTACAGGATACAAGCTGTTTTTCTGGCTGATTCAGACGTTTTCAAAATCCTGTGTCCAGCCGTGCAACAGCAGCGTCTTGTTGGAGGTCAGTGTATTTAAAGTGAGCCAAATCTTACAAGTGTTGCCAACATTTAAGACCTCATTTCAACCTCAGTCTGTCCTGCAGACAGTTAGGCGACATTTGCCAAAACTAATATGACACAGACAAGTTTCTGGAGTGTATAAATATGTGGGTGTTTTTTCCAGTGATGATGTATTTATTCGTTTAACTGGAACTGTCAGCAGTGCATGTGAATTTTGCCTCAGTTATGTTCACACACAATAAGAGCTCTGAGGTTTTCAATTAAGGCTGTCTTCATCAACATATTTTTCCAAACAAAGATTTTATTATTATTTTGGGATACTGCTAGATTGTGTCAATATGCTTTAAAGTGCAAAAGACACATCAGTTTTTCTCAGACAGTCCAGTGCTGCAGCTCTTTATTCCCCCGCTGTCTGAAACGGTCTGTTTCAGCTCTTGTCTCTTTAAGGCCCCACTTCCTGAATACACAGCCTCCTCTGATTGGTCAGCTCACATATGCCTGACCCGGCAATGCCAACAACTACAGTGCAGCTGTGCTAAATAGATTATAATTTGCCAAACTAGCTACAAGGCATAACATATGTAAATGTGGGATATAGAGACGAATTATGATGTCACAAAGATTTAAAGTCAAATACTGATGAGGCGTTTCAGGGAGCGGGAGAGAGAAGCTTCTGCCGATGTGGACTTTTTTGACTCTCATGATCTTTTACATGCACAGGAACCTATATAAAAAAAACTGAAGGAAAATTTAAAAAAATTAAAGTTTCTTTTAAAAAACAAATAAAAGCAAACAGAATTGTGTGGTATTGATATTTCTACATACGTGAAGATGTCTGAGGGCTCTAAAGTTAAAAGTTTAACTGTTTTTTTCTTTTCTTATACATCCAAAAGATGGATTGTTATGAAACAAACGCAGGCGCCATAAGCAGACTGAAGCATTTCCTTCTTATCACAGCGCTCACATTTTCTGACAGCATGTCTGATGACACGTGTGCTATCTTCGCTGAAACCGCCGTTTACGCATTTGCCTGCACTTAGTAATGTACATTATGTTCGCGCTGGGCCGCCTGGGGTGGGAGCATTGCATCTCGGGTCTGCTGTCAAGGGACCAGAAGGTTTTCCTCGGGGGGGCGGGGGGCGTCGGTCTATCCAAGGCGAGTGATAAAAATGGAGGTTTGTTTGAACAAAGACACACTGGGTCATTTTTTTCCCACAGAGCTTGCCAATATCCGTCTTTTCAGAGATCCGTCCAGGAAAACTGACATCCTTCTTAAAACTAAAAAAGAGGAGTACGGTGGGTACATTTACTCTGCGCTGTGGCTATTCTAGTGACATGATTTGGGACACGTCCTGATAAAGTGTTAGTTCTTATTTGAGCTATAATCGTTTGCATTGGAAAGAACTGACCACGAAATTGGAGTTGTTTGTTTTGCAGATCACAGATTCCGGTACACTTCAGCAGAGTAAACATGACCGTCTGTGATGTAAGGCTTGTGTGTGCGTGCCGTCCCACTCTACGCTTTGATGTGGTCTTTCCCATAAATTGTATTCTGTATGTCTGCGTGCTGCCTTTGCTGTCTTTTCCACCGTCTGGTGCTGTGTGCAGTATTCTTGTGGTGTGTCTATGGTTTGTCATGCTTTGTCATCGGTCTAAGTGCTCTGTTTCTGCGTCTTGATTGTTTTTTTTTCTGTTCTGGTCTTTTTCTTTCTTTGATCTTTGCTCTTGTTTTTTCTGGATTCTGTGCATCTTGTCATTTAAAGCAGCTTCTCTCTTTGCACAAGTGTAATTCTTTGCAGTTTTGGTGTCTAATGTTGTCTCCATGAGTATTTGGTTAGAGGCTGTGGTGGTCTGCTGTGTCACTGATGCATCACTGCCTTACACCCACACAAGGCCAGAAAATTTCCCCATACAGGAAGTCAGAGCTCTCCAGCTGCACTTCGGGAGGCTTTTTGGACATCTTGCTCTCTTTTGTTATAGATCACACTTCCCCCCCCCCCATTTTCTAAGCGCAACCTTTCCCCCCCTTGGGACACACTCGTGCAAACACTTGGCAGCAAATGTGTTTCAGAAAGCAGTTCCCACCTCATCGAAAACTTCTTCATCGCTGCCAGATGTTTAGATAAAACATGCAGCTACAGCTACGTGTGTATATATATATATATATATAGATAATCCCAGAGGTGGGATTACAGACTGCTGTGGGCCTGGGGCTGAGCGTGGGCTGCGTGCGTTCTGCTGAGGTCGATTTTAGCATTCTTCCTCATTAGCTAGTGACACTTTGAGTGCTGCAGGATTGTTTATGAAAAACAGCAAGGGTCAACCAGCCACCAAATTCCCAGCATCTGTGGGAAAACTCATACAGTGGGATAACAGTTTATCCATCATGGTGATTACTGTGCCATCACTCACATAAACACAGTGTGTTTTTTTGCAGACCTCCACGATCATTGCAGGAATGGAGTATCTCGTTTCAAAGATTAAAAAGACAACAACAAACATCTGTGCTAGAAAAAGGTTTTTACAATCCTATAAATCAACTTTAAGACCCCCTACAAGATCACATCATCAGACTGAGAACCACTTGACTTGACTTGTGCATACCGTGAACGTTTCTTACTGTAAATTGTCTCAATCACTACTTTGTTGTCTCTGCGGTTCAAACAACTGTTTTAAGGGTCAAACGGCTTCTAAGTATTTTTATTAAGCTGGAAACAAATTCTCTGACGTGCTGCCAAACTTTCTTGGCAGATTCACTGGTGTCTTGACCCTTTTAACACTTGAACCAGGACAGAGATGAGCACAAAAACAAGCCATGTTTTCAGCGGTGTTTAGAAGACTCCCTGAAAGAGACATATTAGACCTATTTTCAGGTTCATAATTTTATTTTGGGTTGCTACCAGAATAGGTTAACATGCTTTATTGCTCCAAAAACACATTAGCTTTCTCATACTGTCCCGTCTCCACTGCATTCCCCCTCTGTCTGAAACCATGTTTTTCCTGCCTCTTTAAGGTCCCTTCTCCTGATTACCCAGTCTGCTCTGATTCTCATGTGCCAAATTAGCTGCCAGATATAACTTATGTAAAAGTTTGACATGATGATGTAGTGTGATGTCACAAAGTCACAGAATTAAAGGCAAGAATACTGACGAGGTGTTTCAGGAGCTGTTTTTTTTTCTGTGGGAGAGACGAGTTTCTGTTGGTGCAGACTTTAACCTTTT
This sequence comes from Acanthopagrus latus, assembly GCF_904848185.1. Classification (NCBI taxonomy): domain Eukaryota; kingdom Metazoa; phylum Chordata; class Actinopteri; order Spariformes; family Sparidae; genus Acanthopagrus; species Acanthopagrus latus. The sequence continues at coordinate 19,478,457 of NC_051056.1, read as the reverse complement.
TAACTTTCAAGATCTTTTCCATGCAAATGAAAATTAAGCATTACAGGTCTGCTTTAAGTGTCTCCTCACACCAAGAGTGTGAATTTGAAGCTACTGAATCACTTCAATCTTAATCTTAATCTCTTGAGGAAATCTCGCCTTTACTCTCTAAACTCTATTTGAAGTGGTTTTCTGGCTCCCTCCTCATCAGCACATCCTATCTTGAGGGTCAGATTCCCTCTCAAAGAGTCCCCCACTGCCCAGTGGTCAACATAAAACCTCATCGTGTTGCACTAGACAAACGTTATTTTTCCACCCCTTTCAAAGAAGCCGGAATGAGATCTGAACACACAGACATACTTGTTTCTGCTGTTTGATCTTAGATGTAAACTTGTATCCTGCAGTAGCCCCAATGTAGCTCTTTTGCTTGTTTTAGCAGAAAATAGCAGCAGCTGCCAGTCACAATAAGGTTTGTTAGTCCTCATGGTGCCAAGTGACACAAGCCATTGGCTGTTGTCGCTCACAGTCATCGTCACTGACACCGAGGTTACTGGTAATCGTAAGCACTGATGTATGGCTTCCTAAGTGGATGGTCCCCCGCCGCTGGTTGCTGGGGGCCCCTGGGGATAAAGTGACCCCCCTGCTCCTAACGTCATGACCAGCAGGGTCCCAAGTGTATCAGCGGTCCTGGGAAAGTATCAGGGAAATACTGTGGGAACGTGAACTGTACACATACACCAGTGACTGTGTGTGTGTGTGTGTGTGTGTGTGTGTGTGTGTGTGTGTGTGTGTGTGTGTGTGTGTGTGTGTGTGTGTGTGTGCGTGTGCGTTGGGCGATGTTGAAGAAGATGGGGGTTGCTTGTAGTATACGTGTTTTAGTGCATTTTGTGCCAGTACAAATCTGTGCATGTGTATATGAACCACAACGCAATGAAAAAAAAGTATCTCTCGCTCTCTCTCTCTCTCTCTCGCTCTCTCGCTCTGTCTCTCTCTCTGCCTCTTGCTCTCTAGCTGTCTCTACTTCACCCCTTTTTATTAGAACCAGGAGGCCGGGAGGAAATGGAGCAGTCATGTTTTTGGAGCAACTCAAGAGCTTTTTCGTTTTGGGAGCGGAAGTGCCAAAGGCAGTTAATTTAGAGTGACAATGTGGATCTGGTTTGAGTAGCTGGCTTAGTCATGAAACATGGAACTGGTTGGATGTTCCATCTCTTCAATAACTGAAAATAAAGCTGTTAGAAGATAAACTTCAGTATGCTTTTACGAATTTAGTGTCAAGAATGGTGTTGCCAGATGTGCTCAACCGATAAATGAACTGACAAAACGCTTCAGATAAGATGGGGCATAAGTCATTAAAACACGTGTTCCATTACATCATGTATGAAGATAGTCCAGTTTCTTAAAATAGAGATTGTAAAATTGGGTTGCATTATTGAGTAAGCGTGTTAAATTGGGTAACATTTCGCAAGATACATTTCACAACTTTTCCACTGCCTCCCTCGTTTTCTTCCTCCTCCACCCTCGCTCTTCCCAAGCCTCGCTCTTCCGCCCTCTCTCCTTTTCCCACCCTCTTGCGTACAGGCCTGTGATCCATCCTTAACTGTTTCCAGACGTCTGTGTGCTGCAGGCCTTAACCCCCATCCCAAACATAATAACAAACCATTCCTCCCCTCCTCAGTCTCTGCTTATGCCTTCTTACTTTGCAGCGAAATTGGCATACAGTAAAGATGGGAGGATGGTTCAGTTACTGTTAACGTTTAACAAATGCTGCAATGTTGCTGTACAACCTGATATCTAATTAGTATTAGTAAACCATAGAAACGTTTCAAAATCCTGAGTCAATCCTGTGTCAGCAGCCTACGTGAATGCCCCATTTTCTCTTTTGTTTACACCAAAACCAATTAATGGCTCAGCATGGCTCTAGAATAGCTTGGACGCAGCATTGTTGCCAGCGAGCGTGTTGCAAAGCTGCACACAGTGACCCGTTTGTTAGGGGGCAGAATGCTGGTGAACCAGGAACAAAAAGAGCCAGACATTGTCGCTCTGTCCTGGTGCAGCGAGGCATCAAATACCACCAGAGTGAGCTGCATCTGCACCTCAGACTCTGCGTGCCGACCAAAAACCATTAAAGGAAGCAGCTTGACAACACATGAATACTTTTTGTTTGTTTCCTTAACCATGAGTGGAACATCGTTTCATGTCATTTACTTTGTTTGGAGGCAGATTGTTTATGAAATGCAATGTGATTTATTTTATGAACTCTCACTTAATCTGACCCGCTGGAGCTCACAAGGGCAGGAATGAATTCATCATGATATGAAGCCTTATGGAGAGCTGTTGTGTGTCAATTGGGATGAACATAGAGTAGATCCTCCTGCTGTTTTGTTAACTTATTGCATATTTTGTTGACCGATTGACCTGCCTTTCCTGAAATACTAAAGTTCAGTTTGCATGGTTCTACCCTCTGTTTCCAGAACAAAGTGCACCGAAGGGTTCGCCATGAGGAGGTTGATGACATCAATGCTCCATCTGACATTCACAGTTACAGGTGAGAACTTTCAATAAACAAACAAAAAATGACTATCCGTAATAGGACCGCGAGAGCTTTTGCAGGAAAGCAAAGGACTGGGATTTTTTTCTTTTTCCAACATATCCAATAAAACAATATCAGATTTTAATGTCACAACTTTAAAAAAAAGGTCATGCTTAGTGATGGAAAAGATTATTTTCAAAAGGTTTATCCCACTGTTTATTCAGTAATCTGATGGACACAAAGTATCGACACTTGAAGGTCCAGTGTGAGATTTAGTGGCATGTAATGGTGATTGTCATCTCCGCTCACTCCAATGGATCATTTTTTCACAGCACTTGTGGATTATGGAGCCTATCAACAACTCTTATCGGACCTAATATCAGTCCTAGCTGCTCAGCACTGTAAATCAATAAATCATCTGTTAACTGTAAACTGCCAAACATTGCATTTCCGTCTCTGTATTTATGCATTTAAATTGTCTGCTTGGAACTTCCTGGAACTGTCTCTAGTCTCCGTGAATCATGTGCATGTCCCTTCTGGACTACTGTAGAAACATGGCGTTGCAAAAGAAGTTCAGTTTCAAGTAATTTTACTCTAACAAAAACATAATTATGTATGTTATATTATGCCAATAGCTCAACATAAATCCTACACACTGGAACTTTTAAAAAAAAGTGTCTTTTTGGATCACTTATTAGCAATGGAGCCTGTGAGATAACAAAGTACTTTGATGCATTCAGACTGACATTTTGAATCAATCTGTCACTGACAAAGGCATCATTATCCTCCCACACATCCTCTCCAGGCAAACCGTATCCTTCATCATTTAGAGATAGAACAGGATCTGGCATGTATTGTTGATTTAACCCTTGACCTCAAGCTGCCGTCTCTTTGACCTCCAACCTGACCCCTTTGCTCTTGTTGTGTCATCTGCAGCCCTCCTGTATTTCTGCACTGAGTCGAGCTGCCTGGAGATCACACCCGAGGACAAAGAGCTCGTCCTGGTCGAGGGCTCTTCTCTCATCCTCACCTGCTCTGGCTCAGGGGAGACCACCTGGGAGTTTAAGAGGGACGATGTGCCTTACTTCCAATTGGAGAAGGTTCATGACGGCAGCCGAAGTTACCAAATCACGCAAACTAGCGACACAAGTGTTTTGACCTTGTGGAACGTAAGCTGGAAGCATGCGGGGGTGTATCAGTGCATTGATCAAGGCACTAGAGATGTTAAGGAGGTGGCAGTTTTTGTCCCAGGTGAGGCCTGGTTCTTTATCCGATTTAACTGTTTAGTGTCAAACTGTTTAGCCAAAATCAAAGCAGGGTTCCCACACCTTTGTCAACTTAACATTTAAGGACTTTTCATGAACTTTCTAGGCCCAATTCCCTCAAGTTCCGGGACACAACACGTTTGACAGAAGCTCACAACATTTAAAAACAATAACAACGGAACTTAATTTTCTATTCTTGCACAAAATACATGATGGCAAGCACCTTAAACGACCCATGATTATATTCATCTATCTTCAAAATTTGAAATTCAAAAACTGTCCAGTTTGTAGAATCTATAAATATTGATTAGTATGCTGTAGGAAACTGTATAGTTAATTGTTTGAGCCACAGTTCAGTTAATGGAATGTTTCATGTTCCTGTCCTCAGACCCCAATGTATGGTTCTTAGAGAGCTCCCACGGCATGGTAACAAAGACCAGTGAGGAAAGCACCATCCCCTGTGTGGTCACTAATCCCGACATCAATGTCACCCTGTATGAGAGGGACACTGATCTGCCCATCAAAGGAATTTATGTCCCCAGTGAGGGCTACAAGGCACCGCTGGAGGATAGGACCTACGTGTGTCGCGGCGAGCTGAACGGAGAGGTTAAAGAGTCTCAGGCCTTCTACGTCTACAGCATTGTTGGTAGGTGTTTAAAAAGAAAAAACTCGTCCCATAATACAAAATGCTACATTATCGACTCACCCCCATGTGTGCTGAAACTCTTGAGAACCCCACACACACACACACACACACACACATGCACACTTGGCCCCTTTAATTCAGTCTCAGCCTACACCCAAACTATTAAAGTTAATGAGTCTATCTTTTTAAAGCTCCATAAAAATACCCATAAAATGTCCATCACAGTTCTACAAATGGCTTACACAGCACAATCTGCCAGTTTTGTAGCCAAAGTATTGCTCTGTGAGTCCAAAAGTATAATTGATTCCTGTATTATCACACATGCTTTGGTCACCTTACAACCCTCTGGTGGAAGGCTGGGTCCTGCAGGGTGTGCAGAGACAGAGACAGTTTTATATATATATATATATATATATATATATATATATATATATATATATATATATATATATTTATATATATATATATATATATATATATATATATATATATATATATATATATGTGAGAGAGTGAGAACATGTGAGAGTGCTGCACAAGGTGAAATTTGAAGAACATTTTTTTTCAAAATTTTTGTGTAGCTTTAAAGTTTTTTTTAAGGCTATAAAGGAGCCAGCAACCAAATGAGTATTGTCGTTTACTGATTGTTTAGAAGTGAAGGAGATTTTTCTACATATTGTTCTGATAAATCACATCATCACCACCTCTCCCTCCTCTCCCCCACACTCTCCCTTCCCATCCCAGTCCCAGAGGCCATCGACGCCTACATCAATGCGTCAAAGACCGTCCTGAAGCAGGGTGAACCACTGACAGTAAACTGCACCGTGCACGGTTCGGAGCTGGTGTTCTTTTCCTGGGATTTCCCCAACAGAGAGGTGAGTAGGAGTGGAGCAGAACAAGCGCTTTTGTTCAGCTTTCGCTTCCTGATTACTCTCAGGCCCCGTGACCAAGCCCAGATTGCAACAAGATGTAGGGACACACCTTGATTTTTTATTATCCCCAGTCATATTTTTCTCGTAGCATGTGGTGTTGGTATTGTAATAATCAGTTCTTATTGGGTTCATTTTAAGAAGATTTCCTCAGAGAAGTTGAGCTTTAATGACAAATTGTCAGACATCTTTACTCAAAAGCAGACAACATTTGGCACATTTTCCATAAAACATGAAACCTGTTCTGGTTCGTGTGCCTAATTTTGAACCATTCGGTGCATTTCTACCAGAAATAAATAGTAGTAGAGCTGGCCGAGTCATATTCCAGAGGAATTTTGCAGTGCACTCAGCTGATACATTTACTAGGACTGGAGCCAGTCAGAGTTATGACTTTAAACTCAGAAGTAAAAATTGTGAGAAAAAACTTGAAATGCAGGCAGTCTCAACAGATAGCTCAACAGATTCCAAGGATCCTGAATAGACAGTAACATGGTGGAAAAGTAAAAGAATTGTGTGGTGCATCAGATTCAACCTAATTAAACAATGTCACATCCTCGTTATTTCCCTCTCTCTTCAACAAGGATGACATCGAGCCACTGACCGACGTCCTATCTGCCATGAATATGCGCTCCTGCCTGATCTACCCTCATGCCACAGTGGCCCACAGCGGAAACTACGTCTGCCATGTCAACGAGCCTGTCCAAGACCAGTCCGCCTCTGCCAGCGTCAGCATCACTGTGCTCGGTTAGAGTTACCCACGCACATGCATACACACCAAACTAAAACAAACTGATGCTTGACAGATTATTATTTTGTTTCGCTGACAGAGGGGAAGACTGCTTATTATGTAAACTTTTTCGAGTCAAGGTGAGAGAGGTGCTTCTTTTAAAGGAAATGGAGACATCTTCTATTTATTTCTGTTCAAAGTGTGAAATAAACCTTTGACACGGTGCAGATGCCCCGAGTGATATCTTGAAAAACAAAGCTTCACACCAGGGGGGTACAGCAACTCTATATTTAGACATTTGGGAATAAAACTCTGAGCACACATGAAATGTTTGTGCAACTGAGTTCTGACTTCAACCATTAACATACAGCTAAAGTCCTGCATCTCAACAAATAAAGCAGAATTCATCACACTGAACTTTTCTCCCTTGTTCTCCCTTGACAGTCACTAAATGTATTTGGGTCTGTGAATGCTTATTCTATCTGCAGCGAGGTGTGTTATGTTTATGAGATCCTCGAATAACTCGAGCCGCCATGCTCCATGGAGACAAGGACAGTTTAGTGGTGCTTTCTGGACATCTCAGTGGAAAAGACAGATGCTGTCTGACCACAGAAGGTCAGCTGCTGCAGCAGCACAGTACACTGTCTCGAGCCTGCTGTCTGCAAGTGAAGAGACTAAATTATAATTAATTTAATTTATTATAAAATGATATTGTAATCCTTTTTTTATGTTAAGAATGCATCACGCTCATTGTGAATTATTACCAGACCTTGCAAATTTTCACAGGCATGTAGAGCTCAGTAGTGTCTTTTAGCTCATTGTTTTGCATTTCCAGTCTGCAGTTTTACTGTTTCAGTTAACTCTCAGAGCTCCTACCAACTTCTTCTAGGCGGCAGCAGTTTAGAGCGAAAAAGCTCCAAAAACCACCTGTACACTACCTGCCCAGGAGACAAAGTTAGCAGCTAGTGGCCCGTTTAGCGGCTGAACAGCCACATATTTTTCTCAGGCGTTGCTGTAGAGGAAATCAAAGCTGAAAGAAAGTGCATATTGGACGTACATTGATCAGATGACCAAAAATACAACTCATTATGAATCCTAATCAGTGTCTTGCACATGTGTAAGTTCAATGAATCAATTTGAAAGGTGATTTATGTCAGTGTTGTGTTCATGGATTGTTTTTGCTGCCCCCAAGTGCCAAACAAAGTTATTGCAGGATTAACATTTTCGCACTACAAAAAAACAAGAATGTTCATGACTACATGAATATTTGTATTATTTTATTCCAATATAAATGAGATGGGTTTTTTTTGTTTTTTTTTTACAAATTTTGTACAAAAGATCATCTGTAAGGCATGTGCATTATTGTTGCTAATGATATTTCACCTTTACTCAGAACGAGGCTTTGTGGATGTGAAGGCTGCTCAGAAACAAAACATTTCAGCCAAGCTCCAAGAGAACGTGGAGCTGAGAGTGGCGATTGAAGCCTACCCTCCCCCTCAGGTCCGCTGGAGCAAAGATGGCAACACCATCAAAGGAGACAAAACCATCACAACCAGACAAGAGCAAGAGATCAGGTGAGACATCTAGCAGCTGTCCTTTGACCATAAACATGCCCCACATACCATAAAATAATACATTTAAACAATCAGCACGGAACCTGTGTTAGGATGTCAGCCTCCGTAGGCGTCCAGCTCTCATCAGTCAACACCAGATAAGGCCTCCGCAGAGAGAAACACAATACTTTCCAGAGGGCTGGACTCCATCAGTCATCGCACAGGAACCATAAACACAACATACCTGTCACAACTCACAGATGTCTTTCAAAACAAAAAGCCAAACAGTGTCTTATTTCAGGACCATATTTTCACACATTACAAAGTAATATGACAAAGTGAAATATCATCTGCATTCTCGATTCACAGATGGAGAAACAAGCCCTCTGTTAACAAACAGCACCAAAGTCCACACCTCAAAGTAAAAAAGAGAGAAAAATACCAGATACACTCTCCCCTTTATGACACGTATTTGGCAGCTCTTGCATATTCAAAGAAACGAACAAATAGCAAATAGTCACATTTTTAAAAATATTCTCACCTCTTGCCTACCTCAGGTATGTCACTATTCTCACCTTGGTGAGGGTGAGGACGGAGCAGAAGGGCCTCTACACCGTCCTTGTCTCCAATGGAGATGACGCAAAGGAAGTGACCTTTGACCTGGAAGTCCAAGGTGAGAGGTCGTTTTAAGAATTATAAATTTATCACAGCACAGATTTTTTGACAATGATGTTTTTACGTGAGAAAAAAATCGAGAACAGTCTTTTTTTATCCACGTCAGTGATGATTAATGACCGCCGTACCCCCTGTGTGTAGTCCCCGCTCAGATTAAAGACCTGACGGACCACCACCTCCCTGGGAAGAGACACTTGGTGACCTGTGTAGCCGAGGGGGTCCCCACCCCGTCCATACAGTGGTACAGCTGTGACAGCATGCTCAAGTAAGTCACAGCACCCTCCATTCATCACTGAACTGTCACATAACACTTGGGGGTTGAACATACACAGAAATTTATTTTACTTTCAAATTGTGCACAATGTCAGTGATTCCACCTGCTGATCTCTTGTCCCGCTGCAGGTGCAGCAATCAGACAGCAATCTGGCAGCCGCTGATACCAGAACCAGAGGTGCTGAGCGTCCGGACCAACGTCAGCTTCAGTGAGACTCGTAAAACCAGCCAGGTGCGCAGCCAGGTGACCTTCCACAAGCCCCAGCAGGTCACAGTTCGCTGTGAGACCAGCAATAAGGAAGGACTCGTCGACAGAAGAGACGTCAAACTGGTATCAAGCAGTAAGTGTCACGTTAAGACCGTCCCATTTTTTGTTACAGCAGTGTCACTTGAAGGACACGAGTTTAGAAAGGGAAGTGAACACTGTGAAACATTATTTGTATGTGAGTTTTCTCTTTTCACAGTGTAAATGTATAATTAAGGAACATTTTTAACACTCGCAGGTTCAACTAAACAAACGCATGGTGGTCTGGTAATAAACAAGATTTAAATCTGAAAAGTTTATATTTTACAAGATTTCACCAAACAGTAAGAGCAGACAAGATATGTGTATTTGTACTAAAGCTTTAAATCTCATCTAATTGAAACTTTCTTTGCAGAATCATTGCCAACATGTTAATAAAGAGAAGTTTTAAGCCAGTTAAGAATTTGGGACAACTAGGTTGAACTGTTTGAATTTAATCTCACCGCTCTTTGTCCTTCTGCCTGTTGCAGCTCTGTTCTCCCAGGTGGCAGTATTGGCTGCTGTTCTAGCCTTAGTGGCCATCATCATCATGTCTATCATCATCCTCATCGCTGTGTGGCGCAAGGTGAGAAACACACTTAAATAAAATCTAAATCAAAAACAGAAAGATGTTTTTGTTTTGGCCTCATGTGTGCTTTTATCCCCAGAAACCTCGCTATGAGATCAGATGGAAGGTGATAGAGTCTGTGAGCCAGGACGGTCATGAGTACATCTATGTGGATCCCATCCACCTGCCGTACGACCTGGCCTGGGAGATGCCACGAGACCACCTGGTGCTGGGTGAGTACTCAGGCATACAGGGATCGATGATAGCATGGAGGGGTGGCAGCATGTGAAGCCCAGTGCAGTGACTTTGACTTGGATGTGCTGCCACTATTCATATTTATAGTAGGCAAGTCAAAAATAAACACTGTTGCGTAATACATAGCTTTGAAATGAATTTATGTTAACATTTTAACACACAACATACAGTTCAAATACGTTCTTGTCATTTTGAATATTGAAGTGCAAATGATGGAAAATGCTTTGTGAGGCCTTGGAAATAACTATAAAAACAAAGTCAGCATTTGACATCCAATTATACGACAAGTTTGTTCATATATTTATAATAGAAAGTTTAATTAATACACAGATAAACATAATGACAATCCTTAATTCATACTATAATTTAGATTAGATTTAGAATAATTTAGATTAGAAAACACACATGATTTTTTACAGATAAAGTAAACAATACAGTTTGCAAAAAGCTAAATTTTAATTTTACATGTTTTTATTTTGTCATCACTTTAGTTAAGTATAATTCTTTTTGATACATTGTGATCAAAGGAACGATTTCCCTCATTGTCTTTTTGAATTGCTTTATAACTTGCTGCAATCACTTGTTATTATCAGACAAGACAGTCCGCATGTTGCTCAGACAAAATATCACCAGGTGACTTTAGTGCTGTGGGTGGTTTGGGTCGTCTGGGCATAGATGGGGCTAGAATACTAAGTGAGTTTTGTTAAACTTGTCTTCTTGGCCCGAATCCCACCTCATTTTTTTAGAGCTCTTTTAAAACCTTTGTTGTTGATGATGGGTTGTAGTCAGCTGCTCCTTAAAAACAGGAAGCTTCCCAAGTCGACTCAGGCCCTCAGGAAAGTAATCTGTATGGGGCCATTATTGTGGAAGAACAATTTACAAATGTGAGTGGAAAGTTTTGCAACTTTGCTGGAATGTTATCAGATTTTGTAAAAGAATCTGTAAATGTGTATTGAGAATTGCTGTAAACTGACTGGTGGCACATAGACTGTAACTACTGAGGCTTAGAAAAATCTCCACACACGTTTGCAGATATCTGCCATGGAAGAAGTGTAACAAACATCACGTGTAAAAAGATTTGAGAGGCCTGCCTCAGTTGTAACTGATGACTGATGTATGTTTTTCCATCTCTTGGAACATAGTCTTATAAGCCATTGTTGTCTGTATGTACATATTTACAGATTTGTGCACACATTCACAGATCTGTAGCCTGGTATCACATTTGCGAATTGGTTTGGTCCCTTTCGTTTAATTTTTCATTATTTTCAAGCAGCACTGTGGAGTGGAAATCTTTATTTGGGCCAGATGAGTTCAGATCTCCCTCCTCATTTTACACATTTGTTTTCTTGCTTTCTTTGCCGTCTACTTGTAGTAAAACAACTAAATAAATACACTTGTTCTAAATGTTAGTAAAGTCAAACATGTTAAAATATTCCCAACAGCATTATCAACAGGCAACCCAATCTCAAGAATCTTTTCAATTTCATCGTGTGACAAACCTATGCTTCTGTTCTGTTTAGGGATAGAAATAGATCCTGTTTTGCCTTAAAATACTCAAACATGGCTGGAATTCTTCAATCTTCAAAAATACCATGTAGTGTCACGCTTACCAAAGGTCTCAAAGCAGGTTCAAACTATAGTCCTCTTGCCTGTAACTCCACCACCATCACCTCCTCCACCCAATATGAAAGTCATGCCATTAACATTTGATGTAAACATGATATGATTTGATTATAGCAATATTAATACCGAACGAATGAAGCTTGCAGCGCATACAAATGTGAATGTATCTGTGGTTGGTGTAAACATTAACACAGAGGGCCTCTTTTCCTTTTCATGTCTGCCATGTGCTGCATTCACATTCCGTCCTACTGAGCCTCTCTTTGTGTTTCAGGTCGCACTCTTGGATCAGGAGCCTTTGGCAGAGTAGTTGAAGCAACTGCGTATGGTCTCACTCATTCCCAGTCCAGCACAAAGGTGGCCGTGAAAATGCTGAAATGTAAGTCGTACAATGTAAAAACACAGTAGAATGCCATGTGTGGACCACAGTAGGGTCCCCTGCGTACAGCTGTCAAATACTGTGACATCAGAGCAATATTCCTGTGAGCACGGAAGGAGCAGCAGCCTGCTGAGCTTCAGTTTGGTTGCCAGCCTGGTTCAAGTTTCAGCCAACGGATCATTGAGGAGTTTGGCAGGGACGCAGTGTGCCTTGATCCAAGCATGTTTAGTTCTCCTGCCCTCATACCGACCTACTTCTCTCTCTCTCTCTCTCTCTCCATCCAGCTACAGCCAGGAGGAGTGAGACTCAAGCTCTGATGTCTGAGTTGAAGATCATGAGTCACCTGGGTCCTCACCTCAACATAGTCAACTTACTGGGAGCTTGTACCAAACATGGTAGGCGCCGGTGCTATACTGAGCTAATACCCATGACAATTAGGTCATGTTTAGGTAATTTTTAGTGAAGGGCATAGTACTGGTGTTTCAGTTCACACAGGCAGAACGCTGATGCTCAGATACATTTGATGCATGATTTGTCTTCAATTTGTCTCCTTCCTTTTTCTGGGAACTCAGAAAAAAAACATTTCCGCTAAACTAAAAGAAAGTCACAGAAAGCATTACAAGCATGTCTCAGAACCCTTTTAAGGCAGAAAATGCATCTTTTCCTCATTTCTGAGTTTCATCTCTATCAGCTCTAAGAATTACAGATATGAAGTTAAAGGCATACTATGTCAGCTGCTGTTAACACACCATTCAATGGTGCAGTAAGAGATTCTGGGGAAAGCTAGATGATTGTTGAGTCTCATTCACACGTGGATGCTTTGGGCTCACCAGAGCCCAGACAGAAGGTCCTGTCCATAAACATTTAACACTGTGCATAAATGACCCTAGTGACGACTTGCAAATGAATCAACTGTCTTTCTCTGTAATCACTTACGCCCACAAATGTCCTGAACACACAAAAAATATGAAAATTTGAAATTACTGGCAGAGGGCAAGGTCTCTGTAGAAATAGACAGTGACGTGCACTTCTAGTAGATCATAAGTAATGAATGAGAGGGATTACTTTTGTATGAATCTATAATTTGTTTTCAGGGAGTTTGAGGGAAAGTATGATTTGACCTGTGATTCATGTAGGTATCTCAAAGTCTATCAAGTGTTGTTCACCAGTGCTCAGTTAGTTTTCATGACTTTGCTTCAACAGTTTGATAAGCTATTTAAAATATGAATGTGAACGATGATAGTCCACATGATCAGTTAATGATGTAATATTCGATAAAAACATGTAGTTTTCTAAAACTATTATCTGTTACTTATGATGCACACTTATGGTATGGATTATTTATTAACCATTTATTTGTTAACAACAGTGATGTAAATGTCAGATAGACATTTGATATCAGTACACATAATGTTTACAATTAGACATTGTTTAATAATTCACACATTATAGTTATATTGCTTTAACAGCAACCATATTTAAATTAATAAGTTATTCATAAACATGTCTGATAGGTTATGTCTAAGATGTCGCTGTACTGTGTTGAAAAGTTATCTACTGAAGCTTGTATGCTAACTAGCTAGCCCTGAACTTGAAAAAACTCTTTCTCACAGTGATGCAAAGCTCCTGTGCTTGCTGTGTAAACACCAACACTCACCTGGGAGACTGACTCAGTGCACGGTTAAGGGAGCTAACAAGCTAATGATAGCTACACTCATGGGTGCATAACAAGAATTTAGTTACCCGCAATGTGCCATTACTCTGTTGATATACTGGCTGTATGAATTAAGAAATTCTTGTGTATTGCACCAGTAAGTACTGCACAATTCTTTTGCACAGTTGACAGAGCTGTTGCAATTTCATTTCACTACAGCTGTACTTGTATAATTGATGAATTATACAATTAATCTTTTGAATTGAATTGAGTTTTGAGGTGAATTTTACTTACTTTCACTCCACTGTATTTTGAAGGTAAATGTAAATTTTACATTACACACTACATTCTTTGCTTAATATCAGATATATGTATATAATGTGTATATTATATATTATCATATTTATAATATACTTCTTATTTTGATACTGACATATACTAAGAAATAACTACATTTGTTGGCAAGAAAATAACTTTTGATACTTTAAGTAAGTTTATTATCAGGTACTTAAAGACTTTTACTCAAATACTATTCATATGAGTGAGTCATTTTTACTAATATTTTAACACAATCTCTTTGCTTTTACTAAAGTACAATTTGTGGGTACTTTTTACAACACTTAACTTCTCTTATACAATATTAAGTAACTAAAGTATCAAATCAATTATCAACTAATTGTGCACATTTCATAAAAATGTACTCGCTTTTATCTGCGATGAGCTGGCAACTCATTCAGGGTGTACCCTGGCCTTCGCCCATCGAGTACTGGATTTGGCCCCAGGGGCAACATCGCCACGACCCTCACGGAAAAAGCAGAAAAAGAAAACGGACAGAAAATGGTACTAGCTTTAAATCAGCTGTTAATTATTTATTATTAAATAAAGGCTTTCCCTAAACATTTAACTAGCTTAGTAAATTAGTACAAGCCCACCCTGCCTATAATGATTGTTTTATTACTATTTAGTGAATCTTAAATTTAGATTTTTCTTCCTCCACTAATCAGGGCCTCTGTATCTGGTGACCGAGTACTGTCGCTATGGTGACCTGGTGGACTACCTGCACAGGAACAAGCACACGCTCCTGCAGTACTATGCTGAGAAGAACCAAGACGATGGCTGCCTCATCTCAGGAGGGAGCACTCCACTCAGCCAGAGAAAAGGGTGAGAAGAACAGGCACTAAATCTCTGCCCAGAGCTGCACAAAGGAGTCTTCTGTGTAACTTTTATCTACTGTCACATACCACAGATGTCTTCCTCCTATAAAGTGTATTGATGATGAAGAACCATGAAAAAAGGATGTGTGTATGGATAACTTAAATCAGTTTTAGGACATTTTCACACCTCAGCTGTGTCCCTTCCAGCTACGTGTCATTTGGAAGTGAGAGTGATGGAGGATACATGGACATGAGTAAGGACGAGCCCTCGCTCTACGTGCCCATGCAGGAGCAGATAGACTCCATCAAGTATGCGGACATCCAGCCCTCTCCGTACGAGTCTCCCTATCAGCAGGACATCTATCAGGAACAAGGTCTGACTCGAGCCACGCGTGTCTATGTCATACCATCCATGGTCTATAATGACAGTCATTAGTTTTCCAGAGTTGTAATTGAAAACAAGTATGACGAATTTAGCTCGCTGCACACAGGAAACAAAAAGAATGAGACACACTTGATGTTAAGATAGTATGAGGCTAGTAAATATCTGCCAGCCGCTTAAAGAGGAGGAACTCCCCTGTATGTATTTATGAGTGAAAGGAGCTCTTTTTATCACTGAACTTGTGGAACTCCTGAACAGATTAATTGTTTGTGCCTCATAATTCAGTGAACATAGTTTGCTTTTTGATCTCAGACCAGACCAAATGTGCAGACAAACGTTACAGCATATGAAAGGCATGAGCTTCAATTCAACCCATGAAGTCACAGGACAGGCGGAGTTTCCCGACAACAGGACAAAGTCCTCATTCATGATGTCCCCCTCACTTTCTTTTTTACCTCTTACATTTGTCATCTCACCTTGTCATTGTGTTAAGGTGGCGGCAGATTGGACCTGGTCATCAGCGACTCTACCATTCTCACCTATGATGATCTTTTGGGCTTCAGCTACCAAGTGGCAAAGGGGATGGAGTTCCTCGCCTCCAAGAATGTAGGTGTAGGCTGGTGATGGTGGACTTAAGCTGCTAGATTCTGAGGAAAAGTTCAACATTTTGGAAAATATGCTAATTCACTTTTCATGCTGATGCATATATTTGGATACAGCTGGTTAAAGGGGGGAACAGCTAGCCTTGCTTGATCTTAAGATACCTAAAATGACCTATCAACACCTCTAAAGTTGACTGATTTACATTATGTAACAAGGGTCCAGAACCAGACCCAATCAAGTTATATTTTGGCAAAAAATGTGTTTTTAATATATATAAAATTAAAGCTCTTGTGAGCTGTTTATATTGCCAGTTGGGCACAGTTGAATTTTAAAGCAATTGAAAGTAATTAATCAAACCCAACACTGTCTTCTACAAAATATGTAAAAATGTTGTTGATTAAAGCAAAATTATGTAGAAATTGGCATTTTTTGCCATACATGAAAATCCATGGTCTTAGACATTGTATGTTGAAATAACCATGTATGTAACACTGTGATCCTACCATCTCACTGAAGGCACATAGTGCAGAAATAAGTGATGGGGGAGTGGAGTGGCTGAGACAGAGACACCATTCACACTGTTACAAGACACTTTACCATCAAAGGTTTTTTTAAGGTTTCACTTTAAGTATATTTATTAAACTTTGATATCTAATTTGAATTTAGTAAAAAAAAAGTCAGTATAAAGTATTTTGTTTTGCTCTCCTATCAAGTTGGCACCGCTCTGGTTCACAACTATCTTGCTCTCTCTCGCTTGTTGTTTGTTGTTTCTAAAGGGTAAGAAACAACAATTTTATTTAACTGTGGGATTTTTATTCCACCATAGTGCGTCCATCGTGACCTTGCTGCCAGGAATGTGTTGATCTGCGAGGGCAAACTGGTGAAGATCTGTGACTTCGGCTTGGCCAGAGACATCATGCATGACTCCAACTACATCTCTAAAGGCAGCGTAAGTGGCAAAGTTGCAACATCAATGCAGAGATCAAAGATTGGCAATAACAATCATTAAACCACTTTAAATAATTGTAGTTTGCTAAAACATACTTTAAAGGTGCATTACATAACTTTATTAGTAACAGTTTTGGTAATTTAGTCACATATTATTGAACTTCTGGATGGACTACTTGTGCTCTCAACCTACCAAATACAAGCCTACTTTGCTCTAATGTGTCCACATACAGATGTAAACATATGGCCTTTATGCACGTTTAAAACTCATGTTAGCTCTTTCAAACTGCTGATCCAAATCAAGAGATCTGTTGCTTTGTTTATAAGCCTGAAAAAAAGTTGCATAGTGCACCTTTAAGTTTTTTCATCACGTTTTCCATCCGATTTTATGTAATTTAAGTTCAATGTTAAGTTTTCCTAACATGTGAATATTTAAAAAATAATAATAATAAAGTAATTCAGATCAAATGAACAATGTGTGTTTTTGTTCAAGTATTATACATAAAAATATTGAAAAATGTCAAGTAATTGGTTATTTTGTCCTCTAAATCACACATCTAGTTATTTAGTTTAGACAAAAAATTACCTTTACATTTGACAATTACATTTTTGATGAATTCTGGCTTTTATGCATATTGAGTTGAAATGCACTTAAAGAAAGTTGTTCTGAAAAAAAACATATATAATGAATGTTATGTAGTGGATAGATGAGATGGATTAGATAACACTGAAGCTAAATAACATGTTGCGCACAAGACCCTCAGTGGATTTGCAATGGTAGAAAAAACAGCAAACTGTACTTTTAACCCAGTTGACTGATAAAATAGCTCTCTGTTTCCTTCTGTCATTCAGACGTTCCTGCCCCTGAAGTGGATGGCACCAGAAAGCATTTTCCATAATTTGTACACCACCCTGAGCGATGTGTGGTCGTACGGCATTCTTCTCTGGGAGATTTTCACACTGGGTCAGTTATAACACATTAATGCTCACACCCATGAACACACACACAAAAAAAAGCCATCGATCTGAACCGGAACTGGTTTACACAGAAGAGGTATTCATCTTCTTGAATCGCTTAAATAGGTCGCATTGTACGAGTTTCACCTGCTTGACTTGTTAATTTTTGAAGCCGCACAAACACACACGCATGCTTTCTCCTTGCTCCCATGTGGTAAACCATAAAGTATGAGAATAAAACAGTCGCCTCAAATAAAATAGATATGTGTATATAAAGCTGAGCCACATTTCAAATTCCATGCCTGGTTGCAAGAACATAGCAGTTTGTTTGAAGCCTTATATGAGGCCTTAATCTTATTAGGCGCAGTCAAGCTTTAAGACTGCATTTCCTTGAGTATTGTGAAGTTTTTTTGTTTTTTTGGCCTCTTCCCACGATTTTTTTTTAAACTACCATGAAGACAAAGGAGACAGTTTATTACATACTGTATGTAGCGTTAGTCTTAGTGGTGAAAAACAAACTCACAATCCAGCCTCTGTAAGTTATAACTAAAGATTCTCTGTGCTTCCACGTCTCAAAGTTCTTTTCATCCTTTTTTTTTTCTTTTTTATTGCGTCAGCTCTGTTTTGGTGAGAAAGTAAATAACAGTAAATTCTCATGTCAAATGTCCTCTACATTAAGGCAATGTTGTTCTTAGTTGGACATGTTTGATTTGTGCACTTATGATTTATCAAAGTTTACTTTTACAGATTATATAAACTTCTTGTTTTCAATTTCATAGCCTGTGCATGACAGAAATGATTTGAAATGCTCTCTGCAGGAGGAACCCCTTATCCTGATCTGCCCATGAATGAGTTGTTCTACAGCGCATTGAAGAGAGGCTACCGAATGGCCAAGCCAGCCCATGCCTCTGATGAAGTGTGAGTGACTGTAATTTAAGTCCCCCTTTCCAGTAACTCTGACATTAAAGTGTTGAGAAATTAATTAATGTTATTTTGTTTATGTTACAGTTACGAAATCATGAAGAAGTGCTGGGATGAGAAGTTTGAGAAGAGGCCTGAGTTCTCCTTTCTGGTCCACAGTGTGGGGAATATGCTGACAGAGAGCTATAAAAAGGTCAGTGAGACATTAAACTGTGAGCTTGGACATGTAACACTATATGACATGCAGCAGATCTTCAGATATTAAAAACTAATCTGATGATGTTATATTTTAATGAATTCCTGTATTCAGTCATTGACTTGTGGCCAGCTGAAGGCCCAAAAGTAATACCCGAGAGAAAGTAACTTTGGTAAATATGAAAGTCAAACATAGAAACATACATTCTGTATAGTCTAGTTCAACCAATGATCAGATCTGAATTGTTTAGAAGATGTTCTACTTTGGCTCTTGATGCAGCAGCAATCTTAACCTATTAAAGTCATTTCTAATGGTAATGATAAGCTGTTAATAATACCGTGTAACAAGCACCTTCATATTTTACCGATAATTTAAGATTATCCAGCAGGTAATACTCCAGAAAATCTAAAGATTAGGATGCATTTCTGTGTAAGTTAATGACCCAAGCACTTCTTCCACTTTTGTGTCTTTTGTCTGACACTGTTGTGTTTGTAAAAAACAACCTTTGAGTGTTCAGTGTTTGAAAATAAACTACATAATATCAGTTATGTTTCAGACACAGGGATAAAGGGCAGTAGTAAGATAAGATAATACCTTAATCTACAATTCAGCTAAAATCTCCTTTCATTAAATAACTACAGAAGTGGAGAGACAGATTTAATTGTAGACACAATCGTAGGTCACCAGTTCCAGATTCCCTAAATGTCCTACAAGGAGTTTATAGCTGGTAATCAAACAGTTGCAATTTAAAATTGAAGCTTCGATATGACCTACAAAAGTGAGTCAGTGAGAAGATCATCTATTTCTCTATTGTAATGCCTGTCACCAGGTCGGATTCTGAAAAATTAAAACTGTTTTTTGTGGAGTGCCTAGGGTTGAGGTTTTCTCACAGACTGAGTGAAGAACTGCTTTGTAGTCTGGTGGTAGGGTGCGGCATTACAACAGAGTTTACTTTGTTTTACCCTTGTTATCTTTAGACCACCAGAATCAACAAAAAAATGAAGTTCTGTCTAGAAGCTTTATGGTAATCATTTAAGAATCTTCATTGCTCAAATAATCAAACTACTGTCTCTTGACAACAGAGATACAGCCAAGTCAACGACAACTTCCTGAAGAGTGACCACCCGGCAGTTGCCCGCACCAAACCTCGACTCTCCTCACCCTTTCCGATTGCCAACCCAGCATTTGGCTCCCCATCCCCATCCTCCTTTTCCTTCCCCCCGGACCCCTACAACCAGAGCCCGAGCCCCGGAGAATTCAGACAGGAGGCGGACTCACAGGAAGGCATAACTTCATACAACGAATACATCATTCCCATCCCAGACCCCAAGCCGGAGGAAGTGTTCACCAATATGCCGTCGGAAAGCCCTGCAAGGTACAGAGCTGCAGACCTGTCAAACGCCGGGGCTGTGAGAAAAATGAGGATGTATTTGCTTAACAAGCGCAGTGTTTTCTCCCAGCACACACCCACTCATCCAGATGTTGAGCTGAGACAATAGCTGTATTATCGAGGCTGACATGGAGACTTGTTTTTTATAGCATACATAAACATGCAGCCATGCAAAGTTGGCAAACTTGGATTCAGATGTCGAATTGGTATCAGTGTCTTTGTTATAAGACCTATGAATCATGTCAGGAGTTACTGTATGGGCCAATCTATAATTAATTTATTCACCAGTCATCTTTTTAATGTTCTTTAAAAAGGTCTTTGGGAGTAATACTGCATATAGTTACATATATAAATAACCAGTACCTTTAGAGGAAGCTGCATGTACCTGATAAATTGCCTTCAGTGATGTCACTCAGTGGCTAAACTGTATCTGGGGTAATAAAGGCACCAGGTTTTGAAAAGAAGTCTAGTGATGCACTCCTATCACAATGTTCGACTCACTGGGGATAGCTTAAAAACAAATGATCAATGTCCATACAGCAGAACCTACATTACCCACAATGCAAATTAGCCGCTGAGTGACATCACTGGAGGCAATTTAGCAGACGACACACCGCTTCCCTCTGGTGCCACAAAAGGCTTTATAATCCCTTGTTTTACATGCAATAGTCCTTCCCAAGACCTGTAAACACACTTAAATGTATAAAATTGTTGGAGTTACAGTTTAAACCAAAAGATGCATTGTTTCTTTAAATGTTCAGCAAAAGAGTGAGTAGTTTCATTTTTTGGGTTAAAAATGACTTGTGGTTGCTTGATAAAAAAAAAAAAAAAAATGAGGGAAGATCAGGATCCACACCACAAAGAGACATTAATAAATAGTGACTGAGACTAATGTCCTCTTCTGACTCATACGTGACTGCGAGTGTTCTGTTTTCCTGCCCTCAGCTCTCTGGCTCTGGAGGAGGAGACTGACTCCATGTCGCAGGACACGGCTGAAACCCTTCCAGAAGAGGACAGGCTGGAGGAGACCAGTGAGAGAGACGCTCTGCTCAGCTCCTCAGGAACGCCCGAGGTAGAAGACAGCTTCCTGTAGCCACACGTAGGAAACCTTAAGGAAAAAAGAGCTCTTTTCTGGGATTTTTTTTTTTGGTTTGTTTTTTTTTTTGAATAGGTCTCAAAAAGGGAACATGACTATATTAGAATGTAGCAAAATTGAGACTAAGAAGGCAATCTTTGTATTTCCACTAAGCACTCAAAAAGTTTTGCCTTTCTTTGAATTTCTATCACACTTAGTACCTCTGAAACTACAAAATGGTTCTAATTTCATTTCCAATTATTGGAAGCTTGCCACAGCATATACGGTACTCTCCTCACACTCCTGTAGACCATAATCACATGGCAGCCATTTTCCTCTGATTATTGAAAGGATAATGTTGTACGCAGGGAATCTTACAAATTGCTATTATTTCACAGCAACCAATCATACAATGACAAATTAAAATTGTGAAGGGATACTGGGCCATATTTCAAGTTAAAACATGTTTGATAATCCATTAGCTACTGTTAGACAACAGCTAACGTGAATAATAAATTAATCCAAGATATGGGTTGATGATTGAGAGTTAGATTACACATTTCCTGTGGTGTGATCTAACATGATCTAACAGTATTGTGAGCTAGAAGGAGGCTGAATTCTAACATTAGCTGTAGATAATAGATTTTCAACTGTGAAAACAGCTTGATGACCCTTGGAATTTTCTTTATCCATTGTCTTTTCATTCCAGATCAATCAGGAAGCTGTGAAATGATAATGTATTGTCATATACCCTACATTTGTATGACTTGCAGCCTCTAATAGCCCACAGCAGTATGTCACTTGAGCTTCCCACCCTGTGACGTCATGTGAATATGGTCTATAGAATCATTGCATCATCATACAGTTGTATTTTTCTTATGACTTATGAGGCCTTATTAGACACGTGCTATTTTAGTTTGTTACATCGAGACATATTTCCATTATTGGCTGTTACTACTTTATCCACTCTTTACTGTTCATAAACAGTGGTGATTTTTAGAAAAGCGGGTTACTTGTTCTTTTTTTGCCTATGAAAGTTTTTCTTAGTTTTACAAACACTAAATTTTTACACAACGATGAAAACAAACAATAAACACATTTCCACACAAGAAAGACAAGAAAAGAAAGAATATGCAAATCCCCAAACTTTCATCATTCAACAAAGTTTAAGTGAATTGAATAATTATGTTGCATTTTTTCAATCATAAACTGTATTCACTGTATTGTAATAGACTTTGTAAACAGGCCTGAAATGCAGACAGATTCTACATGCACTGTTTTACGATGAGAAATACATTTTATTTAGTTACATATGCCACATAGAGGTTACCTGTTTTCTTTTCTTTTTTTGTGAAGATTATATGAAATGTATTTCTTTGTCATTTGTGAATTTTTTTTACTTTCCTTATCTAGGTTTATTACATAGTTCTGTGCCAGATTTGCACTTTATGTAGAAGAATGAGGATATTCATGAAGAAGATATAAATAGGATGAAGATAGGATAAATCAAAAATATGTGGCTGTTACAGTAAAACAGTTTCTGTGATGACTGGTGACTCACACAAGTGAATATAATAAACACAGCGTATCACTGCCATAGATAGCCACATGTGTACATGTAAAGAAAAGTATGCTTTTTGTCCTCTATTGCATTGCATAACATTCACTTACACAATGTTTTCGACTTTCAGTACTTAATCCACCATTTAAAACAACACATTGTAACTTTCTGTAGCAATTTAAAAATGCACAAGATCACTGTATCACAAGCTATGGTACCAAAGCAGTTTACAAATGTATTTTTTATATGTGCCATTTTATATGTTGTAAATGTGACAATAAATGTGTATTATCATAGTAGCACTGGGAGTGTGACTCTTTTATGAATCATGTGAATCCAGTGGCTCTCGTCTGGCAGAACTATCTGTCTTTTGTGCCCCTTTGAAACAGCTAAAAAAAGTTTAATAACTTAACATATTAATCCTGGTTGAAAATAATTCCTAGTGGTTTTCACTTTTTATAAAGCTACATTTCTGCCTATGATATTCTCTCTAGATCTCTCTGACAAATATTCCCATAACCTCCGTGGAAGAGGCTGCACACATCCATAATGACTTCTTTATCACTCCACAGTCTCATATCTCTGAGGGCTTTTCTCTGATTCCTAGGGTCAGATCTCTAAGAACCCTTTGACTTTCCTCCCCTCTCCCTCCAGTCCACGCTCTCCCGGCTAGAAAAGAATGGCTTCCATGGTTCAACAGCAGTGAAGGTGATTAGTCTCACCTCAACGGATATCTTGGGAGAATTGAGCCCTTCTGCGGCAAATTGGCACTGGCTCATTAATTTGTTGAGCGTGATATGCTGATCCGCCTCTTCACACACACACACACACGCACAGTTCCCTCCACCCTCCACCACTTGCTGTCTGAGAGATTTCATGTTTGCTGTGTGACTTCTGTGGTGAGGAGACAGTAAACAAGCAGAAGGGAGTAGAAGGGCAGAGGCAAACAGAAAGGGAAGAGGGGACTCTTGTGTCAGCTCTGGATGCTGGAAACATCAGACCGAGGGAAGTTCTTTCACCCTTCTGTTAGGCTGCGAACATCTGCAGGTGAGTACATTTAAAACAAAAAAGTGACTTACAAACAGCTGTATTTTGTGTACTGATTTATTAATTACTGTAATCACAACATGACGTCAGTTTTGACTTATGAAATATGTGTTAGTTTCCTGATTTAGAAGACAGACAGTAAAACAGATTGTTACAAAGCATGGATTTATTTTTACAGGCAAATCTTTTCTGACGGGCAGAAAAGAGAAGTTAACCGGGGTGGGGAGGGTGGAGTGATAGCACAACTTCAGAGGCGGGTTTTCTCATTCCTCTCTCCTGTGCACCACAGATCAAAAGAAGAGTGTTTCTTAGCCAACAACGACGCTCAAACTGCGGGTTTGAAGCTGATCCAGGATGCAGTCCTACCTCACTCTGCTGATGGGGATCGTGGCCTCTGCTGCTTCAGGTAAGGCCCGGACAAACACTGAAAAATCTGCAGCTGATGTGTGCTCAGTGTCCTCTCTTTTTACTCTGCTTGTTTTTTTTCCACATCTACTGAAGCTTTAAATGTGCGATCCACAATCTGGAATAAGACAACACAAGTGAAAACAGAGCACTCTAAAGAAGGCAAAACATGCCTCTTTATTAATTACATACTGATTTGAAGGACTGACAATGCAGAGAGTTAAGTTTGTAATATGTATACGTGGAATTAAGTCAAGCGTTTAAAATATTTTTTTAAATGACATGTTTACACCACAACTTACCAATTAGTTGTGCAAAACACTGAAAGGAAAGGCCCTACACACTCCCGTGTGTGGCGCTCGAATGATTTC
The DNA here is from genome assembly GCF_904848185.1 of Acanthopagrus latus. Classification (NCBI taxonomy): domain Eukaryota; kingdom Metazoa; phylum Chordata; class Actinopteri; order Spariformes; family Sparidae; genus Acanthopagrus; species Acanthopagrus latus. The sequence continues at coordinate 19,454,111 of NC_051056.1, read as the reverse complement.
ATCGTACATTTCATGGCATGAACTCGTGGTAGGGAGCTGAGAAAAACTGAGAAATGCTGAGTTCTGACACTGTTTTGCGTGTCATCAGCAGGACACTTGTCTGAAGCATCATGAGTTGTTTTTGGGGTCATTCTTATGATGCTATCTGTCTCTCAACCCCCCCAACCTCAATTTGAGTTTGGCTCTGAGCACCACATATACGGGTATCACCCGCCGAGCAACAAATTCTGATTTCATGTATTTGAATTGAGCACATAAGAGCATCTGTTGTTTGGTTTAATTATGGCCCAGTGAATTAGCTTTGCTTTCTGCTGGATTATTGTATGAGGTGTTACTGGGGTCATTTTGAGGTTGAATGAATAGTTCATTTAGCTGATTAAGACAGGAGCTCGGAGGAAAGGCATCTGCTTACATCAACAATCAGGAGGTTCAGATCTAAAACGCTGATTGGTTTCGTTTCATTTGATTCCTGGTCTCTTTACGTGATTTGTGTGCTGTGGTGAATTGAAAAAAATGCTGATCACGGAATCTCAGTTCTGCTTCAAGCTTCAAAACACAATGTACAAACCTCCAAATGGAGAATCTAATAACCTTTACCGAAAGTGTGGACTCAACTACAAATTAGCAAATGCATCAGCTTAAAAGGAAAGGCGTGTCAGTCTCTCACAGAAGTGGTCCAACCCCCAAAAATCTTCAATTTGCAATGAACTGTCAGCAAGCGTACTCAATGAAGTCGTTATTGAGAGCATTTTTCTTTACTAAAACTTCGACTATCAATGTTATGTGGCAGTTTCTTCCAAAAAGATGGCCAAAAATGTAACTTCCTTTCCTCATGCTCATCTTGAAAACATTAAAGGAAAAGTTCATCCCAAAATGAAAATTTAGGATCATTATTTCATCAACAACTTGTCAAGGGTTAGGGTGAAGTTTCATAGTTTGCAAAACATTTCTGGAGCCTTACAGCAAAACAGAGTGCAGCATTCTCCTAAACAGCTGAAGGAGATGGAAACTTGTTTTAAAACTTAAAAAAACAAACATTACATGGTTCCTATTGGCTTGCCCCTCATAATCCAATTCTCTGGAAGCCCAAAGATGCCAAACTGATATGAAATAAAGACATTATTTGCATCCTCATTATACAATTAAGCTTATGCACCCACTCCAAACGGCCTTAGTGCTAATGTTTTTACCATAGCAGCTACAGTGAGGATGTGAAACATGAAAATGTAAATAACATCTTTTCAAATGAACTTGGAGTCTCTGAGGCCTTATGCTGGACAAGCTGAATCGAGCAGTTTTTGTTTTTCACATTTCAAAACAAGTCCCCATCTACTTCAGTGTTTTAGGAGGATGCTGCAACATTGTTTTGTTGTGAAGCTCTAGAAATGTTTTGTGGACTCATTTTAAGTGCTTAACATGACAGACCAAGTAAAAATAACATCAGATGCAAAACTTTTTTTTTTTTTTTTTCATATTTACGTTTTTGTTATCTCCAGTGATGAGATAGCAAGAAAAAGCAGAAGCGAGAATGATTGAAGGATGTTATCAGGGTCCAAGTCTTCAATCTGTTTCCTGAATTGAAATGAGATTTCTTCCAAAATACATCAGAATCATGACATGGACAGTGCTGGCCTCTCAACTGTCTTGAAATAAACAAAACAAAAACAAAGTCTTGAGTCATCACGAGAACATAAATTAGGGCAAAAATAATCTTTTATACGTTTCAATTGCCTAAAAAGAAGTAACTCATACATATTTTCTTTACTTTCTTCTCAGTGGAATGGAGGCGTCCAGTGATCAAGTTCAACTCTAAGGTGGTGGGGAGCTCGGAGGTGGTGGTCAGACCCGGGACCTCTCTGGATCTGAAGTGCGAAGGCGACGGACCCGTAAACTGGCAGCCGAGGCTAGCCAAACACAGACGTTTCGTCTCTAGGGGCAACGGGAACGTCCGCACCTTTAAGGTGGAACATCCCACGGCAGAATTCACTGGAACATACAGATGTTATTACACTGCATTGCCACAGCAACGTCAACTGATCTCCTCAGTGCATGTGTATGTAAAAGGTGAGCTCTGAGAAATGAGAGTCCGACTATTCTGTGTGCTCAACGGGAGGTCACACTTCCACAAGCTGTGGCAATCAAACAGTGTCTCCATTTCAGACATGCTGTGCTGGTTTACCTTGACTGGCTGTATTTGAGAGATGTGGGGGAATTTGGGGTGAAAAGAATGAGATTAATTGATTCACTTTCTTTACCAGATCCAAGCCGTGTGTTCTGGACCAGCAGCACGTCCTTGCGGGTGGTGAGGAAGGAGGGTGAGGACTACCTGCTGCCCTGCCTGCTGACCGACCCAGCAGCCACGGACCTTGGCCTCCGCATGGACAATGGCACCAGTGTGCCGCCAGGGATGAACTTCACAGTTTACCGGCACCGCGGTATTCTCATCCACAGCCTCCACCCGAGCTTCAACGCTGACTATGTCTGCACAGCCAGGGTCGACGGAGTGGAGAAGACGTCCAAGGCCTTTTCCATCAACGTCATTCAGAGTGAGGAACTGTCACCCAAAGCTGTCATCGGTAATTTGAATTGATATGTTCATCAAGTTTGATTTATGATTTCCTTTCCTCTCTAGAGCTTCGCTTCCCTCCATACGTCTTCTTGGAGACAGATGAATATGTGCGCATTGTTGGAGAGGAGCTCAAGATTCTCTGCACCACGCACAACCCCAACTTCAACTACAACGTCACCTGGAAATACACCACCAAGTCGGTCAGTACGAGGCACTTTGGGAGTTTTTCTTGATTGTGGTAGCAATAATAATTTGAAGTCAGATTTAATCTCTTCTTTTTGTCCTCAGAGAGTGATAGTAGAGGAGAAGGTTCGCTCCGGTGGAGAAAACCGCCTTGACATAACGAGCATCCTGACCATCTCGGCTGTGGAGCTTGCAGACACGGGAAACATTTCCTGCATTGGCACAAATGAAGCAGGGGTGAACAGTTCAACGACATACCTGCTGGTTGTAGGTCAGTCACTCGTGGTTGTGTCTCATACTAGGTTTGTGGTTCGGATTTGGGTTTTGGGTTAAGTTAGGGATGGATTTAGGGCTGGAGTTAGGTTAAGAGTATGGTTTCAGATTGGGGGTTTGGGGTTTAGACTAGGGTTGGATTTAGGGGTGGAGGTTGGGTAAAGGCTGGAATTGGGTTAGGGTTGGGTTTTAAATTGGCGGTTTGGGGTTAAATTAGGGTTGGGATAAGGGCTGGACTTGGGGTAAGAGTGGGGTTTGGAGTTGGTGTCAGCCACTGAAAACATTGGATTTCTCTTTCAGATAAGCCCTACATCAGGCTGTTGCCCCAGCTGTCCCCTAAACTGGCCCACCAGGGCCTTTCGGTCGAGGTGAATGAGGGAGAAGATCTGGAGCTCAGTGTGCTCATCGAAGCGTACCCCCACATCATCGAGCACAGATGGCACACCCCAACATCTCCCAACACATCCACACAGGAGCACAAGTTCATCAGATACAACAACAGGTACAAAAAGCCGGAGAAAAGTGGTCCGTGGATGTCAGCACAGTTTTTTAAAAACAATTGTCCAAGTGTACTACAGGAAGGAGAAGCTATTCTCGATTTAAAACATGCTGTCGGTGCACTTTTGGTAAAAAGTTGACGGGGAACACCAAGGTCATTCATTTCCTCGGGTCATGAAACTACGGCTAGAGGGAAGAGTGGTGTTCTCTTTTTAAACTGTTGACGTGCTCAGCGATGATACATAGGAAGTGTCTGTATTAAGAACGCAGAATTAGTCACTTCAGGTCCTGTAGACATTCCTCTTTTTCTTTTGGGTTTGTTTATTTTAGATACCATGCAAGTCTGCAGCTGAAGAGAATGAACGCACAGGAGCAGGGGCAGTACACCTTCTTTGCCAGGAGTGACTTGGCCAATGCGTCCATCACGTTCCAAGTGCAAATGTATCGTAAGTGACTTAGTCAAGAAATCAAATGAGTGTGATTAAGTTACCTCAGGTCAAAGGAACATTTCTTTCAAATCTGATACACGTGTTGATTTCTCCTCATTGGCAGAGAGACCTGTTGCCGTGGTGAGATGGGAAAACGTAACCACGCTCACTTGCACCTCATTTGGCTATCCCGCTCCCAGAATCATCTGGTACCAGTGCTTTGGGATACGGCCCACGTAAGTATCACTGCACAGAAGAAGTGACACTTTGACCCACAACAGTTGCTCGGGGGGCCTTTTGTCTGACGGTGTGTGTGTTGCAACGAGGCAGGTGCAATGAAAATCACACAGGGCTGCAGATGGCGATCCCCCTCCAGGCTCCCACGGTGGAGGTGCAGAGGGAGGAGTACGGGGCCGTGGAGGTGGAGAGCGTCCTCACCGTTGGGCCGTCCAGCCGGCGTATGACGGTGGAGTGCGTGGCCTTCAACCTTGTCGGCGTCAGCAGCGACACCTTTGCCATGGAGGTTTCCGGTGAGCCGTTTGAATGTGATCACGGATTCTGTGCCTCTCGGTTCATTGTCACTCCGTCACATGAATGATGACAGAAGGTGGTCGGATTGTCATTGGACACCTTTGTAGATGTTATTAAACTGTTTTTTTTTTTTTTCATAAACTATACATGCACAAACAGAATACAAAATTAAGAGATTAAGAAATGACTTTTTTTCCTGAATTGTGTAGACAAACTCTTCACTTCCACCTTGACTGGTGCAGCGGGCATTCTGGCCATCCTCCTTGTGCTTCTGGTTTTCCTGCTTTATAAATATAAACAGGTAAGATGCACTGACATTCTTAAAGGGCAACTCCAACAGTTTTACAGATTTAAGTGTGTTTGTCTTGAGGAGTACGACTGCATCTGTGAAGTTTAAGGCCTTTTGAGGATCAACAGGAAGCTGTATGTAATCTGATAAATTGCCTCCAGCGTTGTCACTTGGTGGCTATGTTGCATTGTGGGTAATGTAGGCACCAGGTTTTAAAAGCAGTCCACTGGTCTAGCATTGCAAGCACATAAATACACATATACACATTAAAAACAGACAAATATACAACATACAACAGTGCAAACATATGTTATGTTATGTTATGTTATATCCACATATATTTCACCTTTAAAGTGTAACCATAAAACATAGAGTTGGAGGATATTGATGTCCAAATATTTCTACAGGATATGAGTGACTCGGGTGCAGTATTTCTATTGTTTTGGTTTTTACTACCATTAGCTCTTGTTTCCTCCTTCAGAAACCCAGGTATGAGATCCGCTGGAAGATCATAGAGGCAAGAGATGGAAACAACTACACCTTCATTGACCCCACTCAGCTGCCCTACAATGAGAAGTGGGAGTTCCCAAGAGACAAGCTGAAGCTAGGTTAGCACTGTGTTATCCCCAACTGACTCAGATGCACTTATATGCCAACATTTTGAAAATATTGTAGGCTTAAACATTTTCTTGTTGCATTTTCTGTCCGACCAGGAAAGATCCTGGGTGCAGGAGCTTTCGGGAAGGTTGTTGAGGCCACAGCTTACGGTCTGGGAGATGAGAAGGAAAATGCGATGCGAGTGGCTGTGAAAATGTTAAAAGGTGAGTTGATGCCAAGACCTCCTGTTTGACTGTCAGATCTGAACCTTTTCCAGATAACGTGGAGAATACATCTGATAATGCCTCGTACTGAAGCCCTAAATCTTTCATTTCACACGTTCTGATGTGGATGATACAATGATGACCATTTATACTGTGTGTCTTGCAGCCAGCGCTCATTCAGATGAGAGGGAAGCCCTGATGTCTGAACTGAAGATCCTGAGCCACCTGGGACACCACAAGAACATTGTCAATCTTCTGGGAGCCTGCACCTATGGAGGTCAGACAGCATCCTGTGCTATGCTGAACCAGTTTCAAATATTGCAAATCCATATTTATGGACGTTCTTCTCCTTCCAGCTTATAGGAAGTCTGAAAGAATCTTGTTGAGACTCACACCATACTTGTGTTTCTTCTTCAGGACCGGTGCTCGTAATCACAGAATACTGCAGTCTCGGCGACCTCCTGAACTTCCTTCGCCAGAAGGCAGAGACCTTTGTGAGCTTTGTTATGAACATTCCCGACATTATGGAGAACTCTAATGACTACAAGAACATCTGCAATCAGAAACACTTCCTTAGAAGGTACATCACCAAAAATGTCCATTTTGTGAAAAACGTCCAATCTGTGTAATCTGATTCTTCCTCTCACGTCCTCTGTTTTGTTTTTTTTTCATCCAACAGTGACAGCGGGATCTCCAGTACGTCCTTGAGCAGCTACTTGGAGATGAGACCCAGTCAGCTGCCAAATATTGAATCCTCTCAAGGTAAAAAGCTTTCTCTCCAAGTCCCGGTTGAAATGAACACAAAGTCAGTCATACTGCTGCAGCATGCCACTGAAAAGTATAACCCGCGTTACTTCCTGATCCTGGGTGTTACTAACATTTATATCTGATTCAAGACCCTGTCTGCGAGGAGACTGCTGACTGGCCGCTGGACATCGATGACTTGCTGCGGTTTTCCTTTCAAGTGGCTCAGGGCCTGGACTTCCTGGCTGCTAAAAATGTAAGTGACTTTACCACATAAAGGAATAAACTGTAGAAACATCTGCAACAGAAAATACTGCTCTGATATTTCACTGTACAGCAGCAGCAGCAGCTGGGATGTAGAGTATGCTGGTATTTTAAACCAGACACAACAAACTAAATCAGCACTGGATTTCAGAAAAAAGGGACCAAAAAGAGCATGATGAATGATGTGAAATAAGTTGTGAGGAGGGTAATCTTCATATTGACTCATCCTCATCGTTTAATAATGTGCGTGTGTGCATGTGTGTCTGTGCTTGCAGTGTATTCACAGAGACATCGCTGCCAGGAATGTCCTGTTGACTGATCACAGAGTGGCCAAGATTTGTGACTTTGGTCTGGCACGTGACATCATGAATGACTCCAACTATGTGGTGAAGGGCAACGTAAGTAGATTAGATCCAACATCCACTTGAAATTTAATAGCCATAGTTGTAGAAGTAGTTTATTTTGGTCCTTAGAAATAAATGAATAACATTAAGGCATTAAATTAAGTGAAATAAAAACATGAAGCCAACCATGAACATGAACTCTTTTTACATCGTGCTTGAAGGCTCGTCTGCCGGTGAAGTGGATGGCTCCAGAGAGCATCTTTGACTGTGTCTACACCGTCCAGAGTGACGTCTGGTCGTACGGCATCCTCCTGTGGGAGATCTTCTCTTTAGGTCAGAACACGTTTACACATACGCACCCTACATTCACACGTTGTAGTGACATCTTTCTGATAAACGCACCAGATAGTTGACCATTGAGTCTCATTCCCAGGATGTCAATTACTGACATTTTGGGTTGGTAGAGCCAGGGGCGTTGCACCCGTGAGTGATGTGGGTGTTTTAACATCCATACTTTTCCTGATGAGAGCTTCAACACCTTCACTTTTTTTGCAGTTTTGCACCTTACAACAGCCGCTCAGTTTCTCTGGCCGCTCTGCGTCTGCGCTCACTGCGTCTGCCTCCTCTCCCCTCCCTCTCCTGTTGTTGTTTCAAACAAGACACCGGCTTTGAGTGTGACCGGCTGATGATTAGTTGTTCTGCCTAAGTCCCACCTCCCCTGCTGTGTTAGGTTTATCCTCCAGCTCATGCTTAGGGGACGGGAGCTAGCTAGGTTCATTGTTCACACCGGCACATATCCACATAGACATAAATTCATAGATGCCTCACTGCGCGGGTTGGCCCGTTGCTGCGTTACGTCGATGTTGACGCCATATTGGATGTGGTAGCTCTGCCCCATCAACTAATACAAGTCAATGCAGTGAACTTTATAAAGTGCCTTCTACAAAGTGCTATAAGTTAATGCCTCTCATTTACACATTCACACATGTGCCGATATACGTTAACTACTCCTTATATGTTCACAGGTACAGGTAGGCACCAAACCACAGTGTGTATTTTAAAATGTGTTACTGTGATGATACATGACAGTTAAATATGGAATCTGTGTCTAAAATACCCAGACCCCCCACAAACCGCATCCATCCCCCGCACTTTTGAAAAGCTTGCTACGCCCCTGGGTAGAGCGTCCAGAGCTGAGAAAATAAGTGAATCCAGGCAGACGGCTGCAGGTTCTCTCTCCCTGCCTGTTACCATGCTGTTTTTTTCTGTCATTTCGTCTTGCTACATCTGCCGTACCTGATGTTCTGCGATAGGTTGAAATCAATCTTGTGATGCCGGGAATGCGACATAATCAATAATTCCCTTCAAATGCATTAAAAGTAACAAGCATGTGTTTATTACTAGTAAGAACAGATGTTTGTATTAAAATGTTGGGAGTACAAGTGAAAAGTTGTCAGAAAAATACATACTAAAGTAAACAGATATGTAATTTCACTTTGTTACATTAGAATACAAACAGTCAGACACATAATACACGTCCATAAGGATCTATGGAAAGAGGAGATTTTGAGAAAAATCAGAAAACTATGTTCAAATTAAAGATCACTACACAGAACATTTTATTAACACCTAATTTAAAGCTAGATTTATAGAAAATGCATGGCTATTAAGACGGAGAACACTGACCACAACACAACAAAATAATAATAATAATAATAATATTAATAATGTTTTTTAATATGAGATTTTCGTGCTCGTGTCTTATAAGCCAAGATGGGCTGAGCTCTGTAAAGTGCTTGACACTTAAAGGTGCAATCTGTAGAAATTTACCAGCTGTTGTTAAAACAAATAATATGGGACAGCATATTGTTATTGTATCTGCTAACCGCTGTGAACTGTAGCTGCCATTAGCTAGCTAGCCCAGCCAGCCATGCAGCTAGCAGCCTGGACTGTAAGAGTACGGGTGTTTACACTGCTAGCTCAGGAGCTTTAGACTGGGATGGGTCGGCGTGAGCAGGTTAGCTCACTAACTTACGCAGGCATCTTCATGTCAGAGCTGTTATTTCTTCACATTCTGTTGAGAGTTTTAATGCTTTCAGCTAAACTTCTCACATGCTGCACTTTTAAATAAACAATACCGTCAATCATCAATCAATCATGCACAGTTTATTCCGTGACTTGCCTGCTGAAATGAATTAATGTCAATTAATGTTCCTCTGTTAGGCAAGAGCCCGTACCCCAGCATGGCTGTGGACTCCAGGTTCTACAAGATGGTGAAGCGCGGCTACCAGATGTCCCAACCAGACTTTGCTCCCCCCGAGATGTAAGCTCCACCCCTCAGAGCCGCAACATAAAGAAGTCGGCCGCATGAAAAGATTCTCACTGCCGCTCCCTCTTCAAAACGCCTCTTGTCCAGCCAATCTTAATTCTCTACTTTGTGTCACCTGATTATCACTTGAGTTTTACTGGAGAATCAAGTGACTCTCAGCTGCGTTTTTACAACTGAGTCAACGTCTCAGGCTCTGAGAAGCTGTTGTGCTAATGCTGTGGTCCCTTTGTGCTCACCGGTGATAACGGCTGCCAACACGCAGGAGCGGCTAGCAACATTTAAGTTTATATAAGCTCTCACAAGAACTGATTTATAAAAACAGCTGATCCTAAATTGATTTCAGTTCTTCCCAAATGTTATCCCGACCGAACAAAGATCCCTTTATCCTTCGCTGCCCTTATCTTACATAAATAACTGGCACATGAGGTAACCTCATGAAGAACTTCCATTATTCCAGATTTTTAATGTACTTGCTTTGGGTTATCGCCTAACCCCAAGCTTAAAAAGTAACAGACCTCAACTCCATCTTAACAAGACACTGTGATGGAAAAATAAAGAGGGTGTTTTTCCCAGTCTCTCAGAGGGACCTAACATCTGGGTTTGCTGATTTGGTGTGGCTGTCACACTACCCGGAATAACTGCGCTGTGGAAAACTGAGGGGACTGGATCTGAGTCAGGGCCTAATCATCTGTTGTTCTGCTGTGAGTCAGGCCTCAGTTCTGCCTGTTAGCCACATGATCTCGATGCTAGGGAGCCATGTAACTGCTATTTCACGGCAGCGAAATGGGACTGGAGGGGCAGGGGCATTTATGAACAAGCCTCTCTATAAGCCGCTACTTTAGCTGTCTAGTTTGGCTCGATACGGATTCATGATCTTACACCAGAAAAACACTGAGCGGTGAAAATTGTGCTCTTCGGATAAAATCTTCTCTGAAATGAGCCTGTTTACTATACATGGTCCATTTTTTCCCTCCTTGTTTCAGCTACACGATCATGAAGATGTGCTGGAATCTGGAGCCAACGGAGCGGCCGACGTTCAGCAAGATCACTCAGATGATAGAAAGACTGCTCGGGGACCAACCTGAGCAGGAACAGGTGAGTGAGAGCACAGCAGGGCTCAGTGACTCCAGCCTGCCTTTGCAAAAAAAAAAAAAACTACACATGGAACAAAGCATGTGACGAAGATGTCCTCAGGAAACCCTGTTTTTTTCCCCCAACTTAATTCTCCCGAAGACACAGCAGATTTAGCATTGCTGTCAAACCAATTTGTGATAAAATCTTATTTAAGAGCTGTTGCCAATGGATTTGAGACAAAGAAGCGTCCTCTGTTGCATAAACAAGGAACCAGAAATCATGTTTTTGATAGAAAATACTGCTTGAATGCAAGAATACGTCGACATTAATCTAAAGATTTGTGGCCTGTTTTTTCGAGACTCCTCGTCCTAACGACGCCTCTCTCCACAGCTAATTTACCAGAATGTGGAGCAGCAGATAACGGAGGGCGAAGTGTGTGATGAGCCCAAGTGCTGCGACGGCCCCTGTGACCAGTCTTGTGACCACGAGGAGGAGGAGCAGCCTCTGATGAAGACCAACAACTACCAGTTCTGTTGAAAAAGCCAGAACCCGCCAAACAATCAATCATTCAATCAATCAATCAATCAGTCATTCAGCAGACCAATCACTCATCAGCAGGCATCAGGAAAGTGGGATCATCGACGGTAGCTCGACAGCTCGGACGGTTGCAGAGAGAGTCGCCTTCACAGCTATTTTTTGCCCCGTCGTGTCTGCTCGCCAGCTGCAGCGAGCATGTGACTTGCTTCTTTGCAGACCATGACAAGAAAATGCCACGTCGGGACACCGACTGCAGACATGAAAGGAGGAAATAAACCGCATAAGCATCCGAAGCTGTACCTTATCCTAACAGACTGTTTATCACTGCCTCCGTCGTGCATCTGAGGCCTAATCTGTTGCAGGAGACTCTGCTTGTCCTTCCCCCCCCCGAGAGTGTTCTTAATCCTATATTTTACACTATGTTTATTACTTTTATTTTTTTTAACATTACTGCCCCAAGAGAGTGAATGTCTTTTTTTGTGTGGAGATTTCAGTCACTTTTGTCAGCAGGTTCACTTCCTTTTCATCAATTTACTGCATGTGTTCCTCAGAGGAAGCAACCCAACAGTCTGCCCGTCTTCATGCGCTCTCTAAGCTTATTATCAGCTCACTTTAACTGAACAATGTTATAAACAGGCCAAATCGACCGTGGAGAAGGCAAAGAATGGCCGCGTTGTTTTTCCTCTCCGTGCTCTGGTCACTGCCATGTTTCTTGTGACACACTTACAGTAGCTGTCAGTCAGTGGCGACATGTGATTGTTCCACTTCAATCCAGTTCATTAACTAGTGCTTCGTGTGATTGAGGAGCGGGGACGCAGCTGAACTGAGCGGGGAAATCTGTGGATCCGTCACGGATCGGATGAACAATGGTTCATGTTTGACAATGTGAAAGTTTTTCGGGGATTTCTATTTTTTATTTTTGTTTTTTGTTTTGTTTTTTGCATGGCACAACCGACTCCTCTCATTTCCTGTAGAGTTAGACGTGTGTTTTGGATGTAAGCCTCACTGGTGTTTGTATGTAGCAGTCAGCCTACACTGCCAACTGTATGAAGATTTTTAGAATAACACATAAGCTATAATGTATATCTCAAAATGTATAAATCTCATGATGTAAATCGAGAATAATCTTTATTTTCGCTTAAATGTCGTAGAAAGTAGTAGAAAGTAGCATCGGTAGTTCATATACGTGTTTCGTGGATTTTTTTTTTTTGTGCAAATGAGACAATCAATGCAAAAAGCCAATTAAATCACTGAAAAACTGCAGAGGTGTCGAAGTCTTGCCACTGAAATCGCTCTCGGGTTTATATGCTGGACTGTGATGTGGTGCCTTTTGTTTTTTTCTCTTGCGGTGATAGATAGAAACCCTGCTGCTTCTCTCCACACTTCCTTTTTCTTATTGGATAACGTCCAATCTGCATTTCCTCTGGAACGTTTCCCACAGTGTCAGTCAACATTGCACAACTCTGAAATCTTCGTGGGGAAGTGTTCAACCCGCCGCTGAGGCTACAGAAACATCAAGATGCCTCTCTTCCTTTGTGTGGTTTCAGCTAAAATCGCATTTCTTCTTTTTAGTCGTGGCTCGACTTGATTCTACTCCGTCTTTGTTGACATATTGCAGAGTTTGAGTAAAGCATAATAATTTCCCGGAGTCATTCTCTACTCCAGAAACACCTCGGAAGGAATTTCAGCGCTCAAAAGAGAGCACTTGTCATGTATAATGAGCTTTTTTAGCAGCAGCACAAAACAAACAACCCAGGCTTCGTGTTGGTGTTTCTCCTCAATAAGCATCTCATTGTGCTTTAAAAAACTTAATGTTATAAAAAGCAGAAAATAACAAGCTCCCAGGGCGCAAGAACATAAAACACTAAAGGAAAAGTAAAAACTAAAAAACTGAAAAAAGCATAATGAATCTCCTGTCAAACAGTTGTGTTCTGTGTTGTTAGTCATTAACTTTAATTAGACTTATAAATTACTTAAGATTACATGTTAGATGTTTTTTTTTTTCCAAGCTGAGTATGTTGTTTCCTAATTTTAGTGTTGTTGCTGCAAGTCTATCTTCCTGAAACTTTGTGGAGTCAACGCCTGGGCACAGGAAGCGTTTCAAACACGGCTGGGACGATCTGACGAGAAAGTTTTAGAGTAGCTATCAAGATTCTTTCTAACGGGTGGACTGATGCTCGTATCTGGATCAACTAGTTTGAGAAAACGATGGGGTCATTTTAATCCAGACACAAATCTGGAGATATTGAAAAAATAAAAGTATAAAAAAGTCTATGATGACTAATTTGTAATAGCTTTGTGGCACCAGCCTCTGTTACACGGACAGTTTGTTGGCTAAACATCCAATTGCTGTAATTTCAAAAAGCAAATAATTTCAAATCCAACACACAGAAGCAAAAGATCTCGTGAAACATCTTACCCACTGTGACACAATTACTCATGAATGCATTTCATGACCTCATAAAGTTATCGGGTGTCCAGCTGTATCAACGAATGTCACGATGACGCTGCAGTTACGCTTGAAAGATTTAGAGACAATAATGAAAAATAGAGGCGTACAGCTAAAGCTCCTCCCTGCTGTGACAACCTCATCCTTTTTTTTTTTTTGTTTTCTTTCTCTCCCTTTTCATGTTTGCATTCTTACTTTCCTCTTTCCTGTCATGTTTCCCTTCTTCCCACCCAGCCAACTGTCTTCGCTCTGGGCTTAGTTGACCGGTTAACGTCAGCGTTGTGCTCGTGTATCTGTGTGTGCTACGGGCCAATCTGCCTGAGTGTGAGGCAGAGTGCGACTGAGTTAATGTTAGTACGAAAGCAGAATGGATCTGATAATAAAGTGCGGGGTGCGACTAAACTCTAATTTGTCATCATGATTTAGAATAATGGCTCTGACACCGTGAGTCAAAGTCCCCTGAGCTCTTTGTACACGATTCCAGTAAATTCACAGTCCAGATGACTTTGCCTGAGGAAAAAACCCACAATCAAATGCATTGTTAAAAACTGGGTTATTACGGAGGTTCAAGTAGAAAAAAAAATGAAAAGAATAAAATAAAATAGGGAACTGGACTTAAGTGTCCCTCTTTGCATGTATTAACAATAACGAAGAATAACATGGAGGTGAGGAACACTTGGTGGAATGTAACTAAGTAGATTAACTCAAATACTGTATTTAAGAACAATTTGTTCTTTGCTTCATGCGTCCTACTAAGGGGGCAAAACTCTACATTCTACCTCTCCACGTTTCAGAGCAAAGTGTTTGCTGTACTATTGAACATTTTCCTGACTGTTCCTACGTAACTCACCATAACATCACATTTTTTCAGATTTGTCCTAGTACTTTCACTTTGGTGAAGAATCTGAAACATTCCTCCAGAGCTGGTTACGAAGCACTTTAAAGTGATTGTTAATTCTTTTCTTATTGAACATTTGCTAATTAACGCTCCTCTTAATTGAACTCCATATGATACATCATAAGAACCTGTCTGCATTGCATCAAGGGGTTTTCTGCCTGAAGTAACATTAGATGTCACATTATTTACAGTCTGGAGCTTTTCCCCACTCAAAACACTTTCTGAATTCAAATTTCTCTTTTGCCAAACCCAGATAAGCTTAATTGCTTCGGTAACAAGACACTTCATGCCTCTTCTGTCTCCGCTCTGCTGGGTTTTCACATGCCTGGAGTAATAATCTTAGTCAGAGCTGCTGTAAATCACCTCTATACTGTAAGCCTTGTCTTCAAACTGTTATCTGGTATCCCCTCTGTTATCTAAGACACTGCAGCAAATAGATGGATTTAAATGGATCTTCATGAAGAGGAAATGTAACCTAAAATAAAGGTAAACAAAGGTCATTAGGTCCATCACCAGGTTATGATTTAGCACAATGTAGAGATAGATTTTATGATCACTTTAAAAATGCAAACATCCAAAAGGCCACAAGTGGCAGGGGAGAGGTACGAGTGTAAAACGTAAAGCAAAAATAAATACAACATATGCTTCATGATTAAATATGTACATTTAAGCTTGAAGTAGCAGAGTTATTAAAATCCTGTTTACATTCCTTCAGTCACAGGAGAGAACTGAAACCACACACACTCTCACTTCTTTTAAATTTTGGCACCTTATTGGTAAAAGACACAAAATACTGTTACATTCTTTTAGTCACTTGAAATGCTTTGACATTCTTTCTGCACCGTACTGACTTCCGTTGATGCTCACACACACTGTTACTGAAGTTAGAGGTGGCTAAAAGATGCAACCTGTAATATGAAACATCTCCACAGTAAACACCACTGACAACTCCGTATTCATTTCATTAACCACAATAAAACGGTCCATTCTGCAAAATTGAACTCATTCATCCATATTCAGCCTGTTTCCTCACATCAGTAAAACCTGACAACAATGTATTGATGGTTCAGGCTGGTCACTTCTAAAGTCTCGGATCTTTCTGGTGGCGCTTGTCTTGTCTGTCTTGTCATCTGTACTCCTGTCTTTATCTTCAGTTCATCCCTCGTCCTGCTGCTTTTATTCAGGAAGCACAACCTCGTACGTCTCCGTCCCTCCCTCCTGTATCTGTCCCTCCATCCCACTTCCTTCATCCTCCTCTTTCTCTGTGTTGATTTGCGCCACTCCCAGTCGGTAGAGAGCATCCCTGATCACTACCTCGCCAGGTTGGCAGGCCTTCACAACATGGTTGATCTGCTGGCTCACGATGTCCCTGCTGGTGAGGAAATCTATCAGGCGGTTGTAAAGGTAGTAATAAGCGGTGTTGTTGAAAACCACAGGCACAGAGGAGGAGTCCTCTGATTTCCCTGTGGGCCCCTTCTCAGCCTTGTCCATCTCTTCCGTCTGTTCTGCCCCCTCGTCGTCCTCCTCTTGTTTTTCTTTATTTTTAGGCTCCGTGATCAAGCCGCAGTAGGGCTCCAGATCTCTGCAGAGGGCCATTGAGTGGTGCTCTGACAGAGGAGCAGGAGGCTCCTGGGCTGCTCCTGGAGGATGAACCAGCCAGCAACAAGATGATTTGGTGATGGGGTGGACCTGCTGGTTCTCTGCTACTAATGAGAGGTCTGCGCTGTACGGCTGGTCCTGCAGCTCAGCACACGACACAAACTAAGGAAAATGAAAGTTTTTACAGTTTGTTTTAAATTTTACATGACTAAGACTAAGCATCTTAAGACTTTAATGTGAACATACCTCACATTTATATGACTCTATTAAATATGAATTAGTATTTTTAACCAGCACACATTTGAGGTCCTTCAAAGATAGATTTCATTTCAATTGCTCACCTCTGGCTTTTCGAAGGGGTCAGAGAAGCAGCCTTGGTTCCTGCCCCACATCTGGGTTGCCAGTTCAGGGTACTGCATGTCAGCGCAGAGCGCCACCTTACGGGCACAGTCGCTGACATAGACTGGAGGCCAGTAGCGAGAGGATAGCAGGAGGTCTACATGGTCACGAGCCGTTTCTCCTCTGACCAAGTACTTAGAGCCGCTCACCACCTGGATTCAAAGAAAAACAGGTAAAAGACACTGAAAACCCCTTCCAACTCTAACAAAGCATTTGAGTTTCAGTTTTCAAAGGTGCAATATTTAATAATTTATGTTGAAAAATCTCAGAAATTACCTAAAATTATCAACAGAGAGTGAAAATGCGCTAATGTTATATTAGAGACATTTATGTATTGTGTTGCAGAGATATCTACTTGAGTTAGCATGCTAACAAGCTAGCTCAGGCCTGCCCCACTCCAAAGCTCCTGTGCTTGAGATTTTACCCCTAAGCTAAAGGCAGATTTTGTGGTGAAACAACAGAAGAATTACAGACCTTGCCATGTAATCAAGAATTACATGGCAGCTATTCGTACCTTGTGAGGACAGACCTTGGACAGCTTGCCGGCGGTGAGGTGTGTCGGGGGCTGTGGGGCCGTGGGGAGGCCACTATGAACAAGTGTGTACAGGGAGATCAGGGAGGCCAGCAGCTCATTCTAACACGGGAGGAGACCGAGGAGGATTTGATTAAAACAGTCACCCATGAAGACATGAGCACACCAAAGAGAGCAGAGATGAGATGAACATAGACTCAGAGCGAGGAACAAGGAAACCACTTTTCTGAACTTGCTGAAATACCCTTGAGCAAGACATTAAAGTCTTACCAGTCCCAGGGTGCAAGGGAAGAGGGGCAGTTTCCTCTACTTTGGACCGAGAACTTCTCACATGATTAGTGTATCAACTCAAACAGTAACACTTGTATCCTAGTCGTATTTTACAGTAAACGTGTTTGCTTCCAGTCATGAGCTATATGTGAGCATGATGAGCCCACAGCCACAGTTTTCTCTTCCCTAATCTGTTTCTCTCTCTCGCACACACACGCACGCACGCACACACACACACGCACACACGCACGCACGCACACACGCACACACTACCTTGGGGATGTCCGGGGTGATGCTCGCCCCGCATTGGTCCAGCATTGTCCTCAGCTCTTCCTCACTGTGATCTTCAATCTTGTCAAGTCTGAGCTGACCGTCATGGATGAGACGTACCAAAACCGATGGATCTCCTAAAAAGGGGTGAATTTAGACCACATAAGCCATCAATCACAAAATAAATTTAGAGGGACATGTCAACCCCGTAGATTTTTTGTCCCTCTAACCTGTGATGCCATTTATCTATCTGGACTGTTTTGGTGTGAGCTGCCTGGCTATACAGATGTCTTCTTTCTCTTGCATTTAATGGACACGCATCTAGTCATGCATGAAAGGCTCGTGCTGCATCACAGGATGTCAACATTAATAGTGTCCTCATAAACTGTGCGGTAAGTTTAGCTAGCTTAATTAACTATAATATAACAATATTTTTTACGTATTTTTTTGCTTTTACATCTTCGAATTAAAAAGGTCCAAAAAAACAAACAGATACAGATCACTGAACATCAAAGTCAAAGTAATAAACACCTGAATTAATAAATACATCTGGAACCTGACATCAAACTAGCTGTAAGTCTAGACTGGAGCATTTTTAAAGAAAAAAAAAACCTCAAGGTCAGTAAGGCGGGGCTGCAGTCGAGTCGAGTTCCACCAATAGCAATAGCTGTAAAACATCCTATTGGTGCAAATAAATGGGCCGAATCTTCAGTTTCAACATGGAACTGCTGTTGGCAAGGGGCTGTGGTTAATCTTGACTAACCAGGTCATGAATTCTGGAAAGAGATACTGCTGTGAAGTTTTATGAATGTATTTTTTTGCCACAAGCAGAGTGCCATCTAGTTCCATTGTAGTCAAGAGAAAGGAGATGTCTATATGGCTCCACAGCTCAACTCACACCAAAATAATCAAGTAGATAAACAGCACTAGAAGTAAGAGGAAAAATATGTATAGATATTTAGATTTTTAGGTAAACTGGCACCCCGAGAAGAAATTCAGGATTCTCATATTTATAAAATTAATGAAGGAATAATACAATCTCAGTAATATTTATTAATAATAATAATATTTATTTTCCATAACTCAATAAACAAGCTGTTCAAAGGAAAATAATGTCCACAGAGCACTGTTTAAAGCTAGGAAGGTGGCACGGTCCGCCAAATATAAAAGTTTGAGTTTGTTTCGGCATTAAAAATAATGTTCTCTACTGATTAAAATGTCTTCCTCAAAACGACATGGAGCAGCTTTTAAAAAAGGTCAGTCAGTCAAAAGATTAAAGCATGTAAAGGGAAGAAACTGATCTGTAGAACCAGGTACCTGAGGGCTGAGGTGGGTGTGACAACACCTTGTCCTTCTCCGTGTTGATAACGGTGGGACTCCTCATAAGTGGGGGGATGAAGGGAGCAATGATAGAAGCATCCACCCGTGTGATGGGGATGTCAGTGGGGAAAGTCGCTTGCTCGATAGCCTCGCTTTCCATGGTGAGCCAGAAGTCATCCATGTGCACCTCGTCGGAGACTGAGAACTCGGGCCACGTGAACTGTGGACAGAGAGCGTGTCAGTGTTACCATGTGGACACCACACAAACACACACCTGTCATGCTTGATTTCTCTGTGTTTTACATGTGGTACAGAACTGTGTGGTTCTGTCAATCTTTCAAGCTCTTTGAATGTTATCTTGATTTGTAGGCTTTAATGTAACAGTGATTCGCTCTTTCACCTCCACATTCTTCAGCTCCAGCACGTTGTTTGTGTGTCTCTGTGCAATCTCCAGCTTGGGTGCAACACCACAAATGCCGCAGATCATATCGTTGTAATCGCGCACTGTCAGACACTCGAAGGCCCAGTAGCCACTCAGGAGGAGCTCGTGGATTTGAGATAACTCATCTGGGCTAAGCGTGTGCACTGATTCAAAGAAGAAGACACATTAAGAAATGTCGTAGAAAATATACTGTAAGAGAGAGAAGACAGAAAAATGGAAAAGATCACACTGCAACTAAGAGTTAAGGAATCTGGTATTTACCAGGGTGGTTGGGGACGTGGTCTAATACGTTCCTGACTGCCTGAGAGGGGGGATGACCCAGTTTGATACTGGCTCTGACCTTCAGAAACAGGTCCATACTAACCAGCAGTCTGTTCCCAATGTTGAACAAGCCTGTCAAAAAGAAGAACCACACAATTCATGGAGGAAGCTGGCTGCCGGCCATACCACAGTTTTTTTTTTTAAATCATTGCTGTTACCATGAATACAGGAGCAAAATATTGTCTGAATGTGGTCTTAAGGCCCTAAATGATAAAAACAACTGCGTGAGAAGCAGCCAAGAACTGCTTACTGTTGATTATACCAAGCAACAGAGGGTTTCTGTTAAAACACTAGATAGATAAATTATAATAACAATGATGGTTTTTGCATTTTGATATAAAACTGTGACATAATGATGTGTCTGTTTGTCCCATTAAGAAGCTAAATATCAGAGTTAGCTGGGCTTCTTGATAACTATTGGACTGGTATTCATCAACATCCCCAAAAAAACATGTAACATAACTTGAAGACACGGTTCCTGTACATGGGTCTGAGCGGGTCGAGCAGTGGAAAATATGTGACAAATGAATTCTGCATGAAAAAGTAGGACAAGCACAATTTCCTTGAAGTGTAGATTTTGTATGCTATGCAGATAATTTAGGCTCATGGCACGCTCTTTTGGCCACTCTGTAAAACACTGACTGCAACTAAGGAAACGTTTAAATAGCAACATTTGGTAAATGCACTCTAAAAATTGCAGAAGTGTCCACCTCGGAGAAATCAGTGTATGTAATGCCCCTTTCAAATATCAACAATTGCATAGATAGATAGATAGATAGATATATGCTCTAACAAGTTATAGAAGAAACTGTCTCAAATATCACTGCAACTAGCAAAATCTAGTAACAGTTGTATTTCACATATGTTAAATACATTTCTAAATATCTGAAATTACATTCTTATTAGTTAAAATTATGAGCTGACATTTCAGTAACTTAAATTTGATGGCTCAGAACTAAATTTTAGGATCTATCTACAGTGAGCCACTAGTAACGACTGAATTTTTGATACCAATAATTAACAGTTTTGACTGGTAAAAAATGTGTTGTAGATTATTATCAATGCAATTTTTGCTATTGCAATTATTATTAGGTTGATATGGAATTAAAGCATTTCATACTTGAATTACAGACACCTGCACTTGAGTTTGAATAGATGTCAATGGTAAAAATTGACTAGTTAAATGATTACAGATACCTGCAATCAACATTTCCACTAGAAGGAAATGTAATTTTGATATCCAGATCATAGATGTTTTTATTTACAATTACCCCCAACTTAAATGACATTATGGATGTGTTGTTAATCTAACTAGTTAAAAAATGGTTCTACAATGAAGCAAGTGTACAAACTGTTATGAGTGGTGCTGTTTACCTGGATGCAGGTCAGTGAAGCTGTGCAGAGCCAGACACTGAACGTTGAGACACACTTTAAGCTGGAGAGAGGCGGTCTGGATGAGCGTCTCAGTGAGCAGCCAGCAGTCCTCTTGACCTGCAACAGTACTGGCACACATGACACATATTAGAGAACAGGACATCAACATGATATGACAGAATAACCAGACACACAATAGAAATAAAAAACATTAGCCCACCTCCGCTCCACCTTGTCATCCCACTACCCGTCCTCTCACCTCTGACCTCCTTTGAAGAGCGGATAGTTGCACAGTCCGCAGTGAGTTGCTGCCGATTCATAGAACTGAGGCCAACCGGACTCAACCAGCGTCTCTGTCTCGTCGTTGCCATCCTGCTCCTGGTCGGCTGTCTGAACGAGGACGATCTGCAGACTGTTTAGCTCCTGGATGAGGCTCAACGTTTCCTGGAGCTCGGTCTCGCTCTCAGGAATCTGCAGGGAACGTTGCAGCAACTGTAGGGTGTTTTGACGCTGGATGTCCTTCTGAGCAGGACTCAGGGGCTGGTACGGATCGAGCAAAGTCACAGACTGCGAAACGAGAAAAAAAAGAAATGATAAGAGCAATTTATCCATATTATATGATGAGAGGTTAGCTTTAATAATTACTAAAGTGAAAGTGATTGATTGCTACAGTGATGAGAAGGAGAAAATGTGGATGTGGGCTTGTTCCTAAGTTTCTGCTGCATTAAATTAATTCCTGCAATGAACAGACTTTCAAATTGCTGCTACATCTTTATGAAAACAGACCTACACCAATTCTGCTAATTCAAAAGCAGTACAGAGAAAGCGGAAAAGAGAAATGACTTGACATCAAAGGCCTTGTCATTAGTCTTACGTCAAGATTTATGACTGCTAAAGAGCCACTTGGGGATCTGAGACTGGCTGGAGACTCATTAAAAAAGGGTCAAGAGGTGAGAGATGCAGCTGGAAACTAATCCTACAGCATCTACACTTAGGAAGAATCTGGAGGAGGTAAAAGCTTTCACCTTTGTTTCCTTGGCGTTCTTCTGGGTCAGCTCACAGCCACATTTAGGGCACATGGCAGGTTTGTGTCTGTTTTTGTACATGTAGTCACAGGACGGATTTTTACAGCGGCCCCTTCCTCGTGCTGTAGACAGTCCCAAATCCTAATAGAATTATAAACAGGGCAAGATTAACCATAAATCAGGTATTTCGGAAAAGTCTAATTTGATGAAAATTTGTGCAGAACAAAGAAGTATACTGACAAAGCTGGAGACAGTGTGTTGTTGTTGTTGTTGTTTTAAAGGCACGAATGACAGGACATTCATTCTCCTGTCATCCAGTGAAGACACAAGCTGGCTTCCGTCTGCTGGGACAGCAGAATCCTGCAGAGAGACATGCTGGAAGTGAGGGTGATGGATCAAATCTGCATCTCTGCTGTTTCCATTAGTGTGTGTTTGTGTGGTCCAACCTGCTTGGCTGAGGTCGTCGGGACTGTCTGGCCGAGCTGCTTTAAAGTGTTGGGTTTGAGACCTGAGAAACTCTCTCGAGGAGCTGTGGTTAGAAAACGACCACATCACAACATCAGAGAGCAGAAACCTCAGACAGTAACTAATAGAAACATATCACTTCCTCTCTCTGAAATAAAGGTGGTCAATAATAATAAGCACAGAAAAAAAACACACAACTGTATCCAAACTACTGACTGAAAGATTAATAAAGCATAGTAAGAACTCAAATCAAATGATGCACGGTACCAGAAGATGATTTATTGTTGCTTGCACTTTGTGATGTTCCTTTCTCAGGTGGGACAGTTACTATCTGGAGCAAAGTACGGCCTGGACACACAGACACAAGCCAATCTGTGAATCCATATAGTGACAGCTTATTTTGACAACAGATGACTGCCTGTGTGCTGTGTGTTATAGCTCACCTGTGGTGTAGTAGGCAGGAAGGATGGGTCTCACAGGCCTCTTATGAACAGCAAAGTTTATTCTGTCTCGACCCTGGACTGTCGCGCCCTTGAGGCAGTCTTTAAACTGTCTGCTCCATGATAGAAGTGAGATACACAGTACACACTATAACCAAAATGTCACATTGTATGTTTCAATTGATTTGTGCCGGTTTCTGGTACCGATATGTGCACATATTGTTTTCCATGTAACTGCAGAGAACTTCAAGTCCCTCTTATAGTGGAATTAACATATAACCATGTTTACTGTTATTGTGATGGCCCACTTGCAGATGCAGACATGAAGAGCTTTGCGAAATGACAGAAATGTCAGGCTGATGTAAACATGTCATCTGAAAGACTCTATTGTAGGGCTTGACTAATATATTTTATGGACAATATTATTGTCAGATTTTGGCCATAGATATTATATTGGCTCATAGATATATCACTATCTGCACATATTACCCTGATATGAAGTTTATTGTTTTGGGCTGATGTCACTCTGGACAATAAAAGTTTATTGTTAAACTCTAAAATATTCCGCCTTCATTACAAACGTCCCTTTGTCCCAAGTGTTTGACTGATGTTGATCGACTGATGTTTATATATACATTCTGTGATTGTAACAATAATGGCTGACTGAATTTCTTTACACATTAAGATTAGCTCTGGCCCCAAAACTCCAGTAATGGTCAGGTTCTGTTCTACTGGATATACTGTACTTGAAATAACCATTAAAACACCAATCGGGAAACTGTGTTTTTGGTGTAAAGCACAGTTTTCACTCAACTGTCACTGGGGTCCAGGTTGCAAACAGAACATGCTTAATATTCAAATGTGGGCTGAATGTACAGCAAATCTTTGTGGATACTCACTTTGTCTGTTCCTGCTCCTTGGTGCTGCTGCCCTCTGGTGGCTGTCCAGCTGCAGCTGTGCGCTGCTTCCTGGAGCACCGCTGAACTTCTTTTTTGCCCCCGGTGGTGTTTGTTTTACCAACATCATTTCCCTCCTGAGCTGTGGGAGGTGTGGGTTGGCAGCTTTCGTTAGGTTTGGTTTCAGTTTTCTGTGGCTTGGATGCAGCTCCCTTCTCTTGTGTCTTCTTTGCCTGAGATATAAACAAAGGCAAGGTTACCTGACTTGAACCGCAGGTCAAAACAAGAAATGGGAATATCTGCATCACTTACACCTGGATGTTCACAAAAGATTCAACATCCCTGATATTGCTTGACACTTACAGCGGGTATCCATTTTCCACCCAGGTGGCTCCCACATTCAGGGCATGTGGGTGGCTTGTGGCGGGTGACATAAACAAATGAACATCCAGGATTTAGACACCTCCCTCGACCTCTCCTGGTGTAGGTCTTCACTGACTGCCAAACAGAGGAAAACAAGGAGGTTCATGCCTCTCAACTGCTATTACCACCTCCAATCATCAGATATCATACATTTAAGTAAAGACATTCCTGATTGTCTTTCTCTGCATTCAGACCATTTGCTTGCCAATTTCAGTGCTGACATTTATATGGTGGATGATTAATATGGCTGCTTACCATTTTATATGAAGGTTTGGCACTTTGTTCCATGCTGGCTCCTACAGAGACCATCATCACTGGGCCCACAGAGCTGACACCTGCCAAAGACTTGGACTCCAGCAGGTTCTGAAGTGAGGAAAATAATTCAGCATTAGTTAAAACACTTTTTGTGACTAAAATAATGCTCATGGGTAGAACACTTTTATCTCACCTGAGTGGGTATGATAGTAACCACCTGTGCAGTTTCACCCTGTAACTGCTGAACCAACGGTCCACCATAACCACCACCAACAAATCTTGCTTCATTTCCTTTAAGCGTGACCTCACTGGCCGTAAGGTTGGCGGAGCCCTGTGAGGCGTGGGCATCAATGGTAGTCAAGGCTTTGGATGAGACAGAGGAGGAAGAGGAGTGTGTGATTCCTTGGGGGTCCGTTGGTTGAGACGACACTGCTGTTTCCTCCGCTATGCCATCAACAACAACATGCTGTTCGGGCAGTTCCACCTCAGCGGCCAGCCCAAGAGGTGTGAACTGAGGCCCCTGGGTGAGAGAGACAGAAGGCAGGCCTCCCTCTATCGCAGAGTCCAGAGAGTCCAAGCTCACCTCTGACTGAGAGCCACCCGGCTGGTGGTTTGACAAGCAGCCTTTAGACAAGAAAAAGTAACTGGCTCTGGGGAGGATTTTGCGGAAGCCTGGCAAGTCTTTGGAGGGGCTGAGGGACGGCTGAGGGAAAAGCACAATCAAGAAAATTGTTCATGTCCGTCCACAGTATCACTTTGACAAGTGAATTAGGCAACTGCCAAGCAGGAAAAGGGTACTGCATCTCTGCTGTGACACTTGATGCTAATTGGTCACTTCATTCTGACTTTATCGGTAGTTACATGAGCCAAATGTATTCATTACAAATGAAATCAATCCAGTTGACTACATGAGTTCTCTGCAGTAAGTAATCATAAAGAAGGGCTCTGATATACTAAACAGCTATAATGAAGCACTCCATCATGGACAAACCTTTTAAAAAGATTGGCTTTGTTGACTGCTTGGCACTGTTGTTAATTTACTTTACTGCAGCAGGTTCTTCTGACACAACACTTTTTTCAGAACATGCATCACTTTTCCTGTATTTATTAAAATTAATTTAACAGGAATAATCAAATTGATAAGTTTATCAAACTGATATTGTACTTCAATTGAGTCATAAATTGTTTCAAGTTAATTGTGGCATCAACCATTATTCAGATTCTCCTGGAAAAAAAAAAAATCAATAAACTCACAAGAGCTGAGAATGGAAAAATATCTGAATAACCATTTTGTGCACCGTCAAATTTCCTTCAGAACAGGCCAATTTATTCCTGTGTTTTTGACATGGTGAAGTTTTGTTCTGCGTATCAGTAAAACAAAGGTTCAGCAGATGTACAGATGTACTGGTTTACTCATGCATATATACATATAACTTGAGGATGTAGCTTACTGTGTTACTGTCTACGCCCTCTTTCTCAGACTTGGACTTCTCCAGATAGTAGGCTTTCTCCGCCACGCTGAGTCTCTTCCAGCTCTCACTGATACGCTTGTTGATCTCAGACTGTGGCAGATTAGGGATTTCCTGCTGCATCATCTGGTGAACATCAAAGTAATAGAGCAGGAAGGCAGACCTAAGACAAACAGATCCCACATCTACAATCAGTACAAGACAATGGAGAGAGACATTTCTGATTTCTCCACAGCTAAGACACAGCAAAAGTTATTTTGGACTATGTACATTACCTCGGCCTCTTTGGCTTCTCAACACTGTCTTCTTGAGCTTTGCTCTTCCTCTTTTTAGGGGTTGTCACCTTCATTTGATTGTAGCAGCTCTCCACCTCCTCAGTCACTTTCACAACGTCGAACACCTCTGCTCTCTCCATGATTTTCAAAGAATCTGGACCCAACACAAAAACGGAATGATGTTAGTCAGACCGTCCATATTTGAACGTTCACAAAAGCAGAATTCATATCAAATCAGATTCGTTTTAGTTAGAATGTGAACATTAAAGTGTCATTATATAGAAATTGTCTCAATGTCTGAGGGCCACAATACTGCTGTAAACACAAATCTCACGTCTGTAACAGTTTGACAGATATAATGGAGGGGCTAACTACAAAGAACACTCTTTACATTATAACAATGTTATGTGTTGACAACATGTATGTTGATGTAAACATGTATGTGACACGGTGATCCGACCCTCTCACTTAAGTTACATAGAGCAGAAATAAGTGATGGGGGCGGAGTGGCTGACACACAGACACCTTTCACACTGTTAAAAGACACTGTACCATCACAATGATATAGCAGCCGTGATTTTCAGGAAAATAAACGGCATAATGCTGCTTTAAATGTATATCGCACTGTGTAACAGTGAGCTTTTAACAAACCATTTTGAAACTGTACAATGTTTTAATAGTAGGCCGTGGCTGTCAGTCGGACAGTGCAGTGCAGAGGAGGTTTATTATAGCTCCGTATCTCAACTGACCAGAGGCAAACACAGGTACTTTGTCTAATAAAAGAAACAGAAAGTAGGACAGTGTGACGACGAGTTGGAACTTCATGCAGACAGAATAACTCTACAGTGTCCGCGTCCACATAAAACACCACGAGAGCTCGTCCTGCACAAGGCAGTGAGTGTGACTAATAAAGCGCTGGCATGTTAAAAACACTGGCCCTTCCATGCTTTAAAAGTAGGTTTAATGGCGTGTGTTTATACTGCCTGCACAGCCACTGAGTCATCCAATGAAATGCCGTCTTATTGAAGCCTTACCTACGACGACCCAAGGAGGCGACAATCTGCTCTGAACACCCTTTAGAAATCGCCGAATTTGTCAGGCGTTGTGCCGACGACAAATTGAAGCTGAAATATGTCTTTGCGTCATATCAAATCGATCAAAAACTGATTTGCCATGCATAAATGTCTGTAAAGAAGCTTCGTTTCTCGTCGTCTTGAGGAAAAAAACATGGCGGTTTGTTGCTATGGTCTTTAACCAATCAAATGTCGGAATAGACAAGCGCCGGCCAATCAGGGACGACGTTTTTGACACGTGAAAGTAACGCGTGCGCCTTTGCCTTCGGAGAGTGAACATTGCAGCCACACACAGGCGCCGTTTACACAGTGAAGCGACCCCAAGTATGAAAATACATTAGTGGTAGGCCAAGGAGAATCAGTGGGTGTGTGGTCTAAAGCAAGTCCATAAAATACAATAAAAAAAATCTGTTTATTAAACTAAAAGATGATAAAATGAGGTACGGATTACGGAAGCACTAAAGGGCCGACAGATAAATAAACAAAACACAAATAAAGACATTAAATGATGCATACTCATTCATGGTCTAGTGTAGTTACATACGGGAATGAGAGGCCTTTTGTTAGTGAGATTAAATGTAACACTTTGCAAACATAATAATGATCTGACAGTATACTGTACTGCCGTAATACCTTAAACCAAACGCAAACACGAAAGTAAAATCAGTAATTATGAGTAATAACAGCATGCCAGAATCTTAGAAAAAGTACCATAAAGGGCAGTGGACATCAGAAGGAATATAATACATATTACATCATTTTTGTTAATTTGTTTATTTTGTATGTGAGTGGTAACAGCTATTTTTGATGCTATCACAATGAGAGTCGGCACTCGGCAGGGCGAAAAGTAGTGCAAATTAATAGGATAAGGATTTTTTTTGCACAGAAACACAGAACAAGAAGGGATAGCTTCTACAACAGATACAGTGCTGTATTCTGTGACTAAAAATGAACTAAATTCACTGTAACCCTTGTGAGAGAGGTTATCAAGGCCTAATTAGCCGATCCACCAAAACAGTTTGTTAACTCACACTTTATGCGAAAACAGATACAGCACACTGTATCTCCTTGAATATTTCTGCTCGGTTATCCTTGATATATCAAGTACTGGTGTGACTATGACAATTCATTCTTCTTGAGAAAGAGGTTTTCATTTGAGCCCTCGGTGCTGCCTTACAGAAAAGGTGAATACTTAAAAGGGAAAAACACAGTGTTAAAGAAACATAGAAATGGTTAAGGGTATTTAAAAACAAACAAACAAACAAAAAACACTATTTGGGTTATATGCCTCAATGAGCTTCCCCCAAGCTCCAACCATATCTTTTTGTTTACTGTCGGTTGCCTTAAATAACCTGGAAGACAAGAGAGGGGCTTTATGTCTATTCTATATAGGATTTACCTCCCCAGACCAAACTAATCGAGCTGAAACGAACAACGAGTGGCTCAGGCTTGTGAGCCGAACACCGAGCACCGCACTGAGCAAAAATGGCGGATGACAAGGTGAGTGAGTTCCTGTGCTCTGAATTTAAATGTATTAATTTCACGTGTTTCGTCAGATGACAGTAACTTCTAGAGGAGGACGGATAAACGGTCCGCCTCAGCAGTGGTCTGCTGTGAAATAGAGTCAACGGGACCGTAATGACTTCTAAATTAAATTGATGTATCCTTGAGCTGGCTAAGTTATGTAGCCACTCATTTAGCTAACGAGCAAACTTTGAGGGAACTGGCTGTTTTTGTACGAGGGCAGCTCTTCATGGGAACTTTTAGCAACTATAAGTCAACTTTAGGCGATATTGTACAGCGAGTTTAGCTGCTCTCGGTTAACACTGAGTTCCCACGCCGCGTTTTCTAGTACTAACGTGTATTTGTCCTGATTTTTAGGATCCACTGAAACAGTTGAGAGATCTGACGCAGCTCAGAAATCAGTTGGAGGAAATCCAGAAGCGAGTAGAGAACGAAGTTTCAGTGGGAATTCCTCAGGTAAGTTGTTATCGATAATTGACCACACGAGTAGAACAAGTTGTGTTCAGCTGCTTTTAATGTGCTTTCGTCTCGTCTCGCCACCAGTGGATTGTTTCAGATGTATTTTCTATGATTTAAGTCATTCCAATGTCAAATAAGTGCACATATATAGAGAACCATTTGCCCTTCTTTCAGCTTTTGTATTATTTAACCAGAATGCATTTCTCTTCACTGAATGTAATGAAATGTAAACAACAGTTTAGATATCTTTGTCTCTTCCCTTGCCCTTTGATACAGTCACTTAGAAATGTAGTGGATAAACTAGTCTAAGTATCACTATAGTTTGATTTTATCAGAGTTACGTTGTGTGAGATTTGTGTCGTTACAGTCTAGTGTATCTCTTCATTTCAAAGTTGTAGTCCTGCTAGTAATAACCTTTTTACTAAATCAATCTGCAATGGAGATATTTAAAAAAAATCTGTAACTTTAATTGAAGCAGATCAGCCCCCCATCTTGTACTGTAAATATGTTCAACTTGGCGTTCCACATGATTTCACTGAGCTGGGACTGTGCTGAAAACTCTCCTGTGTGTTTGTTCTGCTCTTACAGGGAGGCTCAGTTTTGGGATCTCCGTTTCTGAAGGGTGTTCTGGCCGGCTATGTGGTGGCCAAACTACGCTCCTCTGCCATCGTCGGAGTGCTGCTGGGAACAATCACTGGCATTTATGCAGCACAGAACTATGCCGTGCCCAACATCGAAAGGACCGTGAAAGAGTATATGAACAACTTGAAAAAAGGTCCAAAGTAACTTGGCCTGACTGCTGCTCGTGCCGGTGGCGTAACGGGCTCAAGAGGAAGAAATTTTGTCGAAGCTGCTGGCTTCTCAGTGGCTCATGAAGGATCAGCCGGCAAGATTTCTGTGTAGACTGGACTATGATATAACTGGAATTTCGTTTGGAACTTAAAGTAAAGTTGTTGTTCTTTTTATCTGCATTTGTGTTTCAGTTTCAGTTAAATACGGCTGTGTTTCATTTTCCACTTTATCTGTTTAATGTCAACAAGAGTTTGTGCCTGCGAAGTTTTAACATTCAGTCCATCACATTTCATTACCTGGCTTAGTATTTCTGCCTGGAGCAGATATCTGAGCCAGTTAAATTTTGAATCATTCATGTTTAAAACAGGTGCTTGTTCAGCAAACATTTCCTCCACCTCTTTATTGTTTATTGACTAAGCATCTATTTAAAGAGTTATAGAGAGAGTGGTGCATCCAAGTATTTTATCGTGAATATTTAAGTCGTTGAGATTTATAGCTGTTGAGTTTAAAACAGCCAGAATGTGAGGGCTTTTTTGCGCAGTGGATAGTACTCAGATTTGTTAGAAATTGTGTATTTTGCATCATTGAGGATGATTGTCATCCAGAACGTGGGGCCCAGCTCCCCTGCGAGGATCAGGAGACAGTGGGTGAGAAGGATTCAGTGGGGTGTCCTCTTTGGGCTGATGGTCCTCATTTATGGCTCTCACGCACCGCTCATCACTCTCACCAAGGTGGATGGTCAAATCCCTTTCAACCCCTCGTCATGTGTTGTCATGATCGAGTTAGCCAAACTCCTGATTTCTCTGGCGACTCTCGTTCTAACTGGAGGCACCTCCGCCTTACTTGCCCCTCCATCTCTTGTCCTTGTGGCCCCCTATGCTGTCCCTGCCATACTGTACGCCCTCAACAACAACCTGGTGGTTTTCATGCAGGCCTACATGGACCCAAGTTCATACCAAGTCCTGTCTAACTTAAAAATTGCCTCCACTGCTCTGCTGTACTCCCTCTGCCTGGGCAAGAGGCTCCGGCCTGCTCAGTGGTTCGCTCTGGGACTTCTTATGTGTGCAGGCGTGTGCCACACCTACAGCAGCCTGGATCTAGGAGACCCTGAGAGGGCTGAAGCCGAGGAAGGTCCCAGGCTTTATATCACAGCATGGGGTCTTTTCCTTGTGCTGGTGTACTGCTTTGTTTCAGGCCTGGCAGCGGTGTACACAGAGAGGGTGCTGAAGAGCCAGAAGCTACCCCTCAGCTTGCAGAATCTCTACCTCTATGTGTTTGGCGTGGCCATCAATGGACTCTCCTCCTTCTCCTCTGCAGGGAGTGAAAAGAGCTTTCTGGAGGGATACTCTGGGGTGGTTTGGCTCATTATCGCCGGGCAGGCAGCTAACGGACTCCTGATGTCCGTGGTGCTCAAACATGGCAGCGGGATCACCAGACTGTTTGTCATTTCCTGCTCCATGCTGGTTAATGCTCTCATGTCTTGGGCCATCTTAGGGCTGCAGCTCACACCTTTTTTCCTCCTTCCCGTTTCCATGATTGGACTGGCAGCTTACCTTTATTACAGATAACAGGGTCTCCAACAAACAAACCACACAGCCCACAGAAGCCCAAAAATAACTCGACTCATTACAGTCCACCGACAGTACAACCTCTGTGATCTAGTTTTAAAGTTTCAGATGTGATTATTTTTCTTCTGCCTTTCTGTTTATCTGCCTTCTCACTTTGACATCCAGAACTCAACACATGTATTTTCATTGGTAACTAATAATGTCAGCTGATGCCAAATGTGTCAATTTAAAACCAGTTGCCAAAACAAATGTTGTCAATGAATGTTCATGCAAACCACAGATATTGACATTCTGTGATTCTTTATGCTTAATTATATGTTGTTGACATCACTGCGCTAAAAGTCTGGTTGGGTTTAGGCACAAAAACCATGTTGTTAGGAATAGATCGTGTTTTAGCTCAACAGGTTCACAAACAGAAAATATACCAGATTTTCAGCGGCAGTTTTGTTGCCACTAAAAGTACCATCCCACATGAAACTGATTGTTGATATGATAGCTTAGCTTGGTATGAAGCGTACAAATTTAACAGGTCCATGGTTTGCATTAATGTACAATGGCAACATTTTATTCTGGCGATTGAGCTGCATAATTTACATCACTTATTTAGTTTGACTTATAGTTCTGTTACACTGTTGCAAGTAAATTGAAATAAAAATGCAGGTCTGGATTATGATATCTTCAGGGGAACATTCCTGAAGAATGCTGCTATTGTCATCTTTTGTTTTGAATTTTCTGCCAAGAACAATGTCAAAGATAATATCAGAGTGTTATACAAGTGTGTTAATGGAAACCAATAAACTGTCAAAAACGGTTTATTTCTTGTGATTTACATGAGGCATACTGATTCATAAACATTGTTTAGTTTTATATTCATTGTTGTTGGGATAAAGTTCCAGCCTTGAGATCGCCTCGTGCGGCTAGAGAATCCTTTAACTCTCCCAGCGCTGTGAAAAGAGAAAGCAGAATGGTTTAAATGCCAGCGGGAGGGAGAATCATCTCTTAGTGCTCCTGTCACATTTAACCTCAGACGTTAGATCTGTAATAAAAACAGCCAGTCCGGCAGAGGTAAGGCAACATGCGCTGACCTTTACGGAGCTGTTTGTTGTCAGCCTGCAGCTGCTGGTTCTGGGCAGACAGGTAGACGGCATCCTGCACAGCTTCCAGCAGCACGCTCCTGTATCTGCCCTCTGACATCTTCCTCTGCTCCTCACTTACCTGACGAAACGCTCTGAACACCTACAGGAGACAGCAATGGAACAGATAATGGCAAAAAAAAAAAAAAACAACCTAGGGGTGATGCAGGTAGGAGCTCAAGATGCTAATTTATGTAAACATCTGATCAAACAGCTGCAGTTTAACTAAACAAACTGATGATAATAGAATAAATGTCTTCTTTAATTAAATTTTTAGTTTTTAATCACTTTTTTGTATCAGGCATCTGGTTAAAAATACTTCTTCATCTCGTTTGTAGAATATGCCTGATGGAGCTGTTTTAAAGTCATATGTCTAAATCAAAACATACAGTTTGTAGATTTATTCTTTGTGTGTTTATTCTTTGTCCAATATAGAGCACAAGTACGTCTATTATTCCCCTTTGGCACTCACAGCGTTACACCAGTAACTGGGGCCTCACACACAAGTCATTGTCATAACTGTCATTCATTGTATCCAACACTGTAAATTCTGCGGTACATTAAAGGTGCAATATGTGGGTTAAGTTCAGTTAAAAAGTTCAATCACTAACAAAAATTATCAACAGAATTTGAGTAAAATACTGCTTCGTTCGTGTACTATATTCTTACAATATGTCCTAAAATAGTAGTAAAGGTAGCATTAAATAAATGAAAAATGTGCTGATAATTTGAATCAGTGTTCTCTGACTGATCCAACCAATCTTTACCTGCAGGCTCTCCTCTCTTAAACAGTGCAGCTCTGCTTGGTGTCTGTGATATTGATCCTGCAGGTCTCTCTCAGCCTGCTGGGCCTCAGCGCGCAGGGCCTCCATCTGCAGCACCAGGACCTGCCGCTCTCTGCTCAGCACCAGCAGCTCTCTCTGGGGGCCTTCTGTCTAGTGGGAGGAACGGATGAATCCGTAAAAAAAAAAAAAAAAAATGCAGGGAAATCAGAGAATTAAGTTGCAAATGCAGTGGTTTTCCGCTGCCCACCATAAATCTAGCCTTGCATTAATTTGAACTGACTCAGCATCCTCGGCTAAGATAGATCGCAAACTGAATAATGTTAAACAACAGTGCATCTCATTATCTCACCGGCTCCTGTGCCAAGTCTCTCTCCATCTTCTCCACCTCCTCCTGAATTAATCTCCCACGGTCCTCCTGAAGTTGCCTCCTCCGCTCCTGGGCTTTGCTGTACTCCAACTGAGACTGAGCATTGAATTGGCAGAGTAAATATCTCAGTGTGGCTTGCCCACTCTCACACAAGTGTATTCTTATTCATGTGTCTAAGAGGGTATTCACAAATACTATGTAAATACGTTATCCGATCAGATGTATAGGTGTGCAATGTTATATCTGTAACGACAGGAGTTCGATGGAGCGTGTTACTTGTTGACAGAGGTCAGATTTCTTCGGAGTGGCTCCGTTCTTCATCGTCTCCTCTCTGAGAGCCTCCCTCAGCTGCTGGATTCTTGCCACTCTCTCCTGGACTCTGTTTGCATTCCCTTTGCCCTCTGTGGATATGAGAAACAGACATAATATCATCATTGCAATCCTTAAGAGTTACCACAAATGACTTATAAGCCTACAATGACAAATACAGTGTCACGTCTTACCTCTGATATGTTCCTCCATTTCTTGTTTCAGCTGCTCTTGTAAATGTTTCGTCGTGTATGTGCTCTCTCTGTGATCACTGCTGTGCCAGCTGCTATTTGGGGTTGGACAGTTCTGCCAAATCAGTGCAAAACATGGCAGAAGAACACATTTTTCATAACCTGTTATCACATCGCTCTGAGGAAAAGTGAACAATTCAGGTAGGAACCTGCGTTTTGCCTCTTGTCTTCTTTGACTCTTCCCTCCTCTTCTCCCATGACTGATTCTTCACAATCTGTGAGAGAGATCGGCTGTGAACTCAATTAATCCCTCAACACGAGGTGATGAGCGATCAGGCTCATCCTCTGGATTACCTGCAGGTTTTGGGTGAGCTCGGCCAGTCTGTAGGTGTCCTGAACTTCATCTTCCTCCTGTGTCATCATCCTGGTTCTTATCTCCGTGATGTTATCCCTGATCTCTTGCTCGGTCGCCCTCGGGCACCAGCGATTAGAGGTGGCCTTAGTTACCAAACTTCTTGCTTTCTGGGCCAGAGCTACGGCGGAGTGGGTGTCATCATCTAGAACACCTGAGGGATAAGGGAGTCATCGATATGCTGAAAGGATTCTGGTTAAATTGATGTCAGCGTTGGAGCATTTACCTTGAGGGTGGATGCAGTAGATGAGTGCCGTCTTGCTATTTCCTGTTAAAGCATCACTTAAGAGACAATGGAGGAGTGTATCGCTTGTCGTGCCTTCACGCTGGGTTTGGTCCAGAACCTTCACCAGTGGGTTAACTCTGCAGAGTATTTAATGGAAACGTAATGCACATGATTGTAGTGAGGTGCTGATCACTGGAAGTTGACTTTAGAAAAGAAGTCTTTCACACTCTGGCTTCATATACATTTATCTGATTGTTGATCTAGGAGACGGCCTGAGGGTTGAAACATCATTCAGATAACAGATAATGATGTAATGTATTTGCCAGTACTGCCTGAGAATTCAACACATTTTACTGTTGCAATAATCGAACTGCAACTTCAAAAGTGCCACTGCCAACTGGACTTCACGCGCAGTCAGCAAAATGTTTTTTCCAAAACATCGATACTTATTTTTCTGTTTTCTGAGGTGTGTTCTGAAGCAGTTCCACGTCTACGCACACGCACCAAGTGGACATAAATCTGCTCTGAAATAAAGTTCTTCCATGTCGGAAGCTCTCGAGCATAACCTCGTTTTGTCGGAATGATAAATGCCGTCTTTGTTCTTGACTGGACTCGTCAAATATTCAGTTTTTTCACAGAGGACATTTTGACCAGCCAAAAGCTCTTTGATACACCAGGAACAGTTTATCGCCTTAAAAATGGCTGCAGAGCATGTTGATGGTGGCCAACTTGTCAATGTTATTAATTAACTGTTTGATTGAATTTATATTAATTAGGAAGACATAGATACTCTCTTCACACATTCTGAATGACTGGTGAGAGCTAAATAAATGACAAGGGTATTGATCCAAATATTAAAGGAAACACATTATGCTCATTTTCGGGTTTATAATTGGATTTTGGATTACCTCTAAAATCATTTTGCAAGCATCTGTTTTCTCACCCTGTCAGGGCTGCAGCTCTGTCTGAAACGCTCTGTTTCCGCTCCTGTCTCTTTAAGGCCCCCCCTCCCGAATACCCAGTCTCCTCTGATTGGTCAACTCACACACACCTGAGTCAGCACTGCTTACAACAACAGAGCAGCTGTGCTAAACCAATTCCACTAAGCATAAATTGTGCAAATGTGTGACACGGGGACATAGTGTGATGTCACAAAGTCACAAAATCGAAGGTTAGACTACTGATGAGGCGTTTCAGGGGCGGCATTTTCTGTGGGAGAGACGAGACTCTGCTGGTGAAGGCATTTAGCTTTCAAGATCTTTTACATGCACAGGAAAAAGGAAAGAGAGGAAAAAAAGCATGAAAGGTCTCCTTTAAGTAACATGACTGAGTAGTTTGAACATTAGGATATCATTTCCATGTAATAGATATTTTGCTGCATAGGGGCTTCTAACCGACCCCCTGAGGTCAGCCCTGCTGGCTCCTCCTGCCAAGCTGAACAGCTGCAGTCTGCTGCAGCAGATCTCCGACTCCGCCTGCTCCGGATGAAGTTTCCACTCAACAGCCACCAAGAACAGGAAACTACATCTGAGGGAAACAGACACATACACCACGATCACGTGGACACAATGAACAGAATTCATTCATTCATAAAGCGCAGGAAAGGGGCGACTTTAATGACACACAACCTGGTGAGATAAATCTGCTACGTGACAATCCGATCACTCGTGCGACACTAAGACACTTAGCTCTGGGTGTGATCAGCCATTCCAATTAATCCATCCAGAGAGTAATTCCGTTAATGGATTACACGCCCAGGGTTTATTTGACCGACCTGCTGGAGCTGGAGGCTGGGCTGGCCTTCAGCGTCTCCCTGCATGTTTCATACAAAGTATAGGCTTCCTCTGCCGAGCACACACACACCTCACACACGCCTCCTACAAGACTGAGAGAAAAAAGACAGTTATTTCATTTTTGTATATTTTTTTCATGTTGTTTTTAATCTTATGTTATCTTTTTACAAAAATCTTGTTTCTTAATGTACAAGTGTTACATGCATAATCAAGGTCAAAATCCATTTCTTGTTTATCAAATCTGTCCTGGTACATCAGTGGTCGTCTTCTGGACTCACTTTCCAAGGACAGGGTGTGTCACGAGCCTTGGAGTCTGTCCACCGGGGCTCAGGAGATCCAAAGCACTGCCGTCGGGATAAAACTGACATTGACAAAAAATCAGAAGTTATCCTGCACCACGCTGCGTCT
This sequence comes from Acanthopagrus latus, assembly GCF_904848185.1. NCBI lineage: Eukaryota > Metazoa > Chordata > Actinopteri > Spariformes > Sparidae > Acanthopagrus > Acanthopagrus latus. The sequence goes on along the minus strand of NC_051056.1, from coordinate 19,417,065 downwards.
ACTCTGATTCGTGGCTATGCTATTAAAGAGAAGGACAAACCTGAAGGGCAGACACAGAGATGAACGACTCCCCTTTCTCTTGTGACAACACACGACTAAACAGATTTGTCAAGACCTACGACAGAGTGAGGAGCGGGATTAACAGCGAGAACACGTAAAAATCTGTGAATATAAGGTGTAGTTTTTGTTTTGGGGCTCCACCTGTTTGATGATAACACGATCAATCAAGGTGCTAATCTTCTCTGTGGAGGCTCCGCATATCAGCAGAGTTCTGTTATAAGCGATGGATGTGGAGTCATTGAGAGGCTGTAGGAGCTCGGTGTGTAAACTCTGCAGGTTTTATATTCACATTTTTAGTTTTCCAGCATTTTCTTTTCTTTATTACAGGCTGTAAAAAACAGTGTGGCTCAGATGACACAGCTTGTTTGTACCTGAATGTCGTCAACGGTCACGACTTGGTCGAAGGAGAGGGCCTTCGCTTCCTAATTGGAAAAATGTTTTTTTTTTTTGAGTGAGTGACAGCTTTCAGAAGGAAAATGGCTGAATGTTGGTGTCGAAGCAGTGAGTGAATCCAAATGTTTCACCTCATCTTTGCCTGGTTTGTAGTCCACTCCACGTCCTCCTTCGCTAACAACCACACAGTCTTTACCCTCTGCTCATCCCCAGAAAAACAAACAAACAAACATTTAAAACTCAAATCTCCAGCGACAACATAGCAAATTAACACATTTCACAGTTTTGTCCTCGCTTTACCTGGGATCGGCGTGAGGACTAGTCCCACTCTGACGGTTTCAGCTCCCTCACACAGCTGGAAAAACATGCAAAATGGTCAAAGATGATCAAACGGAACAGTAATGTGGATGTAAAAAAAAAAAGAAAAGAAAAGAAGCTACTCACAGGTGCGTTCATGTCCGCAGTGGCCATCCCATGTGCATGTGTAACATAACCACTGGGTCGCCACGGTTTCATTTCACCGCGCTAAATTATTAATGAGTCAGAATCCACTTTCACTGGTCCGGGCGATCAGGCTGAGGTTACCGAGATGGACAGAAAGGTTGCAGCAGAGGTTATCCACGAGCATCTTTATTGTTTTATTTTAGAAGTAGAACAGAAAGAGATCATACTGATGTAATCAATAACAGGTTTATTTGATCATTCAGTTTAAAGCATGCAGATATACATGCAATTTGGTGCCCCACACAGCACACAGTGAGCAACACAGCTGTCGTAAATCCAAGATTTGAAACAATTTGTCAGATGTAATGTCACTGCTTACGAAAAACAAAACTCGTTACAAAATGTCTTGAAAGTAAAGATGTATGTAACACTGATTGCGGAAACAAGTGATTTTCAAGCTCTTAAAAAAGGTGCAATCCAAATCGTGACAGTGTGACAGTGGATTTATCCGTTGATTTATTTTTCTTGTCTTTTTTTTCTCACAAGGGGACCAACTTCTAATAAAGTATCTGTTAAAAGGAGTTAAAAGTTGTAACTAATGACTTCAATTTTGAGTTGCAAGATGGTGAATTCTCTTTGCCGAGTGTTTATCTTTTCTATTTGGTAACGGTTAGTTGTAAATGTTGGAAATCAATTAAACATCCCTCATCATGCAAATTTTCAGGTTCATACTTTTATTTTTAGTGTCTCATAAATGTCCCTTTAAGCCCCCGCCCCTCTTTCCTTAAAAGCCTAGTCTGCTACGATTGGCCAGCTCTTGCAAGCCTGAGCAGGCACACCCTACAGATTTGTCCGCATCAGCTCTTTTGCTGTCTTTGGGAAGCAGACTTTATAATTATGACATCACAAAGTTGCAGAAGTCCGGATGGCTTGTTTAAAGGCACAGCGTCTGAGTACGAGTGTGTTTCTCTGTGGTATTTTTCATGGTATTTATACCACCTAGACCTGCCTTATAGACAAAAGACATGGAAATCTCACTTTCCACTATACGGGAGCTTTAATAGATGCTAAATAAGATGTCAACAAAATTGATTCTCTGCAGCCCTTTGGGAAAGTAAGTGGTCACACAATCCAATCAGTCAGAGGGGTTTTTTCCCAACCTTAGACAAACAGTTTCAGTAACTAATGTATTAATCAATACTAAAGCCATTAGTTAAACTCTCTTTAAAATGTACATTACTGGAACGTGGTCCCCAAACTGTCGGCTGCAAACGTCAGCAAAAACAAATCAGGCCTGACAGTAAACCTACAAAGAGCGTCAAACAGAGAGGAGAGCCGTGGTGATGTCTAGTCCCACCGGTCGGCTTCACACTAGGTCCAAGAGACGAATTCATTATCTCGGTCCCCTGCTGGGCCGTCGGTGACGACGTTCTTCCGTGGTGATGTTGTGTCTCACTTGTCGGCTTCGGCTTCTCACAGGATTCAAGAGACAAATTCATTATCTGCGTCCCCTGCTGGGCCTCTGGCGAGGCACACAGGAACTCTTCAGGGTAGTCCTCGACCGACACGCTGTCCGTGCTGTCCAGGAAGTTGATGGTCTCGCTCAGCGCACAGTCACACCGGTAAGGGTTCCTCCCTGCGTGGAGGACATCAAGCTGCTCCAGCTTGCTCGTATTTACACTCGTGCCGTTTATCAAGAGGGAAAGCAGGTTGCTGTCCACCTTCAGCTGCTTGAGACGAGGCAGGTTATCCAGAGAGGGGAGACGGATCAGGCGGTTATAAGACAAATACAGCTTTTTCAGCGTCTGCAGTGGGCTACTGAACACCTCCAGAGAATTGTAACTCAGGTCGAGTTCTTCCAGAGACGCAGAGAGTAACGAGTGAACCTCGGTGATCCCGGAGTGGGAGAGATTCAGCGTCCTCAGGGGCTTCACCTGGAGGCAGCGCGGGAAGTGGATGATGGAGAAGTTGTTCCGGCTGACGTCGAGCCGGGCGAGGGCAGGGGTGAGACTCAGGGGCGTGCACAGAGGCTGGAGGGAGGTGAGGTTGCTGCCGCTCAGATGAAGAGATTTCAGGGACTTGAATGATAGAGAGGAGCAATGTGAGATATTCTGCAGGCCGGTGTAAGAGACGGGGTTCTCTGACAGGTCCAGATCAGTCAGGTTTTCCACTCTTTGAGCCCAGTCGCAGTCGATCTCAGCCAGGCCAGAACGCACGAGGCCAAGAGACGCCAGGGAGCCGAACAACCAGCGGTGGAGAGGCTGGAAGGACGGCTGGAGGAGAGAGGGATCCACCGCAACGTCTTCCAGGAGAAGGGCTGTAAGTTGAGATGCTTCCCGTAACTCTGGAAGCTGCACTGGCCGGCCAACTTCCAAAGCGGAGGAAATGATATCAATTTCCTTCAATTCATGGGGCAAAAAAGGAATCAATCTCATTATGAATGAAAAGGAGATTGTGACATTGTTAAGAATGAGCTTATTTATCCTCATGGACTGAAGGTAACTCAGATCCAGAGCCGCAGCCATCTCAGAGAATTCCAGTCTGCTGTCTCTCAGCTCCAGCTCCAAAGCGTCCATGCAAATCAGACTTTGCGGGTTGTGGAGGCCCATGATGTCGCACACACAGCGGGTCCAATCTTCGGTAAAAGTGCAAGGAGAAGTGGCCGCTCCTGAAGTGACAGTGAGTCCCAAAAGCAGGAGAAGAATCGGTCTATGATTCAGCTTCATGGTCGGTGGGAGGACTGTCGGCAGCACCTGGAACACAAAAAAGACAAACAATAGAGCCCTGATCTTCATTGTGAGGATTTTTCTTCTAAATATGGTCTGTATCATTGCTTTGTCTCCATTTTTAAATTACGTTAAAAAAAAACCCAACAAATTACATCGATAGAACATGACTCTCACAATAGATGCCTTCAAACACTTACCGTGTAATCAGTGCAGCTGCAGATGTTGAGAATCTGTTGCTGCTCTAACGCCAGTGTCTTTATTAACAACAGACTTCTGTTTTTTTCTGCTACAGGTGATCCCACTTCCCCTCCTTTTGCTCACAGCTCTTCATTAAGAGGAAGACTCATGTCCTAGATTAATACAGTGCTTCCTCAGAGGGTGGCTATTTTCCCCGAATTAATCATTACCATGGAGGAATCAGCACTTCCCCACTGGTCAAAAATGAAGTTGTCAGATAATCCTCCTCCGTACAGAATGCACGCATCTCCAAAATAGGAATTGTGGCTGTTGCTGGAACAGATTTAGTGTTACTTTGTGGGCCGAGACGAGTCTCCTGTTTCTCCTGTATTTTAATGCTACAAATATACAATAATCTTATAGAATGTGACTTGCTGGAGGTTAAACATCCCAACAAAATATGAAGAAGTTAAAATCAGCTTAACCATTTCACTGCAGTGAGTACAGTTACGTTTGATACTTTAATTAAATTAATAACACATACTGCCCTGTCCAAATGGGTCTTGAATCGTCTACCAACCAACTCCACTACATGTTTCGAGGCGATTATTGTACTTTAACCTGACTACATTTATCTGATGACTCTACTCGAATACGAGTTACTTTGCAGATTGCATGTAGTTTAGCTCATTTTCAAACATATTTTGGTTGGCAACCAGATATAAAAAAACACTGATCACGATTATCAGAAAAAAATATGCAAAAAAAATATGCAAAAAAAAAATGAAATTAGCGTTCAGACATATATATATATTCTACTTCTATAGTAATTTTATGACTTAAATTCATGAATTGATAGAAAGATACTTTCGGCACTTCTATATCTAATATCAAAAATATGAAAAACTTGAGGTATAAATTAACTTTACTCAATGACCATTCCTTTGGTTGACTTTCACCACTACTAATTAAAGTAATATTCTAATATGATATCTTTACTTTTACTCAAGTAAGACTCTTAATATGAGGAATGCTTGAGGAGAAGAATGACCTTGTTTAAACGGTCTCTGGCTCTTCTTGATGATCTCAGAACATGTCCGGGGAAAGATCACAAAAATCGTGCACAGGCAGCGGAGAGCGTTGACTTCAGCACGACTGAATCATTACGCTACTGAAACTGCAACGTGTTAAGAGGCCCATGAACAGGAAATGCCTCCAGTCTGAAGCGATCGAGTAAAAAGTGCAATTTAAAGCCACAAACAGAACTTAAGTGTCGATGCATCTAATCAGGTGAAAGTTTATTGAGGCCTTGTTTCGTCTAAAGCTTCAACAGGTATTAGTTCTCAGTGGATCATGTCCCGGGTAGAACATACATATGGAAATTCAAACAGTATTGTTAGAACAACTTTATTAACCCTTCTTACCACAAACACCCAGGTAGGAAAGTCACTTCCTCATACAGTGCGGTCGCACCCTTTAAAAGGTCGGTTCACCCAGGGCACATAATAAAAAAAAAAACATTTTCATGTTTGTGAATGCAGATAAGTTTTCCTTTTGTTTCGCTTGGTTTTTTCATTTGTGGCCCCTCGTGGCACTGAAAAACATCCCGAACCATTAAAGCGGCGACATCTCTTCTGAGAAACTGTGTCCCCTTCTCTCTGAAGGACCCACAGACCTCACTGTGAACAGGTTTCATTGGGAATACTTCCTAACAGACAAAACAATCCCTATGAAAACTCTCCACGGTGTGCTCTGTGGATTATTCGGAGCAACAGGGGACAAGGTTTCTTGAAAGAGTCTGATAACACGTTTAATGTCGTATTTCCATGCTGTACGCGCCACAAACAAACGTACCACAAACTCGTGATGCTGGCAGATGAGAGGGTATCTTAAGACGAGTAACACCTGAACTAACTCCATGTCTTGATACTCGGCGGGGTAAGAGAGAGAAAATGTCATTTGGCTGAACCGACCTTTTAAGCATTCATCACAGATACTCTTGTTTAACACACGTGCTTTAATATAGTTAAGATGATATGAACATCTAGGTTTAAATGTCAATGAGAACACCCCACGATTGTACGGTCTTAAAAAATAAAACAAACATTAAAACTGAAAGTATCAGAAGCAATAAATTGTAACAGGCCGTGATTGATTTGATTTCAAGCAGCCAGCAGGACATTTAAAATCAAGAGAATACATGGAGGAAGAATCAACACAATTTCTGCACGCGGCTCAGCGTCAAGCTTGGAATGACTTCTAATGTCTGCGAAGATATCTCGATGAGAAGAAACACCCCACACCTCGTTTCTTTTACGCTGTGGAGAGAAAAGAGAAAAACACAGCAAGTGATGAGCAACCAACGAATGCTAAATAAACATGTAAACCCCCCCCAGAAAAAAAAAGAGACTAATCTGAAGTTCTCACCATCATCGACGCTGAGGGTCTTCTGCATCAGCCTGGGTGCAAACAGCATGCGACCAGGAGCTGTGCCTGGAATGAACAGAGGAAAGTATGTTAGCCTCTCAAGAGAAGCTTAAAGATGCAGCATTGATTTAAAAAAAAAAAAAAAAAAAAAAAAGGGCTGTAATCTTTGTCCTCTACCTCTGTTGCAGTCGGGGCGGCCGCGCATGGTGGTGCCCTCGATGGCTGCGCCGGTCTCGTCCACGCACCAGCAGTAGCCGGTGGCGTGCCAGCACTGCATGGGCTTGTAGCGGCCCTGCTCGTCACACTGGGGCTTGTAGGATCCGATCTTGGTGGGTCCTCCAGGTGCGGCCTCGGTCTGGCATTTGGTCTTGATCAAAGCGGCTGAGTGATGAAAGTGGGGAGGACAGTCATTAAAGGCCTGTTTGGTGTTAAATACTGCAGCAAAGGTAAAGCAACAGCGCTACGTTTGGGGAAATACACTTACTGCTGACTTACTGCATGAGAAGACTGATACCAGCTAGCCTAGCTTAGCACAAAGACTGGAAACAGGGGGGAACAGCTAGCCTGGCTGTGTCCGAAGAAGGAAACAAAATCCACCAACCGGCAGCTCGAAAGCTCACAGCTATCACTATCAGAGCTAGATTATTAAAACTGCTTATGGAAATGCGAATCATAGCGGCTCAGTCTGACTGTGCATGGTCTAAAAGTGCCAGTGGAGAAGCCCCATGAGTGGTTTTGTTAAACAAACGTGCATACAACGTGTCAACTGGTGTGTTTTTGTTATCTCTGGACTCGGACTAGCTCTTCCCTTGTTTCCTGTCTTTATGCTAAGCTAACCGGTTGCTGGCTGTTGTTTCATATTCAACAGAGGCCTGAAGAGTGGTATCGATTTTTTTAAAGATGCCAAACTATTCTTTCAAAGCGAGGCTTAATATAGGTTTCACCATTTATAGTAAATAAAATAACATCTGTGATATGTTTTGCAAGATATAACAACCTCTTCCTTAATAAACCCCAATAGACACAATCCACTGGTATAGTCAGCTTAACACATATTTTTCACAGCAAAATATTACAGCCGTGGTCCTTAAACCCTCGACTAGAGGTGTCGTAAAACCAGCACCTACTGTCACAGCAGCAGTCTGGACCAGAACATCGGCTCAATATTAAAGCATAAAGCATGTGAAGTTGCAGTAACCTGGCTGTGAAACTGGTGGAGGCTGCTCCTGGGCCATCTGGAAGATCAGCCAGTAACGCATCCAGGTCTCAAAGCTCTGCAGGACACAAACAGAACATGACTCACAGGACATTTCAACTACATTTATTTATGACTGACTAGCTTCCATGTGTACGTGTGTGCGTCTTTACCTCCCACTCGGTCTCGTTCATGTGTTGCTTCAGGCCCTGCAGGTTGGCCAGGAAGGTCTCGTTGAACTGCGGCAGCTGAGAGTCCTGCTGACAAGAAGAGCAGAGCTTAGCGACGACGCGACGTCACCAAAACGCGAGGACGCGCAGGATACAGAGTGTGACGTACCTGGATGAGATCCTTCACCTGTTTCTCCACGCTGACCACAGTGTCCTGCAGTTTCTGGTGGAAGCAGACAAACAATACAAATACAGTGAAAATTGCATCCAGGGCTATAGTTCAAGTCTCAAGTAAGTTTGTTCCCAGCTAGTGTTAACCTACAGTCATGGGTGTCTTGGATGACTTGGAGTCCTCATCAGGGATGTAGTCCATCATCAGGGGAAGGCTGTTCATGGGCATGTGCATCCTCATTGGAGCCCCAACTGTAAAAAAAACAAAAAAAAAAACAAACATGGCCAAAAATTATTAAACTGCAAAAAGGAGACTGAAATTTTGCTTGTTTTTATGAAAAATTCTAAAACAAAGAAGTATGAGCATCTTAAATAAAACCTCCTGAACACATCTGATCTGTTGTTTATGGTGTCAAATACACACACAATCACATAAACTAAGAGTCATTATCATTCATTAAACATAAATTAAAATGAAAGCCATGTAGGACGGACAGATGCACACAGTTCGAATGAAAACATGTCGATAGAAATGTGAAACTGAATAAAATGCAACATGTGATCAAAACCAGCTCAACAGGATGCTTTTCATCACTGCTGCGCAGGATGTGTTGAACACAAGACAACACGCAACGTCTCAACTTGAGATTAAAAGAAGATCATTCACAAGTTGATCTTAAGAATAGCACACAGCTAATTTCTCTTTTCCTCTGAAACCTTTCATTTCTCTGTCCAGCTTTCAGATCCAAGTTCCTCAAAGCAGAACTCGCACTTCCCTCCCCACATCCCCATTCCTCTGGCCTCCTCCTGTCAGACTATGACTCATTTATGACACATTCCCTCTTAGAGATCATCTTAACCCCTCCTTTTTACCCTGAGGTGAGCGGGTCATTTGCCTGGACATCCTATCAGAGTTCTTCTGCAGCGTATGGATCTGTTGCTTCTGGCCGAACAGGGTGTAGGCGGTGAAGACCTGGCTGGCCAGCAGCAGACATGCCAGTGTGGTCAGGCCTGCAATCTTGAAGGCACGACTGTTTGAGCCCCTGAGGGAGAGAAATACATATTTATTAGCAGTGAATAGAGCAGCAGGGGAGAGGTGATAACATGATGCAGAGCCAAATTCAGAGAGCTAAATGTTGGATTTTACAATATATTCTAAGGTATCAAGTAGTTACTTGAGGGGATTTCCAAGCCTGTGTGACATTTTTGTTTTGGACTGTCCAGCCTTCTAATAAAAGCCCCACATGTAAACCAACAATCTGATGGTTTCATCCTCCTCTTTAAGAAAAGTAAATCATCATCATCATCACTTTGAAGCTGTGATGTTGTTACCCACATAATATATGAGAAAGTCCTGAAACATTGATACAGTCAGCGTTTCTGTCTGCTGCACTTAATCAGCCAATAGAATGAAGGCATCACTTGTCACTAGGCAGACGCCTTTCCCTGGAGTGAGGAAGTGCGTACCCAACTTCTGTTTCGAGGCTATATAAAACGGTAAAACAAATGTAAAATGTTTTTATTCTTCTCATAAAAAGCTGCAAGGCAACAAGAACAACAACATCAACTTTATGTTCACTTATTTCATGACTATGTGTGCCGCAATGAAAAGCAAAACTAACACGGAGGCTGGTCTAACTTGTTTTCCCATGTACTGCATGAAAACAGTGTCATCACACCTGATCAAGCATTTTTAAAAATACCTTAAGATGTCATGTTTTAGAGAGTATTAATAAATACGTTTGCAACAAAAAACCAATAAGGTTAAGCTATTCCTCTAATAAAAAACAAAACAAAACAATTTTCAGATTTTAGAGACATTGTTAAATTGAAAAACTCATAAGTATGTATAAGCTGAAACACAGGACTTTGGTCTATGCTTTTCCCTGCAGTTAATTATTAACCAATAGCATGACGGCATCAGAAGTTACCAGGCAGACTTCTCCTCTTAGAGTAAGGAGAAGTGTATGACTGATGGTTTTCTGAAGATGCTTTCACGTACATCAAACCATATAAAATGTTGTAAAGCAACAACTAAATCTACTGTTTACTTAATGAAGAAGTGAGTTTTACCCTGAAACCCTCACGTTCTCTTAGAAATAACAGAGTAAACAACATAAACACACACATTTGTTCTGTTTTACTCCTTTATGCCAATTTGAAATATAATTCTTGAACATTTTGCCATTCATTTAAAGTTTTGATTGAGATTGATAGCTCATTTTAATTCTGTCACACAAAGAAGAACACACACTTTTAAAATCAAAGGTTACATTTTGGATCTGCTACAGAGCAAACAGCTGTTATTGTGTGTATTTATTTAAAAGGTAAGCTCCTCTCACCCGCTGGGTGGTCCAGGGAGAATAAGGGCTTCATCACTGCCTGCCAGACTCCCTCTGGCCAGGGGAGCATCTTCTGGAGACTGGGCCATCTGTCCTGGAACTTCCTTGCAGCTTTGTCAGAAGAAACGAACTGAAGCGGGTTCCAGCAGCTTCACTGGATAAATGGTATTGAAAATAAGGAAGAACAACCTAACAGGTCAAGTTCCTGAGAAAGGTGAAGGGAAGTCGAAAGTCCTCTTCCTTTAAAGGCCTGTGGGAGGGCTCACAGGCAGAGATGAGAGCCTGCCAGCTGTGATTGGTTCAGATCGCAGCACCATCACTAGTTGACAGAGGCAGACAACAGAGAAGAACTCTGGCTTTACTGCTGAATTTCACTATACTTCTACCATATGATACCATCTTTTTGATTATGCTCATTCAAAGTCAACACAGTCTCCTAATATACATCTAATTATTTTATTTTTAAATGGCATGTGGTTTCTGGGAAAACATTTGAACAAAAATAATTTCATAGATTTCTTTTCATACTTCAACAAAGTATAACTAACAAAATAACTTCATTTTTATGTCTGAATATACTGAATATACAGGCTGACTTTAAAGATACTCTAAATTCAAACTCACTCATATATTTACAATATTATTGAGGTAATAATACAAACTCAGAAATGTTTGTCTTTTCTCGTGACTGAAGAAACAAGCTGTTTTCAGAGGAAAATAAGATCCCAGAACACTATTTGAAGCTAGAGAGGTGGCAGGGTCCGCCACATATAAACAAAGTAAAAAGTATAAAACTGTTGCTCTGTAAGGTCGTTTTGTTTATTCAGTCGTGAATACAATGACAATTTGTTTACTTTGTTTAGGCATTGACAACTCATTGAAAGAAGATCTTTCTCTTCTGATTAACGTGTTCCCCAAAACTACATAATGCACCTTTAAGGACAACACATTTTCATACTGTTGTACTATATGTTTGTTGGACCCTGCTGCCTCTCAGGCTTCAACAAGTGTTTTAAAGACCTTCATTAAGTTTGTATCATTACCTTAGCAGTATTGTGTTGCTTTCCAGGGATTCTTTTCCTAAACTTCAAAATGCATCTGACAAATACTTTCACTTTTAGTCAGAATAGGCAAATTACATGCAAGTACATATTAACACTTTTTGAACCCGTATTTGTAGGTTACAGGACTTTTCCTTTAAGAAAGTGCAGGGAAAAATGATAAAGACAAAAAGCAAATATTAAAAGTATTACTATTATGTTAAAGTAACCCCACATTTAATCATGCTGAAGTGCTCTTTCATTCTGAAATATTGGTCAGTAGGAACTATGAGAGCATGTCAACTGTGACAAGTAATTTCACTTCTTATGAGTGCTGTACTGTGGACTGTTTCCAGTTTTATATGATATAGCTCTTTGAATAAACGTGACCTGAATGGCTGAGAATCTTCACCATCCTTTTTAATATCTACTTATCATTTTTAAATAGGCCTATACAGCATTTCATCTAAATTCTTTACATTGGTCTCTTCCTCTTATGACTTCCGGGACTGCTTCCCTAGTAGATTTTCGGTGTTTTCCCAACAAAGAATGAAATGAAGGAAATGTGAGACGCTGAAAAGTGAATTTTGTTGTCCAAGAGGTTTATGCTTTCTGTGATTTTGAGAGCAATTCAGGCTGTTTTGCTTCTTGAAATCAGCTCACCATGAAGTGAAACCAAAAGATGAAGTAGTCTGGTTTCCAGAACAGCGATTTAAGTTACCAGAAATCTCTGCACAAAAGCAGCCACCATCATCCTGCTTTTAAAGTAAAGTGCTGCTCAGCCAAATATGGTCTGGCTGAGTGGCCGAGCGGTTTTGTTCTGATCTTAGACAGGAAGGAGGAAAAAAGATCCAACTACTGAAAAATACAGTGGTGTTTTATTTGCAAATTAAAAAGCACCGACAATATTAGTTACACTGTAAAAATTATTGACAACAATTACAAATCTTTATCATACAGTCCAGGAGATTAGTACCATCATTGCTGTTATGTGTTATCACTTAATACTTTATATGGAGAGACTCAGTACCTGTGTACAATAGTTGGCAGTGAGAGGACATGAGAGGAAACAATCTTAGCGACACAATGAAATGATCCAGACTCCCCCACCCCCCCTCCCTCAGTACAGCACTGACAGTTTTCACACTATGGGAATGGGCTGATGGAGAGTGTAAACCCAAACACATTCAATAATTTAGGTCTACTGAGGGTTTGCGTATTATGTACATTACAAAGTCTGGAAATTAAAAAGGACCGACATGTGCATTGTTATTACATCAGAACATTGTACAAAACTATTGCAGTAAGAGCAGCTTTTTGTTATCTATGCTTGACATCTAGTTGCAGTGGTAACACCTTGAACCGACAACCAAACGTCCGTACGGTCTCAGTGGGCCTACTTGTTGGTTTCTCCTGGTAAATCTAAACGTTTTTTGTTTTTTTTTCCTCCCAGAGACAGCTTTGTTCTCCTCGTCCGACTTAGAAACTCATCTAGTAAATGAAATGACACAAAATATAGGACAAAATATACAGTTCTGACAAAAAAACAAAACAAAAAAACAAAACAAAAAAAGAAATGCTGAGAACAGATTTGAAATGCACAATCTTGTTGTGTACAAGACTCAACATACAGTAGCTAGCTTATGATCTTCTTCACAGATTGTAGCAGGATCCATTTGTGTTAGTGTGCTTTCCAGTAACCGGTTACGTTCAGGATCGTGTTTGTTCACTCGAGTGCCTTCAAATATTGTGCTTTCAACATCTATCCTACCGCTTCGGCTTTAGCCAATTCAACGGTCATGGAACTGACTACGGAGGAGGCCCGAGCCGAACAGTTTGACGAACCGACCCGCTGCACATCGAGGACACTGAGCTAAGATGTTTAGTTTTGGTACATTCTACAATAATGCGTTGCCATCAGCATTAAAGAAACGTTAAAACAAAGATCCGAGCAAAGAAAAAACAAAAAACTTAAAAATAAGAACCCTCAAGAGTCCATGTGGTAATATTTTAATGAAGATTCTGTCCTGGCACTTGTAAATGCGATAACTAGAGGCTACCAAGGCCTATCGAGTGAGGCTACAACATGCAGCCAGACGTCCCGTTCTCCTCTCAGACCAACATTTCACTTTTGTCAAAGGCATTTGCAAAAAATGTCTCTCTGTCTACCAGGCTGCTGTTCATTTAGTCAATCTTACGCTGCCTGTTTTAGTCCAAACTTCATCGAGGGAGACACAGGTCATGTCGTGTTCATCCTTTCCACCCGTTTCCCCAGAGTGGTCAAGACTGCTCAAGCGCCTGACTTTTATTTTTTTTTTTTCCTTCCGTTGATTTTTCAAGATCATGCGAAGAAGAGAAGGTTTGATTAAGGAGAGCGGGGGGTGTGATTATCAAACACTGAGGGTCTCTCCTGTGTATCACTGAGCCTTTTCCTTCTCCTTCAGGACCACAGTGGAGGCGTCATTGAGGCGTCCACCGTCCTGGTTTGTCCTGCAGGGGAGTAACGCGAAGCTCAGGGAGAGAGGGGAGAGCTGTCAGCCGCTGAAAGCAACTTCGCGCTCTTCTTGCTCACCATCCGCTGTTCATTAGGGAAGAACACAGTTAAGTTTTGAGTTCTAGCTCCAAATATTTCAGTCTCTTTCAAAACTATTTGGGATCTTCAACCTTTCCGGTCACTTGGGCCAGTGTCCCCCCCCCTCAGCAGGGGTCGAGTGGTGGTTCAGTGTGCGGAGCTGTGTGCTCCTTCTGTGGTTCTGCTACCTGGTGTGGACCAGCTCTTCTCTGAGCCAGCTGGGCAGCGGCTGACCCATCCTGTAGAGCAGCTTGGACAGCTCAATGTTGTGATCCCTATAGTACTCCCTGAGGAAGCCCTGGGACTGAAGCAGACAAACAAAAAGGGAACATGAATTAACATCTTAAAAACCAAAAATAGCAGAAATGACTAAAGGTAAGATGTATTTCTTAAGGGGAGACACTACAGGGAGGCAATAACCCTGTCTTCTTTCAGACCACTGACAAGAAAAGGTCCTGAATATACACTGAAGTGTTCATTGTAGATTTCCATTCTAGACATTTTTCTCAAACAATTAAATATATAATCAGTCTCATTAGCATATTTAAACATTTTAGAAAACTTGTGATACAAAAAAAATACTGTGTTCTCAAAATGAGTTTTTCTGATATTCTAAAAGCAGAAATCTCCACTTCAGTAGCAAGTACGTACACCAAACCTTCAAGTTTTATTCCCATCTATGAGTTTTTTTTATGGCTGTTGAGTTGTTTTTGATTAATTCCCTCTGTAAACAAAATGGAATCAGAACTGTAAATCTAACTTTATCCAGACTTCTGCTCTGGAAATGTCCGCAAATGTGTGCATCTGTAGTGTTTCCCCTTAAAGCCAAAGTCTTTGCACTGATCATACCTCAGGGTCCATGTCGGGGTACCTGCGCCCTTTACTCTTTCCCAAACACTTAGTCTTTCCTCCCTCCAGCAGCTGACACCAGAAGCCTTTCTTAGGGTCGAACCTGTACATAATATACACATTAATACATGTATTGTGAATGACAGAATTGTCAGTTAAAAAAATTTAAAATTCAAATCTACTGTTACTGATCACAGCCTTCCTGTACTTATATGTAAAAACAAAAATAAATGTGTTTTGCCCATCTCATGCCTTCTGAGTCTGGACCGCTACAACAAGTAAAGTGTAAAGTGAGCAGTCTCTGCCATATCCAAACAACAACTAATAATATCTATATATGTATCTATCTCTATCCCTATCCCCATCTCTCTCATTAGATCTCTATATCTATCTCTACCTCTCTATATATCTCTTTCTATCTCTATATATCTCTATCTCGACCGCTCTATATCTCTATATCTCTCTCTCTCTCTCTCTCTCTCTCTCTCTCTCTACCCCTCTATATCGCTATCTCTACCTCTCCCTCTCTATATCTCCATCTCTCAATATCTTTGTCGCAATCTCTATATCTCTCCCTCTATCTCTACCCTATAAAGGGTTTAGAGCTCTCAATAAATCTGTAAATAAATGTGGACACTGTCAGTGATTTAAACTTAAGGACTATACTCACGCTAGGATCTTGTGGTAGTTGATGACGTTAGCCAGGCTCAAATACTTCTGGATTTTATCCATGATTGAAGCCGGCTCAGTCTTCAGCATCTGTCCATCCAAGACTAACAACTGGGTAAGACACACAAACAGTAACGACTGTCAGGACAGGAACAAAAAAGCTGTGCACACACAATAATCTTCCAAAATCAACTTGTTCACAATGTTTCGGTCTTATTTTTTTGTAACTACAATGACTTCCTTAAAACCCAAAGAAATTATTAAATGCTGCTCTATAAGATGTCAGAACATATGGACTGGCGTTACACAAAGCTTAACATGATGTCCTCAAATATACTGTTTGGCCCACAAACCAAAATCTCTTGGTTAGCTGTCACAGAGTAGATAAAAAAGTCATGTCTAAGAAACTGGAATCAGAAAATTTGTATTAATTTTTGTCCTTAAAAAATACTCAAACCAATGAATTGCACATCAAAATAGCTGGTAATTAACTTAAAGGTTGACAACTAATCGATTAATCATTGCAGCCCCAAAACAAGAACGTGACACACTTCATTGCTCTTTCATGTGCGGCTGACAGATTTGGTCTTTTGGGGGCAAGAAGAGCTCCATATTCTCTTAAGATTGTCCCTCAAGGGAAGCAGCTCCCTTCCGTTACGACTGTGTGGATTTAATACTGCCCGTAAGGACTGTCCACAGGGGTAAACAAACATCCTTTACTCCAAACTTTGCTGGAGAAAAACACCTGTCAGCCACCTGTCAGCCAAGCATAAATCTCCGGCTGGTATTTGTTCACTTGTTGCATACTGAATACACCCATGGTACCTGGCTGGAGTGGTAGTAGTTGAGCCAGCGCTCCAGGTGGATGGCGTACCAGCCTGGCACCAGACAGCGATTCTGAAGGACACGTAGTTTGACTGGAGAGTCGTGGCTTGCTGTGATGACCTCATGGAAGGAGTATTTCAATGCCACCGGGTCATCGTGGGCTCTTTGGTGCTGTGTGCACACAGAGGAGTGAAGAGGTTGAGTCTTAAAAGTGTAAATCCCACACTTTGAACAGTTTTACTTGTTGTTTATCTGGTTTGCAGCTGTCTGACTGACCTGGTACCAAGAGTACGCTCTGTCCGCAGGGTTGATGAGGATGGTGATGATCTTGGCTTTGGGCAGAAGAGCCGCAGCCCTCTGAGCAGCCACTTCAGAGTCAAAGTAGTTGGCACTCTTCTCAAAGTAGTAGTCTGAACTGGTGTTGGAGGGCAGAGGGAAGTACTCCATATACCTAACACGCCGCAAACACAAACATACCAAGTGTTACAAGCAGCTTTGTTGATCTGGACCAATTTGCGCTCCGTAGATAAGGAGAGCGTATCCACACGGTGTGTGGGTGATCGGCCATGTGCAACAGCTCGTTAAAAAAAACATCTAGCAACACGGCACAGTGTTAATATTTGGGCAGCCCACTCACATACCATCGAGCCAAGTCAATTCTGTGTTCGGACTCTTTCGGCTGCGATGCATGATGCTTTCCATTGATGCAGGTTTCTAATCAATGAAACCTACAGGAACCTCTAAACAGTGAATTTAAAACCAAATAGGTTTTAATTGTGTGTTGTTGTTCTTTTTTTTTGGTCTTACTCTTAGGAATTTCACTAATGAGTGATTTTGTTGTTGCTGTGTGCGGTCTGGGGATCATTTGCATTTCACTTCTTGATTTCATTTGCATTAAACAGAAAACACCCCAGCCAACTTGGGGTCTGCGATTTAATGAGAGTATCAGACTAAACTGCACCATTTTTAACGGCCTAACACTTTATTTGACCCAAATTGCTACATTAAAAAAAAACATGATTTGAGATTAATAAGTTTCCTGTTTTTTACTGTGGCAAAGCACATTGTACAAGCACAACTTTGATAACCTAATTTCCCTTTGAGGATTGATAAAGTTATCCATCCATCCATTCATCCATCCATAAAACAACCATCATTTTTACCCCACCCCTGTAAGCCTTTATTCTCAAGCCCACTATTTAGCATTAATATCCAGTACACACACATTTAAAGGTTTATAAAACAAACAGCTGTGGAGAAATTTTAAGGTGCTTATTAATATACAGTATTCATCAGAAATGTGACTTGTCATGTAAAGACATATATTTTCCCTGTGTTGTACTATATTGTCATGACTTATCTGTTTATACTGGGGTTGAACCAATATTAGATATTACTGAATTTCACAATAGTAGTTTATGCATCAGCCTTCAGTGTCTGCAGGTGAAGATTGACCATTTACTAAAGGGCTGTATACTCACTATGAACAGTAGATTAAGGGACTTAAAGTGTTGTTCTCTCAGGCCATGACGAGTCTGAGCTAAACCTGACTCAGATGTTTTCAAAATGAACATTCCTTCACTGACTTTACTTGAGTTTTGATGTTTTATTAGTCTTCTTCATGTTTTTTTTTTTTTTTATCAGTTTTCTGTTTGTTTCTTCTTTTAAGCCTCCAGATTTTGGCTTTTCTGTTTTATTGAGCTGTCTCTTTGAAGCACTTTGTAAAGTGGATTTCTAAAGTGCTCTATGATTCAGATCAAGAAAAAGCAGTTAGCAGCAGCCATGACTTTAGATCATGGACTAGTATCAAAAGATGTTACTTGTAATTTTGCCAAATCAAATGTTAAAAATAAGAGGTTAACAACTCAACCAAAAGGCAACAACATACGTAGAATCGTGACGTGTAATTAAAGCCCCAGTAATTATGTGATGGGTGACATTTCTGACTGTATATCTGGTTGAATGTGGTTAGTTCATGATGTCGGAGGTTTCTTACCAGTCGATGCCTCTGTGGTAGTTGTGCCCATTGAAGAACTGGATCTCCTCAAACGTCTCCTTGCTGGGGTAATTACTGGTCAGGTCAGGGTGCATGCCGAGAAACAGGTAGAGCGCCGTCGTCCCTGAAAAGGCAGAGACGGAAGCGAGAAGAGACGAAGACAGAGAGTTGGATGCGGGATGAAAAAGATTAAGAGGAAGCAAAAGGGCAAAAGTTTCAAAGAACTGCAATCTCCATTTTGAAGTGCGGTAAAGATGAATCACAATCACAGTCTGCCACCATCATGTCTGATTTCTAAAGAAATAATCAAAACCTCATTCAAACCACTTAAGGCACGACAGGTCTGCCTTGAATGACTAACTTCACATCTAATCACTTCCCACTTCATCCTGCAGGGGGTGTCAAAGGACTGCGTCTCACCTGTCTTCTGAGGCCCGATGACGAGCAGTTTGGGGAAGCGGTCACATGTTTTCTCTTTGGACCAGATGTCCTTGTGCCTTTTGTCCTCACAGGGATCCTGTAGCCACAAAAAAGATAAACAATCCCTTTGTTTTAACCGTGTTTCCTGCAGAATTCGGACAAATATGTAAATACAGGAGAAAGCAGGTTAACCTCTGTTTAATCGAGCGTTCGTCAGATGCTACAGTGAACAAAGGAGATGCATTCATAGCAAATGTTCGCATGAGTGACAGCACTGCTCTCCATCAGCAGAGGAAACAATTACTCATTGCGTCTGCATACCGTATGTGAGGCAAAGGATCCAAGCTGTTACTGTATAACATCGTACCTTAAAGGGAAGCGATGTGTTTTTCACAGAACAATTGTCAGCTATTGTTGTGTTTTTATTCTATTTCTGGGATTCAAGCTGTCCAAAAAATGACAGCTTAATGCAATTTTTTTTTTCCAAAAGTCAAAATAAAAAAAACAAATATAAATAATTCATATCATCATCATCTTACCTGCCAGAGAGGATCTCTTTCAGAGGGGAACAGGCTGAAGTACTTCTGAGCCAGCTGAACAGGTGGCAGGGTCTGCACCTTGAGGTTGGTCCACGTCTGGACGAACATCATCAGGCTCTTAAACGTGTACAGGCCGAGCCGATCGTTCCCGTAGTTGGACAGATGGGTCATGAAGATACTAATCTGTGAATGGGAACGAACAACAGGGGTAAGATTATCAAAGGGGATGAGGCTAAACGCAATACCATGATTGATTTCACAACTGAAACAAAAAAGCCTAACAAGTGATTTGTTCTGGGTTTGAAAATGTCTGAATTTGATACTTTAATTTGTCATATAGTCTACCTTATTCTTGCTTTTGATACCGTATTTGTTTGTGCTTATTTCTGAGGATTACAGGACTTTAATGTTTGCTCATAACGCGTATTAAGGTGAGATTCCTTCTATAAGCCTCTCGGGGATTTTGAATCTCACCTGCCACAATCTGCTTCTTTT
Organism: Acanthopagrus latus; assembly: GCF_904848185.1. Classification (NCBI taxonomy): domain Eukaryota; kingdom Metazoa; phylum Chordata; class Actinopteri; order Spariformes; family Sparidae; genus Acanthopagrus; species Acanthopagrus latus. Next base: position 19,397,552 of record NC_051056.1, on the reverse strand, counting down.
TTGTTGCTGTGTTTTTGCTGCTTTGTTTTACTGTGCGAATAAATAAATAAATAAATACATACAAATAAGAGAACAAAACATAGTACATGATTAATAATTAAATAGTTAAATAAATGTTTTTGATCCTCATTTCATTTTCTTTTTAAACAAGTAAATTATGATTTCTTCTTAAGCTCTAGGAAATTAATAATTAAATGTTTTCACTATATACACTGGCCTTTCAAAGACTAAACAATTAACTGATTCATCAGACTGAAAATTACTTGTAGCCCTAAATGTGACATGACTAGTTATGTCACTATACAGATGAATGGATTTTAACCGTCTCATCAGTATTTCCACAGCACAACTGTTAAAGGTCGAGTCTTTTCTTAGAACAACTGGATGTAACACCATTAGTCAATAAGATATCCCTTCCTACTTTCATACAAGTGAAAAGGGAACTGAATCCAGTCCTTGTTGCATTCAAGAATACATGTAAAAAGTTGATTTAGTCAAATCAAGAGGACACCTTCTGACATCTTTTTTAATACTAACGTCCCCCTTTTTGGTTCCCCAGACGGTGCAGGGACAAGAACTCAAGAACCCGACCCAAACATCAACTGGCATATCACACATATATTGGTATCAGCATACATGTCAACTGAAACGTGCCAATAAAAACATTTTGTTTCTTAGAGTTAATAATGCAGAAAAAGATGCTTGGGGTAATTTAGAGTTAAACACTTCTGGTGACACTCACAGTTTCAGGGCACTGAATTTTAGACAACAGCGTTTATGCACTGTAAAATATCCTGCTCCAGTTACATATCTAAATTATTTTATTTATTTGATATTATTTAGTATTTAATAACCACATTTGAGGGGTCATTGCAAAAAACACTTGCCTATATTGGACGATTTACCTGAATCTGAATGTTTTGACTCCCTGATATCTTTATCAGCCCCAAAATTTGAGTCAGGTCAGGCTCTAAAGAACACTGAGGGAATTTTCATAGCAAATACACAGAAACTTGTCTCAGACTGTTAAAGCCTGACACCAACTTCAGATATACTGCTCATTGCATTTCTACACAATATGATGGCTGGATTTTGTCTCCATCAGCTACACTGAAATTGTTGTGGTGACAGAATAAACAAGAAGAATGATGGGCATCACCTGTTGCAATGTTCATATGTCCACAGAAAAGTGTGAACCGTTCCTTTAAACTGAATCAGCATCACTGGAAACATGAATAAATGCTTCCCATTTTGGCTGAGACAAATGCACTTGAAGACACAAGGGGGGGAAACAGATATGGGCGAAGACAATAATGAAACCGTTTGAACAAATGGTGCTTCTTTCATTGTTGGGATGCGGTTCAGTTTCTAAAAAGAAGCCACTGACAATAATTTAGTTATCTGCAGACATATGTTGCAGATATGCTAATAAAAGCAGCACTTTTTATCATTACAAAAACAAAACATGTTGACGAATGTGAAGAAATTTCAGCTTTAATAAAAGACGCTCTCACAGTGGCGTAAAAAGAGAGAGCACATCAATGCGCGAGCCGCTGACTAGTCATTGTCCCGCTCCTCGTTGATATTTCAATTTGCACCACCAGTTAAATGGGTTTCCAAGTGTGCAAGACAAACGCTGTGCGGCGCCGATGTGTGTTTGACTCACGGGGTTCAGTAGGACTGTGAGGAAGAGCTCTCCTCCGTTGATGAGCTTGTCCAGTTCATTCGGGCTGCCTGGGTAGTCTTTATAGAAGATGGTGTGTGTGAAAAGACCACACGTTTGCCTCGGAAGCACCTGCGTTGTGAACAGACAACAAGTCACCAAACCGAAAGGGCAAAGACAGCAGAAGAAAACACACACACACACACACAGATTAAAGAAAAAAAAAAAATAATTCACACAAATAAACACACACACCATCAACCCTCCACTGAGAGCGGAGCTGTCAGTACTCCAGGCAGTTACCCCACACATTGTTTGCTTTCAATAACATTCATATTATGCAGCTCATCTAGCCAAAGCAAACCTCTTATTCACTCTGAGTCTATATGGAAATTCATGGAAATGCGTTTACAGTTTGGAGTGTCTGGGGAACTGAATATCAATCATCAGTAAGCAGTGGAGACTGTCCATTCACGCTGCGCTATCTCAAGGACAGGAATACAGCTCGGAGACCGCACAGACCGACTGAATGCCAACACTACAAAGGGACCGGACTGAGGCTGCACTGTTTCCCATCGGCGCTGAAGGTCAACCTGGGAGAGAAATAGATAAGATTTTTTTTCCTTTTCCCTCCGTTTGAACCTCTTGAATGTAATCCATTCAACTTTAATGCAGCTCTCATAACTACATTATGCAGCACTGGGTGGAGCTGCAAAGCTGAATAAAGTGCCGTTTTTCGGGGCGTTGACATTTCCGTGATTGTTTACGTGCAGACACTTGCGCTGCTGTTGCCAGACGTGTCAGTCTTCGTTACGATACGGAGGCCTGCTATGCTGCACCGCTCAGACAGGTGTCTAATGCTAGACTGTTCACTTGACTACGTTATCATCTGCCACGGTTGAGACAGCCACAACAGCACAACACAACTAATTAGATTATCGCCTTACTCTGGACTTCTCAGATATACAGACAAGATTTAAAATGAGTATCTGTTCAACACCTCTGGGGAGAAGACTTTAAAACGCGGAGAGGGAAGGAGAATGATGGACAAATGCAGGGCAGAGAGTAACTGCTGGCCATGAGAGAAAAACAAAACAAAAAGAACTGGAGGTGTAGATGGAGCAATAATTATTGAATGAAGGAAAGCGTATGTATGGGGAGAGAGCGAGAACCCTGAAAGGGATTATTGGCTGAGAAGGTAATGGGTGTCGAGAAGCCGAGTGGAGGGAAAGCAACGGGCCAGAGGTAACAAGATAATGAGGCCTTTATGGATGCCCGGTGTAGATGAAAAAGTGGTCTTACGCTGATGCCGCTGTGGATGAAACCTCGCCGGAAGCGGGCAGGCTTCAGGTGCGGGTATTCCTCCGTGCTGGTCACCTTGATGCCCCACACTTTCTTCCAGGCGTCGTACAGCTGCATGTGGACAGGGTAGACGCCCGAGTGGTGGGGCGCCACAGCGTAGCCCATGTTAGTGGGGATCCCATGCTCCTAGAAGGTGAAAATGATAGGAGGCAAGAAGGAGAGTGAAGCACCAGACGTGTTCCCTAGATAATAAAACATTATGTAACTACTAAATCATGTTAAAGATACAGAGTTCTAATAGTGTGAATGGTGTCTCTGTCACTTGTTTCTGCACTATGTAACTTCAGTGAGAGGGCGGGATCACAGCGTCACGCCCATGTTCACTTCAACATACACTTTGTTATGATGCAATGAGTTTTGTTTGTAGTGAGCATCTACATTACATCTGACAGACTGTTAAAGAATTCGGGACAACAATGGTGTTGCGTTCAGAACCTGAGGGGGCACCAAATCACACAAAATGCCAAATTCTACATAATAATGCTGTAAAGTTACAATATGATTTTCATGAAACTAAACATATTTCATAATCTTTATGGGGGTATTTTCCCCTCATAAGCATTTAATATCTTCTATCTCTCCATATATAGTGTGGTGGAGTCCGCCATTTCCCCGCCAGATCACCAAAGCACAAGCAACTCCCTGGGAAAACCTCACCCCCCTCATGGCCCCATCAGAGCTGCTATAAGTTGCAGCCGATGCAAAAACAACTTCCTACTGCAGCTGCTTCAACAGGCACAATGCTGGGTGCTTTTATTGTGAAGCATCCACATAAAATTCGCAAATAACACCGATGCTCACCACAATGATAGCTCCTCAAAAATGTGCCTATAAATTTAGACGGTCATTTTTATATTTTTCTGTCAGTGGATCATTTTTAATAGCCACAGTGAGCCGTTGGATGAGGAGCTGCAATTGACAGGCTGCACATCTCCGACTCCTCAGCGAGCTAACCAACTCCACTGTGTCCTGATGGTGTGTGGAAAACTGATGGCGTTGTGTGCAGAATTAAATCTGATCGCAGTGGCAACAGTTTTTGACTGAATTCTTAATAAGAACAACTCCAGTTCGTTTTGGCTGCACTGTAAACACAGACACCAGTAAAACACACTAGTGTTTGTTGGAGTATTAAACCAGAGTTGTTGCCAAACCAACCAGGACTGATGTCCTTCAGATTACAACTTCAAAAAAGCATCAACAGCTTGCCTAGGAGAGCCGTTTGGAAAAGGAAGGCGCGATAAAGCAAGGGTGGCTTTGACCACAGTGCTCACTCAAAACTGTGACCTGACCTTCGCCCCCCTCTGACTCACCATGGCAAATTTCTTGTTGAGCAACATCTGCTCGGCCAGCACAGATTGGTTGTGGAATAGATGGGGCTGCATGTGACTCCACATGTGAGGGAACCACCAGAACTCCTTCACATAGGAAAGCAGCAGGTCATCTCCCAGGTCCTCCTCATCAGATCCTGAATGTGATAGAGAAGGCGAGGGATGATGGAATGAGATAAGGGAAGTTAGCAGAAGAACAAGGGGGTAACGGGTGAAGAGGACGCGGAGGCGATGAAAAATGGAAAAAGACAAAGAGGAGGCAAAGGTTAAATTGGAGTCAGTGATAAGAAAGGGAGGATATTAAAGTCAGAAGCACAGGGAGAAAACGTTTAAATATATATAATAATGTAATAAATATTAGAGTGAAGTGCGTAGGAGATGAACAGGAAAAATAAATGAAGGGCATGAAAGAAAGGGAGAGGAGTGGAGAAATTGGTATAACGTGAATCAAAGTGTTACGTCATTCGGTTTAGTGCATGCTCTCATCTCTGCTCGAGTTAACAGTGGCAAAGGTCACAGTCACAGGCTGCATCTTACCAGCATGAAAGAATTTCCCTGAGAAGCCCAGATTGAACGTGAAGTTGGGCACATGGGTGCGCAGCTCCCTTTGTGTCTCCAGCAGGGCCTGAAACAGTGGGAGGAAAACAGAGTGACTCAGCGCACGTTGTGCTCATACTGGTGCACGAGTGCATTAATGAGGAAGCGTGAACGCCCAGGCGCACGCGTGTCCACATACATATTTCATTCTGCAAGTTTCTTTCGGTAAACATCCAACATCCACTCCCAGTTGCCTCACTCCTTCTCCTTCATTCTGTTTGATATTTTTCTCTCTCCTCTGATTCGGGTGTTTGTTTCATTTGATCTCCGCGCTGGATGAGACTCCCAGCACACACCCTCTCGCTCACTCTCACATTTCTCCGTCTTGTCAGGGTGTGATTCGTTCCTAAAAGCTTGCCATTGCGCTGCCAGCGAGGAGGCCTTGATGCCTCTTCCATAATGTTTTCTTACACCCTCTGCCTCCACATGCGAGGGTGGTCTGTTCTGCTCTGAGGGGACGCAAGCAAGGAGCTTTTCAACATTCTTTGTATGTCTCTGGGCCCCTGAAATATTCATCGCTGTGGAGCTTCTGTGACAGTGTGAGCAGTGGGGCCTGTCAGCTTTGAGCGGCCTACTGGGACGAAGGCATTCAAAAGGAGAAGAGGAGCGAGAAGAAGGGGTTTCTGTATGACTGGCAGAGGATGGCGCATGCTATGTGTGAAGCTATTTTTTTATATTTTCGGCAAAGGGCTGTTGAAAACACTAGTTGGTGAATACCTAAGTGGGTTCAGTTCCTATTCTGACAAAGTTTTTCCACTCTGAAACACATGCACAAACTCACCTTTACATCAGGCACCTTCATGCGTGTGCCCTCCTTGCCCACGAAGATGTCATCTATATCCACCAGGATGTAGCGCTCCAGGGACAACGAGAGCCTCTTCCCTGTCAGAAAGGCCACAGCGTCCACAAACACCAGCTTGTGCAGCCAGAAGACCAAGTTGTTGCCGAACAGGACCCTCTGGATGCCATCATGGAGCCCCAGGTCCTGCACCACAGACGGGAGCAGAGCAGCATTCTGGCCCATCGATGCGACACTCTCCGCTGATTGGGTCTTGGCCAGCAACACGGGCTCGTATGTTGAGTGGTTGGACTGGAAGACCGTCCAGTCGTCCCCAGGGAGGGGACCTGGCAGGGGCTGCCCGGACCGAGTGATGAAGAGCAGGGGGGACTTGGGGTTTACTGTGCAGTCCTTCAGGCCCAAGTTAGAGTGAAGAAAGAGGGGGAAGCCTTTCAGCTGAGCACTGAGCAGACTGTTTTCATTGGCCTGATAAACACAGAGACAGAGACAAGAGTCATCATAAACCAGAGTGATGAAGACAGAAATGTATTGGATCTAATTCCCCCATTTCTCCAATCATGTGCGAAATAAGGAATGTCAGGCCTACTCAAACGTGAAGGCATGAGGCAGCTTCTACCTGCTATGCTCAATCTGCTGTGCTCCGAGATTGCAGTCAAAACGAAATAACCTCCCGCTGTGTCCTCACAGATTCAAAGGCTGAGGGTTCAGTGATTATTCATTGAAACTTTCCCTCCGAAATTTTTCATTCTCCGATTCTGTCACATCTCTACTGCCACTGATACACAAGTCCTACTTCTTCAGGCACTTATTTAGAATTTCACCGCAGCGCATGTGGTTGTTAGATACAGGATCATAAAGTAACATGCACAGTGTGAAGTCTGCATCTTGGCTGTTTTTTTTCCACTGAGTCTGCCAATCTGCCAATCATCTTGTGTCTTTACATGTTATTGACACAGACTTTCTTTACTGAGCCCCAGACATGCCGTTATATTTGTAATATTGTATGATCTTGCTGTTATTATATAATAATAACAATTATTATATAATATTGTTTAATATATAATTTAATATATTTCATACAATATATCATCTCAATGTGTGTTTCCTTTAATATGTATAAAAGGTACTGAGGTAGTAATATTTTTCTGTGGCTTGGACATCTGATAAAGCCGGAAAATCTGGAAATGTATAAGTCAAGCAGAATAAGAGTATTGTTACGAGCACCATCATCCCCTGTTATAAAGATCTTGATCTGGTTATCACGTGCATTTATTTTGGAAGCAACTGAAAAAAAGACAGTGTGGATATTATGTTCCTTTCTGGAACACAGCTGTTTGTATAGCGATGAGGTCATGTATATGTTTCCAGCTTTGTAGGATTAATAACTAATCTGTTGACGGTAAAGGACAGAAAACTAGGTTACATGGTTACTACGGATTCTGTACAGATTTGGTGATAGTATTTTTGTTGAACTAGATTTCAGCAAAAGTAATCACATTCCCTAGTAATGTTATCCCTTTATAAAAGTAAGAGCAGCAACTATAGCTTTGTTGCAAGGTATAGATTTAGTGTTACGTTACCGTTTCGCATCAACCAAGCATCTTTCAGGCTTTAACTGGCAAATTTATATCACTTGCTATAATTCGGCATCATTAAAATTCCGACCAATAAATAAAACCTGTAAAATGATGCAAAACTGATTACACTGACTTAACAAGAGCAGCATTTACAAACACGGATAGGTGGCTTCTTGTACCTTCAAAAGTTGATTTAGGATCCACCAATAAACACACAGGAGAAGAAGAAGAGGAAGGTGAAGAAGAAAAAGAAACAGACAAAGGAATGTTCATATCAGCCATTTTTTCTCACTACATCTCAGCCCTTCTTACCCTCAGGTGGGCCTTTTCTGCAGCCTTGAGAAGCAGGTAATTATCGGTTATCTCATCAGCTGAAAACAAATCTATATTATGCATCCTAGACACAAGACCTCATGTCATTATCAGAATTCTGGCAGAAAAATTATAGTTTCAAAATCCGACCTAATGACAGGCATTAAGAATAACTACAAAGAAATTATTTGTTGAGAAATTATTGCTGAGTCATCAGTCTTAAAGAATTTTTCATAACCAGGTAATAGTTTCTTGACGTCCGTTGAGGTTGGTTTAGTACATAAATACAAACAGCCTGGATATCAATCATTTAAAGCTGGTAGTTAAAGAATTGCGCCCTGAAGTATGTATTAAATGCAACAATTTACATTTGAGAAATATACTAACTATATCACGGTTACTGCAAACAGTGTGGTTCAGACAGCAGAGCAGCAGTGTTGTGTGTCCAGGTCATTGGGATGCACACCCTCGCTCCACTTCCTTCTCTCCCAATAGCCAGTAAATCCCACCAGGCTTTTCTTTCCTAACCTTCACCTACACCGCCTAACATCACTGCATCTCCGTCCATGCCTCCACATCTCTTTCTATATTCTTTTCATGGCTCAGAGATGGTGATTAAAACCATAAGACCTGAAAACAGGCCTTGGGCAAACAGGCTCAGCTAGGGATTACTGAGAGAGATGGAAGAAGAAGAGAGAGCGAGTGCGAGGTAGAGAGACAGAGGAAGAAAGAGGTACGGCTTTGAGGAGAAACTAAAACAAAGCAGAGAAAAACAAGAAATGAGAAATATGAGTGAAATAGGCCAGAAAGCATAAAAACAGAAAAAAAAACAAGAAACACACTGAACAGAAGAGAAACAGTGCAGTGGGACTGAGTGATATTGAACCAGGCAGGTCTTTCCAACCCTGCGAATCCCATCTCCTTAGAGACGGAGGAGCCAGATGGACAGGGCAGAAGGTGTGAGTGAGAGGAGGGAGAGGAGGGGGGAGGCAGAGGGAGTGTAGTGTTGTCCTAACCTTGAAGAAGCCAATGATGCCCACTCCATATTCCACACAGTATTTGTCCAGCAGTTCTCGGTTCCAGGCGTCCAAGTTAACATACTTGAGAATGTTCTCGTAAATCACCAGCGTGAAACGCCCTCTCTCTTTGTCTGTCAATGTGGGCATGTCACCTTTCCCGGGAGAGATCTCAGTCCGGTACCTGAACCGGCCAGACTCCAAGATGGCCACGATTTCCTGACCCAGTTGAGAATACTGGCTTTCCACAAACACCAAAACCACAGGATCTGTCCTGGCCCCTCCGGGATCCACCCCGGGGCCGCCTGAGACACTCCGCAAAGGCAGCAGCCGGGACGGAGTGACCCTTGGGTCATCAGAGTCAGCGGATGCTCCCTCGGACCCGGACACGCCCCCTCCCGACGGCTCCAGCTCCCGCTTGACGCCATAGAGGAAGTAGGCTGAGATGAAGACGCTGACGGTGCAGAAGAGGAAGAGGAGGAGGAGGGAGGTCTGCAGGGGGAGGAGACGGACCAGCCGACGGACTCGTGTCACACATCCCAGCATCGTCTCACGCCGCGCCGCTCCACCCCACCGGCCCAGCAACACACCTTGGGGTCAGTCTCTCTGGGTGTGGGTAGAAAACGGTGCACAGGTAGGGGATCTTCACGACAAAATCAGTCTCGTTATTGAGCTAAACACAAACGGTGTTGAGGTAGCAGCTGCAGCAGCTACTGGAGAAAGAAAAGAGACGGTCTCACGTTGGCTCTCCCTCATATTGCAGCGCTGCTTATGTCACCATGGCAGAGAAATAGGGGGCCTTGGACTGCTGGTACACACTTATGCCTCAGAGGGGGGCTGACAGTCAGTGGCGGAGAGAGATGATGGAAGACTCCATCACCTGTCCATCATGTGAACCTGCCAACCATGTCCGGGCTAGGTTTTGCTGCGCTCTTTTGATTGGAGAATGATTTCTTGAGAAAAGTGAGGTCACGCAGGTCATCTCAGCAGCACCATTCCCTCAGGATCGACTCTCCCGACCTAGAAAAACAGCAAGACAAACAAAAAAATTATGTTAAAATCAGAGAGAATCCGCTCCTATAGAACAAACTACGTTCTTTTGTTGTGTGGGTTCTGCGGCATGTGGGAGAGCGCATATACCGCCTGTGCCAACACTCCAAAAGTTCACTCCAAAGTAGTCCTTGCTTTCACCTACACAAAGTAAGAGCTGCCAATTTCCCCCCTACACACACACACCTACCTAACCCCTGTGTGTCCAAACTAAACCACACACACAAAAAGCATCACTCGCTCACGCAGCCTCCACATGATCAATAGTCAGAATGTGAGTGACAACAAAGCCTCGAGGCGAGCCAATTCACGATTCAGTCCAGTAGGACTGTGCGACTGCATACAAGTGGAGCCATCACCCGCGGGGACACTCGTCTTCCATTTCTCTCAAATCCACAACAGTATAGAGACCAAAATGGAGTGCGGGAGGAGATGGGAGAGCGAAGCGATCCAAGAGCAGAGGAGTGGATGACAGTGACAGACAGACCTGGCAACAGTAGGATCCTTTACTCTGGGAGAAAACACCTTATCTTGCTCAGTATACGTGCCCATAGCCTCGGCATACCTATCATAATATACCAGCTTTTTAGCCAACCTCCATCAAGCCAAGTGTGAAAAGAACAAGATGCAGCATGAGTACGGTGCGAGTTAGTCTCTTTACAAAAACATCTTTTCTCCATTTAGAGGCCTGGTGGAGAACCGAGACTGAGCATCATTACCTTTGCATGGAAATGCTCCGTCCATTAAGCCGGAGAGCTATCGAGGTGAACACACACACACACACAGCCCTTTATAAAACCCTAGATACCCATTAGAGTTGAGTCACAGCCCTCTGAACCCAGAGACATTAAACAGTGACCACCAAACCCATCAAGACTCATCAGACACAAATCAGACATAAAATGGATTTGATAATGCCATCAAAGGGTTTATCAGCAACACTATAAACCGAAGCTTAATTAAAGGTGAGTTGCATTAAAAATACAAGAGTGGCCATACTGTGCTCAGCAGAGTGAGTCCTGTGGGCAACAATCGTCCATCTGATAGCATTGGAATCAATAAAGAATTGATTTTTCACAGCCTGACAGAAATAATGTATAGCATGATCGGGAGTGTATTTCCTAACGGAGCTCTATAAAGATAATCCAGTGATCGTGGAGCTCATCATTCATGAACACACAGTGCAACACGGAGGGAAATCATGCCCATATAGTGTCCTTATAATGTAATCAAGGTCAGCATTCTGGCGAGAAGCTCTGCCCCCCTCTAGCCTTCCAGCTAAGCTTAACTGGATGCCTTAAATCTCCCAGCGAGTGCAGTGGAAGAAATCACTTCTTTTCTCTGAGTCGTGTCCAAATATCCTCCTCACAGTGAGGCAGCGGTCTAATGTAAAGAGAGGCCGTGAAGAAACAGTGGGCGTTCAGAGAATGTATCGCAGCGGCGCAGACAAAAACCAACAGCCCTGCTCGCTTGAAGATCCCCCCAGTACCTTGTTTGTTCGTTTCCGAGGGAGTCAGGGTTCGTGCCATGGCATATCAAAGTATGATTAGCCACAGGAAGTGACTGCTGCGGCAAACGGCAAAGCAGAAGAGGAGGCTGAGGACAAAACTTTTAACACGCTGCAGAGGCTTGACTCTGTCCCCAGGTCTTTAGGGCTAAGGACTTGTGTCGGTCGCCACACAATAAAAGTAAATGTGACAGCTTCCGATGAGCTCTTGTAAAGAATTCTGGGCAATAATTCAACATCGTTCACCAAGTTTTGGTTCACAACAGGGCTGCAAGTAACAATCAATTTAATCAATGAGCGATCTGCTGGTGATTTATTTCAGTTTATTATTTAATCTAGTCTATAAAATGTATGAAAATAGTGAAGAAAAAAAAAGTTTCCAAAAAACGAGATCTTCAAATTGCTTGTTTTGTTTAAAGCAATAATCTTCTGTTGATTAAAAGATGCCCTGCGGATCTTTCTGGTCAATAAACAAGTTTGTGTTTACATTCTGTGCAGTGTTTATTGTTGACTTTCAAGAAATGTGCTGAATGCATTTTTCCTCCATATGTCACACACACACACACACACACACACACACACACACACACACACACAGTACTGAGTATGTGCAGCTCTCAACAGATGTGATGAAGTCAGACGTTTGTTAATTCGGCTAGTTATAAATAAGTATTAACCTCTTCTGAATGTAGTCTGATGAGGTTTTAGATTTGCTGCCCCCAATTCTACATGCTATTATATTATTGGTCCAAATTACCACACATTACGTGTATGAACTGTTTCAACACAAGCAGGATCATTTCTTGGTGATATATTTCATATCAATATCTGGTTTTAGGATAACAATTATTAGCAAGTTAATTACCCATCAGTATAACAAGCCAGGATGAGATTTTCCACACATTTTACCATATTGGGTTGTGTACTGATACAGGAAAATAACTTTCGAAAACACATCTATCACCCAGCTTGACCCTTTAAAGACCATTTTGAAGTCATTTTCTGTTAATGATTTATCAGAATGAAGACACGTTATCTTTGTCTGCAGAGAGACAGTGAGCTTTGGCACGGCTCTAATGACACTGTTGACACGGCTTGGAAGCAGATTAAATGGTGACACAACACAAACACAGTGGAGGCACAGAAAGTCTCACTTCTTGCCCAATTCGCAGCAGCAATGACCGCCTCCCAATGTTGACCTTCAGGCTGAGATACAAAGAGCTACAACCGAAGGAAGGAGGGGAGAAGGAGAGAGGGAGAAGCGGAGAGAGGGGGCGATGGCATGAGAGGGGCTGACACAAATAGAGGGAATAGAGCTCAAGGCCCCGGAGTGTGAAGCTTTGAGATCAGACCAGCTAAATACAGAGCACAATACATCAGACTATAATGGAGATGAGGATATAGCGCTGGCTGACTAATGGATCTCAAATGTCCGCACGCCCATCTCACCTAATGTGTCTCCCGCTTTCTGTGCCATGTATACCTTCGAAGAAGCAACAGAAATACAACCGCAAAGCATCTCCGTCCTCCTTCCCTCAAGAGTAATAGATGCAAAAATGCAGAGGAGGAAGAAAAGAGAACATGAATATTTCATGTCGAGCAGAAACTGACGAGAGGTACAGCCAGCAGACATATTATAAGGTAAAGAGCAGCCGAAAGGTGCAAAGGGTTATTTTTCGGTCTGCTGAGGAGTCAGTGTCATGCACAAAAAGGAGAGGCAGATAGAGACAAATGCATATCTGATAGCCAACCTTTTCATTCCCAATGATGGAAAGAGCTCAGACCAAATTTGAGATCTGTAATTGCATACGTGGCCTACAAGGCTCCCTAAACGGTGGTGGCAGAGAGACCGCTGAGAGGAAAAAAAAAAAAAGAGCGGCAAAGGGAGAAAGAGATCATGAGTGGAAAGGGAGACAAATGGATACGATGATCAAGTACCAAACCTAGAGAAAAAAAGAATAGTAAAAAAAAAAACAGTCGCTGGAAAAATGAGCGAGAAATTCAGCCCTAAGGCGGGCATCAATCTCCCGGCTTTGACAAGCGTCAATTAAAATATTTCCCTCGTTATTTCATAGCAGCTGAAAGATGGCGACAGAAGGAAGTGGAGGCGTAAACAATAGCAGGTGACGGCCGAGAGGACAGACTAATGCTTATCCCTCAGGGTGGGTGGCCACTCGAACCTGCTCCCTCTACATCATGGGAAGCAAGCCAGAACCATACTGCTAGATTAATGAGAGACGATGAGGAGCAGGGGGGACGGAGCCTGGTCCTCAGCTGTAACAACTCTCTGGATAAACAACGCTAAGGTTGGCCATATGTAGCCTCGCACGTCCTGCTCCCTTCTTCCCTCCCTCCCCGACACTGCTGTTGCACTTCTTTTGAGGTGTGAATGAGACCAAGTGTCCCGGGGCTTGCGAGGAGAGTCAGTACATTAACACTGTCAACCAGAGTCAGACTAGCCGTAGGTGATCCCTTCGACAAATAAACTTTTAAAAAGCAGAGCTGGATCCCCCGCTCCCCCCCTTCCCTCCGAGCCCTTCAGGACCAAACAGTGTCCCCTTCTCCCTCTGCTGCCCCGTCCCCTCAACACTGACTGACAGAAATAAACGATGACCCTTTGTGTTCCATCACCACGGGCCTTGGCAACCACACGTCGTCCATGGAAAAGCCGGAGATGGGATGTGTTCAGAGGCTTGGAAACAGCAGCAGGAAATAGAGGGAGGGCAGTAATCCATATGACCCTCATCAAAAGGCTACTGTTGTTGTCACTTTTCAGTCTTTGTCTCAGCCACTCTGGTACACGCACATCGATACACGGTCGCAGCGGAGGACGACCCGAGAGACTCATTAGAAGGTCTACAGTCCGAATTATTTAACAACAAAGCACAACTGTTTCGTTTGCATTTTTTTTTTATTTTCCCTGAACAAATATCCCTGAGCCTTTGTGCAAATCTCCAAACACTAAAACAAGTTTGGTCCGACGGGCTGAGACGTACACCGGGGCATCGGTCAAGGTTAAACGGGTAAGAATGACGCCTATGTAATCCCCAATCTGTAATCCCGTTAATCTCGACACTGCAAACAGTACCAAATGTGCTTATGCCAGCTCAGTTAGTGTGTGAGATGCCTTGAAGGGATTAAGAAATGAGACACAATGGAGTGACGAGGGCGAGGATTGAACATGAAATTGAGACAGGGGTCGAAATGCTATGCGTCAATACTCTTCGTCTTGTCATATAGTGGTTGCATGTGTTACTCGTTTAGAGGTCTTAATCTAAATCCAGGGGCGACAAATGTTGAATTCTGAGTTTATGAGATGTTGTGACCACTCAGCAGCTACTGCTGTGTTGAAAATCACCGCAAGTGGCAAGAAGCAAAGCTAAAACTAATTTCTGTATTTGCATTCAGCCCCCCTACCAGTTTTTTTTTCTTCTTCTTTTGTGTGCAAGAGATTAAACTTCAAAAAGGGAGACTTTTCATATTTCTTTTGAAGCACATCTAAAGCAACAAACAGGCACATGTAAGGAGCAAGGACTCGCCTTGTTAAAGAGGTTACATTTGGAAGCCACAGTTTTCTTTTCCTTAAGCCAGTCTTGGCATTCATCAATACAGAATCAATCAATCTGAAATTTGAATTCCATTTTATGCATCCATTGTGGCTGCTGCGATTAAAGGCTTAGGCCGTGAAATAGCGTGGAGCGCGGTGGCGAATTTTCACTCCGGCTTCCGCCTCCCACCCTTCAGCCAATCTGAATGCACAAGCAGGCAGCTTCATTTTAGCTGCAAACATTTACACCGACACTTCCCTCTCCCTCTGTCTCATCAATTCATTTCATGCCACCGCGTGAAGGACAGAGGACTCGGGAGGGAAATGTAGTTTTGCCTTCTAATTCTCCAGAAAGTGACTTTCAGACCATTTCCCCGAACGAACCATGCGGCTGAATTATCACATCATTTTTCAGCACCTCAATTTACTGTCCCCAAGACTGAGGCAATTTCACAGAAGAAAAATGCCTTTCCTCAACTCACCCAGGCCCTTCCAATTACATCTCAAGGCCCTCCTTAAAGACGTCGGTCCCAGCGCTGTCATAATTGAAATGATTGCAATGTTAGTCGTTGACACAGTAATGGGACAAAGAGGCAGAGGCGCGCCTTCACATCCAGACGCTGGGAGCGCAATCTTTTCCTACGAGCAAATTATGAACAGAATGGAAAGACAGCTAAAGTGTGTTCAATGACAATTACAGAGAAATGGGGCATTTCTGTACCACTATAGTACTGTGTATCCAGCACCACACAGAGCGAGATCCCACCCTTAGACTTCCATTAGAGGGATCATGTCAGATCCCATCAGCACAGATATCATCCTCCATGATGATAACCTGAGCGGGCACCGCCATAATGGCGTGATTACACATTCATAATATGTGGGGACGATTAAGACCGAGCTGAATAAAAACAGAGGGCAGAATATTAAATATACATGGCGCTCTCAGAGTCTTTTTCATCTCGGACTAGGTTCCCAAACCTCCCATCGTCTTTTAGATCCACGATCTCGAGCAGGAGGGATCTGAGAGCAGCAGGAAGTGTAAAATGGATTACCTCACAGTGTGAAAAGCAGTGCGGATGAGCTGTGGGAGCCATGGGGAAAACTGAGGCTGGGTGGAGACGGAACGGGGAAAGGGTCATTAGGGACCGGTGGAGCTGAAGATGTGAAACAGAGGCTGTCCTCGATGGTATTTCTCCCCTGGGTGGCCGGGCAGAGTGGAAGAAACACCTTCATCAATAGCCTCGATCACTTACATGTAGCACATAAAAAGAACCGCATGCACACACCACACCCCCCCCACCACCCCCGCTGATAACCACCGGCAGCTCGCTACCACAGTATATCTATTTATAGACGCTCTGTGCCCCATTTACAGGCTTGGGGACACTGGATCTGTACAATAAAAGAGGAAAAAAGTGTTAAGATCACGGAAGACATCATTTGTATACTGTAGACCTTCATTAATAGCTGAGAAGGGAACCAAGGGCACGGCGACAGGAAAACATGCTACGGAAAACAATGCAGCAAGATGAGAGTCCATTAAGATGTACAGTCAACTGTTATCACCAACAACAGATCGACAGCCAAGGTGTCATGTCTGAATTAACTGTAATCTAATTCCTGTGATTATACTGTGGACAGATTAATCAGATACATAACGAGAAAATGGCCTGATTAAGCCGATGAGAGGGAGAAATAATTGACCCTACTTTGGAGTCTCTGCGTATAATTTCATCTTTGAGTGACACGGCAGACTTTCAGCCAGCAGCCACAGGAGAGCAGATCCTACCGCGTGTGTCATTGATATGCATAATAATTTCCTTCGCTGGTCTTTTCTGATGGTTTGGCATTGCGCATATGGATGCCCTGCGGGGAGGAAATTACACCAGTGACATGTTTATGTGTAGAAATTATAGGAAGGGATGTGAAAGCAATGGCTGCCCCCGTCCCCGCCCCCGCCGACTACCACCACCTACGAGAAAATAAAAGAAACGTACACACTTCCGAGCAAAGAGGGAGCTCACTCTATTGGATTTCTGCAGCGAGAAATAGGCTTGTAGTTCCTTGGACAGCCAAAGCGAGGCACGGGGAGGTGGTGGCAGAGGGAGGGTAAGGTTGGTCATTTATCATTTTTGTCAGTCCTGGTAGAGGAGGGAGGTGGGGCATGGGGGCTTTCATATAAATTGAGTGTAGGTGGAATCAATGTGGCGTTGTTGGTTGAGGGCAGGAGGGGGAGCGAGGGAGCCGGATCAATGCTGGTGGGAGTGACTGTTTGTTCCCATTGTTTATCTACTGTCATCTCAGGACGCCGCTGAAGGACAGGGGGAGCATGGCGGCCGGCACAATGTCTCCATCGGGACCGAGGAGCCGTAATGGGCCTCTCCTTAAACAGACAATGGGCATCACTCAGAGGTGAAAGTCACACTGATCCTGAGTGTGTGAATAAGTGTGTGAGTAAAGCGTGGGAGTTGGGGGGGGGGCGGGTTTCTGGGTAGAAGAGGGCAAGTGGAGATAACAGCACTTGTCAGCGTGGGTTCATGCTGCAGAGTCTGCCGATCAAATCAACTGCCTATTCAGCTGAGCAGAGGTGCGTCGAGCTCCACAGAAACTCTGACTAAAGCCCGGCAGTTTTATTAAGACTTTTTACACCTGCAGCGGAACAGCAATAAGAGATCTGCTGACCTGACACAATCCACAGATGCTATCAAACAACAACAACAACAGCGGTGTTGACCGCGGATGAATCAAAGAAGAACGATCAAACTAATAATAAAATCCCCGGGCATGCTGTAACACGGCCTGTGGCGCACACATAAACAATATAACTGTCTAATCTGCTCAATCTATCTGGGAGAGACTGAGGGAAAACAGCCGAGCAGAGGATGTATCCGGGAGCGCGATGGGGATGAGCACAATACCTGCCCGTGAAGTGATGATGAGCTAGATTCGAGAGGCCGCCCAGTGAATCTTTCAGGTATTATAATTCCCGGGGGAGCCCAGCCTCTCCCCTCCTCTTTCCGTCTCTCTCTCTCCCCCACCCCACCCCGCCTTCACACCTCCCTCTTCCATCTTCCCTACTTTCATGTCCAGATAAGAAACGGCCCGCACTGATCTAACTGTGATTCGCGCAGCAGAAAGCGCGTTCCCATGGGAATATCACGCCGCAGAAGAATAGCTGACACAAGAGATGAGATTCTGTTGTGCTGCCCATATTTTTGCCTGCGAGATCAAACGGATAGGATTTTTCCTCCTGCATGAAAACGCCCTCCTAATCATGAGCTCGCTTTTCAGAAAAGCACAAATCCAGAAGAGAACAGCCGATAAATGGATGGGAAGTGGAAATTTGTCTGGAGGGCTGTATACAGTATGTTTTACATGAACAAACAGTGCGCACTTAACATGTGCCCTCATCGTGGTAATTCCAGCCGCTAAATGTGTGAAAGCTGCGGCTGTAGCGAAATAACCCGGCCTCATGATTGGCTTATCGCAATAACAATAATTACACTCCCAATTGTAGCCCCAGTCATGAATCCTATTACAAATCCTGTGTGTTTTTTTTGAAGCTCAGTTCCAGCTTTTCTCCTCTCTGTCTCTCACACACACACACACACACACACTTTCTGCTTCAGTCGCAGTTTTTGAAACACAACCACAGTCAAGCTCCGCTATCCTCCCCCATTTTCCAACGTGGCAGTATTCACCCCCCTTAGACTGTTTCTTTTCTGCTTTTTTTTTTGAAGCATTAATTCAACTGCAGCTCTACAGATTGATCTCCAAATGTAAGATTTCTCAATACAGATGCAATTCCACGAGAAGTTTAATAATAGGGAAGGCATGGTGTGTTGATATTAACGTCAGAAAACGTACAAATCTTCGTGTAATCTGCCACCTTACAGACAAAAACTAGATTCCAAAGACAAAGGAACACTCTGAATAAATATAAGGAAAATAAAGACTGAAGTACCCCTTGTTTTACAGTAAAGGTCAGTCATTAAAGAGGGATTAACCCTGACACAGCTGTGTATTTGCCAAGACAAAGCAGTCCTCAAAAAGTGAGCATCTCGCTGAAGGACAGCAGCATGAAGGCCACCAAGAAACAGCGCTGAAGAAATTTACAGGGTTTCACAGTTGAGAGATGGGAGACACGGTTCATTCAACAACTGTTGCCTGGAGGGAATTCACCAGTCACAGTTTTACGGCACACTGCTGAAGAAACAGTGGCTGCTAATAAGAAATTTAAAAATAAAATAAAAATCACATGACACCTAAGATTGTGTTTGCCAGAAGGCATGTGGGAGAAACTGATACAAATTTGAAGTAGCCTTTATAGCACGATGAGACATAAGATCTATTATTATTTTCCAGAAAGCAACATTTATGTTGGCTGGTGTAAGGCCAGGGAAACTAATCATCCCCGCCATGAAGACCAGTCGTCGCAGTGATGTGCTTTGGAGATGCGTCTTTGTGGCAAGATCAGGAAGAACTGTGGCAAGTACACAAATGCAAATAAGAAGATTTATAGGGCTTCCACACCTTCTTGGACGTAAAATTTAACGACTTTCCAAAAACGTTCCAGGCCCAATCCCCACAGATTAATAGATATCAAGCAAGGGCCGTTATGCCTCGATTCCATCAGGCACGTCTCTACAACCTCGTGTGTGTGACGTGGTTTTGTCTTGGCTTCGAACACCAACTGAGAGCGTTTCAGAGGTGGTGCATCGTGTGTCTGGCTGATATTGTCGACTTGCTCAGATTGTGTTTATGTTACGACCAATGTTTTGTGTATGCTTGGCTCCTGTAATTTGTTTCAGGAGGCTTGCTGATCAACTTACTCCTTTCATTCAATCAGTGGCCCAAGTAAAAAAAAGAAGCCCTTCTTCCCCTTTTCACACCCTCTCTCTCGGCCAACAGACTCTCTCTGCACAACTTTGATTACTCTTGAAAGTACTGGATTATGTCCCTTTGCAAAAACTTTCAAGGCCTTTCTCTCAAATTCACTGATTTCGAGGACCTGTGGGAACCTTGGATTTATGTGAAAGACAGACAGCAATCCCCCAACTATTAGGCCAAAAAGCTACAGATGAACGGCTTTAACACTACAAAGTGCCGAGGTCCAGTCCTCAATCTGATCCAGAATTATTCCACTTCAAATTTGCAGTTCCTAAAACATGACTGAGCCTTTTGTAGTGTGTCTCCCATGTGTCAAAAGAGAGCGAATACTTTTTTTTTATTTTTTGGCATTCTACCTTCCAGATCTCCTGTTCTCTCTCCCTCAACTCTCCCCACGTTCCCTAAAATAAACACAGCTCTGCCGTGGCTCACCGTTATCCCTTTCGCAGCTCTAGTCTCGACTCTGCCACTGGTCGGATTCTCTTGTCTACTCCGCTCTACCTGTCCTCGACCGAGCAGCTTCCCCCTTCCTCCTCTGTTCTCGTCCTGGACCCGAGGGTGAGGCATGTGTGGGTGTCACAGAGCTGACAGGTCTATCTGGGCTGTGTCTACTCTGCTGGCTCTTCCCATTTCCCCTCTACAGCTGCTGTGTATCCTACCGTGACAACACACACACACACATGCACACACGCACACGGATATCAGTTTACAGAAGGGGGTAGCTGGGGCCTGCACACAGGGTCAAGCCACCACAGGGTTGCATGCATTGTGTATGTCCTGGAACACAACACTTTGACATCAAACCGGTATTTCTTATATTTTTTATAAAAAAAAACAGGTCAAGGGGGCTGCAGGATAAAGACGGAGTGCCGTGTGTGTATATTTATGTGGGAAGAGAGCTATGCTTTTCCCCTGTCAGTTCAAGGAAAACCTGTCAGTGTTATGGATTAAATGCCACAGTGCTGCATCACACACACACACACACACGCTGCTTAATGGTGTGTGTATATGTATGAGTAAATGCGCGCACGTTTGTAGCATGCGACTATGTGTCCATGCGGCGTGGCCATAGGTTGTGGGGTCCAGGCACCCAATCTGAAAAGCAGACTGTCACGTAGCATTAAAGCCAAGTAAAAGCTAAAAATCTGTCTCCTGCCACCCATCCATAAAAAGGCCAGCAGCTGCCAGAGTCAATGCGGTGCAGGCACACGCCGTCACCATAAACCCTATGTAACACATTTCTCATTTGCTACGCCTCTCAGCCATTTGCTCTCCTGAGCACACAAACAGTCATTTTCACACAATCAATTTACACACACACACGCACACACACGCACGCACACACACAGTGGTGTGTTTTCCCTCCCGTTTGGCTGTAACAGGTGTGTGTGGGGGTAGGAAGTGGTAAGCTGATCTAGACCCACTCATTCCCCTCTCTTGCCAAAACATCCCCCAGTCCCACTGCTATCCTTCACCTCCTGAAGGGTAGCTTCCAATCAGTCCAGCAGATCAATACACCCTAGCCTCAGGATATGAGGCTCTAAAGCTAACTAGAAGCACTTAAGGAGAGGGGAATCTGTATTGATTACAAAGGGTTAATGGGACCTGGTGTGCTGGCTACGCTTTTTTTTGAGATTGGAAATGCGCGACTCGGTCGGTTAATTGATACAAATTGGTAACTCACCTACCAACTTGATCGCTGTTGAGCATTTAGTGCGACTGTTTCGCCTCTGTGGTCTTGTGTTTTGACACTTAACAATGTACACAAAGGGGAAATAAGGCTGAATGAAATGATGATAATAGCTGCTCTGTCTGAGGACAGCAAGGTGCCACAATGAATCAGTGCAGACCCAACGGGATGACCAGACAGAAAGCAAACTGGTAAATCTTTTATCTGCCCTGTGAGTAAAAATACGGAATACGATAAGGTTCAGGATGCCATGACATCTTTGCTCCAGTATCAATTATTCAGCATTGCCTTTCCTAACCCTTTAATTATACATCAATGTTAGAATAACAAAGGCTAGCGACGCTTTCTGCGTCTCTGCCTACAAAGGCCGTGACAATGAGACCGGATGGGGGAACTTTAGCCTTTAGGTAGAGGGTGGAGGAAGACGGAAGCGAAAGAAGGCCTTCGGGCAGCTTTGGCCTGCTGTCGAGCTGTCATTTATGACGTGTCCGCCTCACCCACTGTGTGATCAGAGATCAAAGGGTTAACTGAAACCCTGGCCTATAGCCCTGCGCTTACATTATTCAACAGCTTGTTACAACAGCCTGCTCCCTGATCTCACACACAGGGAGACGGAGCTCGAAACTCCAGGGAGGGGAACGCTGGGGACGAATAGCCGGATTAAGAAAAAGGGATGACAGAGAGCCCGGGTGGCTGGAGAGAAGAAAGAATGGAGGAAGAAAGAAGGATGAAATGAGGGAGGGGTGCGGCTCTGGGATGTGAATAAAAAGGTGAGGTGTGGAAAAAAATGGGGGATTCAATAGGATGAAAAGAGGTATTGAGAAAAGAGAAGGATGAGAAAGTGGTGAAAGATGGAGAGTGAGCACAGGTGGGAAGAAGAGGAGGGCTGTCTGTCCAGATCTGCCTGTTGCCACGGGAGACCGATCAGAATCACCAAATATGGACGTTTAACCTTTGACCACACATCTTTGTTCACTTCACATATTCCGTCTGAGTTGTCTTTATACAACATCTAACACATTTTATTTTCTGCCTCTTCACAACACAATGGGAGAAAATGTCACAGCCCATCGACTTGCAACTCAGACATGATGAAAGGTAATGGTGATGGAAGGCAAACGTGTATTTGGTAGCACTTTCTATGACTGTTATGACCCGTAGTATAGCGCTACAAATAAACAGGAATTGTTCCAGTCACTATCTGAGTCACTCAAGTCTTTGGAGTGAGTTTTTGGGTGAAATAGTGAAGTGTAAATGTTGTTCAAAAAGTACCTAAGTCATTGTCTGTCATCAGTTAAACACAAATTAAATTTGAACATTTGCACCAATTTGAATTTCATTAAATCACTTAAGGCACCAAATTACCACTTAACATAAAACCACATTGTAATGCATTATAGCAGTTATTATAATACACTATAACTAGAACTCCACAGTTAACCAAAGTATTATCTAAAGTGCACTGTGGCCAGGCCACAATATGCAATTTCTTGTTAAAGGTTAAATGTGTGACAAAACAGCATTATGATGAAGTGCTCTGCTGCTGCAGAGAAGCCCTGGTCTACAAATCTTATTCTGCAGACTTAAGAAAGTCTGCTTGTCTGGTACAGACCCCAACATCATGAACTTAACAAGGGATGCAAGATATGGTTTTGTTTCAGTCGTTACACCTAACCAATCATTTCCTGTTTTTGTAGGAAGTACCTAACCTGCAGTTTACGCACACCTGAGGGCCAGAAAAGGGCTGAGATGTAGAGAGCAAAGAAGAAAGGTTTAACATTCCAGAGCGCTGTTCGAATTCTGCTGTGTTAAGACTCGTAGACCTTTTCTCTTTGGAGGTTTGTGCTCTTTTTCTACTTCTTCCCTCCTATCTCTGTTTGTTTGGAGAAACAACTTTCAATGTGCAGCAGAGTCACCTATTGTATCAAAGTTTGTAAATGTTCTTGTGTGATTTTATATTACTGGCTGTATTTATTGGCTAGAATTTCACCACTACCGATAAATAGCTGACTAATGACTGCCACTAACTGTGAATAACATTGCAATCATATCTATTAAAATAATAGCATAAAATCAAAATAATAACATTTTTATCTATCTTTTACCTCATCATGCAGCCCTAATTAGAACACAATTTTAAGTATGAGAGCTAATTATTAAACACTATGAACGTTAAAAAAAATAAAAATAATAATAATAATCAGTCTATCAAAAAAAGCTATTATAAAAATAAAACTATTTGCAATGTGTTAAGATAATTGTAACAAAGCATTATAAATGTATACAGGCTCCAGAGCGCGACTAATTTGGTCACATATGCTTCCTAACGATCTGTGAAGTGCGACTTCACAATTTTAATAGTTGCATCTGTGTGCCTGATATAGACAAGATCTGATTACAAAGATGAACAAAAACAATTTTCATCCGCTCCTTTATTCCTGTTTAGAATCATTTACATGATGTGTTAAGAAATCAAATTGTATTTTGGTGGGTGCGCCTTAATTATGCGCAGGTGCCTAATGAAAAGGTTAATATGGAGCCCTGATATGAGATTTTATAACTACAATTGATTATGGTATGGATATGATTTTACTGTGTCAACAAGTACACAGTGATATGAGCCGATTATAAATATAAGTATGCTTATAATGCATAATAAACATTGGGGTCATAGGAATTGTTGCCAACTGCTCTAATCTGTCTTCTTCTGTCACCGCACTTTCTTGATAAGAGGACATCTGAATATTGTCTGCCACTGTGGTGCATTCACACAGGTAACACTGCGGTCAGTTACCTGCTGGCTTCAGACTCTTCAGCAATAGTAGTCGCAGACAGGCACGCAAAACAGCAAAACAAAACAACATCCATCAGATGAGCGCCGAACTGACAGCGACCATGTTTTGGGAGCGCCCTGTTTATAGTCCCAGACTCGCGCCGCTGCTCAGTGAGCGGGCTCCTTTGTTCATTAATTGATTGGCCTCCCCTGCTGGGCCTCAGTAACTAGGTTACACAGATCCATGAAAAGAAGAGGATTGGCCCCCCTGGTGAAGGCGGAGGACAGATAGATGACTCCGGGGCAGGAATCCGAGTGTTAATATAACTAATGGAGTGAGGACGACAGTAACTTTATTGAAATCACCCTCATCTAATTAGAGCGAGCGGCTGATGAGAGCAAAGAGGGACGGGAAGGAGGGTTGGATTCCATTATGCGAGGGTGAAGTCACCACCGCATCAGCTGAATGGGTGAGGCTGCGGAAAGGTGAAGTGACGTTCATTATCCAAGCTGCCCCTGTCAGAATTGTGCTCACCGGAACTTGCGAAATCGCATCAATTTGCTCATTCTCACTGTGCTTTTCACCATTATAATGGAAGCAGGTTAGGAGAAGCATCGAGGTCGCACCACGCCTGTATGAGGCTGTGCGCCCTCTGAGACAACAGCTAGAAACATGCGTGTTTCCCTGTTTTACTCATCAGTACAAGTTTAACCTTTTGTTTCTCTATTATGAGGTCAGACATGAACTGGATGAGGGAAAAGGCCGTCCTTTAGGTTCCTAAAATACCACGGAAATTAAAAAGTCAATAATGGGTGGATGGATTCTGTCTCTTCATCTCTTCCTGTTTACTTTATGAAGCAAAGTCGAACAGTTTGTTTATGCACAGTATGAATCTGATTACTGTGACTCCAGGGAGCTCATCTTTGGCTTATTTTGTCCAGTGTGTGTTCCTAAAGTCATATACTGTTGAAATCCCGGCCCAAAAAAAAGCTTGGCTGCTGTGTAACATGTATATAAAAAAACAGAGCGCAATCATTTTAAATCACGTTTATGTACAGTGGTTTCAGAAAGTGCTCCTGAGGCCATGTAGTTATATTCTTTGTGTAATCATGTGTTTGACAAAGTGGTGAACCTGTTACCAATTAGCCTGTTTACCTGTGGAATGTTTCAAAAACAGGTGTTTTCCAGAACTTATCCAGTATTTGTTTCAAATTCTGTTGCTGGCATCGCATTCAGAGTACGCTTGTGTTCCTAAAAAGTTGATGAGGAAACAACATTAAATACGCTTTCTTTGTACCGTTTTCAGTTTAGTACGTGTCAAAAAGGACCAGCTAATCATCACATTCAGTTTTATTTATGTCCCTCCAGTTTTTTGGAGTTGCTGTTGTAATTAGCTTTTGGTCAGAGAACAACCCAACGGAACGCTTTAAGCAGTGGGATAAAACTGGCACCCTGCCGCCAGCAGTGCAAGTGGGCTGACCTCAAGAAGCCACCGCGTCCAACAAAACCTCAACCACCAAACCAATGTCACACAATATGTTAAGGATGGGGCTGTCTGGTAAGTTTTCTTTGGCCTGAAACAGGCGACGCAACAAATCCTAGAGGTTGAAATTGGATGTTTACTTACCAATGAGAAATGCAAATGAATAAATAAAAGGCTGCCTAAAAACCACCCCTGCAGAAGGACCACCGTGACTCTAAATCCAGATCTGACAGAGGCATGAACAGTAAATATCTGGTCCTGCTTTAAAAGTCTTCCAATAACAGAGACGGAGACAGGCTGGGTCCTCCCTGTTGACGCAGGGCACAACAGCTGAACCAACGGAGGGTCTGCATCTGCCACGCATACCTCACAGGATACGAGTTTCCACCGTGCACTACTTTATCCCTCAGGTGACAGGACTGAGCCCCCCTCTGCTACCAAACAGACACAGGCGGACCGGGCCATGCAAAGTGGCAAACGGTGACACCACCAGCAGCCTGACTGATACGGGCACTGTATGTGCTAATGGTGGTCAATACGAGGGGCGGATGAGCGGTGTGGATGTCATTGGCAATAGGTCAGAATCTAAAACTAAATCAAACAAGGCCTCGGGCTGCCTTTGAAGAGAGGGGAAAAAAGGGATCAAAGTATGACTCTGCAAAATTTTTTTGCTGGCGTAGTACTTCTCAACCCAAGTGCTGTGTGACAGCCCGCAACATAATCTTAATATATTATCTGACCCTCCCAGCCCCGAGCACTGGGAGCCAGAATGCATTAGGAGCTCCAGCGAGGCTCGAGACCCCGAGCGGCAGAACAGTTGACCACTCCTCAGTCCAAGAGATGACTCCTGGGTCACACAAGGACAGCGCAGTGGAGATGAGGTTAATATTACTGTCAGCGGTAGCCAGAGGGAGAAGCAGAGGAATGAAAAAGAAATCCAAAAGCATTTCACTTGTATTCCTTTTGACTCCAAATCACCTACCCTTGCAAATTGCAAGGCGAGAGCGGTCCACCCCCTCCTCCGACAGCCCCGCTAATGGTGTTGTCTTTAAAACTGTTATCACTAATTCATTACTTCTGATTCTCCAGCAGCAAGGGTTGAAGCTTTGTCTTCTCTCTAATTGAGAGCCACTGGCTTCAGGCCCTAATCAGTCAGAGCTACTAACAGCTTTCCTCGCGGGGAGAATAAAGTCAAAAACAGCATTATTGTACCGGGTAGGTCATTTGCAATGTGTGCAATTTCAAATTACTTTAATTTCAGACTCTCCAAAGATTTGTGGAGTGGGCAAAATGTCAGGCTGTAATGAATGTCAAGGTTTCCCCACGTTGTCCCTCGTCAGAAAGTGGATGCTGTCATTAAGCTGTGCGACATTCAAAAGAATAATGCCACATATTCAAGACGGGGTTTTGAAGTTGCTTTCTGTTACTGTTACTTTCAAAAAGTGGGGAGAAAAAAAAAAACATTTTCCTATTTGGCACCACTTCCCGCTTGCTTCACCCCCACCTCTCCCCTCCACACATGGAAGCGCACACAAGTCTAATTAGCTGTGTCGTATCCCTTGATGACTCTGCCATTTCCTCTCGCTGGGGAAGATTAACCACCACAACACCAATATCAGCCTCCACATCAACACAATTAGGTGAAGACTGAAATGTGAGGCATGTCGTCACACGGCTCCCCGGATTCATTAGGGCGCACAAAAGACGACTCGGCGGCAGACGGACCGCTGCGTTTGCAGGTCGGGGACGCACTGAGCAGGTGTAGTTAGCAACCCAGACGGTTGCCATGGGATGTGGTTCGAAGTCGTCCTAGATAAAACAACATGGCCGCTTTACTGTTGGAGGTAGAGCACAAAAGGCTAATTAAAGATGGGCCTCCTGTTGATTAGAGAGGGGAGGTGAGTATCAGAACGTCAAACAATTATTGGAAATATACTTACACATATTTTGTGTTTAATTCAGCCAAGTTCTGATCACTTTCACAGGAGTTGATGAATCTTTCAGATCAAGGTTGGATCCTAACACCGTTTGCAAGTGATTAGATCAGATCAAAAATTCAATGTCATTAGGCCATGAGTGGAATGAAGATAGGATTTTATCCAATCATGTTTAGAAGTAGGAGTCTGCCAATCTGCGAGTCCAGAAATTACAATTCTGAGTTTTAAGGTGGATGTCAAATCCAAGAATACCAAGTCAATTGGTCCATGTCATCCGACACCTTCCCAATGTGTCTCAGGAGACCGAAACCCAAGAAAGTCAGGAAGGAGAAGCGCCCTTACAGTCTGACACGGGGCCTGCTGAAGACAATCCATTGTTTCAGATTGTTTCCAGATGCTCCATGTTTTAAACTGTTGCATTTTCTGGCCACGGTTTGTCATTCTTTTAGTCAATCTTGGGGCTTCCTATTAGTTCCCGTCAGCCCAGCCACCACCCAAATGCATCCACAGTGAGGAAGTGAACTTCTGGGGAATTTTTGGGCTTGTTTGTCTTTTGTTTTGTTAGGAGAAATCTTTCAACAACTACTGGAAATCATTTCTCAAACCCACAACCTGAGAGGATCCATAATCCCTCACGGTCTGCATGCTGTTTAATAAACAGCTTGTTTATGCCAAGAATACATTTCTGAAAGAACACTGAGTATTTGTCATTTCAAGGAATCTTTTGGCAGGTTTATCATCAAAAATGACATACGAGTCTTGGAAACTAATATCTAAAAAACAGAAAGGCACTTCAGCTAAATAAATATCCCACCATAATCAACATGATATATGGCAGAATGTGGCTAGCTGTACTAATGATGCCATTAATTTAAGGCATAATTTGTCATGTAAGTGTAAACCAAAGAGCAGCAGCCCCATCATTACAAATCAAAACACAGAACTGGAACCTATTAGACTTCATTAATTAACAGGACGTACATAAACTGCACTTGACAGCAGCTCAATCTGCTTTATTAAAAAGTTGCTGAAGCCACATGTGTTTATATCATAAAGTATATATTATATATCGTGTTTTATAAAGCTGAAACAATTAATCAATGTCAACAATTTTGGCAATAGTTTCAACAGTTCTAATTTCTTAAACTACTAGATTTATTTTTAAGTGTTGTTTTACTTGTGTGCATTACACATGGGTGACATTAACATTTACATTTCATTTGGGGCATTTACCAACAAGAAAATGTAAACAACATCTTTATTTCTTCTCAAAAATACTTTTTTTTACAACACTGGATCTTGTGAACCACACAAATAACTGATCTATATAAAAACATTATGACTAGCTTAATCAGTAATTAAAATAACTATTAGTTGCCATAGTATTAAATCCTTTTAATGACAATCTTTAGAACAGGTCTGACCAAAGTCGAGCCCGGGGACCAAAGTTGGCCCGCTTTAAAAGGTATAAAGTCTTGTAAAAATATATACAGTAATCCTTCTATATTATGTTATGTTTTTGTATACATTTTTTTTTATCTCATGAGATAAAGATGCTCTTTAAGAACACCTATGATCCTATTATTTTCCATGATGTCAGCACATGGGCCAGAGTGATGTTTGCTGAAAAAGAAATAGAGGAACTTAAAAAGTTTAAGTTGGCAAAAGATTTTTTTTTTTCCATCTGTTCTTCAATCATAAACACAGAAAACACCAGTACAAAACAATAGAATACAACAGGTTCTTGCTTTTGGCCTGTGGACCAATTCCAAGTTTCAAATGTTGCCCCCTAAGGGAAAAGGTTTGGGCGCCACAGCATTACATGTTACATAAAAATGCTTCCTTTTCATCGAAATAGTTTTGTTAGTTTTTTCTCCAGTGTATATGTCAAAAGTTAAATCTAAATATATGTGGCAAGTGGCTCTCAAGTCTAACCACATCATCTGTCTATCTAAAGGGGGAATCTTTACTGTCTCTGGTGTATAGTTTTTCTGCAAAGTGACAGAGACAGATGCCACTGTGAAAGTCCTGTCTTGTACTATGGTGTTAACAGAAATACCCGGATCAGCTCTCAAAAGTTGATGTTGCTAAATCTGTCTGATGGTTTTGATTTAGGCCTTCAGACCACCTAAAAGGTTTGCTGGCAGGGAAGACTCTTCCTCCCTGCACGAAGGAATAGACACGGACAGGAAGACAAGAGCTATCCTTATGATCGGATATGCTGTCGGCTGACATTAGAGCACATAGCAGATGTTTACAGCTTTTCTGGAAACATCTGTGGGCTCATGGACGACTGTCAGGCAGGGTAAACAACATGCTTACTAGCATCTCACACCCCCATGCTAACCAGGCCTGTCAATCACATGGATCAAGCCAGTGGCTGCGGTTCAGATGTGGATGAAAGGAGGCTGCCGGTACAACAGCCCTGCAAGCGGCTGCACCACAGGAGTGGAAAAAAGAGAGAGAAAGAAAGGATGAAAATATGGCAATTAATTGCAAAAGACAATGTAGAGAGTTTAAGACTCAAAGCAACAAAGAAAAACACAACAAATGCTCAGCTAATTGAAATGTTTTGCTCAAAGACCTGCAGCAGATCATTTAGTGATAGCTTGAGCATCGAGTTCAAAAATAATGTAACAGAGGAGGGGAAAAAAAAGAGGAAGAGATGAGAAAGCTGCCACTGAACACAAGCGCACAGAACAGAGCCGAGACGAAAAACATGCAGAGGGGAAAACAAGAGAGCTAGAACAGAGGAAATCCAACAAAAGACAACAGAACATAGTCGGAACACAGTGGAGCCGAGCACAACACACCAGAACAGGCTGTAATTGTGTTGTGCGGGACTGACCCCAGCGCATCCCAGCAGGCATTGCATGATGAATGGGCCTGGCGATGACTACATCCCACATCCCTCCTCCTCCTCCTCACATGCTCTTTTCTCTCCCTCTCTTTTCTGTCGCCACCATTAGCCCTCCTTCTGTCCCTCCCTGCGCTCCCCTCCTTTCCCCAAAACCACACTCTATTCAGCTGCTGCCATCCCACAAGATTAATTTGCATTCAGTGCACTTAGTCCTCGTATTGTGCTCTGACACAATGACATATTACAGCGCAGAGCACACCTATTAAACATATAGTCTCGCTTGAGGGACGATGCTTTTTCTCTGCAAGGTGGTTATGATAGAGCACAAATGTACAGAGAGGCTACAGCTTGATCGGTTACGAACACAGAGAGGCTCTGACATGAGAGTCACGGCAGAATCATTACAGGAACAGTTAGATAACCTCGATTAATGATTCACTAGACCCAAACTAATAAACTGGGTCAGATTGTGTTAGCAGTGGTAGCAAGAGCAGAGAGACCTTCAGGTTAGGCTGCGTACGAAGGAACAGCAGCAAGCGGCGAGAGCAGGACCGGGACGGGAGAGAGCAAGAAAAAAGAAAATTAGAAAAGAAAAAAAAAAAAAAGCAATGGAGGTGTTGATGTAACTCCACTATAGACCCTGAGGAAAGAGACAGTAATGCATAGGAAATGGGCTTTTTCCTCCAGCTTTCTTTGCTCCCGTTCTCCTGCTACTGTTCCACCGTGCCCACGTCCGAGGGGAGCAAATTTAATTTGCGACACCGTCTCTAGCCGTCACCCTTTGTGCCTGGGGACAAACGAAATGGATTCTGGAATTTAAAAAGATGAGTGAAATAAAGAAATAAAACAGGGCACTCAGGAGAAGGCGTCATAGACAATAGCACAGAGGGTGGCAGGGAGAAATGAGAGCAGAGTCTGAGGGGAGTGGGGGGGGGGGCAGGAAGCTGTGTGAGCGTTATGTGGGCCAGATATTAACTGTATGGTTATCATAAACCAGCTCTGAGGCCTGGCCATCTGGGGAGGCCACAGGGTGACTCAAACAATCAGATCAGGGCGGTGATAGCAGCCGCTGCTGACGGAAAGCCGCCCAAACTTGGAGGTGACTGAGGGGTTAACAACCCATTACCTCACCCTAGCGTGCTCCCCGGAGAGGCACGGTATGGGGTTGTTGTGGCAGTGTGTGTGTGTGTGTGTGTGTGTGTTTGTCTTCCTCAGAGCCCAAAGCACACCTTTGGGGTGTTACTCAACAAAAAGGGAGCTCAGCAGAGTGACATCACCAGGGAGGCTATGGCTGTGTGCAGGAGGCAAGGCCGCGGAGGACGGAGACCGGGACGGCTGTGTGGACTATGTGGGAGTCACATTACTCCCCTCCAGCTCTTCTCTACCTGTCACATATGCACTTTGAGGACTCAACACTAAAGCCAGAGTCTTGGCAACTTCAAACGCCCGCTTTGCTGGGGTAGATCAGAGGCAACGGGGGGATAAAGGGAAGAATAAAGGAATCTAAAAAGCACCGGGCCTGCTCAACATTGTGTCGTGGGGATGTCTTGAATTTCATTATCAGATTCTTGACTTGAGCTCATCCAATGCTCAGTCCCACAGCAGAAGAAGAAGAAAAAAAAAATAAAAGAGGGGGCCTCCATCCCGGTCCATTGAGAACCAATGAGCTCCGGTCGAGCTGCAGCAGAGAGTTGGGGGCCATTCTGGAGAGAAAACAAACACAGACCTCTGGCCAGACACACACAGTCCGGCCCAGACACCTGTGTCCCATTCACCAAACATATCCGGCCACTTAACACTTAACAGAAGGGGGCAGGGTGGTGTTTGTGTTTTCAGGCTTGCACACCCCACTATGGCTCCTTTAGTTTTGCTTCTTTACCCAAACAGTGTCCGAGACTCTCTGTGAGGACCAAATGCTTGCGGCTGTGGCACATCCCGCCAAGAGCGGCCAGCCGTTACACCACCTGACCGTCGCAACCGACCCGGTTCAAAGCTGCACCCTCGGAATAAAACTGGCAAAAAGAACTGGCAAAACAAAGCTCATTCATCTTTCTGTCATTTGCAGTCTCCAGTCGTCCCTCTGTCTAGGTGTCCCAGCCGCATCTGGACTGACCTCGGGGTTGCCAACACCTGTCCTGCACGCACACACACACACACACACACACACACACACACACACACACACACACACACACACACACACACACACACACACACACACACACACACACACACACACACACACACACACACAAACACACACAAACAAACACCACCCTGCCACCCAGGATGGATGATAGACAGCAGGCTGGGCAGACACGGCACCGCCTCGGATCAGTGGAGGGGTACACTTGGAGCTGCCAGAAGCTAAACCTCGGGTCGGCACCGGCACAATTCTTTCCACCTCAGCAATTCAAAATGGAGGAGTGGTATGCCATCAGCTGTGGTCAGTTCGTTACGGTGGATTCTCAATGCCTCGATACAATTTAATGAATTGAAATGGAGATGACCCATAGGCCTGGCAATGCGCTCATAGTTTCCACCCAAAGATCAAGCTAGATAGCGGCGGGGCCGGGCTGTTTAGATGGAGCGGAGGCTGTTCGCATGCCGCAATGCTTTGTTTGCAGTCGAGCCAAATGCACTCACAGATGGGAGCCGACTGGACACCAGATGACTCGCTGCTGTGGTGTGGTGGCGTGGTCTGCTCTGGGGCTGAGAGACGGAGGGAAAAGAGAGCAGAGCAGTGGCACCGGGCCCGGTGGGACGCCGTGATGCTCCGACCCGCTCTAATCTGAAGCATCGGGACGACGAACAGAGTGGTTTTATGCTGTCGTCTCTGTCATCTCGAGCTTACAGAGGAAAATTGAAACCTCTGTGACCTTGTGTAGGTGTTCGCTCCTCACTTTCGTACGATACCACTTCTTATCATGACAGCACTGTAAACACCAACTCTAGTTGGTAAACACAGAGCATGGTCTTCCTGACGGCATCGGGTCACAGCTGTGATCTTGTTTAAGCTTCAGGAAGAAAAGTCAAACAGTGCAGCACAGACAGCTGCAACGAGAAGATAAGAGGAGCAACTACAGACTTAGTTGTCTGGTAATAGGTAGACACAACTTAAACTAAAGGCAGTCTGATATAACAGATCTGAAATGACTCAAACCTTCATAAAGATAATGTTTGGCTTCCGTCCGAGCTGCTTTAGAGGGATTCCCATTCAAACTTTTTGGTCATTTGAGAGGCTGAAGTTGAATACTGGAAAGTGTTCTTAGTGTTCTGTCTACCCCATTTATAGCAATAAAACACCTCTTGGTAAAACACAACACAACAGCACCCCAAACAGCAGCCTCCGAAATGACCATGAAGTTGAATCAATACTTCTCTAAAGCAGCTTCAACTCACATAATAACCTTCATGATGGCGGGCTTTATTCCAGGGCGGCATTCATTTCAGCGGTGTGTACCCAATAAACTGACAACTGAGTGAACACAGAGTTGATATTATACTGATACTATAAACACAGCACATAATGGGCGATAAAGATCTGGAATATTTTGTATATATGAGCGTGTTAGTTTTTGAAGCGTTTTTTAGGCAAGACACCATTCATATCGTGCACTTAAAAGACTGAAAGTTTTCTATTGTTTTTGTTTGACTGAATCTATATTCATTTGTCATTTAAAAGAGCGTTTATCAATGAAAAATATATAAAAGAGTTTCCACTTTCCACTTACATACAGTGTTGTAGGCAGGCTCGGGGAGTAACAGAATACATGTAAGGGGATTATGTAATTAGGATACAAAGAATGGCAACTGTTAGATAATGGATACATTCTGTGGGAAAAAAGAAATACTAACCACATAAAATAAAGAACTATATAATAGTCTGTCACCATGCACATTCACACACAAGCTAGTTAATGAGTCTTGAGCGAAACCAAAATGTGTAATCCTATAGAATACACACTCGTTATCAAGATGAACTAAAAGTCATCCTGATGATTTCTCTTTTCTCTTGTCTTTATGTGCGTATGTTTGGTATTGAGGCAATAAATAAGTGACTGAACTTTATATTACTTAAATACTGTGATACTTAGATTATGTTACGGACTACACTTTTAATAGTTAATCCATTACTGTATAGAAATGCATTTTTAAAGTAACCCTCCAAACCCTGCTTGTATGCTACACAGGGCTGAAAACAATCATTATTTCAATTTTCAATAATGTGCTGATTAGTTTCACAATTACTGCATAATGTTTTATTCTCCAAAATGCCACAAAAATTGTGCAAAATGCTCATCACAATTTTTCAGAGCCCATACTGACGTCTTTAAATGAGAAAGAACCCCAAAGACAAAGGAAAGCAACAAATCCTCACATTTAAGCAGCTAAAATATGACTAAAACGATTAATCAATTATCAAAACACTGGGCTTTTTCTTTTGATCATCTTAGCCACTGACTAATCCTTGCAGCTCTACACCATGGCTTACAACTTGAGTGCACGAGTGAGTGCAGCCATGGCGTGCACACAGCACTACTACAGTAGGCGTGAGTATGTGTGTGGTATCTGTGGTGCAGCCAGACCCAGCTGAGGCCACCAGACAACTGGGTAAACATACAGAACCCACCCTCCTCCCACTGCTCCACCTGTCTGCCCTCCTCGCTCACTGTGTGAGCTTCAGCACCAAGCCATAGGTCCAGTGACGTAAGGCTAATGTGTAACATTTAAACAGACTCACAGTGTAATGCATGCACACAAACACACACACACACACACAGTCTTTGTCACAGATTTTCTTGTTCTCAGACTTTGACCCAAATACAACAGGCTCCAAGTTTCTGAATATAGATATGTATGTGCACACACACACACACACACACACACACACACACACACACACACACACACACACACACACACACACACACACACACACACACACACACACACACACAGAGAGCCTTCGGAGAGTCTAAATGGACAAAAGGAGAAAAAAAATCTAATCGTATCCGATGACTGATAGCACTTATGATGAGGACGGGGTTAGAATATCCCGCAGTGAAGTGGTGCGTTCCCATTACTGCATCTCTCCATCTCTGGAAATGGCTTCATTAACAGGCTAGTGCCGAGAGCTCCCTCGCCGAGTGTATGAACGCGCTGTACCCCGAGGGTCCGCCGGAATGGCTGAGGTGAAGTCCATTAACACTCGACAGCTTGTTTTTTGACCACTAAATAAAACAGGGTGTTTTTCTGCATCTGCAGTATAAATAGCCTTTAGCTTAGAAGACAGGGTTGAAAACTCTTCTTCGAGAATTAAATCAAGCCAACAGATTGGGGTTTTTCTGCAATACTGCATCATCACAGGTGTCGATCCTCACCTGTGAAGCCTAATGTCGCGCCGTTCTCAGAGAGCTGTGTACCTCGAGTACGGCTACATGCCATAACTTGCCTGGAGAGCAGCTAAACAGGATCCACTGACTTCTACGGTTAATCATCAGAAGCCATTTAAATGCCAATCCTTATTCCGCTTAACAGCCTGTACGAGCCTCATCAGAACACAATGGCGTTTAATGCACCAAAGACAACAAAAGGGTCACCCTAATGCGTCGTTTTGGTCTGTGGCTCGCTCTAGATCAGCGTGTCACCTAAATGCCTAAAATGATGTAAACGTCTGTATCTAAACGGTGGCGGGTGTGATAAGGAGAGGAGCTATAAAAACTGAGCTGTCTTCTGCCGGGGATAAATCCATATCTCACATAA
The DNA here is from genome assembly GCF_904848185.1 of Acanthopagrus latus. NCBI lineage: Eukaryota > Metazoa > Chordata > Actinopteri > Spariformes > Sparidae > Acanthopagrus > Acanthopagrus latus. Next base: position 19,361,391 of record NC_051056.1, on the reverse strand, counting down.
CCCGTCCCTGCTCCTCTGGCATACTTCCCGATCCCTCAGGCAACCAGAGCTGGCTACCTCTGAGCATATGACATAGCTCTTACTTTCCCAGCACTTACGCTCCAATCATGTGTCACCTGATGAAACGCTACACCCCAGTCACCATTATTCGTCTGGACACTGGAATGTATCAGATTCCTGCCTCGGGGGGTAGGCACCTTGGAAACATGGTCCTACCTCCACCGGCTCGCCTCTCCCACTTTTCCTCTCTCTCTCTCTCTCTCTCCCTTCATCGTCTATCTTTCCATTCAGCAAAATTCCACCAGAGGCCTGCTTGATTTACACTGCCTCATTGCCCATCTGACATGCGCTCACATTTTTGACTTCACAATAGAAGGGTACGTGAGGGACAGTATAGAGTTTCAGAAGATTTTTTTTTTTTTTTTTTTTACAGCTTATGTTTAAGTCCACGCCGAAGGGGTAAACGCCACCAATGAACGCTGCCCTTCTGGCTTGGATTGCTTGGTTACATTATCTTTCAGTGCTTTAGAGCAAGCACCGGAGCTCAACTGGAAATTCAAATTAGAGACCTATTTCGTCTTCAATGCTACAACCACTCTCAACCTATCTCCCCTCTCCAGAGAGCAACAGTTATGCCGTGCAGTACTCAGGCCTGTAGTATTGAGTATCTCTGAGTCACTGGCCTGCGTAATTCAGTCTGGGGAATTATGACAGTGGAAAATCATTTCCCCGGGCTGGGGATAGGAGGCCATGGCTAATCGTTCAGTAATCTGATCTGCCTGCATACTGTAGTCGGCCGCGCCGCTAGCCTAGCGAGCCAGTCACACATGTGGACACCCCCAGTGCCTGCCAACTATCTGATGGAAGCTAGCACTATTCAAAAAAAAAACTCTCCAGGTTTTCCTGAGGATTACAGATGCTATCGGATCATTTTGCTAATACTCGGTTGTGCTGTGCTGTTTGAAATGTATTTACTCAGCTCCCGCTCTCCAATATCCTTCCCGATAGCACGGCCTAAGCCAGAAAATGCCACAGCCACATTCCAGGCAGGAAAAGGCACCTCCACACAAAGTGCTCCGCAGGTTACAATGCTGCAGTCTGCCACTTGCATCCCCGGCACATTATTAATCCAAAAAAGTTTGACTTAATGAGGCAACATCTGAGTTTGTCTGTCAAGCAGCAGGCTATTTTGGGTACGCATCCAATTGCAGATTCCAGAGAGCCAGTGGTGTTGTAGTAGTATATGAATAAGAACCATAGGGAGCAGTACTGTGGCACAAAGCAGTGCTTATACCCAGCAGTGAGGGTTGGGGGGGGGGGGGACTTGAGTTTTGGAAAGATGCCTGGCTTCAGCCCCACTCTAAAGAGAGGTCTGCCCCCCACACACTGAGTGTGGATACAAGGGGCACTGACATGGAAAAATACAAGAGTTGGCATGTTGTTGGGCACTGCAGTTCCCAACATTTACCTTGTGTAGCATTATATTTGATGGTATAGTCACCGCAGTGCGATTAAAATGTACGTCCTCCTCCAGGTGGAGATGAGCGATAAAGCAGTCAACGCCATGATTGACAAGTCGTACCGTTCGTTCCCCATTCAAGCCTAAAAATCTAAAATGACGAGTCGTCTGTGATCATGCCTCAGTCTTGATAAATGGCCAATCCCTGCTCGGTGACATGATCTGTCACAGACTGTGATGACGGCTACAGTATTTTTAACAACCTCAATGTGTAGGCATTGTAACCCAGTCACAGCGTTTCGCAGGCATCTATAAAAGGGAAGAGAGATGCAGATATATGATCAAATGGCTGCGGCAGCAGTGGCAGCCTTCATCAGCTGAAAGCGCTAGATCACAGCATGTTTGGCAGCCAGTGGGAGCAGTCAGATGGAGGGTTAGAACAACCAGACAAACAGTTGGCACTGATAAACACAGCGCAACTTAAGATTCAGCTCTCCGCAATTTTGACAAACAAATGACAGCGACTTTTAATCTAATCTGCAAATGCAATAAGCACCTAGATTTTTCCCCTTTGTTTTCCCTTTTTTTAACAAATGATGGGTGGAACATGTGATAAACAACACATGGCTCAGAAAACAGCACAAGTGTGGAGCGCCGGTCGAATAAATCTCATGACACATGAAACCTGAGGGACGGCAGTTCTCGCTCGCAAAAGAGCACAAGAATGCCTTCTGCAGCCGGGGCGAAGAAACGCAGGGAAAGTCCTTATGACTTTGCCAAACACATTCTGAGCGTGAGTCACTCTCCTTTTAGTAAGCTCTCGCTCACACTAGGTTCATGCTCGCAAACTGTGCACACACACACCCCAAGGCAACAGATTTCAGGCAGGTCTGGACTGCCCCTTTTTTTTTTTTGCTACAGAGCAGAGTCAAGTGTTTATAGTATTTAATACATGCAGCTCTCTCTCTAGAGGTGGAGAGACACTCGTTTTCTCCATCTTACACAACAATGAGTAACACAGCAGCCCTCACACACACACACACACACACACACACACACACACACACACACACACACACAGGTCTTATTCAGGAGGGGAGCCTGCATCTCCGATGGTGCAACATGTAAACAACATATGGAGGGGGAAAAAAAACACTGGATGCGTTTTTGTTGACAGCACAGCCAGTGTTGTCTCTTTTTGTTTACGTGTGGGACAAAACGGTGTTAGAAATCTCAATATAGATGTAACCAGGTGATTCCTACAGGTAGCTCAGCTGTCACAACACAAGGTCCCAGGAATCACTTGCACAGATTTGACTCATGGTTAGATAAAGAAAAAAAGGGAAGAACAGCAACAGTCGTCGCATTCCCACGCTGGTCTTCTTCTTGTTTTATCAGCCTCTTGTCATGTGCAGTGCTATTAGATTAAGGTGGCAGACAGTCAGTATCGACCTTTAATTCCAATTTGCAACACACACACTCACAACACACAGTCGTTTGGCCTTTTCATTGCAGGCAGAGACACATTAGTATGTCGTTTAGTGGGCAGACCGCTACAGTGTTGGAGGGGTTGTTCAAGCTAACTTGAGGTTGTGTGCATTTCATACAGAAGAAATAATAATAATTAAAAAAAACTCTTAAACGTCGCAGCAGCTACAAAGTTATCGGAACAAGTTGCCGTGTTGTGGCTGCATCCTGGTATCCGGGCTGGATAAAAGGAATTCCGATATTAAATGTGGGAGCAGGGCAGCCAGCCGGACACAGGCTCCTATCCTATCCGGAGCTCAAACTTCGACCGAAAACAAATAGCGTTAGCCTCCTTTTCTCTCTGAGCTACAACACCGAGCCTCCGCCGAAAGCACCGGGGCTTGTTAATGTCTCCAGCCCGGCGGCGGAGGAGGAGGAGGGAGAAGGAGTCAGGCCGAAAAACTGGCCTCATTCTCCGTCTGCGCCAGACAGCGTTCACTAGCCTGGCCTGGGAGTCTGAGCAGCGGCGGCGCGGCGGCGGCGGCGGCGGCTCTCGGTCGTGTACCGAGCATGTGCGAAAAACACCGCGACGAGACTTGTGTTCGTGTCGATGTACTCACCTTGTCTGGGTCTAGGTGGACACGGGACGACGCTGGCTCAATGAGGTGAATGCGGGATTGAAGCACGCCGGGTGCATTTCGTCGTCGTCGTCGTCGTCGTCTCGCTCCGCTGTCGGCCGTGATGTGGAGGCAAGCGGCGCACAGCGGACTCGGCTGGGAGAGAGATCGGGAAATCTGAGAGTGCCCCTCTCTTTCTGCAGCCCTGTGTGCACCGGCAGTGGCCCATAACTGTCGACAGGAGGCGCCAGCACAGCACATCTTCCGTAACACACACACACACACACACACACACACACACACACACACACACACACACACACACACACACACACACGCACAACTCCTCAAAGAAATCGGTGTGCGATCACACTCCTGCAGGGGGCTTATCTGCACCCCTGCTCCTCAATAGTGAGATTACAGACGCCTTGATGTGTTTGGAAGTGCATGCACGGAATTGAATCATGCTGCGATACTGGGATTACCCTGAAAGTTTTATGATATATATATTTATATATACATACATAAATATGTATATACTGAGCTCAGGGTCGTGATGATTAGTCACCACATCATGCAGATTACGCAACAAGATCCCATGAAAAATGTGTTGGGATTTTTTTTTTTTTTCGAATAATCAGTGTTGCATCAAAGGGAAACAAAATATTCCAATATGCCTTTAACGTCACTTGTTCAATGTCACCGGTACTCGGTGATGATTTAATACTACTACTGCTATGATTCTCTGAGAAACTATACTTGTATTGGATATTTGCATTATTTCTTGATGTAGAATCTAAATGATATTTTATTTCTGTATTTTTGCCATTCATAATTGCTAAAAAAAAAAAAGAAAGAAAGAAAGAAAGAAAGAAAGAAAGAAAGAATGGACAAATACTGAGTGAAAAGCCAATGGGGAAAAGAATGCTGTGTTTATGTAGCCAAATCAGACAAAACAACGAATACTGAACCATTTCGTTGTGAAATAGGAAAATGTGCCTTTCTTGCGTGAACTTGTGTTTACTGCTTTAGATTGTTTGTTTTGTTTTTTGTCCCTGATTTCTCTTTGTGTCCACACTTCTTCTATTGTGGATAGTGTGAAAAAAACTGTTCATATATATATATATATATGTATATATATGTATATATATATATGTATATATGTATGTGTATATATATATATATATATATATATATATATATATATATATATATATATATATATATATATATATATATGTATATGTATATATATATATATATATATATATATATATATATATATATATATATATATATATATATATATATATATATATAATGTGTGTGTGTGGGGGGGGGGCTAATATTAAGATAAGATAAAATAAACTTTATTAATCCCGAGGAAATTCTTTGAGTATGAAATATGTCTTAATAAATGTATATAAATAAAATAATGATATACATATGATCATACATAAACACAGTGCGTAACATCAACAGAACCATCGTTTCCTGAATGGAGCTCCCACCCGGAGCAGCTGTGACGTAGTAGCACACCTACACGTCTGTCTGACCTTGTGACTCGTGAGGTTGGTGATTTTGATTACGGAGCGGCTGAGGCCGACACAAAGATCTCCTTTAAAATAGCTCTGGCTGTCTCGTCCCCATCACATGATGGAGGAGATGGGGTCACGCGACTCATTAAGACAAAGACGGCCGCGGCCAGAAGGTTTACTTTGGTGTCCCACTAAACACAGGCCGAGACGCAGAGAGAGAGAGAGAGAGAGAGAGAGAGAGCCCGAAGGACACAGGTGGAGGAGGCTGCTACAGATTTCACTTTAACCCTTTTCTCATGGAGTATGATCACAGGATCAGCTGCTGATCAGTAATCAGAGTCACAAAGCCAATCAGCACAGTGCAAATGATTGTACTTTGGAGTTTCAGACATGAGAAGCAGCAGAGGGGAGTAGAGTTGTTGTTGTTGTTGTTGTTTTCATTTAGAAGAAGCCTTTAAGTAAAGCGGACTTCCTTTTTCTGACCGGAGTGGCAGCTGCACCACGAAAGAATTGCCAGCTCCTCAAGCCTGTTTCTAATCCCTGTCCTTTTGACTCCACACACTCACCCTGACCTTAAATAAACATTAGGGGCTTAATGTACTTAAATAATCTCAAAAATCCTTTGCCACGCTAATTGGAGTTTCACGCGGCAAAGACACCCTGACCTGAACTGAAGCAGGTGGATAGATGAACGGTAAGCGGACTACACAATTGGCTTATACGAGCTCACACACAGGAGCCAATCCGTCCATCTGACACACAAACACATGGAGGTGGAAAAAGCACTTACGCCATCTATTTAATTAAGACAAGTGCTCCCAGAATGTAAAATTAGCCCGAAATCTCACCTGAGTAAAGAGGCATTATCAACAAAATGTACTTTGCGTTTCAAAGGTGCTCATTCTGCTGAATGGTACCTGTGTTACATAGTTATTTGTCTTAATTACATAAGGCTATTGGGTTGTTAATGCCTTACGTGTTAAGCATTAACATTTAACACAGTAACTGGCAAGTGTGCAGCTGCACCAGTGCTTTATTACAGCTGTTTGCAGTCTACAGTTATTTATTAAAGGGCATTGCATCATGTTTTATGATATGATCACAAGCTTTTGTTTGTAAAATGTTAATATGCAAAGTGTCAGATAGGCCTCTGTGTAATGTTGTAAAAAGCACAATGTTTACCTTTGAAATGCAGTACATTTCATAAAGGAGGCATCAGAAAGATCATAATACAAAAAGTTATGTGTGCAGAGAGATTATACGCATTATTTCCTGTCACACACACACACACACACGCACGTTTTCATCTGCAAGTTACATATATAGTGCATATACACCTACACAGCCATTAGTGCTACTTTCCATACATACATATTTGTTCCATACATATTTGCCTACACATTTCCCTCAATTATATTGCGTTTGCTAGTTTCTTGAACTAGGGCGACACCCTAAGGTGAAACGTGGCTCTCTGGCGCGGTGCATTGTGGTCTGACACCTCTTGTGTCGTTGGCTGCTTTGGCCCGCCTGGCTCACACTCTCCAAAATGGCGACGTCCCTGGGATCCAACACCTACAACAGACAGAACTGGGAAGACGCGGTATGTTTTAATCGGCGCACGGCAAAGTGTATGACTTAGACAAGATGATTTCCAGTTCAATATGAAGAGGTTGACAGGATCATACACTCTGCCAGTTTGCCTCTTACTTGGCGGGTTAGCTCAGTAGCTAATTAGCATCCTGTTAGCTAGCTAGTAAAGAAGCGTGGCTGCTACCCTCGTAGCATGTCTTTGTAGATGAACGTTAATTCATTCAACATATGTCTTCCGTCTCTACCCAGTAGTACTGAGTAGATGGACAGTAACATCTGAATCTTGTCTAAGAAAAAGCTACTAAACGTAACTCAACCTCAACGTGATTTGTGCTCACATTAGCAAGCTAAGCTAAACAAAGCTAAGCAAGGCTAGCACCAGCTGGCTAACAATAATAAAAACGAAGTGGTATCAAGTAACGCCAACTTGATAACAATTTCTGCTCATAACTGAGTTTCGCGAAACCGAAGCAATCCGGTACACTATGTGGTTATTGTCTGGTGTTTTGGACCGTGCTCTGGGTAGTGTTGTTAAACTCAAACATCATAAAATCTGAAACTGTAACGTTAGCTTGCTTGGCAGGCGATGCTAGTTAAGGGCCACATCCGCTTGTCTGACAGAGCAATCATAACTGTGTATTACGACTTGGGGAAACGCCAGAAGGAAAAAAAAATTGTAAACAATTCTCAGTTGAATTTAAATCTTGTTGAATCTTCATTTCAGCTAAGTTCGTTGTTCGTCTGGTTGTCATCATATTTGAGAAGTGATCATTGAATCTTAACGTCAGTGTGAAACTCTGAAGTTGTACACCAACTCGTAACTCTTCACTGTATTATTTGCTCATGAAGCACTTGTATCGTCGAGCCTTTTATAGGCTCCATATAACCAGACTATATAAGGCAACAAATCAAGTTTCCTCACTTGAGCCGCGACACATCAGGGCATTAGGCCAATGTTGGTTTTACCAAGACACCAGAATATAAACTTTGCAACCTTAGATCATGTAGTTGACGTTTGAGCCACAAGAGCTGCTTATATTTAGGTGTATCAGAGCAAGGTCATTTCCAGCAGTTAGCACTTGGATTGAAACAGCATCCTCCAACAGATGGCAAAGTAAGAGTGAGCAAGTCCTGATGCCCTCGCTTTAGTCACACGTGTAGTCGCCCACAGCAGTAAGTTAAACAGAGAATCAAGGCCAAGTTACAGCTTCAGATAACAGACATCAGAGGTCAGAAGAATAACAGACATGGTGCTTGGACTTTACTAAAATTAACAAGTGTCGTCCTTTCTCTTCCAGGATTTTCCAATTCTGTGTCAGACATGTTTAGGAGAAAACCCTTACATCCGTATGGTAAGTGAGTATTATTGTTTCTTTGTTATAGATTGTGTATGCTCTTGTTGTGGTGACACTAAAAGAGGTCTGATTTGTTTATGCTTTACAGACCAAGGAGAAGTATGGAAAGGAATGCAAGGTAGGTTTTGCATTGATACTTCATATCTAGACTATGTATTACACAACATGGTTCAACTTAAATGTTCAGTATAAGAACAATTCTTAAGTTTAATTCTTTGCCCATCAGATCTGTGCTCGACCCTTTACGGTGTTCCGGTGGTGTCCAGGGACACGAATGCGTTTCAAGAAGACAGAGGTCTGTCAGACCTGCAGTAAAATGAAAAATGTTTGTCAGACATGTCTGCTAGACCTGGAGTATGGTGAGTCTCTGTGACTGATTCTGAGTACATCTTTTATGGCTCACTGAATTATGCAACTAAGTGATTTTAACGCCCTTGTCACATTTTGTGTTTAACAGGTTTGCCTATCCAGGTCAGAGACACTGGGCTGTCAGTGAAAGACGAGGTTCCTAAGTCAGACGTGAACAAAGAGTACTACACACAGAACATGGAGAGAGAGGTATACCTGCTTGCTAAAAGAAACAGAATCTTTTGTTGTCTGTTTATTGTGATTTTCATACAGCTGCCATAGCTAAAACTAGCTTGTAGGGATGTCCTCCGCACTTTTCTTCGTCCCCACTTTCAAATCCTTAAAGTAGTTTATGCTAGACCAACAATTAATTACTGTTCTGCACAATACAATGTGTAGTAAACCTGGTTTACAGTGTACTTGCATTGAAACTAATAAAGCATTTGATAATAATTATGAGGACATTTTTCATTTAGTACGGCTTTGCTTTGTTAGTTTCCCATCTCATTTTATATTGTCCTCGGACAGACTGAAGTCACTGTGAAACTACTGTGGAAGAAAGGCCTGGACAGGGTGTAGCTTGTATTTATTTTCATAGTAAATAACATACTGGGAGTCAGTTAGTTGAGGTCTGGTTTAATTTCACTAAATTAGGCCCACAAAGGGACAGCCCTAACCCGTCTCTTTGGACCTCTGTGTTCTCAGATAGCCAACTCTGATGGCACACGGCCTGTGGGTCAGCTTGGCAAAGCACCCAGCTCTAGTGATATGTTGCTGAAACTGGCCCGGACCACACCGTATTATAAAAGGAACCGGCCGCACATCTGTTCCTTCTGGGTGAAGGGAGAGTGTAAGAGAGGGGAGGAGTGTCCCTACAGGTGAGTGAGTCCTATAGAATATTACAAAAAAAAGTAGTTAACTATTTATTGTGACTGTAATTTCCTTATTTCCTAGTTACATTATCTCATCATGGTTCCTCTTTTCAGACATGAGAAGCCCACAGATCCAGATGATCCTCTAGCTGACCAGAACATTAAGGATCGTTACTATGGCATCAATGACCCAGTGGCTGACAAGCTGCTGAAACGGGCCTCAACTATGCCCCGACTGGATCCACCAGAGGACAAGTCCATCAGCACCCTCTACATTGGCGGCTTGGGAGATACTGTCACAGATGGAGATCTCAAGTGAGGATTTGTTTTCCCTAACAAGCTCTTGTACAACTTGCTGTGGCCTTTGAGAGTTGGCTTTACTTGTTTTGCAAATACAGTTAAAGTTCTGTAGCAACATCAGCCATTCATTGCTAGTGTTTTGAGACTATTGGTCTGTTTTTATTACAGGAGTCACTTTTACCAGTTTGGTGAGATTCGCACCATTACCATAGTCCAGAGGCAGCAGTGTGCTTTCATCCAGTTTGCCACGCGGCAGTCAGCTGAAATGGCGGCTGAGAAGTCCTTCAACAAACTCATCATCAATGGACGGAGGCTCACTGTCAAGTGGGGAAGGTGAGAAGCTGATGAAGGGAAAAAGCATTAGGGTGTTGTATATGTAACCCACAAAAGCTCTTTCTACCATCCAATAGAAATTCTTAGTTCTCATACAGCCCCACTGAGTGGAGCCGCTATCAAATGTCACTATCATTCAATGGTGTTTGTCAATGCAAGTGATGTGATTAACATATATAATTAAATATCATTTGTCTCCTTAGGTCTCAGGCAGCTAGAGGAAAGGATGGCATCAAAGAAGGTGTCAGTGAGATGGGCACTAGACTGGATCCTGTACCCGGACTGCCAGGAGGTGAGTCTACAAATACAACAAGAGTTGGAATGTGTGTAAAGAGATGTAATCATGCAAGTGTAATTTAAAGAGTCTTTTTGCTCATATATACTAGTAAGCTATTGGGATTGATTTGCAGAAATAAAAGCTGAATTATTAACTATTTAACTATTTTTCTTTGTGCTGTAGCTCTTCCTCCACCACCAGCTTTAGATGAAGAAGCTCCTGCAAACTACTTCAACCTGGACCCAGGAACCTCACCTGCTGTCATGAACATTGCTCTTCCTCCACCTCCAGGCATCAACCCACCTCCTCCAGGTAAAAAAACTATTACGTTTGGTACCCCTGATCTGTTACTACACCTTTACACAATACATTTTTTGCAAAGCTGCTGAGTAGAATTTATTTATCATGTGGCATATTGTAAATGAATTAGAATTGTGAGAATGCCTAATGCCTAATTCTCTTTTTCATCTACTCAATCAGGTTTTGGGCCTCCAATGTTTCACCACATGGGTCCCATGGCTCCACCTATGCCCCCTCCAATGAGCATGAGACCTCCTGGTCACATCCACTACCCCTCCCAGGATCCTCAGCGCATGGGTGCCCATGCCGCACATGGCTCTCGTCAAGGCGATTAGCTGCTAGAGTGAAATCATTCTGTGATTAGGTGTCTTTTTTTTTTCCCCTGTCGTCAAACCTGGTCAGGTCCTTTCACTTCAGATTTCGTCAATGGGCCTGAAGCAGCCAGCAGAATACTTGTGGGAGAAATGCACTGCGTAGAAAAGTAATTTCTTACAGGATAACATCTGACTGATTATGCCACCAGCAGTGCAGTGAATGAACTGAATGAGGACCATCTGTGTCTGGATAGATGACAAGCAGGATGTTACAAGATTAATTTGTCACGACTCGCAGTTTAACAGCATCTGAACAGTGGAGGTTAACATGGTAAAAGACTCTTACTTGCTAGTGTGGTCAGGGGCCATAAGGTTTTAACAGGCTCCTTTGGTTGGAGCCATTGTACATAAAAAATGTATACTATAGGTTCAGCTTGTATTTGTCAACTTGTGCACACTATCACATGGAGAAAAAGTGTGAGGAGCATTTTTAAACCTGTTCATTTTCATTTTTTTTGTCTTTTTTTATTTGACACAAACTTTAATATTTCACAGCATAATGACTTTGTTTGTTGTAAGGCTTTCTTTAAATGTTTTCACTTGTCATTAAAATGACACTTTTGTCATTAATTATTTCAGAGTGCATATTATTCATTAATACTTGTGCCGCTTTAGCAGAGCAGAGTTGTCTCCTGCGTTTGTCCTTATGGTCGTACCAATGTTAGGATACAGTGGTTGAATAAATATGTACATATCGGATTGAGAGTAGAAGTGGGGGAGAAAAGTAGATGAGTCTTGAAACATTAATGTTTAGATACTACCTAAAGGAGACATATTGTCACCATTTTATTTTGGGTTACTACTTGAATCAGTTTTTTTGGACTGTCCAGTGCAGCAGCTCTGTATCCCCCCTCTGTCCGAGATGCCCTCTTTTGGCTCCTGTCTCTGTAAGGCCCCCCTCCCGATACCCAGTCCGCTGTGAGTGGCCAGCTCACACACACCTGAGCCAACACCACTCCGAATGTCTCAGGTCAGCACTGTTGTTTTTTCAGCTGCCGGCTAGCTTCACTTCCACTGTGATTATAGAAAATGTGTCACATGGTGATGTAGTGATGTCAAGAATTCATGGAATTAAAGGCTGGACTACTGAAGAGGCACTTCAGGGACCGTGTTCTCGTGTAATTTTGGACTTCAGGCTTTTTAGCTTTCAAGACCTTTTACTTGCACAAGAACCTTTATAATGCACTGAATGAAAGGAGAAAGCATAGTAGGTTTCCTTTAACGTAACAAAAAGGAAAAATGGGTAGAATTGTTCAGCCTGTAGTGCCATTGTACTGGCCTCCACTATAGTATTGAACTGATTCCAGCACTCTGAGTTGCTGATCAAACCACTCAGCAGCAGCAAACCGCTTTATATCATGTGGGAGTTTTTTTCTCCCCTGCAGTGCCCAGTGATCAACAGAGGTATCATCTTTGTAGCAGAAGAGAAGCATGCATAGGTCAGTGCTTCAGTCTTTCGCTGATCAGCTCTTTTTTTTATAGTTCATTAGATTCAGGGCTGTAATCCATTCCCCATCCCTTGGGTGCCCTGTTGAAGTTGGGCCGCTGCACCCAGCGGTTCAGAGCAATGTCGGGCAGCTTCTGGGACTCCACCGCCTCAAAGCTAATCACTGGGATCACCCTCTTGCTGGCCATAGGCCCTCCGAATGGCATGGCGGATCTGAGAAACAAAGAGAAGAGACGTCAGTAAGCATCGTGAATGTGTTGTGTTTCATCTTCCTGGCAGAAGAGGACCCTAGATGGCGCATTGCTCGGACTCCATCCCACAAAGGTGGAAAACCTCTAGCTGTTACATTATACCCAGTGTGATCATCTCTGATTTTAACTGGTGCTGTTAACGGGGAAAAAGCACCTGGGATTCAGGATGACTCAAACTCAGCCTATTCTGCTTGTGTAGCTGCTGAGCGCAGATTTAAATAAGGCATCACAATTTCATAGTAATCTGAAGGATGTAAACGGATCCTTCCACAGGGGGTACAGTTCCAGACTGGCTGGCAGAAAGCACCTGATTGACAGCCTTAATTGAGCAAAGTCCTGAGTTTGTCTCTCACATGTCCTCCATTTCTCCATCTGACCAAGCTTAACCTTTGTCCTGCCGTGCTGGAATGATGCGATTCCTCATGTGCAATGAGAAAGGTGATTCCCTTTCGTGCGTAATCTGTCTTGTGGTGGTGGCGGTGGTGGTGGGAGGGGGCATTAAAAGCTTGCTGCAGCACCAGTGGATCATCTTTCAAGATCCGCGGTTCGAAATAGCCATCAAGCAGCCACACTCCAAGGAGGCGCGAGCCAGAGACTAGATTTATTTTCAAACTGTGGAAACATGGAGTGGAGCCGAGGGAGGGGATGATTGTGATGGATTACATGGTGAGATCATCGGTGGGTCTATTTGAAGATGAGTGGGTCTCAGTGCCTGTGAGGAGGATTTAATCGTTTAAGAATGTCTGGAAAACGCTGATTTACCTGTTGAAGCACCTGTAGTTGGAAGTTCTTTGAGGCATCGGGGGCAGTTGAGCGTCGAGGGTGCTCAGGAGCTCCTCTGTGCCCCCCAAAGCTTCCCTCCACGGGGAGCAGTAGGACTTGGGGATGACTGTTGCGTTGAACTTCTCGCGAGGAATGTCCTTCAGAGGGCGGGAGTATCCTGACAGAAACAAAAGTCTTCATGTGAGGCGGTGAAAACTGATGTACCACTATGGTCATAATTAGAGCTGTAGTGCTTTAAAGGGGCCATAATGCGAGAAAAAGCCAGAATTTGAGCGTAAAGGTGCAGTGTGTAAGAATTGGCCATCTGTCGAATTCACATGCAAAACAAACCGTCATTGGAGTAACTACTGGCTGCAGCTGCTGTTAGGTAGTTAGCCTGGTTAGCCGTGAATGTGGCGGTCCAGACTGGGAGCTCGGAGCAGAGTGTTGACAATGTTGGATTGGGATGGGTTCAGGATAACTTGTTAGCGTGCAAACTTAAGTAGATATCTCTGCAACACAATAAATAGATCTCCAAGTATTATATATTCCATATATTCAACTAATTTCTCACATACTGCACCTTTAATTACGAGTCTTTTAGTCTTTTACTTTCAAAGTAAGCATGACAGGGTGTTGGGAGAAATGGTAATTCCTTTGGTTTTGAAAGAAAGTGCAAGGCGTTTGATAACTTCACAATAAGCAAGCCCCAACAAAGCACCAGCAGATCTAATATGCACATAAATCCCCTCGATGTCACTCCTGTCAGCAATAGGAGCTGCAGTAGATAGATCTCAGTGTGAATCCCCGATAACAAACAGCGCAGAGCTCGATGTCAGCCGGACTGGAAGCAGTGCCTTCTGTCAGGCCAAATACACAAAATGCACGCAGCAGAGATGCTCACAGATAACTGCTCTCTGCAAACTGCCGACTCTGCTGCTGCTGCGAATGATAAAAGTAATTTACTTGCACATAAAAAGTGAACACCAGCCGATCACAGTGAGACACAGAGTCCATGCATCGCCCAGGCAGGTGGCATTGCGGCGGTCTAGTCCTAAATGACCAGTGGCAGCCCGTGGTAATCCATTCTCCACTCTGTATTAACCATTTACCTGGAGCGAGGACCTCAGGTCTGCCCTTCTTTGCTACAGTCTTCTGAAGGTTCATGACCAGGCTATGCTTACCAGGGATGGAGAAAGCCTGGTTCTCTTTTCCACCCTGTGGCTCTGGGATAATCTGCGGGGGAGGAACGGCCTCTGGATGGACCTTGGAAATGGGCAGAGGAAGATTTCATTCGAATGTTTGAAAGATTTATTCGTCACACGCTCGTATTTTCAGCGGGCAAAGTGAAATGCTGGGATGGCATCATGTAGAGGGGTGTGCTAAAGGGCTATGGGGCAATTATGTTAATGAAAAGAAATATAAAGGATAAGATAAAGAATATGAACATGTGTAAAATCAGCATTAAAGGTGCACTATGTAAGAATCTGTGTCTTCTTGAATTCATACTGAAACACAAATGTATGAATTCAAGAAATGGGATTCCACTTATTTTTCACAGGTTCGAACTAAACTGTGACACGTTGAAAGACATCTGTCTCTCCTTGCCTCCCGAAGGAGTTTTCCTAAGTTTAGTAAAAGGCGTTCCACTAAAAGATGCTGCTGAATGCCACTATGGAAAGTGTGACAAGTGTGACAGGAGGTGAAATGCCTGCTGCTGTACTTTAACCACCAGACAGCAGCCTACCCATCTACCTACTAAGTGTGTCGGTTTGGTGGATAGAAGTCATTGTGTTGCTCTGCTCCGTCTCTTTGTTCCTTACGTTGTGAGCGCCGTCGGCACTGTTCTCCAGCGTGTACCTCTCCACCCTCCTCTGTCGCTCCTGAAACATGCGGGAGCCTCGGTTAGACGGAAGATTCAGCTCCTCCATCATCACGTCCTTTGGAACGCTGATCTTCTTCCCCAGGTTCAGGCCCTCTGCCACGACACGACAGACAGTGATTGTGTTTAATACCTTTTTTCGGATATCCACAATGCCAATATCAGAGTATAGACATCTATGGGCCTCTGGTTATTGTGCCATGTCGTGTCAATATTCGTTAGTGCGGAGGCGACGCTGACAGTAACTTGCAGACGTTTGGAAAGAGAGAAAGCAGCACAGACTAATAAGGACCTTTGGCAAAACTTAACGTCTCCTCTGATCTTCTTGTTTCTGTCGACTTGAAACAGCTGAGGGGCACTGATACATAAAAGCCAAAGCGTGCGCAGCATCACTAAGTTGGTATCTGCTCAGCTTTTGCTCCGGGTCTCTTCTCGTGTTATATCATGGCACAGCAGAGGGTCTGAAATAGCCCCGGGATGATGTCAAGGGGTGCACAATGTGTGTGTGTGTTGTGGTCGAGGGTTTGCACGGGTAACCGGGCATATAAATAGGATCTCTGGATGAAAGACTCCGTGAGAGTGGATGGCCCTGTTTCTCGCACATGAAAAAGTGTTTGGAGAAGTCTGGGCATGTGCCACCCCGGAGGAGCTGTCTTTGATCAGCCTGTGCAGCATTCTCAAAAGTGTTTGGGAGTCACATTTTGCTGAGTTTAGGCGACTCGGGTTTTTTCAAAGCGTAGCTGGCAGATAGCGCTGGAAAACAAACAGTGCAGCTGGGATGGTCCCCGCTGGAGTGTTTGGAGGGTTTCCACAGCACACCGGCCCTCCTGGGATTCGGGTGCACCGCATCGCTCGTGTCCCCCGGGCGGCAGGATAACACACTTTGATGTTCGGCTCAATTACATCTGACAGCTCCAGCTGTGATCACACACTATGACAGTTTGATTATGGGCGTGAACACACAGGAGCATACCAAGTTGTTGACGCAACCTTTTAAAGCGGCGTACAAAACTAACGGGGGCATTAGCGTGCATACTAATCATCATATTCACGAAAACTAATATGTGTGTTAGTTCACTTCCAAATATTATGCAGTCAAAATACACGTGAATGCATCCAAACTTACTTCCCCTGGCCTCCTGGGACAGAGCCCTCGCCTGCAGCATCCTCTGCTTGGTGATGTCATCCACGCCTGATTGCATCATCATCATCTTCTTCCTCTTCTTCTTCTTCTTCTTCACCTGATGGACACACAAGTCGCCGCATGAGTTATCATAAGTAAGACTTGTGGTTTGTTTGATGATGCTTCTCCCGCCTTAAAGGGGCACTACGTAAATTCGAAGAAGACATTCTAACGTAGAATTTTAATATTTACAATATTAATGAGGTGATGATGCAAACTCAGAAATGTTTATCCTTTCCATGACTGAATAAACGAGCTGCTCTCTGAGGAAACAAGGTGCCCTGAACACTGTTTGAAGCTTGACAGGTGTCAGGGTCCGCCACATATAAACTTACAAAAACAGTATGAAATGGTGTTGTTCTTTAAGGTCAGTATGTTTATTCAGTCGTGAAAACAAAGACAGTTTGTTTATTTTGTTTGTTTAGGCATAAAAGTGACCTCCCTGATGCCCCTGTGGTGGATAAAACACCTCCCAGTGTCCTCTCTGCATGCTGGGGCCCCGTTTTATTCTTTTCTCCCCTGCTCCTCAAACACCCTGAGTCCTCCACTGGGTTTTACTGTGCGTTATAAACTCAAACAGGCTATAGATCGACAAATTGCATTACACACCTTCCAATTGACAAGATAAAAGTGTCACCTTGCAGCAAAACCACGGTGCATCTTAATCCTGATCCCTGTTTAGAGTTCTTTCGAGGACTTTGTGGCTTCCACGCAATGAGCAGTGTCCTCTCTGTTGCTGCTTATCGAAACACCCACGCTCCCTTCCTTCACCTCAGTGCTCACCTGTGTCCTCCTGCCTTCCTGCCTGTGTGTCCGGTGTCGGAGCCGGTCTGGGTGGTCGGGGCGGTAAATCCCGGATGCCTCCACACTCCGCTCTGACACTCCTCAGCAGAGAAGGAACAGTGTATAAAAGTCGTCCCAAGATGCCTCGGGCGCTTACCTCACAGGGTTATTTTAGCAGAGGGGTAAGAGGGTGAGGATGGATGGAGGGAGTGTTTGGAAGGGGGGAGCGTAAGAGGGCGATTACGGGGAAGGGGGCAAGTATAAAGATTTACATCTTGACCTCAAGCCGCCTTTATAATAAAATCTGATCCCTTCTCTCTCTGTGTGTGTATGTGTGTGTGTGTGTGTGTGTGTGTGTGTGTGTGTGCATGCTGACAGCTGCTGTCCAGACAGTGACACTGAGCTCTCAAAGTGTCCGCCCTCTCCACGGCAAACACAGACGCAAACAAACACAATTTCTATTTTCTCTCTTCTCTTTCTCCTTCCCCCGAAGCACTTGACACACACACACACACACAGACGGTTTTAAGGGAGCAGCTGAGGTCGCTGCGATCGGAGGTTGCGTTTCAGTTCTCCAGGTTGGGGTCAAAGGTTAAACTCTGCGGCGGTTTCATTCTTCCACGTCTGATGGTGAGAGACCGCTGATGTCCTTTGCTTTCACACCGCTGTGAGTCGTGGCCACTCTTCATGCCTCTCAGACGCTCAGCGCTGTGGAAGATTGTAATAAATAACAATACAATGGTTTTTGCTCGTGTGTTTTCGTCCATTCTGTGGCTCACCGACTGCTGAGAAACTCCAGTGAGTTCTGCATAAACTCACATGTTGCGTTCCACCAGAAGTGATGCCCTTTAACTTTATTTTCGGCTGCCCTTTTTCGAACTCAAGTCTTTATCGAGCAGCCCTTTCCCCCCCCTACAAATTGATTCATTGAGCTCAGCAGGAGCCTGGGGGGGAAAAAAACATTTTCCTTATCCGTGTTGAGATTGGATATCGATTTCGCACCTGCCCTGCTCCACAATGCCACTGCCCCCGCAGCGGGAAGCCTCCCGGCCTCTGAAAGAAAGCGTGGAGTCATCCTGAGTCACAGAGAGTCGTCCGCAGACACACAGCTGAGGTTGAATAGTCGCCAAGCGTCGGGAGTTTATTCGAGAGTGGTTTGTTTAGTAGAAAAAGCAACTTTGCTTCATAAAAGAAACTAAAATCCCCAAAGATCTAAGCTCTTGTGTGGTGCTGTCAGGGTTAGGGTCACATTACTCTGATATGCAGACACTCACTGAATACAAATGTGCAGCTTTTGTAAACAGCAACTCATTGAATTGCAAAAAAAAAATGTGATGTGACTTAAATACATTTTACTTCAAAGTCAAGCATTGAAAATAAAATGGACAAAGCCATAGAATTTAAATGAATAATATATTCTTTTTTCTTTTCAAATGCTCCAAAACATGTTCAATACGCATGAAATGCATTCAGCATATTAAGCATCGGTGGTCAAATGAAAAGAACCGTACATAAAGAGCGCTGCCACAAACTACAGGCGCTCTGTGTGTGTTTTACAACACATGGGATTCTGTTGTGTGAGATTTGTTTGCTGCAGTTTTTTAATCGGGAGCTAAATGAAGGACACGAGGAGTCTTCATCAGAATCAGAATGTTCATCAAAAGGAGGGAAAACTCAATTATCATCGCTGACAAAGACACATTAGATAGGTCACCATTAATAAAATTGGATACGTGAGCGGAGTAACTGTCTTTGATTTGCTGTAGAACATATTCGGAACATTCACATTCATTAAAAGTTTCATTAATTTAAAATGTCAAATTTAAATGATTCCTTTTCTTTGTCACACTGTAATTCGCTCTGCTGTTATTGCTGCCCATGTCTTTGTCCTGCTCCTCCTGCAGCTGAAGCAGCCTTACATTGGGATCAGTGTTTTAAACTTGTGTCTTGTGATTTCAGGTCGCTCTAAATCTCTCTTTTTTTTGCACAGATTTCTCACAAGGTCTTGTTTTTGCCCATCCTATGCCATCCATAGAATAACCAAGAACATCAACAACACTAAACACATAAATGAATAAATACTGATCTGAATTGGAATCCTTGATCATTCTACATTTTAAAGCTTGTCTGAAACTCAACAAGTCAGACAATTTAAACTCATCACTGTGTTCATTCGATAGTTTGACCCCTAAAACTGGAATTTATGATTTAATTCCTTAATGAACTAAATGAATACAGATAGAGAGGCTTTTATTCAAACTTGAAATAGTATTTCTAATGTGTTTAAAAAAAAAACCCACAATATATAATAAAATATCATTATGTTACTCTATTCTGAAGTTGAATTACAGGGTCTATAAGGAGACTTTAATAGAGCTATTATAACTATTCATTGATATAACAAGTCATTTCCTTAAAAAAACAAGGACAAGACAATGAAATCAGTGACTGGTGTCATCTGGATTTGAGAGGTGGCCCCCGCAGTGTGTTCGTGTCACATGGAGAGCGGTGCTCAGCCACCAGGCGCTGACAGCTGCCACACGGACAATAGAGGCCCACTCACTCTGGAGAGGTTGCACAATCAGGGCCCCTTTAAAACCGTTTGCCCTGTTGGCTTTCAGATGAAACCTTATTTGTCTGAGGAAGTTCAGAACCCTCCGCAGGTAATGTCTAGGGGGAGCACAAGCGGTTCCATTGAGTAGTTAAATGGCTTTTTATAGCGTCGTGCTGAGAGGTAAACACATTGAAATTCCGACTGCGGCGCTGCAGAAGTCGCCACTGTGAACTTTTTCTCATCCCCTTGCAGGGGCCTTTGGGAGGACTGTTGGAAGTGACTCAGCTGTCTTCATAGAGACATCATGTACGGGCTGCTGTGTGAGAGTCTGCACGACTTCATCAAGGAGTCGTACGGCGACGACGTGTGGAAGCTGGTCAGGGAGAGAGCCGATGTCAGGCTGCACTCCTTTGTTACCCACCAGGTACAGTGAAATATAGTCACATAGTCATAGTGTCACATTTCTGTCCCTGTGCAACCTGTCTGCTTTTGCCTGTAGGGTGACAGCTGGACAGCAGGACTATATTTATGTATGTGTGTGTGTGTGTGTGTGTGTGTGTGTGTGTGTGTGTGTGTGTGTGTGTGTGTGTGTGTCTTCAGGTGTACAGTGAGAGTGTGATTCCACGTATTGCAAAGGCGGCCAGTGGAGTGACAGGAACGCCCTACAATGAGCTGATGAATTCCTGGGGTGTCTACTTCCTGGGCTTCGTTGGGAAGTACGGCTATGACAGGATCCTCAAGGTGAAAAACAAAATATCGGACCTGTCAGGTGTCAGACGTGTGTGAGAGAATTATTAAACACCCAGTGAAACGTGTATCCTCAAACTACAATTGTGCGAGTGAAAGGTTACATTTTTTTAAAAACCCTGTGCCTCACTTTATCATCTTTTTGTGTGATTTCTGTTGATATTTCTGTCGATCCAGTATAAAGGGATTAATGTGAGTGTTTGTGCACAGTAGGTTTGACTCTGTGTGGGGTCCTTAAGACATTAAGAAAAGTTTTGTTTTATTTTGTGGACATATTAGAGTCAAAGCCATGAAATGAAATGAAAGATATCTTGATATGTACAGGTATTTAACCAAAAGAAAATGCTGGTAATCGGACCTATCTGTAAAGTTGTGTGCTTTGGCTCTTTTTGTGGCAAAACAAAATTCCCTCAAACTGTGAGTGTAGGGAGGTGAAGAGTCTGTAACCATAACCCTACATAATGATTGATTACTATCAACTAAAATTACTCATCCAGACAAAATCATAAACAAGAGATGAACATGGCCAGACAGATTTGCTTGATTATTCACACAATAACAATATTTCATTTGTAATATCACGGTTATTGTGAATTTTGTATTAAAATAACGGCTGTATTGGTGAAAAGGTTTAAAAATAGATATCACCATTAAACCATTAACATGATTATTTTCTGCACAATTACTTTTATGCAGTGTAATCTTTAAATATTTAATTGAGTCTTTATCTAATTAATCACGTGCATGAATTTCCAAACACCCAAAAGTAAACGCTGAATGTTTTTCTTGCAAAGATTCTGAAATAAGACGTGCTATGTCAGCAAAATAGCCCCAAATCTCAAAAACTGACCAGTGTGTGTTTTTGTGTAAAGTGCTCTAATACATTTTATTGTTGTCTGGCAATGTAGAAAGTAAATATGACTCCCTCAAGGGATGTTTAGTGTCACACATTCATTGAGTTGTGGGACTTACAAAAGAATCACAGTGAGGTGCAAGATATTTTGATTTGAAGTCACTTTTCTGGGTCTCTTAGGATGCCAAAGTTGCTTTTTTTCCTACATTAGCAGTAGTTAGTTTTTATCATTAAAGGAATAATTACTCATCTTAAACATGACCTGTCCACCTCTGTCTACAGGTGCTGGGCCGTCACGTACGTGACTTCGTCAACGGCCTCGATAATCTCCACGAGTACCTGCGCTTCAGCTACCCCAAGGTGCAGCCCCCAACCTTCTTCTGCCAGGAGGAGTCCGCCACCGGGGTCACCCTCCACTACAGGTCTGAGGAGGAGGAGGGGGGCAGAGGGAGGATTGATCAGACTTTCAGGCATCAGACGTAAAAGTAGAGGGAAGAGGGCAAACAGAGAGAAAGCTGTGTGATTAGATGGACTCTTCTCCGTCACCTACAGGAGTAAACGTAAGGGCTATCTGCACTACGCCATGGGTCAGCTGAGGCAGATGGGGAAGCAGTTCTACGACACCGACATCCACGTGGAGGTGCTGTCTGAGCAGATGGTCGGGGACTATTCCCACGTCACCATGAGGTACACACACACACACACACACACACACACACACAGAGTATAATTTTGACACATCTGTACTTTTTATACAGCTTCATATTACACTTAAAGTTGAAATATTGTATTATCACATCAGTAGTAACAATGGCTCCTCACAAGAAAGCACATTTCAGGTGTCTATGAGCTGTTAGCAGTTCTGCCAAAGAGACATTTCCCTCTGAATTTGTCCCCTTTAAGACTCAAAGACAAAACTGTTCAGTATTAGACAAAGAAACCCAAAACAAAACAAACTACCTAAACCCCGCTCATTTAAATTAACTTCAAATCATGGCTAAAAGACAATCAAGTGTCTGACCGTACTACATATTCTGAACCGGCCTTGTTTCATGTTATGTATTGTGTCCCTGATTTTAAGTCTTTTGCTAAACGTTTAGTATTGCTGTCTCATTTCCATGTGTCTTATGTGTCTCTCGTAACTTGTATTACACCTGCCCAGGGGCTGCAGTTGAAAATGAGCCTGGATGACTAAACTGGCACTTTTGCAGATGCGTTATTAATGTGCAATGTCCCTGTAACTTTAAACTGTTATCTAAAGCAGCCACTCGTACTCTAACCACAAAAGTATGACGCCACTGTATTGATGTGTCAGTTTGATCCACCTAATAACGAAATAAATCATAATATATCAGTCAGAGGAGCCAGAATTAACTTTACTTTTGATAATTGAATTACATTTTCCTGATAATTCTTCTGTACTTTGACTTGAAGAAATAATATATAACATTTCCGTGATGAAATGACCTTTGTTATATGTTCTGTTGAGTTGTGGGCTTACATCGTCCTGAATGTTTCCAACAGTGTTCACAGTTTCTTTCGAGGTCACAGTGCTCTTCATTCACTTCATGCCTCTAACGATGACTCCCAGGAGCGTGTCAAAGAATGAGGGAGGCAAAAGTGACTCATCGTGTGAATAAAAGACCACTAGCTGCAGAAATGGCATAGTCTCTTCAGGTTAAGGATCTGGATATGCCTTCCACCTCAGTTTATCATTAACATGTCGACCCGTATGTGATCTCTGCAGGCTGAACTTTGACAACTCGGCCTACCGCTACATCATGAAGGAGGATGAGGAGGAGCAGGAGATTTTGCCCATCACCTCTGACTTCTTCTTTGAGGTCTTCCCCTTCAACATCGTCTTCAGACAGGTAATCTCCCTGAGCAACACTCCCAGACCCACCGGGAGCAGTCAATGATTGCACCGAGCGTTAAATGAATGGCTAGTAACAGCAGGGCTCTGATTTTTCGAGGACATGGTGGTGCATAATGTTGGCTCCGGCCTGGCCACAGTCTTCCCCGATCTGGATGGGAAGAAGATCAACGACGCCTTCCTTCTGGCTCGCCCCCTGGTGGAGTTCACCTGGAACATGGTAAGGCGTCGCTTCAACGCGTCCGCGAACCAGACAGGGGCAACTTTTGACGCTTCCGGCACAGTAAAAAAAACAATCAATCCGAAAAAATCTCCACTTTGAATCTGCACACAGATCATCTCCCACCCCAACAACCTGTTTGAGATCATGTCCAAGGAGCCCGTGAAGAGAGAGAGGAACCTTCACAACCGAGTCCAGAGTAAGAGTGGGAGCCATGCGAACTCTCGCAGGGGTGTGTGTCTGCTGGGCTTGTGGTCAGATCAGTTTCACTAGCAGTCAGTTGCTAAAGACATGTTCAATTCCACTTTTATTAGATAAAATAAACCACTGTTGCTGTAGAATGGATGTCTGTTCTCGTACGACGGCTCGAACATCAACATTTACTCTTCAGACGTTGCTGAATTAAATTGGAGGGTTTGGCAGCTCTTGCAGCTGCAAAAATGGAAGTGTCTAATATCTTGTTTGAACTTACACTGAATGAATTTAGCCAAGCTGAGCCGAGCCCTGTTTTTTTTAATTGGTGGAGGGTGCGAATGTGAATGTTTCTGGCTCTGAAGATTTGCCCATGGTCTATCCGCAGATTCCGACTACGACAACGCCAACCGCTCTGCTGACGTAGATGTGGAGCTCATGGCTTTCCAGTCCATCATTGGAGATGATTACAAAGGTCACGACCTTTCAGTTATCTAAAAAACATACAACAACAATCTACCTACCAGCATCTCTGAAGCAGACTAATTAATGGACATGTTTTATCTTGATCATCTGATTTGTAGAAAAACAATTTATTTTTATGTGCAGGACTCCTTGGACGGGTTTCTTAAGTCTTGTTTTTCACTGCCTCTGCCTGCCAAGCGGCAGATACTCCAGGACGTCACTGCTCCCGTCCAACAAATAGTCTGGCATGAAAACTGTAAAAGCAAATAACAGAGTGCTGCAGGAATGAGTCCAAAATAATATATCATTTTTGAACTTCCGGTTCCCTCCTCTCAAGTCAATGGTTGTTTGTTTTGTTTTGGTTAAATGTCTGAAATCAGTGCTGTGTGAGGAGATTTGACATAAAATACAGCAGTAAATACGCAACGATTAATTTATAGTGTTTCTGTCACGCGAGTGTTTAAATGTCATCGTGCCAAACACGAGACGCAGCTACTCACTAGTCGTTTTGTTTACAGACAGACTTTAGTTACAAACTATTCTAACTCTGACTTGTAGAAACGATCGATTTATGGTGTAGTGTGCTTACTACAGCTTAGTGAGATGATAAGTGTAGGTGGCTTTGAGGTCATTCAACATCAGTATAGTTTGTTTATAGTCTTACAGTATTGTGATGGTGATTTCATCTGTGAAGATTATCTTGCTGAACAAAATGTGTATCACAAGCTTTTGTATTCCACAGAGTTTATATTCAGCAACAATCCAAAATTTAATGGAACACTCCCCGAGGCTTTTGGCTGAGGGAGCCGGGGCGATGGTAACTTCAGGGTTAGCCAAAAAAAAATACATCATCCCTGCAGCTCTCTATTGTCATAACTGTTAGACAGAACCAGGATAGCTGTTTCGGGATTTCCGAACCCTTCAGATATCGTCTGCATCTGATTCAGCCTCTGGGAGTCACTGCCGATGTTTTCGGGCTTGCTGTGTAGCTAGTGTCTATCCGGATGACGGATAACAGTCGGATTAGCAAATTGAGAAGCAAGGATGGGTGTGAGATTACATTTAAGCTACTGTTAACATACCTGTACATACTACATATAGGCGAATAATAATAAAAAGAAAAGAAATAAAAGCCAAACTGTTGCCAGATGATAGGCGATGGGTTCTAAGATTGCTTGTTAACCTGCCGGCGACCAAAGTCTGCTCAACCCTGACTGGTTGGTACTATAAACGGAAGTCAGAATGCATCCGATTCCTTAAATCTTGTCTCTTGCCCACAGATTCTGCATCCATATCTGTTTGCAGAGATTAGCCATTTCTCCATTTCCGTTCATTATGCTAAGCTACACTAATTGGCTGCTGGCTCCGGCTTCATATTGAACAAGCAGACAGGAACGTGGCTTCGATCTTCACTTCTCACTGGCAGCAAAAAAGCGCATTAGTGTGCACGCCGAAATGTCAAACGTTTGCTTTAAAAACGCTCAAATGCTAAATCCATTAGGGTGAACACAGTGCAATTATTGTATAGTGCTGTAATTGAACCCAAACCCCTCTCTAAAGGTCTGTCTTGTTGGCATTTTCTCCGTGCTCCTCTTTTTTTAGACGGTAACAGTGCTAATGCGATGGAGAGCTGGGGCGACGGGAGCCGCTGTCTCAAACTTAAAGGACAGATGAGATACATGCCGGAGTGGGAGTCCATCATCTTCCTGGGAACTCCTGTGTATGGGCCCAAACACACACACACGCACACCCATAGAAACGGATCTTTATTAAAACGCTGCAGTTGAAAAGTAAAACATTCGGAGAAAAAAAGCAGCGAGCGCTAAACTGAATTACGAGGCTGGAAATAAAAGCCTGGGCAGTGAATCAAATCAGGGGCCCATTCTAACAGCACTCACCATGCATGAAATGAGCTGCTAATTAGCTTGTAATCAGACAGTGCAGCTCTTGTGGGCCTAATGGGAACCCATTTGCAACTGAGAGTGTTTTCCGTAGAGTTCATTACCAAAACATCTCCCTCCTCTTCTAAAACATTTTGTTTTGCTGGTAAATGCTCACAGGCCCGTATTGACAAAAGCGCTGAAGTGTTAAATGCCGCGCTCGCACCGCTTACATTATTCATAGGGTAAGGAGCTAAAAATAACATTTCTCCTCATATGGTTATTCATAGATTCTGTGCATTATATCGATGTTGTCATTGTCTCCGTTCGTCCAGGATGGAGAGCCTGAGTGCGATGTTCAAGACCGGCCTGTACATCAACGACCTGAGCATGCACGACTCCAGCAGAGACCTGGTGCTGGCGGGCACTCAGCAGTCGGAGGAGCTGAAGAGGGCGCTCATACAGGTTCATCTTAGACGTGTGATCAGCTCGCACGTCACCCTGCAACCCCCCCCCCAAATCACATACACCCGAGACGAGCGAGAACAGATTGCAATCTCACTGTGTTATTCTGTCTCATTCCCCCGGTGTAAACGCAGGAGCAAAAGAAGTCCAGTAAGCTGGAGGAGAGCATGAAGATGCTGGACTACGAGATGAAGAAGACCGATGACCTTTTGTACAGGATGATTCCCAAGCCGGTGGCTAAAAGGCTGCGCAAAGGAGAGCCGGCTGTAAACACTTGTGAGGTCAGGATGGTAGACAGTGCTGCTGTCGGCCTGTGAGTGTGAGCACCGCAAAAATAAAAGAAGCACCAGTTTCAAACTTTAACATTCGCTGCTCTTAAAAAAAAAAAAAACAAAAGAAAAAAAAAGAGAGAACACTGACACCGCTCGCTGTAGTGTGCGGTGAATCTGAGCTACAGCAGCCGCTTAGCTTAGCTTGACTTAGCACAAAGACTGGAAACAGGGAACAAAGCTAGCCTGGCTTTAGAACACAGGCAGAGAGATTCGCCTGATAGCATGTCCAAATTCTACTTATTACAGACGAGATATAAAATGTTAATTAGCGCGCTCTGGAGGTGCTGTTAAGCAGTTTCTGCTAGCTGTGTCTCACCAGGCTGTGTCCGCAGCTTTGAGTGCGATCCAGCATGAAGTCTGGCAAACTACATGACAGAACCGCTTTTCCGTCCCCTGAGATCCTTTTCCAAATCCAAACCAAGTAATGTTGTATTCAGCAGTACAAAGCAGCACCTGTTATAATTTAATCGGACATGAGCAGGGCGGTAAAATTAGGTGAGTGAGTATCGGCCTCTGTAGCAGGAGGCGGCACTGCCACCCCGAAGTTTTTAAGTTTTTGCCGACTTATGGATGTTATGTAGCTCCCTCACATAAGATGAGAACATGGGCAGTCTTGATAACAAGAAGCCATCACTAGAATAATCACATAAAATAATAGATTATTCAGATAAGGGACTAGAGACATATACCGACAGACCAGTCTTCTGATCTACGTCTCTTTCAGACTTTTTGCTACAGTAAATATCAGGTGGACTGTGAGGTATTTTTGATTCGTAAAAGCATAGACACAAATATGTCCCACGAGCGCCTCCTTCCCTTGTCTCTCTCTCTCTCTCTCTCTGCCTCTCGTTAACTTTCTTATCTCTGTCCTCCAGGTGTTCCCAGATGTGACCATCCTCTTCAGCGACGTGGTGGGATTTACTCGCATTTGCAGCCACATCACTCCGATGCAGGTGGTCTCCATGCTCAACACCATGTATACGCTGTTCGACACGCTCAGCGAGAAGCACCGAGTCTTCAAGGTTTGAGTGCATCCCCCCTCCCCCACCCGCTCTTATGCACTTTATCCACAAGTGCCCACAATGCAACAGCTGCTCTTCCCCGTCTCCTTCCAGGTCGAGACCATTGGAGATGCCTACATGGTGGTAGCCGGGGCTCCAGAGAAGACAAAGTACCATGCTCACAACATCTGCGACATGGCCCTGGACATGGTGCGCTCCATAGACCACCTGAAAGACCCCTCGAACGGCAACAACATACAGATTCGCGTCGGTGGGTAGAACATGTCTTGACATATTCACCGTGCTGCGTTTGACTGAGTGGACTCACCCGTGGTTCTGGGTCGCAGGGATCCACTCCGGGATGGTTGTGGCAGGCGTGGTGGGACACAAGATGCCACGCTACGGTCTGCACGGCGACACAGTCCACACTGCGTCTGCCATGGAGAGCAATGGAAAGGTAGAGAAAGATGACGACAGAAAGGCATGAGAAGAGGCGACTGAAGTGGCAGTTTTGTTTTGACTGCCTCGGTCTTTTTATCTGCTTTCAGGAGATGCACATTCAGCTCAGCAGCGCCACCTACGAGCACCTGAAAGGAAGTCACTTTATCTTTGAGAGGAGGGGTACCATCACCATCAAGGTCAGGGGGGTCAAAACTGTTTCCACAGCAACTCTTGTCTTGCATTCACGCAGCCACAGTAACAAACATGTAATTATTATATTTCGCTGAGGAACATATGCGCATCAGACATGGTGATGTTGCTCAGAACATCGCCACTTAACAGCAAATACATCTCTCTTGCACATCACAAACAACCTGCTTGAAACTGATCATGCACTAATCAATGTGTGGTAATGGAGGATGTTTGTATTAAAACCAGTCGGACTTAATAAACTTCCTCAATCCGTATAAAATGATATTAAAGGCTATGGTTTTATAGGTCCTTCTGCGTGTAAAATATCTTATAAGGTAAAAAGGTCAAAGTCCGCCCCAACAGAAGCTCCTCTCTCTCAAGAAACGCTGAAAACACTGGTCCTGAAACCGCTCGTCAGTAGCCCCACCTTTAATTCTGTGACTTTATGACATCACATGGCGGTGCCGGCTCAGGCATGTTTGAGCTGTCCAATCAGAAAGGGGGCACCCTTTAAGAAAATAGTGTTTCGGACGGGAGGGGGCTAACTGTGTTGCTACACTGGCCAGAATGAGAAAATGATGATGTGCTTTTTGAGCATTAAACCATGTGTAAATCTATTCTGGTTTCTATTATGGACCTGAAAATGAGCAGAATATGTCTCCTTCAATAACTCACAGTGTCACGGCTCTGGGGAGGCAGCACACTCAGTATTCAGAGCTGCTTGCTTGCTTGTTTATCTGCCTGTCTGTTTTATCACACGGTCTGACTTTGATGTCCTACATTCAGTGATAATGGCAGCAGAGTGACTCCCAAAGGTTTTCTGAGACGGCTGATTGCAGACTCCAATAAGACTCATTTTTCATCAGGGAGTTCTGACTTCTGAAAATGTGTCACCCGCCATTTTACTTCCCTCCATAACAGAAATTGTTCCTGTGACAGCCACGAGGACAGGAGTATAGGAGGAGGAGGAACAGTCTTTGAATATTTGTTCATATGCCAGGAACCTGAATCTCTCTTTCCTTCTCTTTGTGCGTGTTTAGGGAAATGTTGAAATTGAGACCTACTGGCTCAAAGGAAAGAGGGACAAAGATGGGAACGCTCAGGCAGCGTGTCCGCAGTTTGAGACCCAGACCATCAGTAAGGCCATCAGCAAGGCCACCATCTCAGGCACCGAGGCCACAGGGGACGACGAGGGACTGGTAAAAATCCAACTAAGACACGCCTGTACATTATACACTTCATTGCCTCCCTCGTTTTCTCTGCTTTCCTAGAGTCTCCTTCTGACTTTGCCCCCAGGTTTTCCCACTGGTGGCGGGGGAGGACGAGGATGACGTCAAGTCTATCCGCTCTCATCGCATCAAGATGGAAATTTCAGGCCATTCTCTGGAGGAGTCGATGGAGGAGTGCCGGGTGGAGGAGATGTCGGTTCATAAGGTGAGAGAGGATATCTGTCTGGTGCCAGGTTTACATGACTTTGCTGCTGAGATGACTCAGATTTAAAGGGACAGTTCAGGCCAAAATCCCCAAATAATGAACATATATTTGCTCTCACCTGTAGTGCTATTGGATATATCAGCTGTAAAGATGTGTGTCTTCACTCCAATATAATGGAACAAGATGGCACTCGGCTTGTGATTCTCAAAGAGGCAAAAAATACATTTTAATAATGAAGAGCAAAGTCTCTTTCTAGAACTCATGACCTGGCTGATCGAGCAATTTCTAGGAACTACCCAGCTAGCAATTTATTGTTCTAAAAAAGTTCTGAGAAAGTTCCCTAGAATGTTCTCGTTATATTTTCACCAGGAAGTTTTCTTTAAGTTCCCAGAATGTTGTCTCTAAAAACATTAAAGAATGTTTTGTGATAATCTCCTTAAAGTGTTCAGTGACAACATTGCTTGAACGTTATGCCCTAATGTTCTAGAAAACGTTCTCAGCAGTACGTTTTAAGTTCCCAGAATGTTCGAGGATAACATTCCCTAAAATCATTCTAAAAATGTTTTGTGACAACATTGCTTGAATGGTATGCCCTTGCATTTTTATAGCGCTATTTCCAGTACTCAAAGCACTTTACAGTACTTTCCACATTCACCCATTCACACGCTGATGGTGAAGGCTGCCATGCAAGGTGCTAACTGCACATCGGGAGCAATTTGGAGTTCAGTATCTTCCTCAAGGACACTTCGACACACAGCTCAACCCACCCCTGGGGAGCTGGGATTGAAATCAGCAACCTTTCGACGATCTGCTCTACTCGCTGGCTGAGCTACAGCCCAAAATATCTTGTTCTAAGTTCCCAGAATGTTGGATGATAACATTCTCTTAAAACATTACAAAAATGTTTTGTGATAACCTCCTTAAAATGCAAGTTAAAACCTAGGACAAATGGGGACAGTCATGTTAATTAATCCCCTATCCCTATATCATTCAAAATGTTTTGCTACACTTGGATGTTCTCACCAATTTAAAGGTAGGCCTATGTGTAAGAATCAGAATGACACTGATTGCCATTAGGGCAACTGCAGTCAATGACCTGTTGCACGGGAGTGAGCAGCCAGTGGCCAGACAGCATGGATCTGGCATCAGTTACTTTGTAGCTGATAAAGTAATTTGCAAACGGCAACCTATCCAATTTATCAGCCCCGGGACGGCTGTGAGTCTGGATGGATTAGTGACGTCATTGTGCTGTGTTTGGTCCTGTCTTGGCTTGCATTGGCTTTTCTGAGTTAACTTAGCCTGCTTCCCTGGAGCTGGCATGGGTTTATGACATTTTATAAAATAAGTTCTGTCTTCTGTTATCTAAGGCCTTAAAACATCCCGAAAACATTTTCCAAGTCTTTCCCTTTGTTGTCATATAACATTTTGGGAATGTTTTAAAGAAGAACATTCTATATATGTTACTCAACAACATCACCAAAACATTCTCAGAATGTTGCAGACAAAGTGTTCTACCTTTGTTATTGTATAACATTGTGGGAAAGTTTTATAAAAAAAATGCTCTGTAATTGGAGGCCTTAATAACATCCCCAAAACATTTTCCAAGTGTTTCCAGAATGTTTTTCCTTTGTTATCATGTAACATTGTTGAAATGTTTTATAAAAAAAGTGATATAATATGAGGCCCTAATAACATCCTGAAAACATTTTCTAAATGTTGCTCTCAGAATGTTCTTCCTTTGTTTTCATGTAACATTCTCAGAATGTTTTATAAAAGAACATTCTATAATATGTTACCTCGCCAAGATCCCCAAAACATCCCAAGAATGTTACAGCTAAAACTTCCTTCCTTTGTTAACATATCACATTACAGGAACGTTTTAGAAAAATGTTTTGGGATTTTAGGCTTTAATAATATTCTGAAAACATTTTCCACATATTGCTTTGACAGTCTTCCTTTGTTATTGTGTAACATTGCGGTAAAGTTTTATAAAAAAAACATTCCATAATTGGAGGCCTTAAAAACATGCCAAAAACATTTTCTAAATGTTGCCTTTAGAATTGTTCTTCCTTTGCTATTTTGTAACATTATGGGAATGTTTTATAGAAGAACATTCTATAATCTGTTACTTCAACAACATCGCCAAAACATCCTCAGAATGTTGCACCTAAACCTTTCTTCCTTTATCAACATTTAACATTATAGGAACATTATTTGAAATGATAAACATCCTTAAAATGTTCTTTGAACATTAGACAAAAACGTTTTTTTTAAAAAACATAATAAGAACTTGCAGGGAATGTTAGCCAATGTTGTGGGAACATTTCCTGCTAGCTGGGTATTTTCTTTCTAGTGAGCTACACCTGCCCAGAGTGTCAAGGTGCAGAAGGAAGTGTGCACCTTCCAATGGAAGAAAGGTTAGCTAACTATACTGACCAAGCTAGCAAACTTTAGAGTTCAGCAGAGGAGGAAGCCATTATGGTTGCTGATGGTGGGACTAGTTCACTAGAAAAAAAATAATTCCTAGAACTAACTGCTCAAAAACAAGGTCTGTGGATCCTCTTGAGGTCATCGGGTCATGATTTCTGGGAAGACACGTTGTTGTTAAGTTTTTCAAATGTATTTTTTGGCACTCTGAGCATCATAAGCAGAGGACCATCTACATTTCAATAGCCGATATCTTCAGAACTCAGCAACACCAAAACAATCTAGATGGATAAATAGCACATAAAGCAGGGAGTGAAAATAATAGTGGGTGGGTGAATTGTGCCTTTATTCATCCACTATGATTCCCACCCTGTGTTACTGTTGTAGATATTTTCACGCTTGCTGTTTTGCTCTCAGTTTGGTAAAATGAGCCGTTTACCTCCCCAGTCCCACTACAAGGACGCTTTGCAGGACGGCCTGCAGGACGCTCACCTGGAGCTGGACTCACCTGAGTCCGATGGCAGAGACTCCATCATGGAGTCCCGCGGCAGCTCCTGTGACTCCCGCTGCTCCAAGAGCGCCATGTGCTCCGTGTCGTGAACAAACAAAGCCAGAAATTCATTTGTGTTTCTGTT
Organism: Acanthopagrus latus; assembly: GCF_904848185.1. NCBI lineage: Eukaryota > Metazoa > Chordata > Actinopteri > Spariformes > Sparidae > Acanthopagrus > Acanthopagrus latus. Next base: position 19,328,542 of record NC_051056.1, on the reverse strand, counting down.
TCTGAAGCGCTACTTGTGCGTCTCACTCAGAGCTTTGAATGTTAGGCCAATGTTAGGTTGGATAGGAGTGCTGTTTTGCTCTTATTTTAGCCTTTTTTTTTGGTGGAGTTCTTGCGTACTAGTCTGGAGCACTTGACATTTTCTAGAGGGCCTTGCGGGTGTTTTGTTGCACGGTAACATCATCAGTACGTATTTAGCTCTGACAATACAGAAATCAATCGCGGCTGATTTCTGACTTTGATCGGTTCAAACAGCTGCCTCGGAGCTTTAACAAAAAAACCCTACAAGTGAGCAGACAACCCTCCAATTAATACTTCTCATTAGTCACCCATTGTGTAACATGTCTCAGTACCGCTGCCAGCGTGGTTCCGCTGGACTCAAACTCTGTGATTTTCTACACCGTTTTGTTCTGTAGTTTTGACGTCTTGTTTCATTCCCTGAATAAAATCACTCTGAATCTCTCCTGTCCCCTTTGTCTTGCTTGTCTGAATCCATCGCTCTGTGTCAGTCTCGTCAGATGCACACAGCCGCGGCACAATGTAAACACCTGTCAGCTCAGTGGAAGTGAAGCTAGATGACTGCTGAGCCACATGTGGATCTGTTTGCTGTTGTTTGTCCTGTCACTCAAAGGCATCGGTATCCAGACTCACATCTGCAGGTTTTTACTTGTCTTTTATTGAACACATCTTCATTGTCGTGGATGTGGGATATGTTTTGCTGTGTCTGTGTGCTGCTCTTGCGACATGGATGCATGTGCGCCTGCATCTGATCTCTTAATGCCCTCAGCAAATGCAGCAAATCAATCAGGAGCAAATCAATATCACTTCAAGGAGTTAAATCAATGTACGGGAATTAGTAACCACGGTCTGCTGCAACACATCTGCACATGCCACCAAAACAACACAGCCCTAACATAAATACATTCATAGACATGTCAGACATCAGACATTCTGGGCCGGTGTCAGACGACGTTCCCCACCGACTGGTTATCGGAGGAGCTGCGCTTATACGTGGCGTCCTCGCGCTCCATGCTGCACCTGTTGTCCGAGTCTTTAGGGGACGACTTGATGGAGCAGTGGAAACAGAAGGCGTAGAAGAAGGCGAGAAGGAGCAGCAAACAGACGACACAAAAGATGACGACAATCAGGATGGTGTGCACTTGTATGTGCACCTCCTCCCACGGGAGCAGCGTGGTGGCGATGGTGGTGCTCAGGAGGCTGGAGGCCGTCGGGGCAGAGCTGGGCGGAGGAGTCATGGTGGGTGACTGTGGATTCGTGGAGGCCAGGAGGGCAACTTCTGGCGTGAAGGGACGGATGTGTGCCCTCAGTGGCTCGGGGACAGTTTGCGGTAGCTTTAAGGAGGAAGACATCTTTCAGTTTGGTTTGCCACAGACACAGAGAAACACCCACATTAATAAGATGCAGTGATAATTTGAGTTCAGGCGGAGCTAAAGGTGAAATTGACAGAAGAAGAATGGCATTTTAAAACTTTGTGTTATTTTCAATTTAAAACAATACATTTCTGTGTGACAATAAAGAAAGAAATCCAACATTATTCATCACAGCAACATCACCTCCATGTATTCAAAAGCAGCAGGCTAATTATCTCCTTAACAGACAACCAAACACAGACGCCGTGTCTTTTGTTCCTACCTGGAGTGTGCTGTTGTCCTGTCTCTCTGAGCAGGCTTTTCTTTTGATGAGCACAGCTTGGGGAAAATGAAAGAAATGGAGGACAAGAGAGGTGGCTGCTGGACCACGAATAACAGAGGGGGGGTTTCCATGGCAACACCTGCTGATGGGGCCAATAGCATGGATGTGACATCACATCAGCTCAAGATTGCGTCTGCGTTCACCAGACAGAAGCTGATTTGCGGCATGGCATGAATATTGAGAAAAGCATGGAGCATGAAAACATGAAAACATTCACATTACGTGAACATTTAAAATTGTGTGTTTCCTATTCTGATTTAAAAAATGTTTTTAATGTTTCACTGGCCAGTGAGGTCGCTGAGGGACTCAACCTGCATACATATCGGGACCGTGAGTGGCAGACTGCTCAGCTGTGTCTGAAGAGGGAGTTCAGGTCAGACCTAGTCCCAACATTGATTTATTGATTTCTCTTCTGACGGAACCTAATTAGACACTCCTACTTGTGTAAGCCTGAGACTTTGCTGAAACCATTTCAAGCCCCAAAACAATTTGTCCACATGAGTAAAGTTACGTTTTCATGTGAAATTGTAAGAATCATCAAAGAAAAAATATCTCTTTACACAGTGGGCAAGGAAAAATGGGTGTCTCACTATACAGAGAGCAGAGATTCGTCTGCAAATTTGGATGAATTTTAAAACTTATGTACATCGTGTTTTATGCAAAAGACCTTGTCATGTGCAAAAAATTGGTCCAGCCCAGTGATAGGCCACACGGTCCGCTCATACTCTGCCAAAATAAGGCAATGAATTATGGTCTCACAGGTGGTCCAGAAAATGGTTGTCCATAACAAGGCAATATCTAGGCCGACTGTATATTACTTGTCGACAGCTGGCCCTATTCTGAGATAAAATGATCATAATACAAATCACTTTTAAATATAAATCAATGTTAATCACAGCTGAAATGCTCCTTAGGTATGTAAATACATTCACAATTGGCACAGCAGCCAGAGTGACACTTTGTTTTCTTTTGGCCCATGGCCCCCCCATTAGGTTTCAGTTTTGGCCCTCTGAGGAACAATGTTTGAGCACCGTTGCGTTAAAGTATACAAATGGAGATACTGGGATGTGTTAACAGATGACAGTGAGATTAGTTTTAAGTATACCCATAACTAAAGCCACACAACACTCATATGACCTGTAGCTTTTATGAAATCCATCTTTCATTAACTGGCATTGTTTTTGTTAACTGTGCAAGAATAAAACATATCTGTATCTAACTCAGGCTTTAGGGTGGCAGTTCACGCAATCGGAGTGTCTCAAACCACACACACCTCTTCACCAGCACTGATATCAGGCTCTCTAATACTGCCACCTGTTGGTACAAGAAGCAACACTGAACAACACACTGCAAAGAGCAGACTCATCTCTCCATCAGCTCTGCTCCTGTGCCTTCTGGTCTCTTTCAAACAGCCATAATGGTCCTCTAGTACAAGTTGTAATTGGTCCCACACCCCCCCTGCTGTGCTCCCTCAACAGGAGCTGATGCCTAAAAAAAAAAAAAAAAAAAAATGTTTTGGGACTTGCATCAAATTTTAGTTACCATGGAGATGATTCAATATTCATACATTTTGGTAACACATACAGCAAGTAAGCCAGGGAGCTGTTTTTTTCCCCTCCTAAAATACACTCATAAATACCAGACAAAAGAAAAATGAAAAAATATTAATTAGCATAATTTCATGTAGAGGACACAGAACAAAGCCTGCCAGCTCATGTGATTTTATAGTGCTTTCAGATGGTTAATTACAGCTCAAGACAATAGACACAAAAGATCCATTAAATCCAACTGCAGCAGAGTAGAGCCAAAATGGCTGAAAAGAGGACTAAGCCTACACCAAGGTTAATGTTAAGGACAAATAAGTGGAGAAAGAAAACAGGGCTGTGAACCTCCTGACTGCTGTCATCTCAGTAGAGACAGACCACATGTTGGTTAACGTCTTCTGAAACACATGATGTGAACCGTGCTCTTGTTTTAGATCTCGGGACAAAAGGCGAGGAAGGATTTAATGCCAGAGTTGCTCTCACAAAGTAGACTATTTGTATTTCTGCTGTGAGAGCAAAGTGTTCACAGTTTGATACAGATGTGTCAGATGGCCAAGCACCTCTGTGAAAGGGGCTCCTGACAAAGAGAAACTCCATGCTATGTGACAGTTCCAGAAGAATTTACATGTAAAAAAAAAACATTAGGAAAGAGAGAAAAAAAGTCTCCCTGCTGCAAATTAGTCAGCCTCTCTGCGTGTAATTTCTTGCACTGTTTGTTCTGCTGTGCCTTGAAGATTTCATATCTTGTTCTGCCACGCGGGTGTATAATTGTAAACTCTTTACTCTCTCACTCTCGCCTTTCAATTAGTCTCTCTCTCTCTCTCTCTCTCCATGTACAATGTAAGTGCTTGTCATCTTCTTGTGGAAATAAAGCAAGTTGACAGCTGAGCAGGAGTGGATCAGCTTGTTATTGTTTCTCCTGTCACTCATGAAAAGGTTGGCATTTAGAGCCACTCACATGTTTTCTGTCTGTCAGCGACAGTTTTTTTAAACCATTACTTGACCTTGGATTGGCTTTTGTTCGTGCATGTTTGTATAATTTTTTTTTGTAGAATCTGATTGCTTATGGCCAAGACTTGAAATCAAAACAGCACAAATGACTAATCATTTTATTGTCAAAAATCTCAAAACACATACGTTACACTCACACTGAACTGGTGTCTAGGTAACTGACAAACCCCAACAGTTCTACATGGCTACACACACAGCTTTAGTTTTTTTCTCAAGAAAGCACACAAATTCACCAGACAAATCCTCGGTATTAAGGGGAACACAAACATACATATTTAGGGTAGAACAGGGATTGATAAGTGGCCAATTCACTTATTGTAGCCAACATCTTCATTTGAATCACTTACATTTGCAAAATGTTCATAAAAATTATACAAATTGTAAAAAGAATCAAATCTGTGACTTGTCACAGGTAAAGTGTTGATGTTAAATTAAGCAAAATATGTGTCAAATCCCTTTTGTGATGCTGATTCTCTGTTTGACTCTGGTCAGTTGTTCCTGATGTGTCTTCACTTCTTCTTATTCACAATATTGTTGCAAATCCAGTTCATGCCATCCTGTTTGGGGGGAAATGAAAGTCAAACTCAAGCTCTACAGTTTGAAGAGCGTAAATAGTCAAAACCATGAAACTTATAAGGTAAAGAGAGGTTGGTGATAGAAAAAAAGTCTGATTTTCAGCACAGTATAGTACAGCAGGAAAAGCAGGGACAACGTTCATATGGCTAATTAGGCTCCGTCAGAGGAGAAATCAATAAATCAATGTTGCGGCTAGGTCTGACCTGAACTCCCTCCCCAGACACAGCTGAGCAGGCCTGAATCTGCCACTCACGGTCCCGGTATGTATGCAGGTTGAGTCCCTCGGCGATCTCACTGGCCGGTGACGCTGTGGCCAGATCCTGCTTATTGGCAAAGATGAGCACTGGAACGCCCTTTAGATTCTCCTCGTCGATCAGCTCAGACAGCTCCTGCACACATGAGATTTTTGTTAGGTTATTGACTTTTCTTTAAAAACTAAACAAAGATTTTCATCTATATTGTTGTTCAGATTCATACCATTTGTGTCTCAATAATAAAATGTTTACATGCTTAAATGTTCAAAAAACAAATGTTTCTGTCTGAACGCTCTGTTTTGGTGCCTGTCCCTTTAAGGCGCTCCCACTGAGAAACCAGACTGTTCTGGTTGGTCAGCTCTCACAGGCCTGAACACAAATGGTGTTTTTGCATTTACAGCCATGCTGGGGGTTGACAATGTGTTGCTGTGACATCACAATGTTACTGAAGTCCCAACAGCTCGTTTAAGGGCACAGTTTGTGTTGTGTTGTGTTGTGTTGTGTGTATTTCTCAGTGGAATGATTATTTGACACTTTCACAGTTTCTGTATAGCCGGAAATCTCACTTTGTACAATATGTGACCTTTAATTAACTTCAGGTAATTTTGATATGGTGCCTTTCAGAGTGTATTTGTGTGCAAAAACGACAACAGTGCATCAAGCTCACCAGTCCCGTCTCTTCAAACCGCTTCTTGTCTGCACTGTCAATGACGTAAATCTGAAACAACAAAGACATAAGAGTAAAATATGCTGAAACGTAAACAAAGATTAAAAAAATATATATTTTGGGCTTCAACATTTGCATTCTGCATATATAGACTTAAAGGTGTCTGTGATTCTTTCAGTACACAGCTGCTCCTGTACAATACAGTAGCGTTAACTGAAAATATAAGATACAGTTGTCAACCTTTCAAAAAATTTCCACAAAATACAGTTTTACAAAATACTTCAATCAACATAAATTATGGTGTATAAGTATAGTATAGCATACTGAGTATAAACAATCTGAATCAACTTATTGTGTGTAAGTGTATTTAAGTATTATTATAATTTAATGTGAAGGATTTTTCTGGCTCCACATGGCTTTTTGTGTTGTCCACTTGCAGATGGACAATAAAGCAAATGTTCCTCCAGAAATTGTTTCATTTAAATGGCTTTATTCTTAGTGTATTCACTCACCAAGAGGTCTGTATGTTCCAGATACTTTTTCCAGAAGGGCCTGATCTTCCTCTGTCCTCCGATGTCCCACACATTAAGTTTCATGCCATGTGAGGCCACGCTCTTTATGTTGAAACCCTGATGTGAAACACAAACCTGGAGTCACTGGGCTGCACATCATTGCCTTTAAATTAACAGAGTTACATTAAGCAGCACCTGGAAAGCCTTGCTAACGGTTATGAAGCAATTCATTAAGCTGCATTGTACTCGAGCGCAGGTGTGTGTGTGTGTGTGTGTGTGTGTGTGTGTGTGTGTGTGTGTGTGTGTTAAATTAATCACTGTTTGGTTACTCCTCTTTGTAACCTTATTACATATCAGCAGGAGTGCAACGTGCTCTGGGTGTTTACGAGGAAATGGTCACTGTGTTAATCCGCCGCCGTTGCTCATAACGCGGCTCCTTTTGGTTTCAGACGGTGAGGTTGTATAACAACTTTATCCTGAGGGTCAGTTAAAGGAGCAAATCTGAGGATAAGAGTGGAAGGATCAAGTGCAGTGTATGTGTTTATGTGTCAGGTCTCATTTAGCTGCGTGGTGATTATTTCTGGGCCATACTGGACTACATCCTCTCTGTCTGGTGTTCGATGAGCCGTCACACTCGTCCGGGACCTGGCAGTACATCTGCTCTGTGTCTCTATGTCTTGCAAGAGTAATGCGAGTGTATGAGAGGTTAGATAACCACATCAAAAGAGGTCGATAAAAAACACCGCTAGGCAATGTGTTGGGAGCATGCAAATCAGGAAGTCCACACATACAGTACAAAAGGATCATCTATACATCCTCAGAATATGATTTTACTGATGAGTGGGTGAAGCGTGTGAACTGCAAGACCAATCATTTCATTTCAGAGTGTGTCAGGAAAGCAAAGGTCATCTGAATCCCATTACTTCGAGCAAGAGCGTGCACTGGTCCAGCTGGTCTCATGAGATTAAATTCAATCCCCTTGCCTTTTTTTTTTTATAATTCTGGGTTACACTGACATGAAAATACTAAATATCTTTTGAAAAGCCTCATTCATAGAGGAGATATCCATCTCTGGGAAAAAAAGGGATTTTGATTCAGTGACAGCAGGCAAATTGCATCGGTCTACAAAGAGCAGTAATTTGTTTGTTAACAAAATATTGGTGTAATATTCCTGGCAGATGCACACTGATGATTATCTAAAGTACACTTAATGATGAACATCATGTCGTAAAGTGCCTCAGCTGTTCAGGATAAGATGATTTGATGAAAATGAAAAACACAAAAACATCAACTGCAAGCATGTTAGGCTGGGATTGTGGATTGTGGCATTTGTTGTGAGTTTCTGATGTTTAACAGTTAAACTCCTCTCATCCTTAAACAGCAGCACAGTTTGGACTATTGTCATTTTTGTCTTTTTGAGTGTGATTCTAAGTCACCTGCGTTGGTGTGATTGTATTCACATCCTCGGAGGCGAGGCTCTTCAGCAGGGTGGTCTTGCCGGCGTTGTCCAATCCCAGGAGCACTATCCTGACCTCTTGCTCTGTGGATCCCTTCAGTTTCTCAATGACGGAGAGTAAGCCCTGCTGGATAGAGGAGTGGAGGGGACGTGGAAGGACACGGAAGACCATCAAATATTAAGCTGTACTTCTATTCAGGGGTGATTCATTTTTAGAATATTTTGGCTTAGAAACAGCTATTTTTGACATTATGATCTCAAACAGAGTTTTTTAGACACTCTTTACAACTTCACACTGATCCCACTGTCCTCTTTCTGACATGACGTCAAAGCTCCCCTTACATATAGCAGCACTGACACAGATCCGAACCCCACAGCTCCACCCACAAACCCACCTAGCTCCAGCCCATCCCTTTCCGGCCCCCATTCTGTAATATTTAATCTGTTGATTTATTTAGAAAAGCACCGGCGTTGACTCGGGCTCCATTCATATAATGGTTCACCGTTTAATGTGATTAGCCTGGAGACAGGTTGCACAACCAGCAGACTGCCACACTGCTTGACAAGAGGCACTGTAGCTTTAAATATCTGATTCAAGGTGATATGTAACTGTACATGTGAGGGCATCAGGAGGTTAAACATATATGTATAATCACTAAATCAACTCTATTTTCAAAGCTTGGCAGTTTAGATCATCAATAAATATCACATGCAGAACAGAACATAACTACTGTAAAACATACTAGTCCACACTTCTGGAGTTATAACCAGCTGTGAGTACATTAATTGTCAAACAAAATGTCACATTTGGTTCCCTCACATCAGATCACTTACCTTTTGAGCTTCTCCCATGGTGGCTTGTTTCCTGTTGGCTTGGCTGGAGGGCTGCAGCTACATTCTCCAGTGAAGCTCACACAGGTGTGTTAGCTATCCAGGTCACCCAGGTTAGCTATTCACAGAAGGTACCAGCACTCCCCTGTATGTTCCCCCTCTTCTTCCTCTGTAAACTCGAGCGAGTTAAGTGCTATATGTGTATGTGATAGTAACGTCTACCTGGGCGTCAATTGCTCCTCATTGCGCCGTGGAGTTAGCGGGCAGGAAGAGGGGGAGGGTGGATGGGGCCGGGATTAGGAGGCCAGAATTAGCCCTAGTCACCCATGCAAAGGCCACCACATTCACCCTCCCCCTTCCTCTGTCCAACCCTCCATCTCCACTTTGCACTGGCTTTACCTGGATTATCCCTCAGCCACCTGCTATAGGAGGAAACTGAATAAACAGTCCTTCCTGACACACTCGCACACCAAAATAGGAGAAAAGTTTGCCATATGGCTGAAGGGAGGAAATGCTGATAATACAGAAAAAAAACACAAACACTCAGTGTGAGGCCTGGCAGTGTACATAGAGCTTAACACAAACTTTGAAAGATTATATCATGTTGAACCGGGGAACCTATTATTTATATGTTCATAAGTCAACTCTCAAATCCTCACATCCATCCATCTTTTGGAGAAGAGTGGATAGCATTAACATCTCACATATCCATTACATGCAAGCTGCGGTAAAGCTGCTCTGTGTGGCTCTTCTGTGGTGTGCCTCCTGTGAGTAGAGCATTCAGTGGGATTAGTTGGAGCACGCCTGTCCTGTGCCTGGATTAAAACATTTCTAGGCTCTTTTCCTCAACTGAACAGGCTTTTCTGCTCAGTGGGCGTGGCTACCCTGAGCACTGTGCTAAACAATGGATCCACCCTGCTGTACATAAGCCCTTAACCTCACCTGATCGAACACACTTAGCCTACAAGAGAGAGATTAATAGAGGGTTTATTTCTACAGCAAATAATACAACAGCAAGTAATAATATATCTGCCAACAATATATCTGTTTAGTACATCTGAATATGATGAACTGGTGCTTATTTAGGAATCTCTTGGTGTGATTGGAGCTGGACTGCTACTCTGTGCAGCCTGTGCTCTCTGCCTCATCCTCTCTTTGTGTTTAACTGCAGAGAGAAAGAGGAAGAGAAGTGTCACACTTGATATGATGCTCAGAGAAAATTCAAATGTAATTCTAAGATTAGCAATATGCAAAAATTAAGGGAGTAGATTGAGGTTCTGTGTAATATGTTTAAAGAGCTAGATGAGGAGGATAAAGTGACTCTCTTTACTGTCAATATGTAAATACTTGCTAGAGTCTGCTGCCATCAGCAGCAGTTAGTTTAGCTTAGCATAAAGACAGGGGAAAACAACTAGCCTGGTAAAAATGTCTTTGACTGTGTACCCATGTCCACACTCACAGACTTTGAGGTGCGTTCATAACATTTGTAGCCAAAATTTGTATAGAGAAAAGGTTCTCTATATTTCATGCATTTCTGTAGAATGTTTATGTTCATTTGGTATCGATAAGAAATATCAATATAAAATTCTTAAAAGAAATAAATGCTAAAATTATATAAATACAAACTCAACTGTCAACTCAATGTGTGAACAGATTAAACTCAGTGTCAAGTGTCAATAATCTTGTTAACACGTTGTAAAATCCACCTCATTCACAATAAAACTGACCAAGTCTTGGTTTCTCTTTCCAGAATAACCTCTGGTTAGTTGAAATAAATCCTCACATTAAGCTATATGTGCTGTTTTCATTCGCGGTTGATGCCTGACCCTCAGCAGTTACAGTTACTTTGTTGACATGCAGCCCCCCATTTGTTTGGCGTGACCTTCAAATTTTGTCCATATTTTACACTTGATTCATTGTATTTATGCGAAATAACACTTTTTTTCTTTTACAGTTATTAGCAGAAACTCTGATTTAATTTGACTCATATTTGCCTTTAAAATTAATAAACTAATACTGTATGGTAGGCTATAATGTGATTTGCCTTTCAATGACTAATGATGAATGAAAGTTTAATGATTTTTTTGTCGGGAACTTTTTTTCTTACTTTTTTTAAAAACAAAAAATAAAGTCCATAACTTTTTAAGAAATGATAAATGTCTGTATCTGCATTGATACATTTGTATCAAATAATCAGTACTACATGGAATTTAAAAAGTTCCCTACTTTACAATATTTCTTATTCAAACACTGACCAGGAGAGGTCAATTTAGTTCAGGGCTTAGGGAATTAGGTGGGATATTGTGATCAGTCTTATGCGTTCAAAATCACTTCCTCGTTAACCCGTTCACTAAACCGTACATAATACATGCTCAATAGTTTAATATTCAACTACGAGGAGTTAATTTCAGATTTGGGACTTTTGCATCTATCAACTGAATTGTGGGATTGTTAGCAGAAATGAGTGTACACATCATTGTAATATTCATTGTGGAAATGTGAGGGCAATGTACAAAGGACACATTAATACATACACTATACAATTATAATACACTATATTGTAAGTATGGAGTGATTCTGGACACAGACTATTTCTTTAACTTTGTGACCCAGGCCAGCCCAGTTTCCACATTTCCAGTCTTTGTGCTAAGCTAGAGTGGCAGCGAGACATCACATGGTTATCACATTTTAATGTATCAAGAAAGCCAATTGGGCTTATTTTATTTCCAATAATATAGAGTATATGAAAAATGTTATTTGTACACCATGGAGTCACACAGACACACAATCATCATCATCATCATTTGCATCACTAAAGAAGATGTATTTGAGAAAGAAGCAGCGCATCATTTCATTATTGTTCCGTCCCTCCTATATCAGGCCCCTGTGCTGTCTAATACCAAAGACGACCAGAGCTGGAACTCTTACCGTTGTCTCTTTTCAGCTTGAACTTCATAGCCATCCCCATAATCACAACCAGGACCAGAGCACCAACACCACAAACCACCAAGATCACCACACTGTTGTCTGGATGGGCAAAGAGTTACAATGGCAAAAACACAGACACTAAGGACACGTGCCATGAGGGGTCAGAGGTGTGCGTTTCTTCATTAATAGCTTCAAAGCCATTATATGTTTCTGCTTTTTCACTTTCAAATCAGAAAATGTAAATTGCACTATTTAAGCCTCGGGTTACTCAGTCAAAAAGCACATCAATAAAGCAAAGTTAATCTGTGGATATCTGAAATAAAGTGGGTGATGTCTACTTACCGTTTACAGTGACATCGTGTGGCAGAGACTTAAAAGTGCCACAAAGGCTCGTCACAGAGCAGGAATATTTGCCTGACTGACGCAACGTCACTTTTTGGAGAACCAGCTTGCTTCCATTTCCACGTTCTTCAATTTTGTTCTTATCCTTCGTCCATTCAAACATCAGATTGAGATTGGGAAGGTCATGGCAACATGTTAGAGTGATTTCTTCACCCGCATTTGCCACAGATCCACTGCTGTTGACAAAGACCTTAAAGTCTGATGGGCAGAGTGAAAATATATATAAAGAGGTAACAGTGTTAAGTAATCAGGTAGTTAAAGTTTCAGTGCACTGCCACAGACAAGGATATGGTTACAGGTTACCTTTGGTGCAGTTGGATGTAGTCACTGGACGTAGTAGAGGATAGTAAACATGGAAAGGAATGAATACAGTCACAATATACAAGAGGGGATATCAATACAAAACATTGCAGCGATTCACAAGGTTCATTTTAAGAAACAGAAATAATGTGCAATAAACCCTCATCCAACACAACACAGTCAATTACTGTTTCTTGAGTACCGAATGTAAAATTCATTGGATTTATCTCCAGGTAAACAAATGAAATACAAGATATCACAAACCATTGAAGCACTGTGCTGTAGTGTTGCAGAGCGGACAAGAATCTAGAGGGATCATAGAGATACAAGGAACAGCGTTAAAAAAAAAAAAAAAATCAAATCAAACACAAAGTGTTCAGGTACATTTGCTGCTACATAATATTTCCAGTTGTAGTCTATAAATGGAGAGCGAGGTTTCGGTTGATTTCTTTTTGCTTTTTTGTTTTACCTGCTAAAGTTTGTCCTTTGATATTACATTTCAGGCACTGGACAGGTACACAGACAGAGCCAACTGCAGCTAAAATAAAGAACAGATGATGTGTAAAAATGTGTAGAGTTCACCAGGCATATGTATTGATAAAGAATAAACAATACATATGAATATATTAAGACTGTCATGAAATGTCATCAGAATTGTAGACTTTGATACAGGAACTACACTCAATATCTCTTTTGATACCACAGCCAAAAAAGAAAATAAAAAGGCCGAGGCACACAAAATAACAACCTGCAACCTGGTGGACAGACTGTCACAACTGTACCTACAGTAACATGACTGAAATATTACTCAATTACAAGTAAAACCACTGGTATCAAAATAATACCTGAGTAAAAGTACTCTTCACAAACACTTCTCAGTGTACATTTTAACAGTTTATAGTTGTTAGATGTATTTTCAATAGCGCCATTCAGTAAGAGAAATACTAAAGAAATGACTTGATTACAGAAATCTGAGTAGTTGTAATCAGTTACTTCCACCACAGATGAAAAACTACAATAACTACACATTGGTTATAATGTTCCTATCTGTGCAGCCTGGGGTTAAAACATCTGATTGTAAAGCAGCGTTATTTTTTTTGCTTTAGTACCTTAATCAATAGCAAATGCAGTTATCACTTTAAACTCATATCTAACTAACAATACTTCTGACAACCTTCATATACTGAAACATTTCAAGTGGCTCCTTACCTATGAGAAGATGACCAAGCAAAACATACAGAGGTATCTCCCTCATAACTATTCTCTGTTGGAAGAGGCTTATATCATTAAATTGCTTTGGCTACAGAGTAAGTTAACAGTAGTAACAGTAGAATGAAACTAATGAACGTCAATAATATACGTCTAAAAAGATAAATGCTAACAACATTTAAACAAATTGTGAGTAGAAACTGTCATTAATAGTTTGAACATGAGGTATCAAATTATAATGCAGAAATGTTTTTATTTTTACCTGTGGTGGTGTTGTCTCCTCACGCACAGAGCTAAAGGAGGACTGCTCTGCTTTGCCTAACCTGACAGTGTTTGCATCAGGAAAGGCACGGTAGAATGATTATAAACAGTGATAGCCATGCAAATAAATTCATTCCAGGAACTTTATGCCACAAACAAGCCTGATGTTTGCATGTTTTGTATACTGGAGCGATGGAAACGGCAACAGTTAGGGATGAGTAATGTTGAGGTTAAACTTATACACAGTTGAGAAGAAGACAGAGGGACAGACACTGGATCATAAAGAGACGGAGTTATAGATGTTATTAGCAAACAGTGGTTTATTTATGCAAACCATCCACTGTCCTTACACACACCATGAAATGTCACACTGCGCACACAATGTTCGAGGTCAAAGTGACAGAATTTCAAGAATGGTTGCTCTAAAAATACAATATTATCTTTGTCCACATTTATCTGTGCAGTGGCCAGCAGAGAGTGCTGCAGATCCTCTTAAATCTTAACACTTCTCAAGTTCAGGGTCATGGGGAACTGGAGCCTGTCCTGGTATGCACTGGAAAAGAGACAGGGTGCACAGTGGACAGATTGCAAAAACACAAACACTATCAGTACAATCACACTCCTCATGGCCAAACAAAAACAGAGCTCCAGGAAAAAAAGCAAAAAACAAAACACAGACACATAGAAATAACTGGTCTTAGATTGAATTTACCACAAAGTCATCTTACTCTTTCATCAAATATAATGCACAGTAATAAAGAAACAGGTCGGCCAGTTTTGTTTTACCATAAATTTGTGTTTCCTGTTTCCTTAACCTAAACCAGACCTCACCTAAACCTCAACAACCTAACACCCCCCAGCCCCCCCGATACGAAACCATAACCTCGTCAAAGACTTTGTGAAAAAAATGAAGGGCAGCAGCATGTAAAAGATAGATCCAGACAAAAGAAAAGTCTGATATATCCTGACTTCCTGTTAACACTTTGTTATTAGTAATCATACTAATTTAATCTGCATTTGAAGGAAATATCAAGATGTCAAATATCAATAACTTGATGAAGTAGTCTACATGAGCGAGAAGAAACTCACACTTTGAACTTTGAGTGTTGGGCAATACCTGCAAACAAGATCTTTTCATGGTGACTCATGACATCAACATTAAGCTCTTTGTACACTTTGGGTTATGAAATCTAATTCATTTTGAACTGTTTGAGCAGTTCATGATCAATGGAATCAACCTACCAGATAACATTGTACCAAACAGGCTTCTGTCATTGATCTCTTAATGGCTTATTTAGTGCAAGGCTGATCAATACCTACATGCCAAATACTCAATACATGACAGGATGGTTGTGTCTCTACAACTAATATCAACAAAATCTCTGCAGCTTCAGCTGTAACGTTACTCTAATGCAAACATTAGTATTAGCATTCTGGCATGCTAATACTAATGTTAGCATGTGACAAACTACTATAACATGCTAGCATTAATATTAACATGATTCAGTGATAGGTTTAGCATGCTGGACACGTCAACCTGTTTACAAGGTAAGAGTTATCATAAAAAAACAACAACATATGAAGCAAGTGTTAGCATGCTAAAGCTAATCATTAGCATACTAACGCCCCAGACATGGTGTAAAACGTCAACATCTTTACGTCCGAGCTAGGCTACATAGTGCTTAACTCTCTGGACAATAGTGTCAAAAAGTGCTGCTATTAGGTACCAAAAACGTTTTGCTTTCATTTTGGTTTACCGTCTCCCTGTATTTGTGTATGAGGGCTAAACTGAGCTGCTAATGAAGAATATTTTGTGTCTGAACTTAAGTTCATAAACAATGTTGATATTATGTTGAATATGCTGTACTTACCAGGAGCCATGGCAGGAAAAGACAGGAGGGAAGCTGGTGACAAATGTCCGCTTGGTTAATTGATCATATTTATAATGACACGTAAAAAAAACGGCACAGTTTATTAAAACGTCCTCCTTCACCTGCGCACTAGGCTTGTGCGCATGTCAGGACTCGGCTAACAGGTAAGATGGCCGCAACCGTTAATGAACTCTGACCTGTGAACTCCCGGCCCTGCTCTTCACCTCTCTCCCTCTCTTTCTCTCTCTGTCTGTCTGTCTCGACCCGCTGTGAGTTGGTTACACTAAAGATGGTCGCTCTCAGAGGGTTTTGTAACAGGTTCTCCCACCTGGCCAAACTCGCAGCGCAAAGGAAATACCGGATATATGACAAATGGTGCGCCATAACCACTGTCATCATGGCGGACAAGAAGGTACGAGAGAGCAGTTAATTAGTTTATACACCTGCATGTGTGTTTGATAACGTTTGACACTGCAGTAAGGAGAGCACTCAAATGTCACTACTTGCACACACCACTTGAAGGTTGTTAAAGCCCACTGAGGCAATGTGATATTGATTATGATTGATTGTTGCTTTAGTTGCATGCAGAGTGATGCAAAACGATCTGCTTTTGAGGTGTGTGAACCAAACCTCATGAAAATCTGCACACAGGTTATTTTTGAAGTGTAAAGTCAGACATTTTAATTTAAAGCCTGTTATTGTCTCAGAGATGTAAAGAAAATGACTCCTCAATCGCCATGGGTGGGGCTGCAGTTAATATGAGAAGTATTCATGGTGATGCGCAAAACATATTAGTATGGTATCACACGATTAGCATAATAGATATCATGATTAGCTTAGAATTCAATATTATACATGACATTAATCTTTATAGCACGGTACACCTTGAAAACTGTATATTGCTGCACTTTTGTTATGTGGGAGGGACATGCTTATGTTGACTGTGTGACTTTAAAGTCTACACGAGTTCTTGTCCATAGAGCACCTCTAACAAACTTGATTCTGGGACCTAGAAGCACCACAACATAATGTTTTTTATTATATATATATATATATATATATATATATATATATATATATATATATATATATATATATATATATATATATATATATATATATATATATATATATATATATATATATATATATATATATATATATATATATATATATATATATATATATGTATATATATATATATATATATATGTGTGTCAGTAAAAAAAAACTGAAAATCAGGAGGAGGCTGTTTGCTTTCTATTTTGTATGCCTGACTAAGTAAAACTTAGAAGAGACGTGTGACGTGTTTTTAAAGAAAGAAAATCCTTCTCGGATGCAGCATTGTTGCTGCAAAGTTGCTATCAAGATCATATAATGGTTGTAAGCTGTGTCTAGTGACTACATCAAAAGTGGAATGAGTGCGTTCGTCTTGTCTCTGTTCCCACATCACAGTGTTTCTCAAGACGTAGGCCGAGAGCAGTTTGATCATAGTAACCATACTTCCTCTTTTGTGGCTTGTTGCTATGGCAAGACTTCCCTTCCAGGCAGGAAGTGACAGGAAGACCCAAGTGATGGGTTTGTGTGTGTGTGTGTATGAAGTGTGTGCATCATGTTTGGGTGGAGCACTTCACTGTGTCCCCTGACGGAGTGCATTTCGTGTTAAGACTTAAACTTGTAGTCTGGTGTCCGGGCCGCCATGGCGAAGAACTGCAATAACCTCGGCATTCCCGTAAGCCACATGGTGAGTCGACAACACTCTTGTTGGGTCCGGTTCAGTTCTGCAGCTTTGGATCTAGTGGTTTGTCCGTTCAGGCGTACTTGTATTTAAAATGACTACACTGGAGCTCAGTGTGCTGTGTAATGAATACCTTTTTTAAAAGTTTTGTCCTTGTAATCATTTGGTACAACGCAAATGTCTTTTTAACATTTTGACCGCCTTTTTCAGTCTGCTTTTTAAACTGCACTCACACTATTGCATTGACACCCTGGCCGGAGAACCAGGAGTACACGACAGAGCAGTTTTCTTGCGTCACCTTGTATCGTCTGTCCCGACTCCTCAGCAGTACCAGAACAAAACCCGGCTGTGTGGCTACAGTTGGTAGCTTCTGAAAACAGACCGGGCCTGCCTGAGTCAGAAGCGGAAGCCGAGCCATGCCTGTTTGCCAATCTGTCATGTGTAGGCTGAGTTGGCTTTGGTGTACTCCGCGCAAGACCCTTACAATGATAAAACTGTCTCAGATCTGCAGGAGGTGTGAAAGTGTATATTAAGATGTATTTCGCAGAGGAGACCTAACTGCTGCTATGGTCTTAAAAAAAGGTGCCCTGAGTGATTTGTGTTTTTTGTGTGTGTGATCAGAAATGTTCCTGCATCAGTTGCATCTTGTCTCTCCTTGAAAGAATTGCGGAGAGTCCTTTTGATATTGTTTGCGATGTATGTGAATGAGTTGGACAGTGATGAATCATTTGCTTTCTTTACTTTGGTTCGTGTGTGTGAGTGTGTGGGCCTCTCTTGAGGGGTGTATTCGTGAGGCACTGACATGTTGTGTTTTTGGAGCAAGACTTTGAGCAGCAGAGCAAAAAAGTTGAAGAGGTGGAGCCACAGTGGCGCTCACACCTGCAGAAACAACCAGCCCTTATCAACCTTATATGGGCAAAGTTTGTCATTTGCCAAGAGCTGTCATCTTTGAGCTGTTTGTCGAGAGCAGAATTGCACTTGAGTTAAACTTTCACTTTGCATGGATTGCAATTCTCACATGCATCTTATAGTCTCACTGGCAACAACATTGTGGATACGTTCCTCTTGGTTTCTTATTAGAATAAGTGTTGAATAGCTCTATATTCCAATGGTCAGGACAGATAGCAGGATCCTTCTTTTTACTGCTGCATCTGTCTATTATCTCTGAAGGTTCATGTGGTGCAGAGAGGTGAGAAGGGATTGCTATATGTAAAATGGACAGGAAGTTAGCTTTAAACAAATGACAAACGCGTAACATCGGTTTCAAGACAGCGACGGCGATTTGACCATTTTAGATTGTGATCAGTCTTGAAAGCACACACTGTCTACTTTTTGGCTAATAGCAGAGACTGTGGTATGTAATGTCGTTGCTTATCAAACTATACATAACCTCATTGAAAAAATGAATTTACACTGTATGAACCAAATTTAGAGAGATGTTAACAACAAGATACTTCACATAGGCAATGTATAAAAAAATGTAACAATGCAATTTGCGTTATAGCTAGCAGCATGTTGGACGAAGAACTTGCGCCCCAAGAAAAACATTTCATTAATACAATATAATGTTTCAGTGGTGCAAATGAGAAATTTAGGGGCTTTTTCATGTCTGGTTATAGACTTCTAGGTATTTTCAGATTGCCCAGGTCTAATTGTAAGACATTTCACAAAGACAACCCCCAGATCTTAAATTATCAGGAACATTGAAGACTATAGAGGTTTCTACAACTGAGGAAGCTGCATGTGTATGAATGCCGAAGTTTGGATGTTGAGCACAGATCAATTTACAATGCAAACGCAATTTTAAAAGTGAAAAAACTGCCTGGGCAAATGACAAACAAGCAGAAGTGATTTAAGTCGAGATAATTTGTAGAACACTGAACTCAGATGAAGCCACTTGATATGTGACACAATATTCTCCATCCGGTGGAAACAAAACCCTTCAGATCACTTGTTTGTCTGTGCGCATTTAGATTTTTAGTTTAAATGTTGAAGGCAGTTGCCCTCGTTAAGCTAAATTGCAGTGAAGGTGTGTCAACTGTTAACGATGACATTGCTACTCTCAGGTTTATGTTCATAAACTTCACACCCAGAACTACCCAAACTGCACAGTTTGGGTAGGCTGCTAGTCACAGGACTGTAGACAGACAAACATGTTCTCAGTTCACACCTCTGGGCTGTGTTATAGTTGGAACCGGCATGTGTGGGCTGTGAGGGGTGGGAACTGAAGCACCCAGGGGAGAACCAGACCAACAAGAGAAGATCTAATAACCCACATGAAAAGGCCATCACTGTGCCAACCCCAAGTCATTTTGTCAATATATGTTGATTCTTGAGCAGCTATTACGTGTGAATGTAATTCTTATAAGTTAAAATACAGGATTTTTTCTGAGATTCGCTTAAAACAGAACCAGTAAACCAGATGAACCCCTTATCTGAAATACCTCCCTGGGGGGATTTTTGATCAAAATCTTGGTACTTTGATATTTGAGTTGCATACAAACACAGCTGTCTGCACAGGTCTGCGTTCAAGTGGTCTGCCCAGTTCTTTGGCAGCATTTATGAATGTGGAAATGCTCAAATTGAAACGTAGAGAACGTCGACAAGATGTGACTTTTTGTGAGCTCTGAAAGCTGAATGAGAGCCATTGTCATCAGTGTCACAACCACTTCCTGTGAAAACAGCCTTGACTGATTGCACTACATTGTCACAGAGGGGAAAAAAACAGAAAGCAAAACACATGCAGCTGGCGTTCACATCTCACTTCCTAAATGTATGCCTGCCAGTGTGCGCCTGAAAATATGTATGTAGCTTCTGTATGAGTACTGTTTGAGTATGCTGTGCTACAGACTTTGTAAAGCTGCCACTGTTATATTTAAATGATCTGAAAATCCCCACATTTGTGTCATCAGATTTTTGGTCCATGGTTTACCCTTGATTGCCACATCTGCGACAATAAGAATTTAAACACAGTTTCTCAATCAAGAATTTTTTCATAGGAACTATTAATTGATACCATAGTAGTCTATGAAAGCCTCAATGAGGTGTGTCCCATCTCATCAGACTTTTTTTTTATGTTTCTGTCTTTATTCACAGAGCCAGGCGGTGTCAGATGGAGGTAAGCATGAAAACCCCACGTTTCTAAGAACTCAACATGTCTGTGCAGGAAACAATCTGATTCAGTCTCGTTCTGTCATGCTTTCTGCGCTGATAAATGGGTGTGTTTGTGCCTGGATGTGTTTTAGAGTTGAACATGTCTGCGCGGGGCTGTGGAGGCAGCAGCTCCAGTCTTCCAGGGACTCCAGGCGGAGAGGCCAGCCCTGCCAACAGTGTGCTGAGCTGGGCCGTCTCATTTGAGAAGCTGTTGGCGGATCCCCATGGAGTCCAACACTTTACGGTGAGACGCACTCAGTATTATTTTTCTTCTGTCATTTTCAACAAGTTCAGGAATACTTAAAGTGTTAAGGTGTGGCATATATGTGAGTGTGCGTGTGTTACTCCACAGTCCTTCTTGAGGTCTGAGGTGAGTGCGGAGAACATTTTATTCTGGCAGGCTTGTGAGAAGTTCAGGAAAATCCCAGCCACCTCCCTGGGTGAGGTATGGTGACATCTTTTACCTCTTCACACAGTGAATCATTTTATGTGTTAATTGTGACGAATTGTGCTGCTGTGTTGTGTTTTACACTGTGTCAACTCACTTCACTGTTTTATTTCCCTGACAAGATGTTGAATGTTTACAGTGAGGAAAACTGTATTTTAACACTTTCTTTTTGTTTTGCTTCTATTATATTACAATATTGTGAATCATGTGTAGGCTTAGTTGGCAAGGCTAATAGATCAACAATTTATTGAGTATTATACATTTTCTATTGATGAAAATAGTTTTTCAACCATCCTTTTTTAAGTTGTTTGGCCTCTTTCACACTTTTATAGCATTAAATGCTATAATCTTCCCTCAAGGCAGAATTATTGTTCAGCTAAGAAATTTATAAAAGGAAGTGCCGAAATTGACAGGCTTCTTTACATTCCACATATCAGCCTAGTTTCTGCGGTTGCTCAGCTTTCTGGCAAATGAATTGCCTTATTGATTGTATGACTCGTGGTGTGGATACTTAAGAATGGTTGATTTGATTCTTTGTATGCCCAACAAGAAAAGACACCAAGCCAGTGTATCAATGTATACACGCTGAATGATAGCTGTTGTATTTTATAGCTGAAAGCAGCAGCTCGCTCCATCTATGACACCTACCTGTCTGACAGCGCTCCCTACTCTGTCAACATCGATGACACCGCCAAGACGGAGGAGAAGGACCTGGAACAACCCACACCTGACATGTTCAACAAGGCTCAAGCGCAGGTCTGTCCGGAGTCCGCAGTCCCTCAGCTCAGTGATACAATGTTGTTGGTGTCTTGTCTGACTGTGTATACCGCTGGTCCCTGCTTTGTGTCAGATATTTAAACTGATGAAGATGGACAGCTACAGGCGCTTTGTGCGCTCTCCTCTTTACCAGAGCTGCACCTTGGCAAGTGTAGAAGGCAAACCTCTACCTCAGCCGGCCCGCTTGGGATCCTGGGAGGACGTGGTTACCAGAAGCCCCTCGCTCAGTGACAAGAAGGTGGAGTTGAAATGGAATCGGGGGGGCACGGAAAGGAAAAACATGTGATCTGATCTTATTCTAATTTAGCTGTTTTGGCATTTTTTCATTGCTGTCTCAAACAGAACAAGACGTCAGACTCCAACAGCTTGCCAGGTGGAAAGAGTGCCTCGGAGAAGCAGCGCCAGAAAAGAGGATCCTGGGGAGGTAGTGCCTGTCAAATGGCTGATCTTGTACTTCTAAGTTATGTCTTGATGTAAATCATGTGACTTAATTTCTCCCTGGCCTTCTCACCTGCTTACTTCACATTGGTAGATGCATCCAACATCCATGGCTTAGTCCCTGGAAAAGAGCTGCATATGTCAGTGAAGTCAAGCAGCAGTGTGGAGCTCGGCTCCCTCTACAGGCAGATAGAGGTCAGTGCATTTATGACAATAGGGTTTGGAGCTGGTGCTGGCTTATAGGAAATAGATGTTAAAGTTTTCTGATTACAGAAGCACATATGGATAAGAGAAAGTATTCTTCAAGGTGACAAATCTTACAGTTTGGATCTAAGTTTTTTTGACTCTTCCTCATCTGTGATGCAGAACGGCAGATCGAGTCCCCGGTCTCCAGAGCAGGGTGGTGGAGGTGTGGGTAGGCTAGGGGTGGAAGGGGGCTACTGCTGCGTCTACCTGCCTGATGGCAGTGCCTCTCTAGCCCCCACACGTAATGGCCAACCCATCAAAGACATGCTGGCCAGCTTGTGTGAGAAGAGGGGATTCCCGCTGAAAGATGTCATCATCTATCTTCACGGCAAAGACAAGGTGAGCGTTCAGCTGCTCTGTGTACAGCTGCAGCGACAGCTTTTAAACCATGAAGCTGTTCAAAAATAACTTGGTGCACACTTGTTTTGCAACAGGCAGTATGATAAATATGACTACGCTCTTCCTGTTCTAACATCCTCTCAACCTCTCACTCCCTCTTTTCATCTCTGCAACACTGTGAAACTTATTTCATGGTCAATGCTGACGTCTCTGAGAGCAACTCTCTGATACCTTGTTGCTCCCTCTACAGCAACCCTTGTCACTGGACCAGGACTGCTCTGTACTGAGAGATCAGCAGGTCTCTCTCGAGCTCAGGGTGACGTTTGCGTGAGTCAACTGTGTCACTTCCTTTTTTTTTTTTTTTCCTGTCTTTGTCACCCTAGCAGGCTTTCACACCCACATCCCCACTTCAGCATGCCACTTGTCACCATGTCAGAGGAAAGTCCTTGTATTAACATCACACTTAGAGACTGACTGTCCCTGCAGCAATCCTTTTAATCATAGTTTTCATCGCATGCATTATCAAAGTTTGATTTCCTGATGTAAGAAGATATAACTGGGTGACAGATTGTAACGGTGCCATTTTGCAGTATATCATTACAGCTTGCTGCACTTGACTCAGTTTTACATCTGACTTTGTGAGGTACCTATTTAAATTTATGTGTGTGTTTCAGACTGGAGATTGCCTTCACTGGAAAAACAGTGGGGATCATGGTGAAGTCCAGTAAGACGCTGCAGGAAGCCCTCTCTGCTGTGCTCCAGAAACACCACCTCAAGCAGCAAGAGGCGCTGGTCACCATGGTTAGTGTCTGTATTAATGAATGAGATCATCTTCTGAAGCCTGTGCTTGAGTGCTTCCTCAGATAAACTAAAACGATACTATCAGAGTGTGCTTACTAAAATCTGACTGTCATAATCTTGTATTTCCATCAAGTAAATTTACATTGATGGCTCTACTTCTCATTCAAGCAGCAGACTTGTATGACACTTTTAAATGTGACACTTTTAAAAAAAAATGAATTCTGTCCGTCTGTCCTGTAAGCACTTCTCTATCTTCTCTGCCTGCAGCAGCTGTTGCGAGGCAACAGTTTACACGTCAGTGTGCATGTTAATATTTATATAAAATCTGTAATTTTAATGCGACCACTCGAAACTGAATGTGTTACACTATTCCCTAGGTGCTGAAGTTGGATTACACCATTTTAGTAATCCATTCATGTGTATTTTCTTTGTGCCATGTATCACTTTTGTTGGGTCTTGAGGCTTCATCTCTGCAAAACTGTTGAGCTGATTATATTTCAGACTGAAGTCCTCCATGTCTTACTTTTGTTTTAGGTTGGAAGCGATGAGACTGTGAACATGACCGGCACTGTGTTCAGACTGGCCAATAAGACGCTACGGCTCGAAAGAGCTAAAGGTTAAAATTCTTGAACTTTTTTAAAAACCCAATGAATTTGTTTAAAGGTGCAATATGCCAGAATTGGCCTTTTTGAATTAAAAAAACTCAGAACAGATATGGTGCAGCATAGCACAAGAGCAACACCTAACTAGCTTACTGCTGCCAGCTGTAGCTGCCATTAGCTGCTTAGCTCAGTTAGCTATGCAGCTACATTTCTGGATTTGAGAGCTCAGAAAGTGTTCACTAGCACAAGAGGGCTGGACCAGGATGGGCTGGGGTTAGCTGGGTAGCATGCAAAACAGACCTCATACAATAATATCCTAATTATTTGTTCACATGTTGTATATAATTTGAGCGACTTTCATTGTTTACATCTAAAATTCCAACATATTGCACCTTTTTAAAAGAGAGAATGATGCGTACAAGATGCTTTATACTAGCAGCAAAAACAAGCAGCCACATTTGAAAAGAAACCTATTTGGTGACTGATTGAATGAAATGAGTTGAGAAATGAGATGAGTCCATCCCCTGTTAGTTGTCGATGATGTGGGTGATTTAATTGTAATACTTTGTTTATTCTTCTCTTGAGCCTGAACCCTGCTGAGCTTCCTATTCATTTGTCTCTTACTGGATCCTAGAAAGTGTTTCTGCATTTCTTGCCTCTCACTTGCTCTTAGCTGGCGGCAAAGTCTTTTCACTGTCCACTTTACTGACCTGGTTCTTCTGCGTCACTGTCTGCATCTTCCTTTATCCCTGCTCCGAATCCTTTGTCTATCTCTCTCTGTCTCTTCATCGTTTTCTCTGGGGTTGAAATGTCTGAGTCCATTTGTTTTGTTGAGTGCTGTGTTCACTCACCTCATTTCCCAACTGCTGAGAGGCCACAACCAACTTCACTTGGGATCAGCGCTCCCTGCCTCAGTGCCTCTCGCTGCATTTAGAAAGCCGGCAATAGATTCGATCAGAGTGCCGGTAACCCAGGAGGACCAGTTTAATTCTTGTCAAGAATATTTTATCTGGCTGATGTCAGTGTTTCACACAGTGGGGAAGTTGGGCTCTATAGCATCATCATCACTGACTGCTTTTGTACTGGATGTGGGGGTGCTGTTAGAAACTGATTTATGTCTTTGTTGGTTTGACCAGGAAGAGACGTTTCCAGAGCCAGTGGTACAGCTGCAGCCGCACAGGTGAGGCGGTGTTAATAGACATCTTGCCATCATAGCAGAAGAAAGTGACTGCTGAAAAAGTCATACAAACCCCTTTTTAATTGTAATGATTATTGCAGTATGATAAAGTGGTATGACTGACATGAGATGTTCTTTTAGTTATAAATGAAAATGTAATGAGGATGGTATGTTTTTCAAAGGTTGAGGTTGTATTTGAACAAGAGAGTGATTTTTGGCTCAACCTTCTTATTTAAGTAACAACCAAGAGGATGCTGGGATGGTTTACAACACCAGTAAAAAGTTAGAAAGCGTCAATGTTTATTTTTGGAAAGTTTAATCCTGTGTGATTCATTGAACTCTTAGTTTACAATCAAAACCGTGAAACATACATTGATAACGCCAGACTCTAATCTTGTCCCAGGTGGGAGCTGCAAGTTCAGGCGGCGTGGAGGCGAGATCATCGCTGCAGACAGATAGAGCCAGGAATCAGCCCAAGCCCAGTAAGAACCGCGACATGGATGGTAGGACATCTCAACAGTTTGGGGTTGGGCAATATGGTGATTATATATAATAGAAGAGGATACAGCTTCTTTGATTGCACCCATGAACAGTTTCTTATTCTGAAATGAGGGTTCATTGTTGAACTTAAATTGATGAATAAATAGATTCTCAAGACAAGGTCCAACACACAGGAAGTGTACCCTAACAATCCCACCATAGGGTGTTTAGGGCATTTAGAAACCTGTCTGGAGGCTTCAGTGGTATCACACGCATTTTCTCAGCAGAGGGAAAATCTTAAAATAAAAAAATTGTGATTCCATGGTGATTCCACTCGCTGAAGAAGATTGTATGATACGATCAAAAGCTCCAGAGAATACACTTTCAGTCAATTCTTTCAGCTGAATTCACACAGTGTATACTATATTATCAAGCAAATTCATATTTCAGTATTTTATCCATATAGCCCAACCCTAGTATTGTGGCCAGGACGAATTTGAACAGCGCCATTAAATGATTAATGACTATTAAATGAAACAAATTGTTATTATGGATTCATAGAATGTTCTCTACCGAAAACAAGTTTAGTCTGTTTTACCCAACTGATACTCCCAACTGTAAAATGTATCTGCCTTCCCTAGATTAATATAGAAGCATTGTTTATTCGTTTGACAAATGTCGGCATTAGCTTGATGTTTAGCGTGTGTGTGTGTGTGTGTGTGTGTGTGTGTGTGTCAGGGTTTCTGGAGATGCTGACGAAAGCTCAGGGCTGCAGGGTTGATGACCAGCGAGGCCTTTTGACCAAAGAGCAGCTGGAGGTCCCACTGTTCCTGCAGCTATCCTCAGACCAGGGTCTAGACGAGGCCAGCACCACCACCGACTCCCCCACTGCTGACTCCAAAGAAGACAAGTCGTCAGTAACTCCAAGTTCAGCTGGAGCAGCGGAGAAAACCTCTGGGTCTGGTCAATCTAAACCCAAAGACTTGAGGGAAACAGTACTTTGAAAGACTGTTGTTCAGTTGGGGTGGGAGGGGGGAGTCACAGACGCGATCAGAAACTATGACAAATGTCTCGCAACTTCATGTTACCAATCATGTCAAAGGATAGAAACTTGTTTTTTATTGAAAAATGGTCAAGCACTTTTTAAAATTGTTTACAAATAAGCTCTGAGACAGCAGTGTTCTTCCATCTCTGCTGCTGCTAGTTGGCCTCTTGAGGCAACATGTAAAGAAGAAGCAAGCATTTATAGTGTGAAACACTACACGTCTTAGTGAGAAGAATGTTTGCTATGAATTGTTTATCGTATCCAAAATGTTTGAAAAAAAAGTTTTAGCTCACCCTAAAGCCAGTGTGCTCGCTTAAATGTTCCCAGACACAGATGTGTCTGGTTTTTATGCTGTAAAGTTTGTCTCACATTGCTTTTCTCTGAACTCTAAACTAAAACATGTTTCACCACAGGACTGTCCAGAGGGAGGATCTGAAGTGTATTGCACAAAATGTTTTTCCTTTTATTTGAATTAAGATTATTGACTTTTTTTTACTAAGATGAGTTTTAAAGTATTTTTAAATTACTAATTTTTCACTCTGTGTGCTAACTTGCTGTTTTCAGGTGTGTGTTTGCAGCACTTAAAAAGCATTTTGTATGCTGTGATGCACTTTGAGAAGCCCTGGTCGAGTCCTGTTTTCCTGCCACCTCATACTACGTTTAAAGGTTCAGTTCATGAATTAGTGATGTGCTACAACAGGGAATTATTCAGATGATGTGATCATCAAAAATATCCCACAGGGTGTATCCAGAGAATTAAAGTGTTTAATAATGAAATGTAGTGATCTTGTTTGTCTGTGTTTGTCTTCGGGGGAAAATGTGAGGCTGAAGCTTTTCCTCTTCGGTGAGGATTTTCCTTGGGATGAATCACTGAGGTCAGTTTGTAGCTTGACAAACGCTACGTGATTTGATTTCATAGGAAGTGCAGCCGGACCCCGCTGTCCAAGTGGACTGCCTGTATGACTCATGCAATGTAAAGCAAGTCTGATCTGTGCCTCGTCTGTGGGCGTCAATTCAAACCAGAATTGATTACATTATCTGGTATCTTTGATACAGGAGGCATCAAACCTCCCTCTAAAATGCCGTCATGTAATGATGTCATTTTTGCACAGTGACGGATGATGATTGCATTGCTGCGATTGGCTCTTTATGTAGCCAATGACCTGCTTCTTCTGCTACACAGA
This sequence comes from Acanthopagrus latus, assembly GCF_904848185.1. Lineage (NCBI taxonomy): Eukaryota > Metazoa > Chordata > Actinopteri > Spariformes > Sparidae > Acanthopagrus > Acanthopagrus latus. The sequence continues at coordinate 19,300,580 of NC_051056.1, read as the reverse complement.
CTTGTTGCTGGAAGGTGTTTTCCAGTTGAGGAGCCCGGGAGGACTATTATGGGGTGCATTTGGCTATTGTATGGGTTACAAAACACAGTAGATGAGTCATAGATGGACTCATTGACATGGATGATGTCAGCTGCATGCATATTTCAGAGTATGTGGCAGTACGAGGTTTGGGAAGCCCTCTCATTTGCCCACCTTGCCCTGTGTCATCGCCATGAAGTAACTGGCCCCAAACAATGAAATATCATTAATGTGCATTATATGATACCTGTGTGACACACCCAGAGCTTCAGACTGCTAGGCTGGACGTAGCTGTGATTGGCACACCTTTTTCTGTGTGTGTGTGTGTGTGTGTGTGCGTCCATGCATGATTCGTGCGTCGGCGGAGCTATGAATGGGCAGAGAGGGCTGTGCTCTCGCAGACACCATCGCAGCAGTGAGATGAGGAGTGCCATCCACTCCACTGCACGTCTGCACTGAGAGAAGAAAGGAGAAGAAGGGAGAAAAAGGAGGTGAGTGTCTGAATTTCCCTGAGGCATTTCCCTTATAATCTAATTTATTTTCTTGGGGGGGCGGGGGGCTGATCGCTCTGCAGATGTATTTACCTGCCCTTTCTCTCTCCGTCACTCCCATCATTCATCCTCTCCTCCTGCCTGCCACTCACTGCGTCTCTGTGCTTGATTAAATGTCTTGTGCCGTCTCGAGATAAACCTCTTCATCTCCTATTTCATAGAAAAAGCTCATTTTCGTCCAGATTGCGTGCCGAGGCTTTCTCCTATCTGTGTTTTTGTTATTTTCCCGCTCTCCGTCTCCTGCATTGGGATGGATGACAAACAGGTTTTGAATATCTGGAAGTGTTTATTTGCTGAACTCAATCCTGGGCTAATGGGAGCTCTGAAGGGTACTCACCGTGCCTTTTACGAGAGGTCCTGCAGGGGAATACGTAAGTGGTGTAAAACTAAGCCAATCCATCAGATCAATGCGTGCGCATTAAAGCGCATTGAGAGATTCTGCGGAGCCGGCGGAGGACTGGGCTGTGCTCAGCGTGGTAAAAATGATATTGGATTTAGTTATCAGGTGAGGTACACATGGTCGAGCTGTGACTCAGGCTGGGAGCAGCTGTGTCGGGCGACTGCTGACTAAATGCACCCAGCTGGAGGGGAAGTTGGTGTGTGTGCGGTACATGTGTGTCACACCTGAGCGTGGCAGAACAGACAGCCCATCATCATCATCATCATCATCATCATCATCATCATCATCATCATCATTTACAGGACAAGATGTCCTTGCCACTGCGAGCCGTCTTAATCTGCTCTCCAACCAGCTGTCGGTGCAGTTACCGTCCACATGTTCACCTTGGTGCTCCCACCACCTCTGTGTTCGAGAATGTGAACTATAATTACCTCTATAATTTACCTCTGCAGCACCCTCCGTGATTACATGTTGAACAGCACAGATGTGGGGAGGTGGCGATGTCAGGCCAGGGTTCAGTTTCTTGGATTATGGGGATTAGTTGACCCAGCAGAGTGTAAAGGAAAGGATGTTTCTGTTCATCGTTATAATTGTCAAGTGAAGGTAAGAATGAACATTGATGACCACCAGTTGGAGGCACGATCAGAAGTGATTGTTGTCATGTTGCAGACCTTCTTTTCTCTTTTTTTTGGACAAAGCTTCAAGAAGACAGCAGGAGTGATGCTGTGGAAGTAATTTGACTTTAGTGTTCTCTTTCCTGTCACGCTCACTGAAATGAAGCTTAGAAAAAAAAGTTCTTGGCACATTTTGCTTTCTCGGCTTGGGAGTTAATTAGTGTTGACCCAACATTCAAAGATTTCGAGCTGGGCCAGTCTCGTCCTATTATGGATTCAAATCTTCAGGACAGATTTTCTCTTTGCGTAATGCGGATGCTCACATCAGCATTTTCTAACCTTGTTTCTCCTATGAAACTTTTCCTAACTCAAAATTTGTCAGCCCCCTCTTGCCCCTTCTCGGTTGGAAATGGTCGGAAAAGGGCTGCGAGGCAAAATATTCTATTTGTCCATCCTTGCAGAAAGAGTTCCGGAGTAGCTTTTAAGTTCCTGGGTTTCTTTTGTTTGCGTATATGCCCCATGTCCACGTAATAATGTATGAGCGCTTTGTGCATTTGTGCGTGTGCCGGGCTTCTGTATGCGTGCCACGAAGAGGCGTAGTGTTTTTGGACGTGTCACCTTGGCTGTTGTTTGGCTGCCTGCTCATGTGGATTAATCGATGGAGAAGTGTTTCTGGAAGCCACAGGGCTTTTCTACCTCAGCCACAAAGGACACGTGCTTTTGTGCGTTTCGGTCCAGGCTTTGTGCTCCTTCACCTACAAAGGGGAGATTCCTCATCCAACCAAAGGTGCCGAGATGGTGACCAAGGAAAGGGCGGGGTGGGGCAGTGACCGGGAGTGAAGCAAGCGGGCAAATCATTCTCATTAGGTAATTTCCCTTGGTGATGGGGTCAGAGAGAGCACTCTGGCACTCACTGAATGGCTGCCCCACCAACAAGGCTTAGATTATCCTCAAGGGCCTCTAGTGCACATTTTAGAGAGAGTACAGTCTTCTCTACCCCGGGGCGTGCCGACTGAGCCAACATGGATGTGCATAATAGGCCTAATGTAAGAAAGTAGCTGGGCACACCCCACTGGGTCAGTCACAGTGGGTGAGTGAGCTCCCGTCGATGGGCTCCCATTCATTCTTCATGAGCCCTGGGCTGAATGCTTCCTGTTGAGCAGCCGGAAGAACCGGCCGCCAATTCAGTCAGAGCAGATAGTGATCTTTCTCTGTTTTATTTTTATCTCGGCCTCACGTAAATGCTTGTCTCGCAGGGCCAAAATTCTAAGCCCAATTTTGTGTCAGAATCATCGGTATAATGACGCACAGAATGACTCAAACTACTGAAAACACATGTTCTCAAGTGCTTTTTCACAATGAATGATGAGGTCCTACACAAACACATGATCTGATACTGTTGGTATCAACAGTTTGATACATCTGACCTAAAAGATTTTCCACATTTTTGTGTTTCATCTTTGCTCGTTTACTTGACTAAGGTGGGCGGGGCTAGGTAAGAAAATTGTGATGTCACAAATTTCTGCACACCAGTCAGGATTTTGCGACTATTACGACGTCGCTGCTGTTCGAGTGTGCAAAAACAGTTAAACTCTCACTCTGTAATTCCTAAAAACAGCAGTTATGAGACAGTTTTTCAGGGGATTCAACTTGGTTTTAGGTTACGTTGCCATTTTAGGTGTTCAATTTGTGTGAGCCATTCTGGAGACGACCAGGGGCTGAGACTCCCGATGGCCCGGCTCACTTTTTAACACCCTTGCTATTTGTCAAAAAAATACTTCACACATATGGCCTTCATATGGCTTCTCAAGTCACAGAAAATATGATGCTTTCTTGATCTTGATCAAATGGAACAGGTCGGCACAAGCAATAGAGTCCACTCACTTGGTATTTTATGAAGCTTTCTACTACATCTTCTGGCCTTCCTCATCAGTCAGGAGGAGCTCTCTGGCCCGTCGCACCTGCTGTGCAGAAGTTAGGGCGTAAAGTCCACACTTAACTTTGCACTGGAACTAGTTTGTTTGATACCGAAGCTGTGCTGATGTTTGGAGATGTCAGATTCATCCTAACAACTCCAGCATGAAGTCTGAAATAACAAAAACATTGCTGCAGAAAATTACGTCAATTCTTTTGGCTTACCGGTGAAAAGCACCATTGTTAACTCAGTGGTTTTCACTGTGATGTCTCAGTTGTCACATCTTTCTGTGGAGAGAGGCCGCAAGTTGTAGTTGCAGTCTTTCGACGACACATCCTCTGATGTCTTGCTCTGCCAATCCGAATCTCACCTCCACCTCTTGAAGGCCACTGCAGGTCAGGGAACATGACACCACCCGTTCACTCTGAGATGTCAGGGAGTATTCTGCTCTGATCCGTCTCGTCAGTTGTCAGGCAGAAGCCGGCACCGACAGGCAACACGGAGATATTTAAAGAATGAATAAAATCTGTCTCCAGCAAATTGAACCAGACCCCAGAGGTGTTTTGTTCCCGGGCCACTCGGCCTCCAAACACCAGCTGTGGATGTGACTGTTGGCTGGTATTCATTGTGGCCTCTCAGCTGTGAAGGCATCACTTTTTTTGTTCTGCGTGGCTCCAGCTGTGTGCGAGGGTGTTGATCTGTCTGGCTCTCCTCCTGCCCCTCTTGTTCGCCTATGATGTTTCCTTTAAAGCATTTAATCTGCATGTCTGCTGTTTTATTTTGACTCACACAAGCCCTTTATTTTCCAACGTGCAGTCACAGAAAATCTTATTCTGACAGGATTATGTCTAAGGAAACTGGATAGGAAGCAATATAATCATCATCAAGCGAAGCCATTTTTAACGTTGGTGACTATGAGATCTGCCTGGATGAGAAAAGTCAGCTTGCAGTCAGGTGCAACAGGTGTGTTTCCAGCTCTTTCTACAATTCGTAAGAAACAGGAATGGGTGTAGTAGCATGGCAATTGGCACCAAACTCAGGGGCAAGGAAAAAAAACGCCCAGAAAAAGATCAGTGAAGTGGAAACAACAGTGGTTCCTGAGTCAGAGTCGCCATCTAGTGAGAAGAGGATGTAACTTCAGACGTGTGTTTTTGTAAAAACATCCTCTGTGTTACCACTATTATTTCTCTTTTCCCCTCTCCTGTCTTTATAGCTGAACAACCACACCACTCTGAAGGACGCCGCCACACCTGAAACCTTCGTCAGCGCTGAACACCATGGAACAGAAGGCGAGTGAGGTGTGTGGAAGCCCGATACAGTCCACAGTTGGACTCATCCCCGTTGTGTCTGACAAAATCGTCCCTCTAACCCTCTTTGTCCCCCTAGTGTCCCACCAACACCACCACCACCTCCCCTCAAAAGCACATGAAGAACAGGTCCAAATCCACAGAGGAGATGCAACAGACGAGGAAGGTGAGCAGAGAGTCTGACATTCACGCCTCCGAGTGTTTCATCCTCATGCTCGCAGATCTAATGTGACTTGCCCTGCCTCACCTCACAGGCCTTTTCCTCGCAAAAATCCCTCCCGGGCAGACCGGAGCTGGAGAATGTGAAGGTGAGCTGTGCACATATAGGAGGATAAAAATGACTGTGCGCTCGAATGCAGCTTTCCTCCGGGTGTTTTTTTTTTTTTTTGGATTGTGTTGGTATCACTCTTGTGTTTCTCTGTTTTTTTCTTTTTTAGGAGTGTCCTGATGGTGCCGACATGCTCTTGTCCTCCACAGAGGAGCTAAAGTGATAAATGGAGGGGGCTGAGAGGGGATTACGAGATCATCATAACACCATGCATTACAATGTACATATGTACACAGAGTAACATCCCAAAATAATGAGCATAATAGTGAACTAGGTGATAAAACATTTAGGTAGTTGATTAACAATGGGTTGAAGGTGTAAAAAAAAAAAAAAAAATGTGAAACTGAACACACAAAACTCACGCACACTGAAACAATCGCATGTAAGCAAAAGGACGCCCCGTGGTGAAGCCGTTTCATTGTACTGTGAGTGTCGTATACATACTGAACTGAATGTGTGTCGTCAATAAAGTGATGCTGTCGAGTGAATCTGTCTTCACGCTGCTTTCGAGGGCGACAAAACGAAAATCACACGGCAGCCATTTTCCTGTGATGTCACGCTCTGGGTGGGGAAGCTCAAAGACCAGAGGAAAATGTCACACCGCTGTGTTCCAGGTTGTATAATACTAGGGAACGTGACGGACTATTATCATTTCACCCCAGCTTCCTTTAGACAGCAGGTTAATGACTGCCGAGCTAACATGACTGCTTAAATCCAGCGTGTTTCGCTTCCGGGTTTAAATGAATGTGTTCAAGTTAACTGATTCCTATCATATAGCGAAACACCCTCAAACAGTAATGTTAACAAGGAATGTAACGGGTTATCAGATATGTCGCTGTACCTTGAAATACGGCCTGATGCCCCTTCATGATGTTCACTGCCCATCGTCTTTTCAGTTGCTGATCAATCAGGAGGTGGTGAAATGTTACCAGTTTGTCAGATGGCCCTACGTTCTCCTTACGACTCGCAACCTGGAGGGCGGCAGCGGCCTGTGACATCCTGAGGGAAAATGGCTGCCATCTGTTCACATAAAATATCTGACAATTGATGAATGAACTAGACTGAGGACTTGTCTGCAATGAGGAAGAACATCACTGGTGACCAAAAAACCCTGAAACCCTGAGAAGAATAGTAGCCATGTAGACATTACCAGACTGGGCCAGTACGCTGGTGTAAGGTGAAGTCCACAAAAACAGCAGGTAGGCAGGTAGATAGTTCTCCTCAGCCAAGATGGAATGCCAAATAGAAAATTCCAGTTAACCCACCGTATAAAAACAGAGGTTGTTATATTGACAGGTCCAGTAAAGAAACAAAGTGTAACATGTAAAATGAAAAAAAAACCCCACAGCACTCATAGCGGAAATATTGTTTGAGAATCAAATCAAAGCGTAGGATATGAAATAAAATTCAGTGGAGCAAAAGTTGCAGTTGGAATGAAAGACTTCACAAAATGGTTTTTAGTCGCCAAAGGCAGCTTAGAGCGGCTCCCGGCGCTCGGAGTGACAAACTGAAGGAATAAAGGATGAGAACTGTCAGTGAGGACGCTTTTGGATACGTATACAAGTCGCTCAACTTCACCCGGGACTGTGATGATGAGGGCAATCCTAAAGGTGCCCTGCTGAGCTTTCTTGTGAACACAACAAAACTATGATTACATTGTGGCACTCTCCAAAATGCACTGAATGTCCCCTCCACATGAAACATGAAAGAATACAACTGTTCACATCTGAGCAGTCAGAAGCAGTGCATTGATGAACCCGAAGGATTAACTCCCTTATCAAACCTTGAGAGCTTCTTGTTTGGACATAATATGCAGCCACACTTGAGTTCTCATGTCATCAGCATATTTTGCACAAACAAAAACAGATGTCCACCCTTCACCTGCCGTGCATCCACAGATAATTAACTGACATGTCCCTGTGATTCCCTCCAGTGGAATAACAGCCCGAGAGCTCACAGAACACATCATATGGTACGCCTCGGTGTAAGATTAACAGGATAACGCGGCCTCCCGAGGAGGAGAGGAGGGCTAACGGCGTGCTTCTGCGGCTCTGCGATTGGCAGGTGTGGTTTGAGCAGCAGCCTGGGACCCGGTGGCCTCTGTCGGGTTTATCCCCCTGAGCTGAGTGGTGGCAGCGGCCTCCCTGCGACGTGCACATCTGGAGAGCGGATTAAAGGCGTCTTTTTTTTTTTTTTTTTTTTTTAAATCAAAGAGCTGCTTGAACCACGCCAGAGATTTAGCCATGTGTGTGTGCATAAGTGATTACATGTGTGCATCCATATGTGTGTGTGTTTCTCCTTTGCCACTGCAAATCTCAAGGATTTCTCTCAGCATCATCATCATCATCATCATCATCCTCCTTGGCACTGGTCCAGCTGCCTGCACACCAACAACAACAAAGCTGTTTTCTCTGCGGCACCCAGCTCTCATAATAGTTTGGAAAGTGACAACTCAGTTTAAGGGGCTGTTAAGTTCTGCTTGAGTTCATGGCTGCATGTCTGAGGTCAGCAGGTTTGGGCAGATTTGGTTGAGAGCGCTGCTGATATGACAGAACCATAGCTGGACTAAATATTAACCGTTACCCTGGTGTCCAGGCCATCACCGCCTCCTCTCATGGCGAGGAGGAGGAAGAGGAGGAGGAAGAGGTCATCGCCTGTGGGTAGTGGGCAAGCAAGTGTGCGTACGTGTGTGTCAAGAGGATCTCAGGAAAAAAAAAAAAAAAAACCTTCCTGATAGTTCAGGTCCAACCACAACATGCTTGATCTTGAGTCCTGGCAAAGCACCTGGACACTCTGCACAGGTGGAGCAGATTACGGGTGTACGTGTCTGCAATACTTGCACCGACTTATCTCGTGCAGGAAATGATTATTCAATACTCTGACTTTAATCTGTTCCAGGCTGCGTGTGCGAGAGGAAAAAAAAACAGCGAGGTGATGACATGGATGCACTCGTGTTGTTCTCTTGTTCCAGCGTTTCCCACTAGATGTCAGATTTCTCCTGCTCTAACGCAGCCAAACTGGGAACCTGAAACAACACAGTCCTCTAGGTGTCATCTCAGCAGTTGTTTTCTCCCCCCAGAAGTCAGGTGAAAAATACCCAGCTGAGCGAACACCATTCATCACCAATGTGCTCTGCCAAGTTGTGCATCATCAAGTTAAGGTTTTTCTTACGTTACTGATTAAAGACGAGGTCCCCCGATCATGGGGGCGAGTTAATCAACACGAGATGAGGTGTTCCTCCTGACAGCTACAGACCTGCTCACATATTTAACGGTGACTTACACTCATTCTGGTCCTTCTTCCTTTCCACAAGAGTCACACACACACACTCAATACCTTCGACTGTCAGACGAGGTAAGGTGCTTCACTGCATAACAATCTAATTTTAGATAGATAGATAGATAGATAGATAGATAGATAGATAGATAGATAGAAACTGGAAAAATGCACTCTGTTGTGTCTGTAGTGTGCCCTGGATTCAAACATCTAAAGGTTTCCATCAGCTCTGGCGTTTTCTTTTTATTATTTGACTTGAATTATTTATTGTAAATTGACTCTCGGCCTCCGTGTCCTTCAGAAAACGTTTGCAAGCCGGCCATCCATCAGCGACAACAGTTACTAAATGTTTCATTAAAGCTTTTTATTTTTCCACTTCAAGTTAAATGCAATCAGTGGGAAAAAAAACTTTCGGTGAAGCCTAAACAGAATTGGAAAGGAAACACTCGAGTCACATCGACTTACCGAGAGAGAGAGAGAGAGAGCGAGAGTGGCAGACTGTCAAGCAGCTGAGCGTGGGGCAGATGGATTAGACGACAACGTTCAGTACTTCTCACACATTAAAAAAAAAAAAAAAGAGCATTCAGAGTTTATTCAGCTGCGAACTGTGGAACTTGTCTCTCGCACTCCCACGTGCAGACAGAGACGTACATATGCTCGCGAGGCCCCTCTGCAACATCTCAACCTGCAGGAGGAGGCCGCACAGAGCGAGAACGATGCAGCCGTGGCTGTAATGACTGTAATTTGGGCTGCTGGTAATTACTGAACTCACTTCCGTCCTCTTTTTTTTGCTTTTAAGAAACACATTAGCACTCCCTCCCCCCACTGGAGTCCCCCAAAATATGGCTGAAGTGGCTGACATGAAAAGGCGGGAAGAAGGGTCTCTCTTTTTTTTAAAGTGAGAGCGGTGAAAAACCCTTTTAGAGCCGACTCGCAGCTGCAGGAAACTGGAAGACAGGACGAGTTCCACGGACGCTGATGGTGCCTTATTGATTCTGATAAGTCGTTTATTCGTCGTGGCGTGCGATATGACCTCGAAATCAAGGAGAGCTGCCAACTACAAAACAATGTGGGCTGCCTTTTGCTCTCTGTGCAGGGAGATGGGCCCCTTTACAGACACGTCGCCCTCATTTGGTTTTCTTTTATTACTGCTGCAGGTGGCCGATAAACACATCCGCTTTCCCTCTGCAGCAGTCGTCATCCTGTGGTTTTAATCACCTCCACATCTCTGCACAGCACTCAGAGCGCCATGCCCTCTCGATCTATAACCATAGTGTCCTCAGGGCCCGACAGCAGTGGTAACTCATATAAGTTTCAACTCCCACCTTTTTTTTTTTTGTTCCCATGTGTATGAAATGCTGCAAGCTGATCCCAGGGTGCACTCTCGAACTTTTGTTATCAGGCTTGAGGATGCACGGCACTCAGCCCAAACCCCTGTTGGAGGAGGACAGGGAGTCTGGCATCGGCTCCACCCTTGACCTCAGCAGCGGCTTCGAGGGCTACAGGCAACATACCAATCACCAGTCCGATACACCTTCACTGGGGGAGGCTGACAGGCTCCCCAAAGAGAAAGGTACATGAGTGGCATGGAGAGGAGAGCAACGCATTCGTCTCAGGTCTGGTCTGTTTCAGAAGATAATAGCAGCAGAAGGCTGATGCTCATTAGATAAGGACATGCTCACGAGACACAGCGGGATCGAGCAGCCTGGGCAACAAAAGGCAAAAGTCCTGCTGCCACTCAGCAGCGTTTGGCTGCGTTTGGGTGATGTAGTACATCAGATGACTCCCTGCATGTGAAATTGCTCTCTGAGGCTATCTCTCTCATCCCAGAAATCACACAGGAAAGAGAAAATGTAGTGGGCAGAAACAAGACCACGTTCTTGTCTTATCTGTGATACATTTAGAAAAAAAAATCCCTTTACTCTAGATTGAGGGCACATTGTGAGGCTAACCGTCTCCCCGGCTGTTGTTGTTGTTGTTGTTTTTGAGCAGATAGCTCTCCACAGAGTCCAAACAAGATGCAGCAGCTCCTTGTGAATACATCCAAGATCCCTCTCCTCTTCATCCTCCTCTTCTTCTTTGTTTGCTCCCTTGACACTCTGAGCTCTGCCTTCCAGTTAGCAGGGGGTAAGTACCGTCACCCCCGCTGCCCTCTGGGCGTGCTGGTAGTGACTCAGCCAGTTGATGTTTGACAAATAAGTGAGTCACCGCAGACCAGTTCACTCCGTCCTACCGGGGCCAGCGCTGTATAATTTAATGCATAGTTTCATCCGCTGACCTTTTTGGATTTGGGGGAACAAGCACCATGAGCCTTGTTTAACATTGCTCTTGGCAACTGTCATGTCTGAGACCAGTAATGTGTGTGTGTGTGTGTGGGCGGCATATTCAACCAGGTAAAGTGGCAGGGGACATTTTCCGGGACAACGCAGTGCTGTCCAACCCCGTGGCGGGACTGGTGGTGGGGATCTTGGTGACTGTGCTGGTCCAGAGCTCATCCACCTCCACCTCCATCGTCGTCAGCCTGGTGGCCTCCGGATGTGAGTAGGCGCATATAAAGTGTGTGCAAATATGTTTTAAAAAAAAGTTTTAAATTAGACTCCGAAGCATAAATACGTCCACGCTGGCCTCATCTAGTCTCAGATATGTTGTGTTATATGGTCCTAATATGGTCCTATGTGTGTTTACTGTATGTACATTTAGCCTGTGTGTCTCTCCAGGTTATTATTATTTCACATGCAAAGGTTTTTACACTAAACAGAGAAAAAGATACATAGCGGCAAGCACGGAAAACTCCCATGGTGCAAGCGTGGCAATAACAAATAGATCTAATTAATTTGCGGTTCACGGTTATAATCCCAGTTTCCTGGCTGCCAGCCTAATCTCATGCTGTGTTCCACTTGGAGGATACAGTAAACGGTGTTACTTTATCTGCCATTTAGCTTTAAGGACCAAATTAGCGAACATAGATTAATTCATAAATGTAAGCAAAGGAGGGTGTAGCTGTATTTGTGTACTTACATAAGTGTAATCAGTCGAGTGTTAATTAGCAGATGAAATACATTTGCCTATCGTGTAACCTAATTTAAAACAATGTTATGTCTCATTTAACCTTAGAATAACAGCTTCTAAATCATGTTGAAGGTACAGTGTCTTGTAGTAGTGTGAATAGCGTCTCCATCACTTGTCTCTGCACTGTGTAGAGGGTCGGATCACAGCGTTACACACATGTTCACTTCAACATACAAGTTATAAACTCACAACATTGTTATGATGTAATGACTTTTGTTTGCAGTCAGCATCTGCATTACGTCTGACAAATTGTGACAGACCTGGGATTTGGATTTGAGACAGTGGTGTTGCACACAGAAACTGTAGGGGGCGCCAAAATCGCACAAAATGACAATTTCTACATAGTTTCTTTAGAGATATAATAGGTTGCAATAATTCATAAAAATATCAAAAAAAAACCCAAAACAATAAGACATTTGTCATATATTTTGTTGTTGTGTACTTTCATTATCCCAGATGTTTCCAATATTGTTCAAACCCAGATAAAATTTACTCAAGCCAGTGGTGCGTGTCATTAGGTCAGCTAGGCACCATGTCGTCTGTAAAAATTTGTCCCTGAGTCACTTCAGATAGATTTTAGCCGGCACTGGTGGTTGTTTGATGGTTGTATACATCAACAGTGAAGTGAGTTTGATCGCAGCAATGTGTGTTTATTTACAGCACTTATAGCCTGTACTGTACACTACTGCTATGCTAAGCTAACAGCCAGGATAAGTACATTTCCCCTCTGCCGCCCCTCCACTGAACACTCTGTGAAACTCTTTTGTTTTGTTTGGATAGAGAGCCCTCTTGTGGCAGAAGTTCAAATTGCACTTTTTTAGAGGATGAGGCCGGCCTCCCTCAAAATGACCAAAACTAAGACCAAAAAAATTGTCACTTTTTCACTACTGTACAACTTCCATACTCTGTCTTTGAGGCAAGTGCGTATTATGTTTTTTCACAGCTGGGCTGTGTAGGTTTTGACAAATATTTCTCAAACTGAAGTGAATTGTAGATATTTTGGCTATGGATTAATGCACATTTGGTGCTCTCATGAGTATTTCCGGTAGCCAGACGGTGAACGTGGGACTGACTCACAAATAATAACTACAGTGCCCGTGTTCATCCTCATGTCAGCTGGTGCAACTTTGTGGCTCAGCAAATAGTTTTTAGATGACAATGAAGTTCAACAGCTTGTGGAATAAAAGTATTATTTTTGGATGATATATATCATCAGTGTCATCCTTTCAGTTTGATTAAAAATGACTAAATGATTAAACATTGCAGGATTTAATCCTTTTTTCGGCACACACTGACCGACTGACCTGTGGTGCTGTGGTGGCCATGTGTACAAACCATCTGAGAATTATTGTAATCCGGCAGGTTGGACTGGGATCAAGGAGATTATCAAATAAAACCATATCACACTCCCTCCAGCTGAGTCACTGAGCTGAACTCGTTTAGATCAGTATTCATTTTACAATGCCTCATAGGACCGTTACATGGGGAGGTTACGACCTGTCTGTTGCTGGGGCGGGCTCCGAGGTCGCCCCTGTTTCATTCGGCTTCACTTTCATTAAATGAAACGAGATCAGTATGCAGGGCTGCCCCGCTGCTTCTAACTCCTTTCTGTGAGTGAGCTAGGAGGAAGATAATAGGTCATTATCAAAAAGAAAAGGAGATGCAGAGGCAAGGAAAGGTGTGAGTACGAGAGTGTGCCTTCATGCATATTTCCTCTAGGTCATCATTAGAGGCACCCTCAATAATACACACCCCCGCCGAGTGTGAAGGCTGAGCATGACTCCACTTACCTTCAAATTACCATCACCTTTCATCTCCATTTAGATTAAAACACAGAAGGTTGTGTGCATTACCGTGAGACATTTACCCATTTACAATGTCTGATGTTATTCTTATGTCGCAGTGCTAGAAGTGAGGTCGGCTGTTCCAGTCATCATGGGCTCCAACATTGGGACCTCAGTCACAAACACCATAGTGGCCATGATGCAAGCAGCAGAGAGGACAGAGTTTCAACGGTGAGTGATGAAAGGTGATGGAGATTACAGCACTGAGTGTGGGGGAGCTGACGATCAGGGAAGAAGAAGCCGAAATGGAAAAAGTGAAGAGGATAAGTGGAGAGATGGAGGAAAGATGGATAAAAGTGCAAGGTATAAAGCAGAGGATGAGGCAGAGAAAGCGCAAGCAGCTGCCTCTTTGCTTCAGGCTCCATCTGAGTTTAATTTCTGTAGCAGCGACGATAATGGCACCAATCCACGTCGATCCCACACCAGTAACCTTTTGGCATGAAAGATACGGCACAGAACAGATGGCATGTTACTTAATCTGTGTCTGGTAAAATAAACATGATTTGCTAGTCTTTCACAATAAACTCGCACGCTGAGTCAAAAAACGAAAATGCTCATTGCGTCATGAAAGTTGAGCCATGGACAGGCGGATTAACAAAGCAATCATTCTGAGTAGACGATCATAGCGATGGATGACCTTAGTTACAGCAGAAAAAATTTTGTGACCCACTGCAGTGCCTTTGCCGGGGCGACCATCCACGACTGCTTCAACTGGCTGTCGGTGCTGGTTCTGCTGCCGCTGGAGGTGGCGAGTGGACTAATGACCCGGTTGTCATACCTGCTGGTCACCGGCCTCAGGCTTCAACCTGGGGAGGAGGCGCCTGAGCTGCTGAAGGTCGTCACTGAGCCCGTCACCAAGCTCATCATACAGGTAAATCATATACTATATCCCATATTCAAATGGTGGCCATTGTCCTTTGACGTCACACTCAGGGTGGGAAGCCCAGATGCAGGGATCATGTTGTGCTGCCGTGTTCCAGGTTGCAAGTCGTGTAATTGTACGGAATCTGAAAGTTGTGATCATTTCACCACTTCTGACTGATCAGCAAATGAAAAGACGAAATCTGGAGGGACACAGGATCAAATTTTACGGTTAAACAAAATCGTAGGTATCAAATGTTTTGTTTTATCTTGAATACGGTCCTATGTCCACCTGGATTTTCACTACCCATTGTCTCTTCAGTTGTCCACAAATCAGGAAGCTGTGAAAAGATGACAAGTTAGATCATGAGATAATGATCACCTTGTGAATTGTCAACTGACTGTTTTTCATTTGCTTTGTTGCGTTCGGAGGCCATAAGTGTAAGGAAAGAAGTAAACTACAAGTTGATATTCTCCAATGTAAGCTGCAACCATTAGCATGTGTGGCTAACTGGCCTACCACCACATAGTGACGGATGCAGGGCAGTGAGCACGTCACATAAGTTTGGGATTTACAGGTCACGCCATAAAAAACTTTCCTGCTCCCTCCCTTGTTCCAGCACCCTTGCTCAGACCACACTCATTTTCAAACTAGGCCTCTATTTTGATCTGAACACCTGCACACCTGCAAAGCTTCGTGACTGTGTCCTGCACAGTTGTGAAGCTGCAGCAGACATATAAACACCTGCCAAAATACTCTCTATACTAGATGTCTGCAGAAACACATTTTGCCACGATGACACACAGGCACAAATACACACACATACACACAAACTGAAAACGGTAACAGTTGGTGGAGACGACTGGCAAGTGTACAGTTTGTTCAAGCTATATTCCATCTGATGTCATATTCCTCACTTGTGTTGTATGGAGGACTGAAACTGACTAAAACAGCAACAAAAATAGTAATGCAACATGATAAGACATTATTTTAACAATATATAATACACACAAACTGAAAACATTCCCAGCAGATGCTGTTGCGGCCGGTAACAAATTGGCTGGAAACACAAGAAATCATGCTGGAGACGAGGTGCTTAACAACTCATCTAGCCAGTGTTAGCTTGGCAGCTAGTTAGCTACAGTTGATAAAATCTGCGTACAGCAGTTGCCATTCAGCTGGCAGTTGAGTACATATGAGAGAGGCCGGCTGAGTGGTAAATCTCCTGCTCTCAGGCTATTTTTTGTGAACCACAGGCCTTCTGGTCGAATGATTCCACTCAAAAGACGAGAAATATTTCCCCTTTCACCCTCAGCTGGACAAGTGTGTGATCACAGGGATCGCCATGGGAAATGAGGACATGAGGAACAGGAGCCTGGTGAAAGAATGGTGCCAGACTGACCTTGTTATGGTAATGGCTTGTCTCTTCTGCTGTCTCCTGCACATGCAGACCATTGTGTCACACGCTGGCGCCGAATACAGCCTGTCAGTGCTGCCAGTGACAACTGTGTTCCTAATTTGTGTTTCATCACAGTTTCTTTCTTTCTTTCTTTCTTTCTTTCTCTCTTTCTTTCCCTCAGTTCACTGGCAATGTCAGCGCTGAAGAATGCGGCCGAGGTCCTGACCTGTCCCAATCCTCACTGAAGTGTGAGTGCAACTCTTGTAACCCGCACACTCGCTTAAGAATGCCATCTAAATATAGCGGTTCTGATTGTGTTGATCTAGCGTGCCTTTTCTTTTTCACCATCGGTCCGTGGGGGGGGGGGGGGGCAGGGTGATATGCTGATGATTGTTGGCCCTGTCACTCTGCAGGTAGGCATTTGTTTGTGTCTACCGAGCTGTCGGATCTCAGCGTGGGCCTGATCCTCTTGGCCGGCTCTCTGGCCGTCCTCTGCACCTGTCTGCTGCTTCTGGTCAAGCTGCTCAACTCCCTTCTCAAAGGCCAAGTAGCAAAGGTCATCCATAAAGTCATCAACACAGGTGGGCATACTGTCGAGCCGCTGGAGCTTTTAGACAGCGCATCGACGTGGGAACAGTTGAATATGCAGCGTGCGGTCTGAAAAATGAGGAAAACAAAGCGAGACAGCCTTTGGAAGCTGCTCTGGGTGTGCACATCTTAGTGTTGCAGTGCTGTGTCTCCTCTCTTTATCTTCGCAGACCTGCCGCATCCGTTTGGGTGGCTGTCAGGATACATGGCCATGTTTGTGGGCGCGGGGGTGACATTTGTGGTCCAGAGTAGCTCTGTGTTTACCTCGGCCATGACTCCGCTCGTAGGTGAGTGATTCACGCTTTTGCACACGTGAAAACTCTGAGGGCCTCAAAGTGAACTGAACTAAGTTAAAACATTAACAAAATGCCTTTGAACTTTACACTTTTCAGTTCTTATGCACGTAAAAACATAAAACGATTGAACGCACCAACAGAAGCTCCTCTCTCCCACAGAAAACACTAGTCATGAAATACCACGTCAGTTGTCCCACTTTTAAGTCTGTGACTTTGTGACATCACGCTACATCACCATGTGACACACAGAATATGTCTCTTTTAAATGTTTAGCTGCTCTTAGATGATGAAGTGGTGCTTCTGCAGATCTGTACTGTCAGTATGGGTTAGTAGAATTAATATAATAATAATTAATACGCTTTAGTGTTCAACAAGTAGCGGCTAATAGCAAACAGGATGAACAAAGCCCAATCAGAACGGTATGAACGCAACATAATCAGACTAAATCTTGCTGCGAGGGTCTCTCCGACTCTCATGGACATGCTGTTTTTCTTTCTCTTCCACCACCCACCTCGCTGACCACGGTCTGACAGCACATTTCAACACCTCCAGCCATTGAAATACTGAATAATATATTAGTTTAACCTTGCACACTGACATCACCTCTGTCTGGGTCTGAAACCTGCGGCATGCACCGCTCGGTTGGTACAGTACAATGGATGTGTGAGCGGTGTTAAACAACTACTTGATCCCTTTTGTCCTCAGCTCGAGTCTCTCTACTGAAATACTGTTGGGCGGATTGGACACTTAATCATTGCAGCCTGATGGGTAATTTGTGTTCCTTTTGTCCGTTTGACATCAGCGGAATTTCTTTGTTATTCAGGAGTGATTCACAGTGAAACGATACGTGTGCGACGGATGTCAGCGTGACGTGATTTGCATACCTTGTATATGTTCATTGGACATGGCACGGCAGATAATCAGGTCACGTGACAACAATAAGCAACAAAGCAAATTCAGATGTTATTCACGATGTGGCAACGCAGTAAAGTCAGTCTGATACTTGAGTTTTGAGGCTGATGCTGAAACAGATATCAGCAATATGGATATGTTGGCTGATACAGACAACATTCTTTGCAATCATACCTCAAATGTAGTTCGCAAACACTTATGATAAAGATATTAAATCGATGCAGGACATTTTACATTTTTTAACAATAAGCATTATTGTTTAAAATGACATCAGTGCACTGAAACAGTAAACTCAGAATTTAAAGGAGCAGTACTGGCAATCTGTCAAATTGATACTCAAAACAAAGAGGGGGCAGCGTGTCACCAGAGTAACAGCGCTCTATAGCTAACTTCAGAATCTAAATAATGTCAAAGCTGCTTTTTATTCACATTTTGTTAATAATATTAGTTTTATTTTTCATATTTTCAGCTAAAAGTCTTACACAGATCCCCTTTAACAATTATAAATAGCTTTTTCTATCGAGCCATCATGATGTTTTTTTTTTTAATTATTTTTTAACAGGACATTTGGTACATAGACTCATGCTGCTTATCAATTAGTGTAACAACTTTGGCAAACCTACAACATTTCCTCTAGCGCCATCATCAGGGCAGTTTTCAATCTTTTCCAATACTATTAAAATGACAAAGAGATGACAGATGACATCAAAAGCTTAAGCTGTTCTTTCCTTCTTCACTTTTTGAACACCATACACACATCTCGCTGTCTAACTTTCTGCTCAGTTTGGTTAGTTTTCTCCAAAAAGCTGCTGTTTATAACCTTGAGGCGATCCCAGCAAGTATCCAGTGTGAAAGCTGGACTCATGAAGTTTCTTCCCAGCCTGACCCTGCAGTTATCTTTTGATTTGGTGCACGCCTTCAGGGAGATCGTCCCTTATAATGTCTTATTAAACTGGACTCGAGCTGCGCTGAGTTGCAGATGTTATAACCGTGAGTGGGCCCGCGCTGTGCAGACGTCAGTCATGTTACTTGCCTGGACTCTGCCTCTGGCATTTGAGGCGTGAAATCACAGCTGCTGTAAATGTGTACTAAAACCCTCTCATTTCATGGCTTACATGCGTATCAGTTTATGCGATCACTTTGTTTTTATGTCGTTAAAGCGACAACTGAGAACAACCAAACACGCTTTTTTACCGTCGGTCACTCCTGGAACATTCACTGCTGTAACTTAGCAGCTCGTAAACTGCGCTGTTGTTTCCAAGGCCGCTGGTTTCTGCCTCAGGTTATAAATTCTAACGATGCAACCTCTAAACAGACATTCAATAATAAATCTGTAGCTGCACAAGGTGTACCCAGTTGCTCTGGACATGTATTTATTGGCTAATTAAAATGAATGTGTTTTCATTCAATTGAGAGAATAACCCAAATTTCCCTGTTGGCTGATATCTCATTTGTGAGCTCGACAGGGCCAAATAAGGACACAAACCTGCTCATTTCCACTGATCGAGTCTTGTGAAGTTTGTAAGAACATGGTTGCGTAACCAGCACTGTATGCCACTGGCTAAATGAAGCATATAAAATCAGTGATGACTGAGTCATCAGCCTGCTACACAGTGATAAATGCGAGATGGGAATATTTTCTCATATTAAACAGCAGTAATTAATCGGCTTGCAAAAAAAAAAAAATAATAATAAAATGCTGAAAGGAAAGAAACTATGGAGGATTTCCAATCCACAGATAAACTTGATTAAGTATTTCTGTTTATTTGACTTGCTGTTGCTATTTTGTAGTGTCATTGGTTGGGAATAAATAGAAAATACCAGATAGAGAACAACCGTTTTTAGTCCTTTAGCACTGAATGCACAGATAGCAGAGCAGCACTGCCCTACTTTGGCTGTCAGATGCTGTCATTAGTCATCTTATCTGGCAAATGTACATTTCAGTCTTTGATTCCACTGTTTCTTTTTAAATATTTGGCTTCTGTTCACCTCAAAACACACCAAATACAAATGATTTTATATTTGAAAGACTTTGTATCTAATAGGCAATCTGAGTCAAAAGTTATTTTCAAACACTGGAGAATAGATGTCGGGACTCTTATTAACAGTGGCTGACTCGGAATGTTTGAAGGGAGATGGGGGAAAAAAAGAAAAAGGGCCCAAGCGCTCAGTGAGTCATGATACCTCACCACATGCAGTCCAGGTGCCCTTCCAGTGGACAGGGTGCTTGACCATGTGTCATCTTCCACACAGGCAATCGAAGTGGGCACTTTTCCAGCGTATATTCCAACATGGTGGCATGCTCCCGTGCTTCTCAGAATGTTTTGTTTTACCGCTGTGCTTTCATCATACAAGCAGTCATTTTATCAGCTGCTCAGAAATGGAATCCACGTTTGAGTATTAGTGTAGTGCGACTTGAAAATATACGGAGATGAAAGATACAGTTTTTCATGGCCGACGCACGTCTTTGTTGCACCCTTTATCTCCAGCGCTGATGATTACGACGCACTTCACACAGAATTGGCGTCAAGTTCATTAACTAGTTTTTCGACAAAGCGGTGTGCACCGCAATTTTTATTTATTTATTTTTTTATGTTCCATGTTCTGTCGTCTCCCTCAGGTATCGGCGTGATCAGCCTGGAGCGGGCCTATCCTCTCACCCTTGGGTCCAACATTGGCACCACCGCCACAGCCCTGCTGGCAGCTCTGGCCAGTCCTGGGAACAAGCTAGCAGCTGCCATACAAGTAAGCCAGTGTTGTATCAGATACAGTGGGCATTTTTTTACACAGCATGGAAATGAGAAAAAAAGGAAAGTGAAGTCTCCAATACCAACATCCTGAAAACATTATTTTCATGAATATATTTTCCTCAGAAATGAGAAGAGCAGGATAAACACAGACTGTGAGGCAACAATACTGGAGACACAAATGTCTTTTTCACTCACACAAACATGGAAGTTACCATGAATTATATACGTTGCAGACTAAAATCATGTTTGAATGTTTGTTTCACGGCTTTATGCATAAATAAGAGTGCAGGAGCTTCGGGGGGCAGCTACGTGGACGCTCTTGGAGAAGTATATTTGTCTGTTAGGACGTGAAAATTGGAACCTTGTCACGTCGTTGGTTTTATGTTTATGGAACGGGCGTTACATGATGACAAAACCTGGTCATGCAAACACTTTCTGAGGACTTGAGTGACAGCATGCGCTTGACAGTGATGAATTACATCCTTCAGCTTTAGTGCGAGCAGATTTCTGCCACAAACACATGTGCTGTATTCATCACGCAGACACACTGGGCTAGAATCGCATCATGCCTCGTTTCTGTGTTTGCAAGGTGCACCTCTCTCCTGATGGCATATAGAAAAGAGACATAAGCATGGAGCATTGTGGATTGTAGTGCATTGAATATAAGCTTGTATATCATTCATTCATCATTATATCGACCATGTGATCCTGGTCTCGAGGAAAAGGGAAACCAACAAGGAGACATTCATATTTTTTTGTTTAATGATGGCACCCTCTATCTCTGCATATGTAGATAGAGACCTCATCTCAATACAGCCAAATCTTGCATAAGGAATGAAGCTAACTTTAACTTACGGTCCTTGTCTCCTCTCACATTGACGGTATGATATCCATAAAATCCTGCCCTGTGTCGCCTTATCCTCCCTTCACAGATTGCTCTGTGTCACCTCTTCTTCAACGTCTTCGGCATTCTGCTGTGGTATCCTCTCCCCTTCATGCGCCTGCCGATAAGGATGTCTCGCGCCCTGGGCGAGCGCACCGCCAAGTACCGCTGGTTCGCGGTCCTGTACCTTCTCCTCTGCTTCTTGCTCCTGCCCTCGCTGGTGCTGGGCCTCTCGCTGGCGGGCTGGCGGGTCATGGCAGGCGTCGGGGCTCCTTTCCTGGGCGTGACCGTCTTCATCGCCATGGTTAATGTGATGCAGGCTCACAGCCCCAGCCACCTGCCCGCCAAACTCCAGACGTGGGACTTCCTGCCCCAGTGGATGCGCTCGCTCAAACCGCTCGACCGCCTGATCACCAAGGCTACCGACTGCTGCAGCGCGACACCTGAGGTGGGGCAGGGAGAAGACCAGGAGCACATCTCGACACGGACGACCTCTGGTAGCCCAAAGAAAGAGTCCACACAGAGGAAAGCGGAGCTGGCTTACGACAACCCGGTCCTGGACTACCTGGATGAGATCAGACCAGGTGTGCGGGTTCTTAAACTGAAAGGGTTAGAGAGGTGCAACAGCACTCCCCTGTAGTCACACTGATAATGGAGGGCTTTTTAGACTCAATTTTGTCAGTAGTGCTGGAGGAAAAATAAACAAACAGCCACTGGAATTGTAGATGTTTAGATCATTTTTTAAAGGAGCATTTTAAATACTTCTAATCCATGTTTGATTTCTATCCAACTCCATCTGCTAATGGAGCCCTTATGATATGATCAGAAGCATAAAAAGCTAGTTAATGCAAGTGTTGTTTCAAATGTTCAAGGTATAAAATGAACTTGATGAACATGTAACACACAGGAAGTGTAATACACAAACTGCATTAAAGGCAATCTGTGGAGTTTTTGACCACTTTGGAGCAAATGTCTGTTGTTGCTGTAGTTCATATTCTGACATTGGTTTCTTGTGATATTGCTGATTGACAGTTGTTAAAGGTAACAAACAAAGATAATGGACAGCGAGTGAGCAACATTTTGAAAATAACATCTTTGCAGACCAATCGATATCAGTCAGTAACCATACCTTGTGATTTTCCAGCATAGCCACCATCATTAGGCTGTGGCAAAGACAGATTTTCTGGGGTATCTGCCTTCTTTCATTGCATGACATGCACATGATGTCTCTGGGAAGCGGTTTCCCAGGGACCAATTTCTGGGGACAAGAATGTAAACAAACAGTGATGGTATGTCTTGTGTTCAGGAAAATGCTGGTGAAGACCTCTTCATCTGCTTCACAGGTCCAGTGTAACAAAACCAACAATATGGTTCCTGTTTGCTCTGACATGCTTAGAGTCATGCAGGACTGAGCGTGCAGCGCTTCTACTGGTGAATCATATGGACTACATCATGAAGGTAAAAGATATCCACCATGCTGGTCCCAGATGTGGCGTCCATTGTCGTCCATTATGACGCCCTACATGGGCCGATGTTATTTAGTCTGAACCTGGAATTAAATGTACTGCAACTACATGTATCTCAATCAATGTAGTTAAGAAGAAAATGTAGTTTAGTAATGCCATAAAGTAGCATGGGATCATGGTAGTTGTTGTCTTCAGGTAGAGTTGGTGTCCCATGTACAGAGGCTTTGTCCTCGCGGCAGTGGCCCCGGGCTGGAGTCCCGGCCTGGGGCCCTTTGCTGCGTGTCACCCCCCTCCCTCTCATCCTGTCTCCTGTCGTCTCTGAAGCTGTCCTACCAGTTAAACCACACAAAGGCCAAAACAAATTATCATTTAAAAAAACAGCCACCATTGCAGATGAAAATCTATCTGACTTTAGAAAAGACGAAAAGCTTTGAATTTTAAATCATGTTAAGTTTAGTCACGTTGGCCGACGTGACTGACGGTGGTCTGTTCATTCAGACATTTCTAGATCGGAAATGTTACACATTATAACTTCATGTTTGTATCTTTACTATTTCTCCTGAATGTCCCAGGATTTAGCGGTCTTGGATGCAAAGGTCATTCATCTTGTGTTGTCTGTTAGTGTCCAGACCAGACAGAAGCAGCACTGTTGTCAGGTCAGAGTCCCCTGATGAAACAATCTCATTATCAACATATAACTGTTTGATCATTGTGTTAAAATACTGTGTACTCACCTGTTATATAAGTGTAAGTGGGCGACTGAATGCACGCAGACACTACAAAGGATTCAAAGAATCGTCACATTAGCTTTCTGATGTTATCTACAAAGGAGTGTATGAATGTGCTGCAGCCTATATGTGTGTCTGTGTGTGTGTGTGTGTATGTGTGTGTGTGTGTGTGTGTGTATGCCTGTCTAAGTGGGACACTATGCACACTTGGGAGGTGTTGCTGAACGTGTGAATATGCGCTGTGTTTTCTCTGCCTCGCTGTAACAATAGATCACATTTAAGAAATGTCGGCTCTGAAGTCTGGTGATTTAATGAGACAATAGAGTCAGACTCTTTCACAGTCATGTTTTAAGGAGGCTGGACTGAGGGCATAAAAAAAACCCAAAACTATCCTGTTGAATCTCAGCTGGTAAGATTACAGGCTCCCATGAGCCTGCTATGCTCTTTAAACTTTAAGTTGTTTTCAAATGAGACCAACACCACCACCAGACGTGACGGTCTGGACAAAGTTCGCATCATCCTGCCGAGGCTGATTTGAACCTCGGAGGCATTCGGGAGCCAGAAACAAGAGTCTAGCGCAATGCTTCCTCAAAAACACCCATCTTCATCTCTGAGAAAGAGCAGATCTGAGTGACTTATTATCTGCGGTGTGGGAATGAGCAGTTTTGGTCAGTGCTGGAGGCCGATACATCCCTTCAAGGCCATCGTGTCCCGGAGTTGCCATGGCTGTCTGTAGTAGAGTCTTCATGTATCTGTAAACAGCAAAGAATGTTTTTTCTGGGACATTTTTTACTGTTCCTCGTGTGATTATTACTTTACTGCACACCTCTCCAGGTGGCAAGAGGTGAAATGTGTGTGATTGTTTGTGTTCGTACAGTATGAGTAAGTTAATCTTCTCCCTTTCTTGCCAGTTAAGCGCAGTTTTCTTCACGGTGGGCTGAAGTCACACCTCATTCTTCAATAGCTAATTGCATGAACCCGTCGAACTCGGCCTCTCAGATTTTGCTTCCAAAGCATTTTGCTTCACTTCCCAGGTGCTGATGCAGCAATAATCTATCAACAGCTGTTGTTGCTGAGTTAGATGTTGTTATTTCTCAAAGAGATCAGAGTACACTCCGTAACAATTATGATCCAGAGGCGTCATTACAGAGAGCTCTGAGGAATTACTGTTAAAACATACATAAACAGTATGTGGACAGTTTCCATAAAGATTTTCATCAAAGAATTTCATAAAGAGTGATTACAAAAAAGGGTCAGTTCAAAATATCTGAATAGCCTTTGTTATTTCATTACATCTAATAGCATGTAATGATTAAGAGTAATGTTCAAATCCACTTATTAACCATCAATATAAAGGAAATAAAGCCAGATTGCTTGCTGAACCAGCAATGAAATTAGTGTCGGCCACCTGCCACACAGGATAAATGTTGGCAGTGGTAGGTAAAAATTCTCTGTAATGTGGTACAGACATAATTATTTATCAGACATTATATTGTCATAGTTTTTGCTTCTTGTCTCCTTTCTCTCAAGAAATGTTGGTCAAGTGCATGGATGTCAGAACTGGGACTGGCAGATATGAATTTGTCATTCACAGCGTTTCACACATTTCATAAAGTTTTTAACTCAAAAACTAAAATTGAGTGATTTTATAAGGGAGTCTGGGGAATTTCTCCCTCACTTTAACTCCTTGCTGTTGTTGACTGTTGATTTGACCTGCAGGAAGT
The DNA here is from genome assembly GCF_904848185.1 of Acanthopagrus latus. Classification (NCBI taxonomy): domain Eukaryota; kingdom Metazoa; phylum Chordata; class Actinopteri; order Spariformes; family Sparidae; genus Acanthopagrus; species Acanthopagrus latus. The sequence goes on along the minus strand of NC_051056.1, from coordinate 19,275,650 downwards.
TGGTGTTTAGTTATCACGGTAACTCAAATGATTACAAAATCATGAATGTCAAGGACTATTGCAATTTAGAATGATGTCATTGTGTAGACTGACCACCAAACTGTGACTGATGTTCCACTTCCCTGGTCACATGTAGTGATAATTTACTTTTAAGCTGGGTTCAGTTGGAAAGCCTTGACATATCTAACCTAAAGGTAAAATCAAAACACAGTTGCAAACTATTTTACTAACTAACTAATACTTACATGTTGATTAAATATCATCAAGTCCCCACATCAACCATCAGGGTAAATTACTTGGTTCAAATTTTGCCAAATCTTTTGGGAAATGTTTCTGATATATTAAACACAGTAACTGAACTGAACATGACCCATTATTATTCAGCCTCTAATTGAGAAAATAATCTGTTCTGCCAGTGGCTATTGTTTAGTCAGAGCCGTGTCGGCCTGTTGGGACAACTTGTTCACCCAAACCTGCGCTCACTCCAGCTGACAGGTCTTATCCACAGGGCTAAATAGATTCTCAGTTCAGTTCCACTTCTTTGTTATGAAACCAAATTGCCACTAATGACATAAAATGTGCATGTGATGGACGTTTTGTTTCTTTCTACGTTTGCATTTGGTCCCCTAATAACAAAGGTATGGCCATCCATATTGGAATCATGATGATGCATTTGGATGAGCTCCTTTATTCTCAGTGCAGTAACCTCACAGGGTAATAGATCTGCATGCCTGCTCATTTCACCACGGGATCAGACCTCGATGGCCACAGTGAAGCAAGGCAAAATGTAGTTAAGTATGGTGAAGTGTAATATCTAAAACCCCTTTGTGCTTTAAGAGGGAGCATTAGGAGAGGGTGTTGAGGTAGCTTGTTAAACAGTAATAGAGGTGAAGGCTCAAACCTATCTCACTGCAGTCCAAGTCTCCTCTCACTGCACCAGAAACTGGGAATAACATTGAATGTAAGAGGATGTTCAGAATTTAAATTGAGCTCACACATTGGGGCATAATTATCGCTGAAATCTCTTTATGCCATTTAAATACCTGCATTAACATTAGAGCTGCTCCTTTTCTGGATGAACACTTTGCATACAAATAGAGGAGAGAATGTTAAGAGGACAGTTCTCCACAAAATCAGAATTACATTTTGTTTTTACTCCACTACCCTGTGTGATTTATCCATCTAGATTGTGATGGTGTTAGTTGGAGGGTTGTGGAGATAAGGGCTTTAGTGGTGTCTGCCTTCTCTCTAATATGATTTAACTAGATGCCACTCAAACATAAAAAACACCTTTTATTAACTCAGCAAAGGTCTCTGATCCTGACCCAGTTACTCTAGTTGTGAGTTGTTTCATGTAGGAACTATTTTCTGTAACACGTTGCAGCAATGGGCACAGAATTTTTAAGTAACTGTAAGTAAGAAGTAACTGCAAGGTTAGATTAAACTTTGATTAATGAGTGACTACTTATCCAATTAGGAGTTACTCATTGACTAATGGTAGCTAGTTAATAGTTTAATTAGGAAATAAGTAAGGAATTAATCAAGCACAACTCAAAAAGGGGAAAGAACGATTAATATGTACACTGAATAATTCATGATGGTCAACCATAAAGTAGATTTTACTGAGTTTCTAGAGAACAGACTATTAATGAACCATTAGGTAATGATTAGTTCATCGATCACACTGAAAACTTTCTTCATGAGTGGTTTCTAATTAAACCAACCAGCAAACGGCACATAACCAGTAACAATTCAATAATTACTGATTACCTAAACATTAGTTCCATTTTGTGTGCACCAAAGGTTCTGATGCATAATACTGAGTAGTTACTAAGTAATCCCTCAGTACTTCATCATTATCTTATGGTTACTTACCCTTTTGTGTCCCTTCAAGTTAAGTGGAGCATGAATAGTGACTGAGGACAGGATCTTTACTTCATTGGTTAACATGTCTCATTTTCCTTTTAATTATTAAATTCTTTCCTCACTTTTCACATTTTGTAAATAACTACTCATAACTGATCACTGCTTTATAGATTTTGATTTGGAGTTAATAATGTATGAGTTGTCAACTCGAGTTTAGTTTGTCATTTGTTCATAATTTGTTCCCTAGTAACTACTAACAGTTTTGATCCCTTATTGTTAAGTGGTACAACCAGGTCCGAGGGAAAACCCTGGTGCGACATGAAAATGAGACTCCGTTCTGACCAGCAACAAAGTATTTTTAAAAAGGTTTTATCTAACCACACATCTAGTACACAAACATACATACTGGCAGTCTGGCAGAGAGAGGAGAGTTCCCACAGGAACTGGGAGGAGCTTGGCCTTTTAACTTCTGGTTCGGAGGCTAGACCAATCAGCTCCCTGGACAACCTCCACTCATTTTCTCAGTTAACCAAACACACCTGCGACCAATCACATACTCACACAGGCAACAAGACAGAGGAAAATAAGGAACATACAGTTGAAATATTACCACGATCTATAGGGTCGAAACAAAATTGTTACCATATTTTCTTTCTGCTGAACTACACCAGCTTTTTACTGCGCTCAGATAATTACCTCCTTAGCAGCACAAACACATTTGTATTGAATACACTGAGAGAGAGAAAGAGAGAGAGAGAGAGAGAGAGACTCACCAATCAGATGGAGGTTTTGGGGGGAAACAAGCTCTCTTCCTGCCGGGCAAGGTGGGTGGATGATTTGAAATATGTGCGTTAAAGCGTTCCTGTGCTACAGCTGCTGGTGAGGGGTTGTTTCTACAGTGTGTTAGGTATGACTGGACGTTGGCTAATGCAGCCACACTTCACTTCAGCTGCTCAGCGTATACAGAACAGTGTCATTTATCCTTGTTTTAACAGGAAGTTGAGCAGCATTATTATCCTTATTTAGAGCCATCTGTGGCCATTCCATTATTTTAAACTATGCAGCATCATGTTAATGCCTACAATTTCTCAAATGTTGTGATAAATAGGTTTTGCCTCTGTAAAAATACAGAATTGTATCCACCGAGTGAAGAATACAATAACAGCAGTGTGTGTACATGCAGTGGGAATGTGCTAACCTCTTGGCCATATGCAATTTGAGCTGTGTAGGGGAATAATTCAAGCTCACGGTTGATAATAAATCTTGCATAATGTGTTGATACATTCCATTAATTCCAGTATTTGTTTGCTCATGGAGTCCTTGAAGTGCCAACATTATGTTACAGCCACGGTGAAACAAAAAAAATACTGAAAAAATACTGAGTAAGACATGTGTTTTGTTTTTTTTAGAAGAGAAGTTAGTGAGAAAAGAAGCTTTGATGCACCAGGAATCTGAAGTCAACAAGACAGATTGAACTCTGTCTGTGAAGCTGCGTGTTGCTCGGCCATCATGACAAGCAGAACGTAAACAAAGGAGGACTTAAATAGCAGGACGGGAAAGTAAAGTAGGAAACAAACATCAGACCAGCAGCCTGATCCCCAGACAAATAGCACACATTTTCAAACTAGCGATGTCGATCTTCTTTGACGTCCAGCTTGACATGTAAATGTTCATCTGGATTGCTCAGTAACACTTTCCATGAAGCCCATGTCTATCATGCATTACACCACAATATGAACATACTTATAACATTATAATGCACCTGTAGTGCTGTTTTATCAAAGTCATTCTGAGCACTCATGAAAGTCATTAAGAAGATGGACGCTTTGTAAACATACAATGTAGTGTAGTTATGAGAAACATTAAGATTGTTTATTTTAAGGACTGTGTACGCAAATTGGTATTGGTATTGGTACATATGGAGGCTTGATATGAGTAATTATTTCATGACAATTCTACATGGTTTATATCGCGTTATCAATGTGAGAAGACTAAAAAACTGTTAATCATTATCCTCCCCCTGACTAATCACCTTAAACTTGCATTCAACCTCCCTTTTTTCATGCTTGAATGATAAATGAGCGCTCAGTAAACCTTTTCACTGAACCACTTTGAGGTTGAGGTGGTTTTATTGGTTTCGTTTAATTAGATGAGGGAGTCAAATATGAAGGTGCCGTTGGTATTTGTGATAATATGAAATCTCTAATGGGATTAATCAAGTCGAGATACATGTAAGTGTGATTTATTTTAGGGATTTTTGGCTCATAGAAATATGATCGCTGTTGGGCCAACAGTTGTGGGTTTGTCAGTAATATGTGTCCTCCAGCTCTGGTGATGCTGATGATGGAGAATGAATGAGCTCTTTGTTTTGTGTTCTGTGGTGTTACAGCTTTTAATCAGATATAGAGAGGGTGGTTATATGTATGAGCTTTAACATTTTAGCAGAAGAGACACAAACCAGGGGTCAGATAGCCACAGCGGGTTGAGCAAACATAGACTTTGCTTCAATGTTTTGTCTTTGGACTTACAGCGGTGCCAGTGTTATAAAGACCGAGCTGATGGGAGCCAGTGGAGATGCTGACCAAACAGAACTGATCTGACGGACCTCTGCCACAGTCATTTTCACTGTGGGGTGTTTATTTTTGTTGGAATTTATTTACCACTTCTGGTGGAAACAGAAAGAATCAGCCAGTGTCAGCAGCCAATAAAGACTTGTTTCAATGTCAGTGACTCAGAAATGTCACACAATAACCATATTTGATGTGTGTTTTCAACATGACACCGCAGAATTACAAATATGTTCAATTATTGTTTACATTTATTATTATAGGAGATTTGTTGTGTTTTTTTTTGTTCATGTGCACATAAAATATCTCGAAACTTAAAAAGATCAAAGTCCACACCGAAGCTCCTCTCTCCCTAGCCTGACAGTAACACAGTATAACATTTTGAACCTGAGAATCACATGTATCCTTTAAAATTTTGTGTGTATCAGCCATAAAATGTGCAACATAGTTAAATATATGCTATAACCATTGGAGCACTTGCAATAATCAGAACATAAATATAGAACAGAGGTACTGGTTCGAGTATTGCCCCATAACAGGCTTTGTTATGGCCTTGACCTTTTCAACGAGACTCAATTCAGCAGTCGCAAAAATGTCAGCTTCTAGTAGTGCTGGTAATAGCTACAGGTAGCTGTTGTCCATCCTTCTCTTCTTTTCCTTCTCTTCAGTTACTTTTTGGTATGAATGCTTTTCTGAAAGAAATTACCCTTAAAAAATGCCAGCAAAATAAAAACAGGCATGCAGCAGGCACAGTCTGCAGCAGGAGCAGGAATCTCGGCCAGTTATCACAGTTGATCTTGCCAGCATAACAAAGCACCAACAAGTGTGAGGTCTTTAAAGTCACCACTCTAAGACTGTTAATGTGATGTAGTCTGTTGTTTTTCATTCTTGAAACAGCCCAGTCACCAGGATATGATGTTAGCAGTTAACGTTTCTCTGAACCACTGATACGTCCAAGGTTGACGTTTGTGCCGGGTGTTGCATATCTCGCTCACATTACATGCTTATTAGCAGACTTTCACTTGTGTGGAGGGGAAGGACATGGTGTTATTACGAACCAACAAGACTTCCAAATGGGCGAACGCAGTCTTAGGGGACATTTAAAACTGTTTTATTGGCGACCAAAGCTGGCTATTTTTCACAGGAAGTCAGACCATCTCCCGCTGTTTATTTTTTTGGCGACCAATACCAGCTGTTTTTCCGGGAAAGTCAGATCATCTGCAGGTGTTTTTGTGGTGAGCAAACCAGGTATTTCAAACCAACCCATGACATTTTCCTAACCCTAACCAGGTGGTACTTGTCTATAAACCTCAGCAGGACATAAGCAAAGTGTTACAAGAAGGGAGAGTTATAAACACTGTGAAGTTGCGACATAAAAGAAACATAGTTGAACTTATCTTTGTCTTTGCAGGAACATATTTAGCAATTGGGTTGCTAAAAGACACGTTCCTGTAATCCCATATGCTGAACGTCCTCAGCTGTGTGACTTCTTCTCTGGTACCTTCATTTGGTGTCGTGACTAGGAGTCATGGATGAGTTTACATCAGCTCATTTGTTCTTGTGGATAGCCCTTTAATCACATGCACATGCACACAATCAAGCATATCTAAACATGGAAACACACACACACACACACACACACACACACACACACACACACACACACACACACCACGGACCAAATGATCCATCAAATTACTAAAAGGGAAGGAGGACATCATGTTTGTTTATCCTCAGGATCTGAAACAGAAATAAATGACCACTTTATCACAGTCGCCTCTGACACACACAACCGGCCATTTATTTTGCAGAGCACGCAAACACACACTGATACAAAAATTGGCTGGGCGGTAAGAGTCAAATTTCAGAGAAGAGCAATAAATCATTAGCGGTGCATGTTCAGTTCCTCCAGAGCATTAAAAAGTCTTCAGAGCAAAACAACATTCCTCCCCGATGGGCAGTGTTGGTGGTTAATTTAAAAGATTCTGTGTATGTATTAGTGCTCCCTGTAACTGCAAAGTAATACATCCAAGCTAACGTTGGGAGTTATTTGTAGAAGAAAACTTCCATCTGAAGGTATAATGTTGCCAAAGATAAATGTATCATTTTATTCAATAAAAAAAAAAACCCCAAGTGAAATTTAGGATGATTAATTATGTGTCAGTGGATGCTAATTCAGGTATTAGTACTTAGCAGGATCTCTGACACTGCTGATCATATGATTCTACTTGACAGGTAAAGACACTATAGACATTTAACACATTTAAATAAACTTAGTGAAAGCTAGAAACAACTACATACCTGAACACCCAACACTCCCCATTGCACACACAAATGTAGTTACTGATTTGTCTCCTTACCTCTGATATTACTTTACACCTGCAACAACTGATCATTTTGATATTTTGGTACGAGAGGAAAAAAGTTGTAACATGACACTGACATTTCATCTTTAAAGCTGAGAGGGTGAACCTCACATCAGGCAGAAACATATCGTTTATGTCATGTTTGTTGAATGTAAGTCTGACATTCACTCTCTTTTATCTCTGTTTTTGGTCCCCACCAGCCTCTTTTTAGAAACATTTGGCTCGTTAGCTGTTAAATGCTTTACCATATTCAGCAGCTCATAACTAACTGTGCCAGTCCAATGGAATCACATGAGAGAGAGTAGAGTAAAGCCAAAGACACACATTTTAAGGTCGGACGTATAAATAATGAGCTGAAACTCACACAGATTCAGGTAAATAAATCTGTGTAGATTCTTCACTGAACCTGACCACATTGACATTGTTTGATACATTGTTATAAAAATATACATATTTTCTTTCTTGAGACTTAGATTAGAAAATGGATAGCACTCTCCTGTCTGTACTCTCAATATTAAAGGTGTTAACATTTGGATTTCCATCTTCTCTCTGCCAGTGTGTTGACATCACAATACTGTTGCTGTTTTAATCATCTGCCCACTCAAGACGTTGCCAGTTGCTCTAGCTAACGTTACTAATGCTAGTTAGCAAACATTAATGTTACTAATGCTAGCTAGCAAACATTAATGTTACTAATGCTAGCTAGCAAACATTAACATATCCATTATCATTGATATCATAGCTAACACGTAAATACCACTAACGCTAAATAGCCAACGTTAATTTTGCTAACGCTATCTTGCTGGGCACTGACTGTAGAACTCTGCATTTGGATTGTTGAGAAGACTTGTTATCATGCTGTGTTTACATGCCTCGATCATGTACACTCCAGCAGCTACTGACCCAGACCACATATTATTTGCACATTACCTCAGTTCTGTGCAGAGATATTGCCTGCAGCTAGATTATATTACTGAGCCAGTGTTATCTCCCTGCTGTCCTCTAACGCCTCTCCGGTCCACTTTTTGTCTTTGGCTGTAAAACCATAGCGGTGCCTCTGCTGCTGTTTCATTTGTTCTCAAAAGCTGGTTTTCTTGAATTCAATAACTTACATACCGCTAGACTCTGTTTTATCACCTCAATTTCTATGATTAATCATCTTCCTTGCTGCTTAAATGTGTCTATATCAACACAATATCTCCATTTACTGTGGTGTTAAACCTGTCAACCATCGGCACTACTGCTGTGCTGTAGTAAGATATCATGAAATAAAATATCTAAAATCAACTTTAAAACTATTCTCTGTCTTTGTTTTGTAGTTGTATATTTCTTCTACCCGTCTGGTTTGTGTGCACAACTTTGCAACATATTCTGCATAGCACCAAAAACCAGAAGGCTCCAGCATCATACTGCATCAGTGTGCCCTATTTTTTCCCCCACATTTGGAGATTTATAGTCCAACTCCATTTGAATATCCATGTGCTGAAACCTAATGGAATTATTATTGACAATTTAAGTGCTCTTCTGCCCTAACTCTTGTGGCTTTCTGCTGGCTTAAGTGTTGTTTTTCCGGCGGCGTGTGAAGTGCTGTTATATCACCCAGTGTCTGTCAGCAGCCCCTACAAGAAGAGTACTCTTCATTCAAATGGATCAGAGGTTAAAGCGCATGTTTCTGATCTGTAGAAGTGAAGTGGCTCCGTCTGCTCGTCTCCCTCGCTTCATCTGGTTTGTAGGAAAACTCCGGCGTGCTTGTTAGTTTCGTCCTCACATGCAGCCGCGAGACAAAGTGAGATGAAAAATATTAAACGGGAAATAGTGACAACTGAACAGTTTTAAGGCCTAATTTGCTTGGCGAATTGTGGCGAAATTTTGAGAAAATCTGCGTCAATCAAGTCCAATTTACGATGCCGCCTCCACTTCATTACCGCTGTAGACAGACTGCAGGTCTGTCAGGTTGCTCCCGCCTTTGTGTCTGCGATTTCCATGAAGATATACAAACAGACAGATGGAGAGAGAGATGCGAGTTCTCGCGTGTTGCTGTTTTTGGGTCCCTCTCTCCCTGTTGTTGACAGTTAGTTGGCGGCTCTGGTTAGTGAGGGAATGAAATCCATTTTGCCAAAAAAAAAAAAAAAAAAAAAGAGTGACCCAGATGTCAAAGCAGGGAGGATTTCCACTGTTTAAATTGAAACGCTCCACTGTTGACGTAAATAACTTTTTTTCCAGTCATACGAGACGCTTTCAGATACATTTTCAAAACATGTTGCAGGAACATCTTGCAGTCCCCCACATTTCAACATCAATCTGGTGAATCATTACAAGCAAATTATAATAATATTGTCTTCTGCCTGACCTATTATTGACCCATGATTAAACAATAAAGGTCCACTTTGCAAGATATTTGAAAGTCTCATTTTCAATGCTTTGGAATGGTAAAATGACCCGTCAATCCCACTTGGGAAACCCAAAGCGTCATTATTACCATCTTATGGAAAGGAGCTTTTATGAATGAATTGAATGTGCGTATTGGTGAGAACTGTGTAGAAAAATACAAGTGCATTTCCTGTAAGAAGCATGTATTCCTATAGAAAAGTGGGAGGTTCAGTAGCTTTTTTGTGGATGGCCAAATGAGGCTGTTTGAAGGTGAGATGTCAGGGACATTGAGGTTTGTTGTGAAATTTGTGGATTGACAACTATTGTGTTTTCTTATATTTTGGCTTTTAGCAAGGACACTGTAGGGAGTTGAACCCCATTCCACTAATGTGAAAGTAGCACTACCGCTGCCTTTTGCTTTTTTGTAAAATCATTTATCAACAGTATCTTTGTAGTCCAAACAAATCTGACGTTGCACACCCTTCAACCACACAGCAGCCACACACACACACACACACACACGCACACACACAGATTTCTTGTTTTTATAGAGAGATGTATAAAAAAGACAATTTCTGTTTCGAACTGAAAATAAACACAAAAAATATTAAATAATGTTATATCAAATGTTAGAACAGGGCTTCTCTTAGCATATTTACACAATCATTTTCACCACTATCAGTGCCATCAGTCCACTCAAGCTGTTTGCTAACTGGAGGGGAGCAGAGCGTTGCTACACTCGACCAAAATGCTTTATTTTTTTTTTCTACCCCGAGAACATCGTGTCCCGCAGTGCAGCTCACTGCTTTCTTTCCACTCTGCTCCATGCTGAGAACAGAGAGACGGAGTTGCATCACTTGAGTCCTGTGTACAGTGTTGATGTGAAATCTTGTGTTTTGTGTCCTCGGGACCAGCGGGGATTTGCTTACTCAACTCCAGACTCTTAACAAGCCCAGCAATGTGCCACGGAGTGCTTTAACCTTCATATCACCTGTATGTGGAGACCTGGAGCGCCGTCCTGCTCCCACATGAGTGTGCTGCCGTCTTTTTAAAAATGTCATTTGACAGAACCATTTTTACACAAAAGGGGGGGTTCAAAGTCAAGGCAGAGTTGTGGGGCCTTTTTGATCCTCTTTGCTCCCACTCTTTATGCTGTTTATGGATCCTGCGTTGAGACAAAACAGTGCTGCTATGCTGGGATAATATTCTGCTCCAAGCCTGCTGAGTGTCACTCCTGTCAGCTGGTTTGTGCTAATTTGATTAAACACACACACCTATTAATACGCACTATGTATGGTGTGTATTTCCAGGTGTCCGGGATAAAGCAGTGGGGAAAGTGAAACAGCAGCCGCTCCCTCATTACCACCACTGAGGTGTCCCTGAGCAAAGCCAGTCATCTGCTCCAGTGGAGCTGCTCAGTGGTCAGCAGAGCAGTCTGTGGTTGTGCTGGCCAGGTGTGAATGTGAATGTGTATAAACGTGTGAGTGGTCAGGGCATTCAGGCTCTCGGGGATACTTCCCTGAATAAATACTTTTAAAAAAATGTAAATGCAGGTATTCAAATGTGCGATAAATCAAATGATCACAAACTGATTAGAGCTTCTGGGAAGTGCTCATAATACAGTCTGATTTTACAGAGACGTTGCAAGTGTCGAGCGTCTTTTTATGGCATGTAAACCATGCATTACAACCCCAGTGTTCGCCAGGAGAAGACCCAAGAAGAAAACAGCCAGACAACAATGAATAAAAGAAAATCACAGGCTTAAATACAAAATATCTATGAACAAAGGAAACACAGGTGTACACAAAAGAAGGGCGGGAAAACAAACAATGACAGGAAGTGGAAAGTAAAACATGACACATGAGGACAAACTTTTAACTGAAAGCTTCAGCTGAGCTAAAATCTATGACCATGACAGTCAATAAGCCTTCAGGAGCTGCATTTGTTTTTTCTAAAATCCAGCTAAAGCTCAGTACCAAACAGAAACTAAAGATAGATGTGGCAGGTTCAGCAAACAATTGTCAAAAAATAAAAGAAAAAAGAAAGAAAAAGAAAAACGACATCAAAACAGAGTGTTAGGAGCAGACTGAGCAGATGAACCTTTTAGGAAGAGCACAGCAGAGCAGGGTTCATGTCAAGTTCAAGGGTGAACACTGCAGAGAGATGAAGGCACAATCACTGAAATCCTCCAGCCTCAGACGCATCACACGCAGCTCACTTTTATTTCCTGTTCCACTCCCACGCATTTCCCAGGAAGTGGCTCCTGTTGATTCTGCCTGAATATGTGTCCCTTACTCTTTGGATTTGCACAGATTAAACCATTTTGCCCAATTACAATTAAAATCCACCGGGGAGTCTCATTAAAGACATTATTTTTGCCTCATTCATGTGCAGTGTGCCGGAGAATGACTTAAGAAACTCGTGAGGTGTCGTGAGGACCAACAGTGGAGAAGCTTTCAAACTGTCGGTGTGTGTGCGTGCTGTGGGTGAGAAGCTTTCAGTGAAATTAACGGCCTGCCCTCCTGGTGCTCAAAATACACCCGTGGAGAAAAAAGGATGGTGCTGGTGGTGGATGTGGGATGGGGGGGTCAGAGGTTGCCATGACGATCCCAGCCATTTCCAGTTTTGGAAGGCGTCAATGTGAATATGTGTGAAATTCAACAGCAGACGCTGACTCGGAGCAGCCTCTGGTCTGTTTCTTGGTGCAGAGCTCTCAGATCTGTTACCGGTCACTCAGCCTTTTTACCTGGATTCACAAAATCACGGCACTCCTCACTGCGGCCATGATCAACAAACTGCCTGATGGTATAACACGTACCATACATGTGTCATCTGTTCCACTTCCAGTGTGTAGGATTTAGGCGGAACTATTGGCACAAGTAAAGTAAAAGAATAAATATTCATAATTGAATCTACATAGGGAGCGGGTCCTCTTTCATGGAGTTTGCCGTGTTCAAGGGACCCTCCTCACAGAAACGAGCGCTGAGGTCGAAAAAGCGAGCGGGTCAAAATGACCCACAGTCACCTCTACTGTGAGGCGGTGCCATCTAGAAGCTCAATTATTGTATTACAGCTGTAATATAAAGAGCCACAAGTCCATGAAGGGAGGCGGCCAGAGATGGTGGATGGTTTTAACAAAGAGGAATGCAGAGAATTGACCTTTTCAGTCATTTCAGTATGAGGACATACTGAGCCCTCGCAAAAGTGACGCGTTCCCTGCCGTCGCCGTCCGTGAGACTGCGAGACAAACACGTGTATTCAGTATGTATTCAGACTGTTTCATTTTGCTCATATCAGTTGTGTGACGCACTGAGCTTGCTACACACATGTTATTACTGTAATCGTTTTCACACACACACACACACACGTTCATGATGACTTTCTTCACTCCACTTTCTTCCCCTCTCTTCTTAAACCCTCCTCACCCACACTCCCCCCTCCTCACCCACCCTCTCCAGTTTGAAGAAGTTGCACAATGAGCAGAATGAATCCATTTTAATTGACAGGTTCCTGTTGCACTGTGGCCTATGGCTATGTGCGATGGGTAATGCATGAAGGACCTACCTGGTTTGGTTTCCAATGAGGAATGACACTGCCAGGTGCTAATGGGTGTGTGTGTGTATGTGTGTGTTTGTGTGGGTGTATGCGCGCACATGCATATGCTCATCTAACCTGGCTTTAAATGAGCACTGGCGGAGCCAAATCTTCATCAGATGACAGCTTGCATGTCACAGTCTGTTTGCAGACTCATTTGGCTTTTATTGTGCGCTTCAGTGGGCAGGAGTCGTGGACGCCACTGTGGACCGAAACACCGATCCAGTTTGTCTCTGGAAATATTTTCTAAATGATAATCTTAATCAGTGGAAAACAAAGCACAGATTACGGCGTTGCAAACTAACTAAGGCATCAATCGGATGACAGGAAGTGAATCACAGAATAAAGTCCTTGTGGCCTGTTTAAATGAAGACGGGAATGGAAAAAAGGGTTTTAAGAGAAGACAGTGGAGGAGAATGAGCACAATGGCACTATTTAAAAGATTAGAATTGATGGAGGTGACAGAAATTGTGAGACGTTGGGGCATTTCTTCTTATAACGATGTGAGAAAAAAAAAGCGTCTTTTAGGGCCATATTTGTGTAAAAATGAATTCTCTCTCGAAGGATTAGATCTCTACGATGCATCGCACCGCTGGGCTGCGCCTCAGAGAAAAGGCAGAGATAAAGAGCAGGATTTGCATAAAGCAAAAGCATAAAAGATTCATGCGATAAAGACAGGCAGACAGGAATCCGACATGTGCAAACCATTTTGTACTGTGATCGATTTCCTATTTACTCGCAGGTTCGGAGATAAACAGGCTTCAGGTTTTATGATTCACTGTTGAAACAGGTGATGATAGGGCTCAGCTTCATGGCTCTTTACCTTCCTGTATATCCACTGATGACGCTCAGCACCTCGGAGTGATTGTGCCAGCGTGTCGCCAAAGCCCTCCCCCACCCCTCCCCATCGCTCTGCAGGCTGATATCACAACACCAGAGACACACACATCACAAACAGCTGAAGAAAAGCTGATGTTTATGGCGCTGTGTGCTTTGAGCTCGCAGCGGGCTGCTGATCGAGACAAAAGATATGAGAGATCGCACCAAAGAGAGGCCAGAAGTGCACTACTGGGAAACAGAAAAGCTTTAAAGGAGAGCGATAGCGAGGTTGACGCTCGGGAGATTTTAATGAGACACACAATACGGCCAAAATGAGTTTTCTTTCAGAGAACACTGGTTGCAATGGGGATTTTATTTTGGCGGGTGCGTGTGTCTTTATTCAGTAAGTCAGAGGATTTGTCAAACAGCTTGTTTCCTTTATTTGTCACTTGAGAAACACTCAAAACCCAAACAGAAATCCTCTAATAGGGACATATGTTACGTCTTTCTATTCGAGTTCTATGTTTCACCTGAATGTGTGTCACACTGTTTGAGGTGGATTCATTTAACCGCTATTCTCACGTGAAATCACCGCGTTTCATGCATCAATTTTGGTTCATCCTGGTGCATTTATTCACATTAGTCTGTTTTGAGCCACATTATTTTTGAGCACACATCCCTTCTGAGATCCTCAGATTATGTGAACATAGTTAACTCTCAGATTATTATTGAATCACGTTTATTTCACACGTTGGAGGCAGAGACACCAACATGGTGTAAAGAGAGAGACACCTGAGGGCCAAACATGCGGTGAGAGAATTCAATTTTGTGTCTTGGCTGTTCTGCAGGAGCATGAAACAAGATGAGTGAAACATTTGGCAGAAAGCCTTTTAGTTGCTGACTTTTTTTCAGCTGAATGACAAGAAGCACATAAACTGGTAAATTAGAGTATGAACTGGGATAGTCAAAGCCTGATTCAAGAGAAGATCCTTTCTCCCACAGAAAATACTGGTCCTTAAACACCTCGTCAGTAGTCCAACCCTTTAATAATTCTGTGACTTTGTGACATTACGCTACTTCAGAGAGTCACACATTTGCACAATATATGCCCTGCAGCCAGTTTGGCAGGTTAGAATTAATTTAGCAGGCCTGCTTTGTTGTTGTAAGCAGTGCTGACTCAGGCGTGTGTGAGATGACCAATCAGAGCAGACTGGGTATTCAGGAGGGAGGGCCTTAAAGTGACAGGAGCTAAAACCGCGTGTTTCAGACAGAGGGGGAATACAGAGCTGCAGCACTGGAAAGTTGTTTGAGCATTAAAGCATGTAAACTTATGAACCTGAGGATGAGCATGGTATGACTCCTTTAAATATATCTATAGAGTCATTTTACATATGTCTAGAAAGACAAAATGTTTCAAGAGTAAAAAGCTGTTAACGTCTGACTGAATGCCAGTGAATACATCAGTGAATACACCAACGTGACAGTGGGCGACTCATGTGTGTTCCTGCGATGTTGCGTGTTTACCGTACAGCTAAATGGAAATGTGTTATCTCCAGAAGCACACATTCATTTTCACGGTGACTAAGCGGCGTCAGAGTTATTGTTTGACAATTTCATGTTCGTATAAGAAGATGACTTGGTGATGAGCTGTTTGTACAGCGCCTGCACTGTTGACTTCACCTTCGCGTCACACCAGTTGCATAAGAAATTATGCCAGTGAGTTAAAACGACACCGACGGTCAAAACAGAGCACGCCTCTTTATGCTGCCGACCGACAACATCAAATTACTCTGCTGTCAGTGTCATGTGGGACTTAAAGACATGATGTCCCATTAGAGAAAAGAACAGCAGAGGAGTAACTCCTGACTTCCCATCTGTCACTGAATATGACAAACACAAACACACACACACACCTTTAAACTTTTGATCGTGCAACTTGATTTCATAAGTGTTTATATCTGCAAACATGCAGGGACATTTGCAGCACGCTGGTGTAGCGGTTTACAAAGGTAACTATAGATATTTTCTGTTGATGGACAGATAGCTGTTAGTGGTGTCAGCTGGCTCCACGCTAACGTTGGGTTACTACGGCTCATTTTCACACCCGATGCCTGGAAGGGATGCCAAAAATGGAAGCGACAGCAAGCAGTAAATCTCCGACCTCTGCTGGATGAGGGATTTAAAACAGAGAGAAGGATGACTGGTTCTATTATTGTGTATCTACGGATCTTTTTGAGACGTTGGCTCGGCTAGCTGACAGGCTAACCTCAGTAGTTACACATTAAACAGCTACGAAATGATAATGATGACAGAAGTGCTAAAAACACTACACACAAAAACAAACCGTAAGCTATCAGCAATATGTATGAAGCGACCTGTGAAAAGTGAAGTGTTTTAAATAAGTCAAGGATGAAAAAAAAACACTGAGATAACTACAGACGGGCACTGTGGAGTCGACCCCAGAAGTAAGAGGACATGCCGTTCGTAAAGTGAATATACGTCACACTACATTGTGGAAGAGGGTAGTCAGTCATCCTGTGAATTCTGTTGCTCACTGTCTGCCAGCCAAAACAAATCGTCAGACAGGAGACATATTTTCTATTCTTCCCGCTCGCTGTTGCTGGGTGTTTGTATTTTCTTCGACCTCAGGACGGCCCCTGGAGCAGAGCAAGCGCTCCCGGTTTGGAAGGCGAATTGGCTTTTTAATGTTTCTTTCTTGCCATGGTAGAACAAGCCCTTAACGGTTATCAATAAACCAATCACCCATAGTTGTAGCCAGTAGTACCTTTGTTATTCACTATATGGATGGATAGTTTGGTTGCTTAGGAACCAGTCTGTTCCAGTGCATTACAGTGCAAATGTCCCGCAGGCCAGACTGCTCTAAGGTCCAGTCAGACACAGTGGAGTTTTTGCAGTGACATTCATCATTTTCCAGTCTTTTTCCAAATATTTTCAGGTACTTCACTAGAAAAAGTTACCTTTCAATGAAGCCTCAAACATGTCATTAGGCCTCACACCTGAAAGATTTTCTGAATGCATATTGGTGAAAATGAAAAGAACAAACAAAAAACCAGCATGAGCCATGGCTTTATATCATTCCAGGTAAGTTGGATAAATGCTCCAATGCTCCATGCTACAACCTGGCCGAAGGTACGTTCATCAAACTGACATTTAAGTTCAACAGGTAAAGCAAGACTGCTATCATGTCAGTTTTTAATAGTACATCTTCCTGAATAAAATTTCAATTAAATCAATACAAACCAGTTGACAAGAAGTTATTCTGGAGCTGCCACCTGGAGCTCTGGTGGCAGGGGATGGTTGTCCTCTTAGCCCTGTCGGTGAACCGGCTTACCTATCAGAGGATATAATTGATATCTTCTCCCTTGACACACGTACACAGCAGACGTACCCATTTGTCCCCTCTGAACTGTATGAACCGCACACAGCAGACCCCGGACGGTAGCCCAGTGGCTGCTGCAGCATTAGCATGTCCATGTGGGAGTGCTGTCAGGATAAGGAGGAGGCCTGCGCTCTGATCTAAGCCCCTCACTGCTCCCTCCGCTCAGCTCCACCAGCTGCTTTGTGTCGCCGCTCACTTCCACTTCTGTCACCAACAAACAGATTGAGAGATGACGTGTTGCTCACAGTGAGATGCAAAAAAGGCGAGATGAGATGTTTTTTTTTTTTTTGCACAGCCGCCTTCATGGTAGATTTTATCTGTCCTCTGAAGAAGAATTGGTCGCCACCCAAAAGTCTAAAACTAATTCATCCAGCCCCAAATCACACTTTTTTTTTTCCTCAAAAGTCTTAAAGGAGCGTACGTCAAATAACTCCTTTGATTCTTAGAGGCATCCTGAATATCCTCTCCCCTGAGATCAGGGAATATCTGTATCAGTTCTGTCAGTCTGACATATCTGAAGTACATAAATACATGTCTGAGAGAAAGAGACTGGTTAAAGTGCATCAAGTTTTCAACTGCCCATTAACATCCATCACCGCCTGTCACTGTTACAAGCCCAGTTGGCAGGTTATTATGTTGGCAGTTAATGTTTCTGCAAACCACAGGCGGCTTCCAAGGTTTGACATGTGCACCAAACGTGGCATATCATGTTCACATTATGTGCTTATTAGCCACCTGTTGCAGAAGGACATGGATGAGAAGGTGGTGGTTTTATTACAAGCTAATGAGCCTGTTAAACAGCTGACTGAGGGGGCGCCGTTTAGCTCAGTGGGTAGAGGAGGCATCCCATGTGCAGAGGCTTTGTCCTCACTGCAGCGGACCCTCTCGTCCTGTTTCCTGTCACCTCTTCAGCCTAACTGTAAAATAAAGCTATAAAAGGCCAAAAAAAGAGAGAAAAAAACAAAAACAAACAAACAGCAGACCGAAGTGTGAATCACACCCCTGGATATTTT
This sequence comes from Acanthopagrus latus, assembly GCF_904848185.1. NCBI lineage: Eukaryota > Metazoa > Chordata > Actinopteri > Spariformes > Sparidae > Acanthopagrus > Acanthopagrus latus. Next base: position 19,257,655 of record NC_051056.1, on the reverse strand, counting down.
CCATCGTTTCCATCGGTGATTGTGTCGAGCAAAGCAGGTATTTAAAGCCAAACCGCGATGCTTTCCTAACCCTGATCTGATGTTTTGCAGAAACGTACTTACTTTTGTTCTGGCAATAGACCTCAGTCTTTACAGCTACCAAATTGATCAGCAACTGAAAACATGACGTGTGGTGAAAATCTGGAGGCACGTTCGGCCATATTTCAACGTAAATCAACAAACTTGATAACTCGTTAGCTGATGTTAGCGTTCAGCAACTTCCTAGATAACACTACTGTCTGATGAGCTCCTATGTGTTTCCCTTCCAGGTTTAGACAAATGTCTCCAAGACGTGTGCTGATATTTACAAGTTACTTTCCTAATCTTACAGCATCAAAACAGGGTCATATAAAACAGTTACGCCAGCTAGAATGTGGCAGAAACTTTAGCTTTATATAATGTAAGAAATTGAAATATGGTCCAATTTCCCTCCAGAATAAACTATCCATAGTCTTTAAAGTTGCTTATCTATCAGGAGACAGTGGAATGATAACAGTTCCCTACGTTGATGGGACACCAGAACACAGCAGTACAACATTTGCGCTTCCCACCCTGAGTGTGATGATGAAAATGGCTGCAGTGTGAATGCGGCCTATTGGGTTGACTATTGCATGAAAATGTTGTGAATATGGAAAACATGGTTGGCAGACAGTAGTGCTATGAATAAGGATAACGACCTCATAACATAGTTACAATGAATTAGAAGTCAGGATGAATAGATGGTCAACAAAACTCCTGTTCCCTAAACACAACCGAGTAGTTTTTGTGCCTCAAGCCACTCCACACCACAACCATAGCCACTGTCATATTCATTTTGTGACAGTGATAAGGAAGGCACTTAAAACAAAGCAGTTCTGTTGATTGTGACTGTGTCACATCAAAAAACGCATTTGTCACTTTTAAGACAACAATGCGTTCCGTCTTTCACTTTAGAGGCCTTGTTACAGGCCGTCATGCAAATACAAAAAAACAAAAACCTTCATCACACAATGGTGCGACAAAAACTCAGACAGTCCCAAAAGTAAGAGAAATGAGAACTTGTAGTGGCGGGGGAGCAGGTGCAGGCGTAGCTGGAGTGCTGAGGGAAAAAACAAAACAAAAAAAAAACAGGCAGGCTGGCCGACATCACCAACAGCTACGTGCCAAAAGGCCTGAAAACTGTGATGCTTGAGCCCATATATAGCACCGGACCGGATGACTGATATCCAAGAACATCTGGAGATGCTTTAGGTCTGATGAGGATTCCTGTTTGAGGGCCTGTCGAGCACCTCGTCGATGAGTATGGGAGCTAAATGATGTTCTCGCTGCACCAAGTCCAGCACGCAGTCCGTATTATGTTTCATTCGATCTAACACTCCTCGTAGCTGTGACATGACTGCACGTAGACTTCATTATCTGTGACAGAGACAGAGCAGGTTGTGTCTCTTAGATTAAAGCTCTGTCTCGCAGCCGAGACATGCTTGAAGAGAGATGTGTTGCAGACGTGTTGCTGAACTTTGGAGGCTTTGATACATTCAGTTGCCACCGAAAAGCTTCCTGCTAACTGAACACAGATGTCTCGGCGCAGTGTTGATGTGTGTGTGTGTGTGTGTGTGTGTGTGTGTGTGAAAGAGGTGTATGAGAAAATTGTGTCCGCTCGTAAATTCATACAATAATGAGAAAAAAATGTGGATATAATGTGAAGAAATATTCCAAGTATGACATTCCAGACATTGTTGCAAGACCACGTAATCTGTTTATTTAAAGGGGCAGTTCACTCAAAAATAAAAAAAACAAACAAACATATTTTTCCTCTTACTTGCTTGATTCATCTGGATTGTTTTGGTTTAAGCTGCAGACTGTGCATCTGGTCATGCAAGAGGGGCTAAATGTGTTTTTCCGTACGCATGTTCTGGCTCAGCTCGACTCGGAATGTCAGCAGAGCTTGGGAGGGACCCGCATTTCCATGAAGGTGTGTGTTCTGCTTGTCTTGTGTAGCGTACTAGCTCCAGTAATTCGGCTGCAAACACATGTATTTCCCATCAATACTTCACAATAATAGTCCTAGATTATTGAGTTATTTAGAAGTGTTTTTATGTAACAGCAAAATCAGGAAATGTTGCGTTTTCACTCAACTCAAAGAAACAGTAAAACCCAACTCAACAAATTTCTGAGACCGGAACACACCGTGACAATCAAAAGCTCCTTTCTCTCAGTCCTGGTTTGGGCAAGTTCACGAGATGTCACCGCAGTTTGCAGTGGAGTCCTGTTTCTGGCCGACTGATGATGAAAACAATATTCACTTTGTGTTCTGTTTGTCCTCACAGACTCCTGAGAAAAACTGGCTCTCTAGTTGGTGAATGCTCCAACGCATAACTAACTCTAACTCTTGGTGCTGGTGCGGTAGTGTACAATGAGTTTTTTTTTTTTTTTTTTTTTTAGTGATGTTTCACTGCAGTTGGAAACAAGGTTGATGAAAGCTGTGACAGCAAGCCAACATAGTGAAGTTGTGGGTGGTAAAAAAAAATAACCCCTGAAATGATCCTTAAAGCTGAGGGAAGTCAGCTGATAATCATATGTGGGGTCTGTCACTATGATACTCCATCCACATTATACACAGCAATTTCATCCACCAATGATGTGAAAACATCAACTCGGGCAGCTTTAAAGTAAGACTTTTTCTCGGGACCCACTTGCTGCTTTTTTGCTGCACTCTCCTGCAACACACAGTCACACAGTCGCACCGCTCACATTTACATACAGTCTCAACAGTGCAGATGGTTTTTGAGCAGCTTTGAATCATGATTGTGGGCCGAGAGCTTAACGCCATGGCAGTGTTGTCTTTTTTTGGCCAAACGGAATTTTCATGTTTTCCTTCTAACGAAATGCTACAGTCCACTGATTAGACAGCCTCTACTCAGTGGTTAGCGTTGCGCCATAAATCTAATCAGCGCTTCAGTGTTTTGAATTCACAGTTATTCATCCTCTGTCGTTTTCTCATCTAATTTCTCTCTCTGTATGTCTCACAGTACTCTATGTGAGAGGAACAAAGAGCCATGGACTCAATTATCAGCTCCCCCCACCTTGTATTTTGAGTCATTTTCATCATGTACATCTGCAGAAAGAAACATATTTGGTCTGGCTGAACTCCTTGTGGTCTAACAGCAGTGACGGCATTGGAGGATTTCGGATTGAATCCCGGCACCGGGGGATAAAAAGCTTCGAATTTCTACACCGCTGCCATTGTCAGGCATTGTATTCGAAGGCACGAGTATTGCATAATTCATAGAGCACAGGGACCCATCACTGTAATAAGCACGGTGACATGAATCCTCACCTCCACCAGCAAGGAGCAGGGTGATATGTGAAAAATCAACACACCAAAGAGTGCAGTAGCCTGCAGATGGTCATGGGGGATGTAAACACTGAAGCATATCCACATAAAGTCAGGATACATTCTTGATTTCACTCAGAGACACTGTGGAAAATGTCAGCAACAACATCTTTTACTTTTAGTGCTTTACTGCTACCTACTTCCTTGGAATTGCAACGTTGGTCTGTTGCTCCACTGATTTGGTCCAAACTGAAATATAGGACATATACATTTCATACAGGAAACATACAGTATAATGCTATTTTTTTCTGGAGGTTTACAACTTTATTTTGGGTTACTACGAGAATAGGTTCATATGCTTTAATGCTCAAAAAACGTATCAGTTTCCTCGTACTGTCCAGTGCTGCAGCTTTTTAGTCCCCCTCTGTCTGAAATGCTTTGTTTTAGCTCCTGCCTCTTTAAGGCTCCTCCCCTCCTGAATATCCGGTCTGCCCTGATTGGACAGCTCGCACACGCCTGAGCCGGCAGCACAAACAACAACAGAGCAGCTGAGCTAAATCAAATCACTCTAGCCACTAGTCACCAGGCTAATAATGCAAATGTGTGACATGATGTAGTGTGAGTGCCACCATGAGACTGACTGGTTTCTGCTGATTGTCTTAAGACCACAACTGATATCAACGACAGGGGTTTACAAAACTTGGCAGGACACATTTTTTTAAAAAAAGAGAAGAAGAAAGAAAGAAAAGCTGCAGGCCCAGTGGGGGTGTTATAATTAAAGGTCAGAATTCCTGTTTGATGTTTGACAAACATCACACCTCCACCAACACAAACCTCGATGCACACTTTCAGCTTCCTTGACTAATTTAAGTAGATCAGCCTAATGAGGGCACATAAACTAAAGGTCACATTTTTAAAATCAACATGAGATTTTGACAAAACAGAGGAGTACGACAGAATTTTGGCACCGTCAGTATGATGTTTTGAGGCTCTCGGGAGTGTGCAAACACTGAGATAGGAACAAATTCATAAAAACACTGATGAGATGAGTTCCATGATACCTCTAATACTATACTGTATGGCAGCAGCTACAGCTGCATTTCATTATGCAGTCCTGTATTATCTAATAACAATGAAGCTGGAAATGTAACCTTCATTGATCCATACAGTAATAAACCTTTATCATATTAAGTCGGTCTTCAGTCGGTCTGTGGGGCTTTACTTTGTCACAGCAACGTTTTCAGCACCCCAATCGATATCCCAATCAGAGTAAATGTTGGCATTATATGTTTTTGCGAATCACATGGTTTTGTTTACTTTTGTATGTTTCATTCCAATCACATAAACATTTCTACATGTATCATACATGCTTTGTTCATTTTTCTATCACTAAATATGAAGCACACCTTAGGGGAATGTCATTAGCTGGCACTGGATTATAAATCAAAGTATTGGACAAATTAAAATTATTTCCTGATGGTGCAATAGTAAAAGTCAGGTGATCACCAAGGTCAGCAGGTTTCATCATTTGGGGATCAAGAATGTCTTTAAGAAAATGTAATAAGTTATTAATACATTTTAGTCCAGACACAAGTGTTGGATGGACATTTACAATTTGTAGAGCCAAGCAGCTAGTTTGGCTCAAATGAGTAAATGCTGCAGTGAAGTGGTTCACACAAGTTTAAATCAATCTGATAATACATTTTTTTGCCACATGATGCAGGTCAAAACATGAATGAATGTGCAAAAATGACATCAGGGATGAATTCTAAACACCATATGACTGCATCAAATTAAATGACTCAAGAAAATCCTGTGTGATCATTTTCTGTCTCTCTCATCTGTCCCTCACCTGACACTGTAATTTACTACTTCATCCTCCTCTGTTGTTGTCTTACATGTTTACCTGTCGGAGCATCTGAGCAGCCTTGGCAGAGCCGCATCCCTCTCGATATTTCTGTCTCTCCTCTCCTTTCACCATCCGCTCTCCGCTCCAGGATGAACTCCATTCCACCATCTGCCTGCTAATCGGAGCGCGCAGCCTGTCCCCTCCCCGCACCTGTTCCCCCTTCACGGAGCCTGGTTCCCAGCCGAAGCAGGGAGAAGGAAAGAGAGAGAGAGAGAGAGAAAGAGGCGCTGCCTACTCATTTAGCTAGCAGTCAGCACAGCACCTACATTCACTTCGCAGCAACATAACAAGGTTATGGTCACCCACGTCTGTACCCTGCTCGGGAACGATTCAGCAAGATGATTTGTGTCTCAAGCGAGTGGAAATATGACACAATGAGATATTTTTTGCTCTTTTGTTTTCACTGCTGAAAGTTTTCCACCCAATGTGTAGCTTCCAAGAGTTTGACGACACAATCAAAGCTGCGGCGTACATCTTTTAGGGCCTTGCTCATCAGTGCAGATGTCCTTGGGCATTAAAAAAATTGTGCACAAAGAGAAGATCACAGAGATTCCCTTGTGGCAGCTCTTCTTCACTCTTTGATCTGCCCGTAATCGCATTCCCTTTGTGCCTGTGCGATCTATATCACACGCAGCTTTGTCCAGAGGCCTTGTGTCTACAGGTAGTTTGTGTTAATGTCTAGGGAGGCACTCCCCTGGGAGGCAATAGAAAACACCAAAACCCCTCATGTTAATAACCAAAGTTGGATCCACAGAGCCGCACAAAGCCAGTCCACACACAGATGCAAGCACAAACACCGTTCATGACTCCTACACATGTGTGAGTCACGGGACTGTGCTCAAAGTTTATCGTCTCAATAATGTGTCACTCTCCGCATTATTGGAAGGGGGGACTGGACCAGTCAGAGGCTTGAAAGATGAGCTGAACTGGCGCGCTGTACTAAGTAAACACATGTGACACTAATACACCCACAGATATTGAATGAACGTGTTCAAGGACGCACATGCTGACAGATGTGACGTTTTCCCGTCTTCATATGATAATGTAGACAATATAGTGTGTATTGTGTGTGTGTATGTGTGTGGGTGTGTGTAGAGAGATGAGATTGTCGGACATTATGGATTAAGGGACTCACTGTCCCTCTTTAAACAATAATCTTTGACATCTGACAGGCCTAATTGGCCCGTTGGGTGTTGATCACTCGTGCCCTCTGACATGATGCTCAGCCTTTATTGCTTATTAGCAGCGTACCAGAATTTCCAATACGGTTAATCCAGAATCGCACTCTTCGGCCCATTAGCAACTGAGTGTTGAGCGGCTCCAGTCCCTGTGGGCCTTTGCTATGTGGTGGACATGCTTCTTCACACTTCACTAAACATTGCCTACAGGATAGGATTGATTTCAGATAGAAAAAGAAATGGAAGAAACACAAGGATAGAGGTGACCTCTGAGTTCAAACGCAGACGTGTGGTGTTTTATTGAGCATTTAACAGAGGTCCGAGCAGAGGAAATATAGCGAGGTGAGGAGAGTTCAGCGAAAACTGTGAATTTGTAACAGGTCGTGTCAGGGCTCCTCAGACATGACACGGATGACTAAAAGGCACTTTAAGCAAAGGTACAGCTTACAGTCTGTAACATGCAGGCAAAAAGAAGATAAGGCTGAAAAAAAAGGTGGCTGAAAAGACACATTCAGGAGAGAAAACGTAAGATAACACCATACATCTGAAAAGAGAGTGTGGGGATTGGAACTCATGAGTGGCGTCAGACCAGCCAGACAAAACACCACCAAAAGTGATGCGATTGCCCCAAGAAGGGGGGAAAGTGGGTCAGGATCAGAGCGACACTTATCTGACTTGGATCTAAAACTATTCTTTATACTATACCTTGTTCAGGGCCATCAGAAGAGTACAAGAAATGCAAGTATGACTCCAAAGACGATGGCATGTCCTGTGGCTGAAAAGTCTGAGGTTGGTGCATTTAAGGTCAAACTCAGAACCTGAAGCGTAGCATAGCACAGGATCCCGCCGTGACACAAGTCATACAAGCAGCCTTTTCACAGCAGCCATTTTGACTCGTCATCGCAGGACACTCATGACATTAACAATTGCTCTGTTGTGTTCGAGTGTCTCGGAAAGACGCGACAGTGTGACATTGAGCACAACAGCAGGACCCTGAACGTAAAGCAGCGAAATGAATTCAGCATCATTAGATTATCTACAGCCACGCTCTTCCTACTGCGATAAACAGAAATGAGCTGCCCGCCGTATGCACCAAAAAGATTAGCGAGGTCACAATTTGCAACGGCGGCGAAACTCTAGCGGGCAGGTGAAGCACAGCAGGGTCAGAAACACGTCAACACTCACTCACTGAGAAATAAAGCCTTCCCTCTTTTTTCTTTTTTTACACACACACGCAGGAAAACTAAAGTGCATCCAACTTTGATCAACCTTCAATCAGTATTAACCTCAGATAAAAGAAAATACACACCAAAAGCTAACTGCTCAGTCAACCTTCTTATTGGTTATGGATTACCGATAAATGGTGACGTGTTGCAAACGCCTCTCCTGCCTTTATACTCGTAAACCCTCTTGTTGCAGTCTATTATTCCGCTCCTATAACAGAGGGTGACTTTCAAATGCATCATTATATGCTATTTATATTCATATTTTCTTAAAGCCTATTGTTTGGGTTTTCCGCTACTTAGATAGTGACGGCTGGAGAGAGACATGAAAGGCGAGGAAGACAGAGAGGATGCCGGCAAGCAGCGAAAGGGTTCAGGGGTTTGAACTGAACCCTTTAAGGATTGAGCCTTATTTCACGGTACACGCTCCACAGGTGACACCCTGTCGCTGTATATAAGAAAGTCGGTGGCAGTCATTGGCAGCGAGAAGGGAACAGCACTGCAGTCTTTTTATTTACGGAGCACTTCTCTGGCGATCTTCCTGGGCACCTCACACGTCGTTATAGCTATAGATCATTTTTCACACTGCACAGGGACCCGAGACTATTTGGTCCATGAAAACAATCTTGTTGGTACGGAGACTGAAAAAGGCTGGCTGGCAAATGCAAAAGTGGGAAAATCTGCAGGAGCTTGGAAAATTAAACAAGCCAATCATATCTAATCAATTTAAATGACGCAGAGCAGTGTTTTCTTTGCGTCGATTGTTGGTGTCCTTGGCATGTTTGCTGTATGATTTGTTGTTGTAAACTCTAAACGTTACGTAATCAGGCATGTCATTATGTAACTTGGGCGCTTTTAGTGTTTTATATGTATAACAATCAGAGCCTCCATGTAAAAGAGAGTTTGTTCTGCGTAGCTCTCCCTGTTAAAGCAAAGGTTAGATAATAATAAGCATAATAACAGGACATAGGATCACCAGCTCAGTTGACGGCTCCTGTCAGACAGCACATGACCAACATATTTCCCTGGTATTTGTGTCGGAAAGATTTATTTACTTAGGTTCATATTTCCAAAAGAAATGTTCAAAATAATCTTTAGACAAAAACAAACAAGCAGAAATAAAATCTTGAGTGTGTCTCTACTGCTTTTTCAAACATGTCTTGTACGAGCATTGCTGAAAGAATTGGCTATCTGCACTATCACTAACTGCTGACCACTGATCCATGTTGTGTGAGAGTGTACTATAAAGGTCATTGTAATAAACGTTACTAAATAGATCCCTATAGGATGTTTAATGAATACTCAAAAAGGCTGATCTATTAACCTAAACAAAAAGGTTTTTTTCTTGCTTTAGGTCCTCTGGTTGCAAAAAAAGCATATTTAACTCTTCATAAGTGCATAATAAAGTATGTATTAATGTTAATAAAGCATCAAAAACGTCAATAAAGTTAGTTAAGCTCAATAAATGTAATTTCTAATGTCATTTTTTTGACTTCCTGTCAAATGACCACCAGCCAGGAGCAAGAAGCGATTGAAGCGAATGAAATGTTTATTGCAGCAGATAAGATGTGATTATTAAATCCTTTCAGGGAGATATTGGAGAGCCCAGTCCAGGGGAAGTGGAGGGGTTTTAGGTCAAAATCAGCAGCGCTGACAAAGTAAAGACCGAGAGGATTATATTTAAGAAGGCAGCAGCAAGATGGGAACAGCTGACTGATCAGTCGACAGGAAATTGTATGCGAGCATGTGTGAGAGGAGTTGATGTATGGCATGCAAGCCACCGTCATTAAAAGAAAGCTTAAGACCACGATCCAAAAAAGCATTTCAAATTGGGCAGCAAAACAGTTACGGTACAAACTAAGGAGACACGAACCACACAGACAGCAGCACAAGTAAGACCAGAGGAGGACGCAGGACTGGGGAACAGGTGTGACACGCAGAGTGAAAACAGGACAAGAGAAAAGACAAGAAACGTTGCAGAGGGAAAGACAGAATTTACCACAGTGGGGAAGAAAGACTTAAGAGTGAGAGATTAATCCAAATTAATCCAAAAAAGGCCAGGAAAACGCACAAAGACAGGAAGTGGAAAGTAAGCCATGACACATGAAGATCAATTTGTCAAAGTAAAATATGAAACAACTAAACTAAAAACCCAAAACTGTGACAGTGGCGTGCAAAAGAAGAGTCTCTCTGACTGAACTTTCACTTGACCTTCATCACATTCGTAAGATGACATACCAATTGCTGAAAGATGAAGTCTGTGCTGGACAAGGTCGAATGTGTTGACTAACTGAAAGCAGAAGTTGCAGATTTTTTTCGCTGTCAGTCTTCGAATGTCCTTCATAGTGAGTCAACAGAGGCGGCATTAAAAAAACAGATTATGTTGTGGATGAGTCAAGAAAGTCAAAAAGAAACCTCATAACACTGAGGTCATCACATAATGAGAACAGGTGAGGCGTTGCTTTGATTTGAGATTAAAAAAAAAAAAAAAAAGTTTGAGTTTTATTTGTTGCAATGCTTCGAAAGAAGGTGCACTACTAGATGATAGGTATAAAATAACCCAGCCTCCATCAGTTCCTGTGTCTCCCGTGAATCGTAAAGACTGATGTGCCGTCAAACCAACCTCCAGAGAGAGATAACCATAAAACTATATGATAGGAGGTCACCCAGTCTCTCTCCAGCAGCACCTGAGTACACCGTCTCCACATACCTCCCTGAAGTGAATCAGTGAGCTGCCGGTCATCTGGGATGTCCCCACCCAGCCCCTCAAATACCAGATTTCTATCAGGGGAAAGGTTTAGCAGCTGTTATCTCATCTTAAGATAAATTTCCTCTCTGAGAGCTCGCCAAATGAAAAGGTGATAAATCTCCTACTCTCGCATGACTTTTGTTTTGTAATAACTTGGGTGTGGGGTGAATCATTGCATTTGGACGGAAACGCTACGATTAATAATTGAGTTTCTCTTTGATGATGAAACTGGAGATCATTCTTTGAATGCTGGCGTTGTTAATCCAAAATGTTACTGATGAGGGGAAGATTTTAAAACCATACGAATGACACTGAAAACACCGCGCAGCAAACTGGTCCTGGAATGTAAATATGGCAATGTACTTTATTTTGTAAAGAGAACAGTCTCCATAAGAGATGTGGAATAAATGCAGTAGGAAGGGGTCAGAGGTAATGAAAATAAACATTCCTGTTGCTTGGACTAGACTGTGGTGTTCTCTCCGTGGGACATTAGTCCATCTCCTTAGGGTGCCGTCAATAAATGTTAAATTACTCCTGCATGTTCCCCTCCCGCCTCATTTCGATGCCACAGTGGAATTGTGACTTTACGTGTCTCACACAGCTGTTCTCTCCTCGGCAGTCGCCTTCAATCAGCCTCTCTCTTTGATTTATCACTTCCTGTTGTCCTTGGGATCGCTGCTTTTTCACGACAGCCTCTGTGTAGCTACAGTTTTAAAGACTCCAGCTCCTCTGGCAGCTTGGGAGCGCTGACCACAAGGCTTAGCCGGGGGGATCTAAAATAGTTGGGAGTCAGGGGAGGAGATAAAAGGGACGAAAGTACGGAAAACAAAATGACTCTCCTTCCTGAGCTGGGCTGGTTGCGGGCAGGTTGGAGGACTGTGAGAACTTACCAGCTCAGGATGATGGTTGTGTGACTTCTGGCCCCTCAGGGAGTGGTGGGTGGGGGTAACACTTGAGTTATTGTTCCACAGACTTGTTTCTTGTTTAAAATAGCTCTCAACCTCTTTATCAGACTTGTCTGCTGTCTGATAAACGAGCGTGTGGAGCAGAGTTAGTGTCAGGCCTCATCATGCTGTGTTCAGGATCACTGAGACTGAGGTCAGGGCTGGGGAAACCCTTCCCACATCTTCCTCCACTTCCTGCCCCAACAAATGACTCTCCTCAAGAAAAGTGATAATTCATCATTTCACTGCCAATTTCTGTAAATATTTAAAGCATTTCTTTTGAAAGTGCATGGCGGTGGAGATGAACAACTTCACTGAAATAGACTGCTTCGCTCAAAAAGCTCTTTGCTAATTCACATTGCTTTTTATGAACATACCTTTATTATGAGATATTTTAACTGTTTCCATCTGTCATTTGATTAGACATACTCATCAACTATATAATGATCTGGGTGTATATCATTATATATTTACAAATATACTCTGCAGTTGATTGTCACGGAGCAATTTGGCCAGAATTTGAGCTCAAAAAACATTCAAATGTGTGAGGAAACCTCTGTGCTGGAATTGCATCAAAGACGTCTATGCACTGTATGAGATGGCTACTGAAGTTAGCATGCTAACCAGCTAGCCCTGGCCTGTCCTGTCCCGCTGTATTCCTTTGCACTACAAGAAGCGATGGTGTGACAGCCTCTGTAGCTGTTAGCGTAGTAAATTAACTAAATAAGCTCAAAACATGTCAAGAAATTAAACACTCTTACCTCTGTTTACTTTTCTTAACAGAGAACCCGGCCCAGGCAAAGTCTAGGGCCACCTTCCCACAGCTTACTGAGCCGTTAGCTGATTAGCTAATAATAGCTAGCTGCAGCCAAGGATAGCTAGCAAGAAGCAGCAGTTGTCACTTACTCTTGTGAAATGAAAATGTTTTTGGAGTTCTGGCCATATTCTCCAAATTGCACCTTTAATCCCTCATTAGCTGTTTTTTGGGCTCGTTTGCAGCAGCCAGTGGTAAACAAAACACTCACACATCGCCCCCCTTCTAAAGCTGATACGGTGAATGCATCAGCAGCAGCCGCCTGTTTACAACACTGGCAGATTTTTTAGCAACATTAGCATTCATCTGGAGTCGGGTGTTTGGCTGCCTGATAAATGTAAATCCATTATTCACCCGCCTTTCAACGCTTACGCTGCTAAACACTCCAGTGTGTTCCCCCGCTAGTCACTCACTGTGTTTGTACAGGGAAGATCGTATGGACGGGGGTTGATCAGAGCATTTTTAACAAAGAACTGCAAAGAAAAGTTTTACCCACACACCTTCTGGGTTCTCACATGTAAGCTCCTTAATATTTGCTGAGCACGAAAATTGTTCCCGAGTACCCGCAAATTCCCAGAGTGATGCAAATTGTGATCCTACTTTTGGGTACTGCAGTAAAAGCATGTTATCCTCTTCTTACTGAAGCTTAAAAAAAACTCTCTTCCAGGATTAAGAGAAATCAGGGAGCTCTGCCAATGTAGCAATGTAACAGTTCCTGGCTGATGGCAACACACACACACACTTTTTATATATATATATATATATATATATATATATTTCAAATGCTTGGCAACCAAAGAAAGCACTCGCGTTAAGATTCAACACTTGAGGCCGACCTCACGTAAAAATAAATCAAATAAATGAAAGGTTAGGCCGTCTATTGTTGCTTGAAATTGTCTCAATTTCTATAATTTAATCCTTCTTCGACATCACATTTAATCCTGCGAACCAAAGACTCTCGATGATGACCATGAGATCGATTCTGCAGTGCCGATAAACCCGCCATGAGACGCCTTCAAAGTCTTCACGAAGAGCAGGCTGAGAGCTTCGTTACTTCTCATATCCGGCCCAGACACAGGTCCTATTCACTGTGAATTCTTGATCTGAATCCAAGATCCATGTGCGACTTCCAAGTCTGTATGATTAACACACCTCCTGGTGTGAAGCGTTGCAGCCTCTGCCTGCATCCCACCAACGGGTGCACTCAGTTCTTTGGAGGCCCAAGGCGAAGACAAGCATGGGGACCCTTTAATTACACCCTCAGCATTTTACGCCCACCCTTCCCCACTCATTGAAAACTGGGGCAGAGCTGGGTTTGAAGGGTTGCAGTTGGTAGACTGTGTCTCCAGAAGGAGAAAAAAATAAATAAATACACCCGCTGTGTTTTTATGCTGTGTAGTTACCCTCATTACGATTAATTCTAATATTCTTTCTCCCCTGGCTCCAAACATTTGTTGGCAGGCGAGATGATCACAATTATCGCTGCTGCAGGTGCCAGCAGTGAAGCTGGCTCAACAAGCAGTTGATTCTTTGACATAAAAAAAATAAAAAAAAAATAAAAAAGTTTGCAACAAAGCTTACGTCTCTGTTTTCTCTTTGCCAAGCAGGAAGCTTTGTGAATGTCGGATCAGCAGGAAGAAAGCGTGACTGAGAGCGACTGCGGCTCCACACTGCATTATTTCAATTATGCCAACAGGTCGGGCGCTCTTTCAAAAGGTCATTATATATATATATATATATATATATGTTTAAATGGTTTCATAACGTCACCTCTATTCGTTCAGCTGTGACCTACCTTTGCACAGTGCTAAGGCCCATCCATTTCCTGTTTTGTTCCATAACATCGCAGGTCATAGGTTTCCCTTTAATGGTGCGGCGGAGTGCAGGGGGTGCGTGTATGTATGTGTTTTCACGGATGATCCTAGGAAGACAAATGCACTACGGTCACGCGGAGTGTGTGTACCAGGATCAGCTCCTTTCGTCGGAGATATACGTCCACACTCTTTCCCTGGAAAAGAAAATCATCCTTCCATCATCATTTGTTTGGATTTAAACATCGTCTGCTTGAAAAAACAAAAGATTTAATCTCACACAGACAGCTGAGTAGGCATGTTCGCTTGATGAGATAGAGCGTGTGAGGACGAGTACAATATCTCCCGACGATGCGTGAAGACAAACAGCGATACAATGTTCAAGAACAACAAGAAGCATCGCCGTCCAACCTTTGATATCTGTACTATGCCATCTGCTCCCACGGTCTTTGAGGCATTCATCAAAGTAGACTTGAAATGGGAGAGCTGCATAAAAATTCCTTGAATGTTCAGTTCTGTATGCAGCGGATGAGAGCCAAATCATTTCGCCGCGAAGACTTGAATATAAAGTGCTGGAAGACATCTTTTCATGCAAATAATAGAGAGAAATACAGTACCCAGTGAGGAATGAAAATAAATGATAAATAGAGGCGGAAACACATTGTTTATTCACGTCTCTCTTCATAACTACAGCTTACTTTCATTTACACCTAAAGCAGGAAAACATACAACAAGGCAGGCAACAGAAAACCAGAGGAGGTTAATCCCATACACGTTAGTATCCTGGCTGCACCTTTAGGGGCTGAACGTTTTCCAATATACACTGCAAATTATCAAACACAGCACAGTTTTGTAGCTTTAGGTGCGGAAAAGGGGAACTTGTACTTTAGTTACAGCCACTAAACCTCAACCCGTACAAGAGACACTGGTTCAGCCACCTTGTTGAAGTAACTACATATGGATTTTTTTATTTGTTGCAGGGTTTAAAAGGATAATAATGGCAAATTTCAATGTCTTAAACTTTTTTGCTTTAACTTTTCACTCTAAGGTGATCACGCAGTGTAATGGCTATTGAAAAATGTCACCATGCACGTGCCCTGTAAACTTGTATCACTGGTCTTCTTCCCAGATAATTGAAGGTCACCAAAACAGGAAGATGCTGTGTTTTCGCCTGGTCACCATCCACATGTTATGGTGGAACATCTGGACTAACTGTGGAAACTCTACACAAGAAAAAGAGCCCCGTCGATGGAGGAGGCAAAGAAGGTGAAGTAGCCGAGCGATAGAAAAAACGAGGGTAACGGACGGGCATTCACTCAGTGGAGAGCGCTGGTGTTGTGTCAGAATCTGCTCCCCTGCTCATATGTGTTTCTCAGGGACTTCAAAATTCCCCTTCCTGTCTGTGTCTCTCTCCAGCGAGTTCTAAACATCCTAAATATATAGTTCATTTTTTGAAAGGGCTAACACATTTAATTGAAAAATATAACAATTTGAAGTAAACGTAACTCAAAGAGGAGTCTATAGGGAATTTGTCAGGGACTATTTTCGGCTGCGGATTAACAGACAATTGTAACTCGCTGATGATTAGCTTAACTTTGGATTAACACTGCTAACGCTTGTTAGTGGGATCAATTCATTGTTGCTTTTGATCTTTTCATGGGCCGACATCAAGAGAAACACTGAATATGATCGTGATTTTCCTTTCAAGTTGCAATATTTTATGCCTTAGAACTACTCAGTGCATCATCCATATGTGGTTCAAAGACCAGTCTTGAGATGTTTCGTGCTGTGGTGACTCTTGGTGTGTCGTGCTGCCTCTCTGAAGAGGAAACACACGTTGCATGCAGATTGACAAACGCAGAGGCTGGTAATCTGACTGTCAAGTTCAAGTTAGCGCCGCGGTGTCCTGATTGCCTCTGACACCTCAAGTCATACTAGTCACAACGCTGATGGCGTTAAAGGCCGTGATATATTCGAACAGCCCCGGAGACAGTGCACTCGGTCCAGGCCTGGCTTCGACGTGACACCATCTGATTTACACTAATGACAAACTGGCTTCTCTTTTCCACACAGGCGGCTTCCTGGGATTGACGCGAGCTTTGGCCTTGCTCGCCTCTAACCCCTTATCTTGTTAGAGACAATTGAAAAAAGCAATTACCTGCAGATGCTGCATTGTGGCTGACAAACAAGATAATGTGGGAGAGGAGAACAGCCAACTGCTCTCTCTTCGTCACCCTAAGAGGCCCTCTTATCTCGCGCTGTACCCCATCTTGAAACATTTATAAGCTCTCCCTGTGGCTGCAAATAGCCCTGGCCCACGCCACGCTTGCTGACCGTAAAGCAGCTGGCTCTGACCCTCTGCTCTTCCTCCCCGTCTAAAATGGGCCTGGATAAAGCTTTCCCCTCCAGCATCCCTCACCAGGAAATGTTTTGACTCCGTCCACTTGGTCTGCTGCTCTCATTAGGCCTTTAGAAGAGGATTTAGGTGGTTGAGGGTCACAGCCGCCGCCTCCGATCCGCTCGTCATCCCGGAACAAGCCGCCAACTTTGTTTACAGTCTGGCGCAAATGAAAAGGCCTCGGCTGGAGAGGCCCGCAAATCAACGCTGATATTCGCCTTGAATAAACAATGCAATTAGCGGAGCATTTATTCTCATGAAAAGCGAAGGAATGAGAGGGTTTCTTTTTCTTTGTCTTGTGAGCACACGTTTTGTTGTTGCATGTTGAAAGTGAGGATTGTTTAAAACGCCACGCCGGGAAAAACAACAGAAGTAACAGAGCCGAAGAGTTCGAGGGGACACGTCTTGAGAAATTACGCTGCAATGGAGCAGTTGATTAGAAAGATAATTAAATTGGGAAGTGAGATCCAACGAGGGAGTTGCACGTCTTGTCTGATAGTCATCAGCAAAACAGATCGCTCGTGTAAATATTTTCCTCCTCGGATAAGGCAACAGGCATTAAGAGTGATGGCTGTGCTCTCCAGAGAAATTAAGTTACATGCAGCATGTACACACCGGCATTAAGCTACACGTGTACCCAATTAACACCCCCTTCACCCCGGTAGTTCTTCGAGGCGGGGATGCAAGCTGATTCTAAACACTCTTCTTTGCGAGTGTGACTCCAGCCAGACATTTCATTTGTTTCAAGAGTTTTCGCGAATCCCTCTGAGGCGCAGCTTTCCTTCCTCATTTCTCTCCGAAACCGTCCGACTCGGCTCATGAATAAAAACCGCCCGGCGCGTCGTGAGAGGAGGAACCGTCCACCTTCGCTCTCGTTCCCCTTGAAGATATTCTAACAACACCCTCATGAATATGGACACGCTTCACCGAAGAAGAAAAAAAAAAAAAACCCACTTCATTAAACTTTTTTTTATATTATATTCTTTTTTAAGTATGACGCCCCTTTAACATGGGAGGGGTGATTATCTTTGGGAAGGCGCCAGCGCGCTGTAAGAGGAGCTTTGAAGACATTCCTAAGAGGATATAAATAGTTTATTTACTCCCAGCACACCCCATGCAGACAATGAGCTGATGTGGAGCTGGTCAGCCTTCTTCTTGAGAGTTTCCCCCCGACTGAGCACAAGTAAACTTCCTCATATGCACTCTATATATCCAAGATGGATCATGAGCCAACCACAGTATGGGAATCACTATATACATTTTCCCATAAAGGTTTGAAGAGATCTCCCTGCTGTGAATCATTTCTGTGGATTCAGAAGAGGCGGGAAGTTAGAAGTCGTATTTGCTCAGACTTTTGCGATGATCATACGGCTTTTTAAAGTGGAGGATTACAGCCTCGGGCTCGGCTCGTGGTTATTAAGCTCTCGTATTGAACCCGGGGGGGGGGGAAGAGATTTGATGGTGGATGAAAGTCCAGCTCCACCTGCAATAACTGCATCCCAGGATGTTATTTTTAAAAACAGAGGGACTGAACAGGACTGCGTGTCACTGCATCCTTCCTCCGGCACACTCAGTCACCTCCCCCGGTGACACAGTTACGGCACAGTGAAAGTAACATTTGCTGGACCCAGACCTGATCTCTGAAAATGGGGTTGTATAGCAGAGCTGTGATGTCACAATGTTTCAATATGTACTGACAAAACACTGGAGGTATTGTGAGGCAGTGGACTGAAATACACAGATTTAGCACAAGCAGGTCTCAGCTTGGCCATTGTTCTGGTGTGAGGTGGTGCGATGGCGTGGCAGAGCTGCGAGATTAAACTCTTACACAACTTTGGGGATTCGCTGATAAGACGCGGCTGAGAGCAAGCTGTAGCTTTAAAGGTGCATTCTGCAGTTTTGAGGAAGAAATTTTGATCGGAGGAGACAGATCTTCATGGACCTTTTTTTTTTTTTAAATAACCTAAATAAATAATTCTAAATAACCAAACGGACCTTAATTACAGCACAGTTTTCAGACTGTTTTACTTTGTTTTATAAGTGACGGACCCTGCCACCTTTCTAGCTTCAAACAGCGTTCTGGACCTTATTTATCCCTGAGAGGAGATCATTTATTCATTTATGGGAAAAATAAAAATTTCCGGGTTTGTTTCATTGCCTCATTAACATGATAAATATCAAAATCCCGATGTTGAGTTTCTTCCTCCAAAACTACATAGTGCCCCTTTAACTGCAGCAAGCAGACCTGTAATAATGCCAAGAATCCCAACCATGCTACATCTTCTACAGTGTTTCATTTCATTTTTTTTTTCCTGCCCCAAAGCAATTCTTGCTGCTCCCCGCCTCATCCCCCAGTGCCCACATCTCAGAGATGGTGCAGATTAATCTTTCTATTTATCTCCACACAAAAACACCCGCTGTGCACCAGCCCAGCGCTGCAATCCAGCTGCATTCACGGCCTCAATTTGACTCTGAAGTGGCTCCTTCCTCCTCCCGCCTGCTGCAGCATAAAAGATTGATCCAGTACAGGGATTTTTTTTTTCTTTTTCTTTTCAAAGGTGCAGGTTTGCGGGATTTATTATACAGCGACCTATATATTACAATGGTGCGTGTCCAAAGTGCCATAAATAGGCTATATTTCATGATAAAGTAAGCTGGCCGTGTTTGGTGCTTTGCGTCAAAGTTGGCAACACTGAACCACTGCAAATGTTTCTAGTTTCTTTTTTGCTAAACTCCACATTTTATTCATAGACGTTGAACACAACACTGGACGGTTTTTTTTTTCTTCAATATAATAGAAGTTACATTTAAAGGACTTTGAGGGAGAAGAATGAGTCCTAACACAATTCCTTTTCGCGCACACAAAAAGCGCGCTTGTCCCGTGAAGCCATCCTCTGCGTTACTGTGTGCGTTTAGAAGTTCTGCATATGATTTTCTTAAAGGATTTCCTGAAGTCCCTGTTGAAAATGGTGTATATGATGGGGTTCACGGAGCTGTTGCAGTAGCCAATCCAAAAGAAGAGGTTGAAAAGTGCTTCGGGGATGTAGCAGCTCTCCCTGCAGATGGCGTGCAGGGTGTAGGTGAAGAAGAACGGGAACCAGCAGAGCACGAACACCCCCATCACCACCGCCAGCACGAAGGTGAAGCGCTTCTCCCTCATCTGGGCCACTTTGGTTTTGTTGGCGGCCGCCAGCTGCTGTCGCCCGGCCGGGTTCTTCTGCTCCGGGTAGAGGTGTAACGCGCGGGCCGAGGCCCAGGAGAGACGGCAGTTCTGAGGAGGGCAGCAGTCCGACCCCTCCACCTTCCTCCGCTTGGTGAAGCGGTGATTGCGCGGTTTAGTGTCCGACTGGCAGCAGCTCTCCTCCAGGTCGATGTCATCCAGCTCCCCTTGCCTCTGCTGGTGGCTCCCGGAGCTCTGGCTGCTGGGGCTCTCCGTCTCGAAGCGGTCCTTCCTGACGAAACACGTCTCGGACTGAGAGGGCTGCCTCTCCAGCCCGTTCTTGGCCACGAACACGGTGGAGGAACGCTGCTTGGCCACTTTGTAGATCTTACAGTAAACCAGAATCATGATGAGACCCGGGGCGAAGAAGGACACCAGGCAGGAGGAGAGGATGTACCAGGTCTCGTCGTTCAGCAGGCACTCCCGCTCATCGTGTTTGGTCATGAGGAGAGGAGGGAAGGAGATGACGGCGGATATTACCCACACGATAGCGATCATGGACTTGATGCGCTTCGGAGTCCGCTTCAGGTTGTAGCTGACCGCCTTCGTCACCGACCAGTAGCGGTCCAGGCTGATGGCGCACAGGTGCACGATGGATGAGGTGCAGAACAGCACGTCCAGGGCCAGGTAGAATGCGCACCAAGTGCTCCCGAAGTACCAGTAGCCCATGACCTCGTTGACGAGGGAGAAGGGGATGACCAGCGTGGCCACCAGGATGTCCGCTGATGCCAGAGAGACCAAGAAAAGGTTCTGGGGCGCACGGAGAGCCCGGCTGGTCAGCACCGCCACAATCACCAACACGTTACCGACAATAGTCACCGAAATGATCACAGTAACCACCAGGATGATGAGCGCAGTGGCCGTTCCCGTGTGTGGGAAGGCAAGCGGTGCGTCCGTGGCGTTCTCATCGTTGGAGACGTTTTCCACCGACAGATTAAACTGGATTAAATCCATCCTGGCTCCACTTTGTCCTCTCGTATCATGTTTGTTGCTTCATACCCGTTTTTTCTTCTTCTTCTTCCAAAGCAGCTCAGACTGGGTGCGCTGAGCAGCCTTCCACTAACGCACGGAGCTGCGTTGCGCGTTACGCTCCTGGTCAGCCCGAGCAGAGAGCAGCCCGCGTCAGACACAGCGCACGTAGCTCCTCCAACTGCAACCCCTGCGAAAGCTCCCGAAGGGCACAGAGAGGTCCGGAAATATCTGCGAGAAGAGGAGAGTCCACAGACCAAGGCTCCACGAGCAGAGTCATTCCTCGGCTGTCACATCCTCGTGCGTAAAGAAGCTGCTTTTGCGTCCTGGAGAACAGCATCGCTCTGGAGAGATGCGCGGTGCTGCTGGTGGAATGAATGCCCATGGAGGAGTGAGGTGACATCATTCCGAGGACCAGCCCATCTCTGAACTTAAAAGAGAGAGAGAGAGGCGAGTCAGAGAGAGAGAGAGAGAGAGAGAGAGAGAGAGAGAGAGAGAGAGAGAGAGAGAGAGAGCGCGCATTGTTCAGACAGTTGGATTTGTTTGGATTTCTTGGAGAATGAAGTAGTTTGTCTGCAGGCGAGCCCTTGGGCTTGTTGTGCTTGATTTCATACCCTCACAGTTTGTTGTTTTCTGCCTCTGAATATTTAACTTTTTTTTTTCTCAGCATCGCATCTCTGCATGCACGGAGTGGAAAATCACAACAACGGTCTCGCGTTGCAAAACAAAATGTGTGCTGCTGTGGCTTTTGAAGTGTAACCCTTCAAAAAAAAAAAAGAGCATCTTAAAACATTTGCGCCGTGACAGGGATGTTTTAGGGTGACACGACCATCACGCTGATGGATGTGGATAGAAAACAGCCCAGCAGGAGGCCTCTCTGAACTTTATCAGCTCTGCGGGGAGGGCCAATTAGACAGCCGTGATGCTCAAAGTTAAAAGGCGCACAAACAGCAGTGACCGACGATGGAATCCGTGAAATTATTGGCGCATTCTTCATGGCTCAACTCTCTGATGGAGACTTGC
Organism: Acanthopagrus latus; assembly: GCF_904848185.1. NCBI lineage: Eukaryota > Metazoa > Chordata > Actinopteri > Spariformes > Sparidae > Acanthopagrus > Acanthopagrus latus. The sequence goes on along the minus strand of NC_051056.1, from coordinate 19,236,065 downwards.
GCACCCTCACTCTTCTCCATGATCCCTACGCTTGTAATCTGGAGCGGCTCTGTGCGGAGCGCGCAGAGGTGACCGCCACACCTGTTGCATCTCTCTTCTCTGGAGGTCTCGTTACATAACATGTATGCAGCCGTGTGAGGCAGCCAGTCGTACAGCCAGGGGATATTTACCAGTCGTGAGTGATACAAAAAGACGCAAACCCACACACGCACAAGCACACAAGCACACACACACACACACACACACACACACACACACACACACACACACACACACACACACACACACACACACACACACACACAGGGTCAGTCTGGGGTCATTCTGAAACAAAACTATGAAACAAAATCGCTGCCGAGCCGCTGAGCAGACTGCAGCCCCGCTCACCAGATGCACTTCACTAATTTTAGATTAAAAATCTATTTCTAAAGTAAATAGCATCTGCTGGGAGTCTGTCAGTGTGGGATTTGCAGTCCGGCTAAAAGCTGGTCGATGGATGCCAACTTTAAGGTCGCTCGCTTGCGTGTGTGTGTCTGTGTGAGCTGTCTGGACGCGGAGCAGGAACATCCTTCAGCGGCCGCAGTGAGACGATGCGCACAAGTAGATTCGGAGGAGGATGTGGAGGAGGATTTCGGACGGCCTACCTCTCTCCTCTGCTGCCTCGCTCTCTCTCTGTCGCTATGATCTCACTCCCTACGATGAAAAACAGTGAGGCTCGTCTAAAAGGTGACTGTCACTATATATCAGTGGTTTGGAGACATTCCCTTGAGGATTTACCTGCTGCATAAAAACAGAACAAACCTTAGTACCCAAACCTGAGTTCCTCCAACGCAAACATGCTCGTTATGCAAGCAGGAAAACAGAGTTTTGTTGTGTCTGACTGTGGGCCCTGAGGGGATCCAAGAAATTACATACAATTATGATTATTACAAATGAGCTTGTCCCGTTATGTAACCCTCTGATGGAAGATGCAATTACACACAGTTGCTGTGTTTTATTGCTTTTCATTTTAACATTAAAGGGACATTGACAAATGTATGGATTTGCTCAAAAGCAGAGAACTGTCCAGACAGAGCCCGAAGATGATGTATACATATATACATACATGTAGTTAGATAGATAGATAGATAGATAGATAGATAGATAGATAGATAGATAGATAGATAGATAGATAGATAGATAGATAGATAGATAGATAGATAGATAGACTCAAGCTGGGAAATTACAGTGTAGCAGAAGCATTACACACAGAGACAATAACAACATAATGAAATAAAAAGAACAACCTAGACATATTAAAGCAATATAAAATGTAATATAAAAATGTATAAATAAGCAGTAGTGCAAAATAAAATATAAGGTGCAGTAAACAGATAAAGTGAAAGTGGTTTTGAACTGTATGACTGAGAATTTTTTAACTTTTTAAAATGCCGATAACTGAAATCATGCCGCAGAATTTTTCCAGCTGCAGGTGTTGACAAAATCTAGTCAAAGCCACAACAATCTGTTTTGTCTGGTTGCTGCTCCGGCTTTACTTTCAACAAAGAACCTCGCAGTCAGTTATTCAAGGGAGAAAAAGAACAGAGTGTCTCCACAACACTGTGTGCTCCGTAATCCAAAATGGGACAAATGTAGAATTTTTGCAGTTACGTAACGCGTTTTGACAAATGTCTTTATGAAGCTGAAAGTCACTTTACAAACACTTTCTTTTAGTGCGGTAAGTTATGGAGGGCTGAAAATGCCAAATCAAAAGGCAATAAAGAAAATAGTGACTATATACAGAGGCAAATTAAAGCAGAAATATCAATTATTGTCACATTGTATGCTATTGTTGTTCTTGGTGCATTAATGCACATTAATTCATTTGTTGAGCCATTTCTTGATTTTTTATATATATTCAATCTATGTTTGACACTCTAAAAGTCAGTTTACAAAGGTTTCAATGTTTTTTGAAGGACTGTAAAAATAAAGAAACACAGAAATGTCATCATAGTAACTACATACAGAGGCAAACGTTCAATTTGAGTCACACTGTATAAATGAATCACTGGCTACATTTATATTCCTTTTTTATTTTTGGTGCATTTAATTGCATAATATAATTTGTTGAGGCATTCTTGCAATTGCTTCATTCATGTCGGATTTTGGCGGTTTAAGTCCTCCGGAGTAATGCGCTTAAAAAGACACACAAGCATGCACGCCGTCGTATAGTTGATTTACATGACAAAAAGGGGGCATTTGTACTGTATATATGTGCTGCACATACAGAAAAACACGAAAGGAAAAGGAAAAAAAACACATGCACAAGCAGTTTCTTTATATACCATCTTGATCTGAGTTGCTGTTGAAACTACAGCGATGTTAAAGAAAAAAACAAAGTAAGAATATGAAAAATAATTAGGCACGTTTCCCCCCAGCCCTCTGCACCTTCTATTCCGAGTAATACAACAATACCCAGCATCCTGTCACTTTGGATCCAGCTTCCTGTTTTGATGTGGGCGTCACACCTAACGAGGGGCGGTTACGCAGACATCCCCTGCCTCTGTGTGGCTAAAGGATTTCCCACAAATTAAGAATCACTCAGATCAAGCCAGTTACTCAAATGATTAGCTTCCAGTTCTTCAGGAACAAGAACCGCCACCGAGCGAGCAAAAACTCATCAGCCGTCCAGCGTCCGACATGTTTGCGACCCCTCGGTGACACAGATGCCAGATGCATTTACTGTCACCTCTGAAACATTAGGAGCTCTCTGACGCCATGGAGGCGACGGGAGTGGCACGAGCGTTTTCCAAATTGGTTTAATCTTGTCATTTCATCAATCACTAGACATGCGCTGTGATTTGACAACTTGTCCCGCTGCCAGCAGGTGATGTTTTGAGTAATGCGGCTTTAGTGATAATTGCTGCCCCCATGGAAGTGATTCGTTAGCCAAGCGGTGATTATTAATACGCTCGCCGAACATCGCTTTCGCTGCCAAATCGGCGCTCTTATTATGAGCTTTACTTTTTTCGCACTTACTCACGGATGCTTTTCGACCGAAAGTGTTACATCCAGGCTCGCAGGAGAGGCTGCCACTTCTGCTCAGCTTTCGTGAGAGGCCCCGTGAAAAATATGGTATGCCGTCGTATGATGATGCTGATTGCACTGTTTATTGGCCAAACAAAGGCGGTGCAGATGAGAAGGAAACATCCCCGACAGGGCGGCCGCACACAGGAGCGGATGGCGGCTGCGCTTCGTTCGCTGCCTCAATCCTCTTACCTCCCCGCTTTCTCCTAAGAAGGCTGTTTAGGCTGCTTGCGAGCGGAACCCACTGCTGCGTTATGTAACGTTCCAGGAATAAATGGCCTGAGGTGGTGCGCGAAAAACCTTGTCTCAGGTTGCAGGTGATTTCTCAGAGTAAACATTTTCTGCGGGGAATTCAGCCTGCAGAAATTCAGCTGAGATTAAATACCGTACATATGCATGGTTGTTAGAACGGTGTGCTGCAAGGATCCTCGGCTCTCGCTAATGTGTAAACCTGTAGGAGATAGCGTGCAAGGGAGTGGGAGAGAACTCTTTGTGTGTGTGTGTGTGTGTGTGTGTGTGTCACAGCCACACTGTGATTCACATGTTCTTTTTGCAGAGATCGCACATCTTTCCACATCTCCCACCTTCTTGTGCTGCTATTGCTGTCAGGAGGCTTGGCAGGTCTGGATGAATACCTCACGGTTGACCTTTGCCGCGTCCCAAACAAGCAAGCTTCCCCCTTCAGAAAACCGAGGGCGGAATTTTAGAAGCGTGACCGGATTAATGACGTCTGTCTTGAAGGTCACACATGTCAGCACACTCCTTGATAGTTTCACCTGAAATGATGAGAGATTTCAGGACCGCGGCTCGCGATTGGCCAGATGTCAGGGAGGCTGCTGAAGCTCGAAGGGACGCAAACATATCGCCAGCTATTATTTTTTTTTGGATCACAACGTTCGCTGTGTTTAATTATTTTCAAAAATTTGAAGCGGAAACGGGCAACTTTTCAACTCCTAATGGTATTACTGTGCTGCAGCTAACCGTCTGGCAACAGTCCAAAGGAAAAAAAAACAACTGTAAGATTCCAAATTTGACCCAGAAACTCTGATCCCAGTGGTCTGAAAAGCCACCAGTTAAACACCTGGTGCATTAATAAGGAGGCCGGTTTTGTCACTTACTGATCTAGCGGAATGAATGCCAGTTTTGAACCATCTCAAATCCCACCACTGGTAAGATGAAACATATGAGTAGGGGACAGTGGCGGACTCAGGCTGTTTGAGGATCGGGGGTGCACAGTTGTTCCAGTTGTTTCACCGTTACCAGGGGATGGTGACCGGGCAAAACAATGCCTTTTCCTGTTTTGTTTTAGCAATGGCAGACGCACTTCCTTTGTGCTGTAATTCAACCTCAGGCCAGAAGCAGGCCGACAAGGATAGAAAGCAGAGAAAGCACAGTTTGTAATTTCATCTGCAGCCATTACCCTGTGGGATCAGGGTATACATGGATACAAAGATCTAATGCAAGTTTAATTTGTCACTTCTGTAAACCATCATGGCCTTGAATATGTTTAAACTAGTCTCACCAGCTGCTCCCTGAATGTGAGTGAGGCATGAAGGGCTTCATCTCTGATAAAGACCTCTAGTGGTTTGTGCAGACATTCAGCAGAGGGAGGCACCTTTAAAATTCACTTCCAGGACCCCAGGGAGTCGGCTTCCTGCAACAACACTTGAGCGAATTAGGTCCTCCACCTCCTTTCGAGGAAGGGGACTCATTTGTCGCTGGCTCGGAGCAGCTGATGTTCAGGATGCTTCGGTGTGATTTGGTTAACTGCCTTGTCGACCGGCGGCCACAGCTCGGATTTAAGGAAGACGGATGAGGAGCACAAGGCGGCAGGTGAGTGTCGGGGCCTGAAGCAAGTTAAGCCTTGTCTTGTTTAAAGTAGTGGGATCATTTGACCACGCTCTCTGATATGTCATCATCTAATATCACTGGTCACAACTGTCAAATGAATTCTTTTTGTCTTCCTGTACGCTGAAAAAGTGGAGCAGTGACTCAGAACTCGCTGATGAGTCACACCGCATCAAAAGGTCGTCGTAATTAACAATTACACGATCACGTGATGTCGATTAGATGGAAAACGGGTAGTGAATCATCTGCTCATGAGATTTCTTTCATGATTTTTCTTTTTTTTTTTTTTACATCCACACTAAAGATGCAATCAAAAGGCAGCGTGATGCTCATTATAAAACTACAATGGTTTGATGAAGGAGAAAACAAACGAAAAATTTTGCGATTCTAACATTCAAATTTCGTAACAATAACACATAAGGTTGCAGCTGAGGATGGTGCTGGATACCCAACATGGCTGCCAGCCCTGCAACAACTACCATTGCTAGAAACCTACTAATTCAATTTGATGTACATGAATGGCAGGTCAAACACTAAGCTGATGCCTTTTTATGTGATCATGTCATCTGACTCACAGAGAAGAGGGACCGCTGACAGACGAGCCCAGAAGCCGGGATAAACCACTTATATGCTTAAAGTTGGTCCATGTCAGATTTCCACTAAACATGTCATGTCACGTTCACATTACACGTTTATCACCTGACTTTCATGTCTGGAGGTGGAGCGGACGCTGGTGGAGTTACAAGCAACATGGCTGCTAAGTTTCTCCACATTTGTAAGTGTGACACCACTGGATATTTTTAGTGTTTGAGGCAACAAAAAAAAAAAAAAAGATATCTTTGATGGGAAATCGGGACATCTCAGCGGTGTCTGTAGACAGAAAACCTGGTGGCTTTTAGAGACCTCAGGACATTTGAGTGCCAGAACACACCCCAACCAAGCGGTTCTTCTTAAAACTTACCAGAACAAGAACAATTGAACAAAGCCTAAAGAAACATAACGTTGCATCATGAAGAAATTGAGTTTGAACTTTTCTGTGGTGTTGTAGAAACGTACATAAATGTATTCTAGCAAAATGGGATGAAACGACACATTTTTACGATGATGTCAGTCTTTCTGTGGGTCCATTTTGTCAAGACTGAAAGGTTTCAGCAACTCTGAGTGAATATGTGCAATGACATTCCTATAAGCCAATGTTAGCCAGTGTTCGCACGTTGATCTGAGAGGCGAACATGGTAAACATCAGCATGCTGACGATGCCATCGTGAGGATATTGGCATGCTGAGCTTTCTCATTGAGCACAGTGTCATTACTTGTCACACAGCTGCTGGCAGGACTCTGACTTAGACAGAAATAAAGTTGCCAAACACCACAACTATTTTTTGTTTTTTCTTTGCTCTGCTGTTTATGCACCCCAGCTATTGAAAGTGAACTGTTAGTATTCAAGGTATCCCTCTGTATCCTGCCACCAGGCCAAGTGCTCATTAGAGCATTCAATTTGAATTTGCCTTTGGCGTTGTTCCTTGCTATTTTTGCGTCAGCCTGCAGAGTGCAATTGTGGACTTTCATTATCGCTCCAAACATCTCTGTTTATTTACCCTGAGTTTTTTTTGTTGTCGTCGCTGGCACACAGTGCTGCTCTCTGAGATGCTGCACGTCATTTCCATGGAAAAAAAAAACTGGAGAAAGAGAAAGAAGACAGTTTCTGATCACTTAATTTATACTCTCAGTCATGATTGATTCTCTATTAATGTTTTTCCATTAGTTGAAAATGAAAATGTCTTTCCATATAAAACCTCCTGAAGACATCGTTGTACATTATGGGCATGACTGACTTCTTAGTACTTAACAGTGTAAAGCACTTTATTAGAGCAGCTGTAAGAGACCAAGATGATGCTCCGTCCCTGAGAGAGCCAGAATAAGGAGATTGAAAAGCTATTTTCTAAGGTGCTCACAAAATCTAGGATTCCAAAATATATTTTCAGTCTTCTGACACCGCGTTTAATAGTTCAGATCATAGCTACAGTATAAAGCCGTTCAGTGAAGGATCCTGTTGTGACATCCATCAGCTTCTGGGGGTTACAGATTTCAGAGTGAGTCATCGGGCTCTGGTCCACTATCATCCTCCTCTGCCTCTGGACCTGGCACGCTCTGCCAGTCAACTGAACCTCTTCAGGGTCCACAGCCAGAGGGGAAAAAACACAAAAAAAAAAACAAGTGACTGGCACAGCCCTAAATTTAATGTCAGTGTGGAGCATGACATGTGGCAGGCATGGCCCTAACAGCTCAGGAGCATGACATGGATGTGGACAGCCGAGGAGGTTTCTGTTGGACACTTTTCAGACAGCGTCCTTGTGTTACCCATCGCCGTCTAACTTTGTCAGGCCTGTCTCACTCGCTGTCTCCTCCCTGTCATCGTGGTGACAGCTGACACCTGTTGGTCCCGTGAACCGTTGTTTGCTCTCAGTCTTCCTCTACCTGCCTGTCTCTCTGTGTCTCTCTCTCTCTCCTGTTGTCATGGTGCATTGCCATGAGGGAGAACTCTCTGCCCTGACCATCTGGCGAGGGCTTTCTTTGGGGGGTGGGGGGCGCTCAGCCATCTCGCTTGCCATGATGGTGCTCTGTGGCAAACGAACCTAAACATGTCCCTCTCTCCATAATCACACAAGACCACGGGAATGTTCTGCCCACCAGCGTCCAAGTCCAAAAAAAAATGACTGTGACTCTGGCAAAACAAGCCCGCTAACAGGTTGCGGTTGCCTGACCGTTATCTTCCCATGTGAATAAAATGGATTTTGCATCTTAACTGGAACCACAAGTTGCGGTGGTGACTTCTGTAGACGTCTCTGCAGCACAATACAAAGACATCATAATGTCAAATGTCAGTTTCTTCGCCTGCACATCGATGAAGCACTAACAATTTAATAATCTAGCATGATAGAGGAGGAAGTTTCTCTGTGGAACGAGTCATTTTACTTTGGCACTTTCAGTATATTCAAGTGACAGTATCACAATAACACTGGGTACTTTTTCCATCACCGTTTCCTTTTTTCTTTCATCTCGTCTGTAATTTTTTTTTTTTTAATGATCTGTACAAGGACTATGAAACAGCCATCAGACAGTCTGACACATTGTTCCTCCCTTGAAAACCTCCGTCCCTCTGTGACAAGAGTGTGCAGCTCCTGCAACATTTGGTATTTATGTATGGCTCTTTGAGGACTTATCCTTCCTAGGGATCTGAAGCCGATCACAGCTGACACTGGGCATGAGGCAGGGTACTCCCATGAGAAGTTTCTAGTTCATCACACTCACTAAAAACAATTAGGACAGTTTTTTTTTTTCAGAGACCACAGATTCCCCCCCAGAAGGTATTTGCTTTCCAATTATTTCTTTATTTATTATTCATTCTCTCCTAAATATGATAAGACAGCAGATGTGACCTGTCACCTACTCCAGTGGAGAGTGTTGGCTAAAACTCCTCTATCAGTGTCACAGGCCGACTAGACTGTCTGTCTGAGACAGGAAGAGATAAACACAGTTGTCTCCAACTCACTGTCAGCTCCTCAGTTCACACAGATCGCAGTCTTGCTTCGCCCTCCTCTTCACTTGCTTTATCTCCTGTCTCAGACAGAGACTACTTTGACTGACAGACCTATCTGCTCAATTTTCTTGTTGTTAAACTATGGTGTTTTTCTAGCTTACGTCCCAGGGAAAATACTTGACATGAACTATTTATCGCATTAAATTCTACTGTGAAGTAAGGTATGCATGTTTTTTCTCTTTGTGCAAACTAAGTTTTATGCCTTGAGGCATGAACTCAATTGATACACTGATTAAGTTCTTTAAGAAAAAAACGTCTGGAACTGATAAGATGAGACTCTTAAATAATAAACTTTGTGGGGCTACGACTGTGTTCGCTGCAATGCTGGCGATGGATAATAACTGCTCCCATCATGCTTTGCTGCCTCTCTCAGGTGAGTGTCTACATCCGAGCCATATCTTTCAGGCATCTCTGCTGATACAACCCAAAGCAGAGGAAAATATTAAGTATCATTTGTTTTCTTCTGTGTTATAACTGTGTCGTAAGGAATACTTTTATTATCATATTATACAGATACAGTGGGTTTAAATTGAGGAACACATGTTGCCTGCTTGAGGATTTTAGTCTTCAACTTTGAACTTTATTTGTCCCCAAGGGGCAATCAGTTTCAGCAGCAAGACACAGACAAACAAAATGCAAAACATGGGGGAAGGGGCTGAATGCTGCAGCCTCGGGGGGAAAAGAGCGGGTTGACTCTCCAATTATAGATCTGCACACGAGAATAAAGTGATAAAATGTGCGACTTCAATAACAGCATCCCTAATAAAAACAAATAGCCCCCTACAATGACTGCAACATGTGCATGTGAGTCCAATTTAATAACATTATGTAAGCAACACAACTGACAATGTCATCATAAACATGAACATCAGTGTCATCATATAAACACATAAAGCACGACACAGCCAAGGTCGGGGACAGCGTGAACAGCGTCGAGCGCTGTTGCACAACCGTCATCTTCAACAGCATCATGTTGACTGGCGACATACTGTATGTGCAGTGCACTCGACAAACAGACAGCAGGCAGGCGTCCATGAGTGGACTTAACCAGACTCAGACTGAGTCTCGTGGGCCCGTCCTTCACCCGGTGACTCAGCGAGAGAGAGTCAAGCCAATTAAAAGTTGATGCAGGGAAAACTCATGCAAAAACCTGAAAATGTCACCGACAGTTCAGTGCAACACGTAAGAATTTCAGTCGAAAAAAAAAATTTAAAGAAATGTACGAAAATGGTCAACAGAATGTGGAGAAACAACAGTTTGGACATTATGACGTCTGTGTGTTGTGCTGCAGAGATATCTACTGAAGTTAGCATGCCAACTGGCTAGCCCTGGCTCGTCCCCGTCCAAAGCTCCTGTACTAGCAGCGTACACTGCTAACTGTAACAAGTAGCCGTACATTTATCACGCATGTAGACTGCAGCACTTGTCAACAGTTGGCAATCATAACATCTATTTGGTCAGCTGAATTGCAGATTATATATTCTTGACTTCACAGCCTGCTTTGAAATAAGCACAGTTGGTTTTTTTTTTCAGGCGGGTGTTTTTCACAGATCCAACATGTCTGTCTGGAGCCGAGCTGGCCTCGCATCAAACACCGCTGATCCTCAACACAAGTATACTTACGAGTACGGACGTGCTTTTGTTCACCTTCTCACACTGGAAACCTGCATGCTCTGCTGCTGATAAAGTATTTCATCCTTAATCTGTGTCCATGTATGGGCAGCGGGCCTGTGCCGGAGGTTCATCTGGGATTTCAAACATCTCCGCAGCTCTCCCTCTCTGTCTAATTGAACTTGGCCCACCATTTCCAGCTGAATTAAGTCTGACGCTGTGGCAATATTTGCTTTTCTCATAACTGATGAACTGAACCCGATAACACGGGCTGACTGACAATTACCATCTGGCATTAACCACTGTTGTGAGCCGGACATTATTACTCAGATAATAACTTTGTGCTTTTAGGAGACATTTGTAGCCATGTCTGTTTTCCAACTGAAGCAATAGGCGCGCTCCAGCACTGATGGTATTGTGACACTCGAGTTTAGGAGGTGAGGATGATTGCCGCGGCATAAAAGACAACTGGTGGGCACAAGACTTTAACACTTGCATGCACATTTCTTTCTCTCATAACCATCCCAATAAAGTTCATACGTTGCTCAATAGGTGTCAGGAGGTTTTGTCTGTCTGGTTTGCGGTGACTCATCCTGCCTGATGTTCGTTACAGGCTCTGAAGCCGTCTGAGGTTAATGGCACCTTTCATCCAATTACACGAGAACGTCGTGTCGAAAGCTTACAGAATATATATTTTTTTCTCTTTTCCTGGAATAGCTCCTGTTCAAACAACATGCATTTCGCAAAACAAGCGGCGATACTGTGCTTAGCATGGCTGTGAGTGCACATTTTCCTCAATGTGTTTATCGCAATTACATTTCTTATCAACTCAGCACATGCAAGTAAGTGTGTTTGTGTCACAGCTCTGCATCAAAAGGAAGCAGGCAAGCGCTATAAAAAAAAAAACACTTAAAGCCCTCAGCTATTAAAGGAAAGTTATCTGTACCATAACACGTAGCACCAGGCTTAATGTGTCATCTGTGGATGGCTTACAAATACAGAAATGCACTACATCTGTTTCCTGCAGGCTCCTTGACCCGGACGCTGTGTTTATGTCATTATAACACAAGGGTCCGTGTGGAGCTGATAGTTTTTCCGTGTCCACTGAGTATCAGAAATGCCTCCCCAGGGATCAGGCGAGGGGAAAACAGAGTGAGTGCAAGAGCTTAGAGTCTCACTTCCATGTCATCACAGGCTGACAGCAGACAAAAAAAGGAAGTACAGCTAGGACCAAAGAAAACTTAAGTCAGAGCTGTCAGCAGCTGAGCTTTGTTCAACGCTGGAGAAATTTCCGTTAAGAAAATGCAGAAGTTTGTAATTGCTGAAAGGCCTGTGAATACAGACGATTCTGGCACGACAAGACTGCACTCTGGTGGTGAGAAGTGAGACTACCTGATGTCTCATGACTCAGTGTGGATGAAGAGAATTGATGTTTGTCTATTACAGCAAATTAGGCCGATGGCATTTAGGAAATGAATCAGGTATCAGGTGAAGCGGATGTTTTTTTGTAATCTTCAAGTTTGTCACTGTAACTAAATAGAAAATGAAAAATCTAAGAGCGAGTTTTCTTCAGGAGCTCCCTTGTCAACATTGCTTTTCCTTTGATTTTCTCCAATAATACAAATATCTTCTTTTGTCCGTTACATATTCTTATGATAATAATATGAACTTGTTGTAAATGTTATAAAGTTATAAACCAAACAACACAAGGCAGATGAAATAGCGAGAAAATGAGGATAATTTAATTAGAATGTAAAACAATGTACGCTACTCAAAATTAGCTAGAGATACTGCGATATTTCAGTGTTGCAGTCGATTGTGAGGTATCTGATTTTTTAAAATTTTTTTTTAGTTTTGTGAATATTTCTGGTATATATTTATTCAGTAGGTCAAGGAGGTTTATAATGTCTTATCACTTTGCTTAAAAGGAAATAGGTTACATGTCTTTGTGTTTTAATCTAACACATTTTTAGAAGATAATCTCACTCCATGTAGGGTGTTGTAATGCTGTGAACAAAATAAGGCTGATGGTGAAGTGAAATCATTCACCCAAACATAACTGGAGAAAATATTGGGGTAGAATGTGTTAAATGTGTGGCAGGTCAATGACAAGTCAAGACACGAAACATTATAACAAGTGAAGAAACAGGGAAGTAGGCTAAAATAGAAGCCACAGTGCAGTTCAGAGCCTTAAAAATGGCTTCAGTGAAAGAGAAAGCAGACAAGGAAAAGTTGTTTTCTGTTGCTTACAGAGAGAAGAGACGACAGCAGGCTGAGCCGTTTTAACACTTAATCGAACCACATACACTCCTATCTGTAAATACATTTTAGACAGCATTAATAGCATTTCTCCTAGTCAAAATTGTATTCTCACTAGTAAGAATGATAATTAAAGATCCGCAGTGTCCGCAGTAACTATTATTGCCAGTAGAAATTGTATTTCAAGATATCTTTTGTTGTACTAGTCAAAACTAAATATAAGATATTTTTAAATCCTCAAAAAGTATAAGTGGCTGTAAGTGAAATGTTCTTTTTGACTGGGAAGAATTGAATTACAGATATCTGCAACACATATCCAGTCTAGCTATTAAATGTTAAAACGGCCTGCTATACACTCCTGGACAGCAGGTGGAGACATGTGCTGCTCTGTGATCCTCCACACTGCAGAAGAAACTCCACAACAACAACAGAAAACCAGGAAGCGTCACATCTGTGCAGTTGAACCCCGTGTGGACCTCATGTCATTTCATTGGATATCGCTTTCTCGGTTTCGATTTGTTTCTGCTTGCTTCCCTTGAGAGTTAGCCTGAAGACATTTCAGTGGAGTCTTAAGAGTGCAATCAAATTCAAAAACCCACCGCTAGGTGCATGTAGCTGGCGAGAACAACAGGGAAATGCCACAAGACCCGAGCAGTCATTGGATCGATCATCCTGTCTTTTCTACAAAACACGATGGGGGGTCGCTCTTGTTTCTTTAGCGCTGTGGCGACAACCGTAGGCCTGCTTCGGGTCGTGTTTTAGCCAGCTGGCTGATTTCAGCTTAGCGTAGCTGCTGCTCCTGGGTCGGGTTTTCGGGTCTCGTACGAGGTTGAATGAGTGAGACCAAATGGAGGATGTCATCACCCTCAGCTCCGAGTCCGACAGTGACAAAGAGGACTCCGATGTGGAGATCGTCGGCTCGTACAGTAACATTAGCAGCGCCGACCCGCTGCCGCTCACCGCGGTGCGGGTGGACGTGAACGCCGTGATGAACGTCAAAGTCCCCACGGTAAGTAAACACACCATACTGTGAAGGGAGCGCCGGCTGTCACACACAGTTTTTGTCTTGGAAGGCATTTAAAAGTTGTGCTTCTGAGCTGGTGGAGTGAAACGTCACCAAACTGGTACCAGAGACAGACACCAGGGAAGTTGATGCCATGACAACGGTATAGGGGTCCTTTTGGTCAAAGGTCAAAGGTCAAATTTCACTTTTCCAGTGCGTTCCACTTGAGCTGTTTTAGCTTAAAACTGTTGTGTCACGTGACGCAATTCTGATGTTTTCTTTTAAAACCAACTGCACGTGGCGCTCTTAATAAACAAGTCAAAACAGACAAGCTGACCAAACTTAACAGGTCGGAAAAAGAAAGATTTATTAAGAAGAATTTTCAAAAATTATTATTATTTTTGTTGCGAGCCTGAATATAACTAAGTACGTCGAGTCAGAGGAGCGACTGTCGGTCACTTTGAGGTCCTGGCAGGTGAGAAACTCACCAGTCAAGATAGCTTAATCTTAGAAAAGGAGTTAGCAGTCACAACAAATATTAATGAAGCTAACCCTTGAATCTGAATAGAGAGATGACCAAGTTCAATGCAAAGTAAGAAAAAAAAAGTAAAAGAACAAGTCACATTTCGTAGAGTTTTTCATTTACAAATATAACAGATATAAAGCATTGTAAAAATACCATCGAGAAAACTGTCACGCTAGTCTTATAGTGCATGACATTTTAAACACCCTGTTATCCCTGGTTTTCGGTTTGTGTCGCTCAAGACTGCATTACAGTTTAATAAGACATTATAAAGAATTGCATTTGAAGTGACTGCTAATAAAACAGTGCAAACTTGAGCTACGACCTCCAGATTGTGTGCCTCAGTGTACCAGTCAAACTAGTAAACATAAACTGAGAGAAAGAAACAAAAAGGTGACCACTGTCTGCACACAATTATAATCTTGGATATTTTCATACTGCATGTGTTTTAAGATGATAATCCATCAATCCTCATTACATCTTGCCATCACATGTGCATAAAGAGGTTACAAATTTCTTCTCAAAATACAAACATGTTAAACTTTTGGTTATCGTAACAGCCAGGAGATCTATATATTGCATCCTGAACTGCTAGTTAGCATTGCCATCTTCTAGGAGAATAAAAATAAAAATGAATATATTATTTTGCCTGAAAGCATTCCTGCTCATTGATTTGCGACGACTTCCAAAATGTCCTAATAAACCCCTAAATGCAAAAAGGACAGCTCCATATAAAAGGTATAGCCTAATCGCTGATATACCTGGATACCCTCTTAAGGTACAGAATATTCTGTCATATTTTCCTACTCTAAAATAGTTGGATTTAATTTTAAAGTATGTCAGGGCTACTAACAGATATTGGGCGCAAGCTTGAAAACTTCCTCTACTTTAAGTTCACTGGCCAATACAAATAGATAAAATGGGCTCTTGTTTATTTTATCGCTACTGTAAACGTAACAAGGTCACTGGGAAACTCATTTGGCCTTTTATTCAATAGCTGACCATGTGTCATAATCTACAGTGGAAAGATCACAGCAAACACATGAATAAAAGATTTGAAGACCTATAGACATTAATAGCATGTAATGACCTATTTTTCTATTATTTCTTTCCTGTTCTAGCCATATATTGACCTTACAGATCCAAAATGGATTCTTCCAGAGCTGAAGTTTCGTAAAAGAATACCTTCTCCCTCCCTGCCATTGGTAGACCTGACTGAGAATGAAGTGGCAAATGGGACAAAACAAGAGACAGACGATTTGCAACCAGATGGAAGCCAAGTAAGGAACATAAAAGAGTTGAACTTTCAGAAAAGTCTTTCAAGCGACCCACTTGTTTTTGCACTACAGCTGGACTGTGGTAACCTAAAGCCAAAGGAGAGCGACATGGATTCCCAAACACAACCCCTCAACCAGACTGATGAAGAACAACTCCAGGAACCTAGTGTGAAATTAAGACGATTGTCTTTTCTTGAATCCCACGTCACAGAACTGAAAACATCAGGTTGCTCTGTTTACCTAACCAAAGATTGCATGCAAATGTCACTGCAACCCAGCCAACCAGATCGCAACAATGAAATTATTAGTAAAGCTTCATTAAATGGTCCTCACGTGGAACCTTCGCTGAATGAGTGTCCTCCTAAAGTGACTGAATCTCTTGTCAGACAGGTTCAACAAGAGAATAGTAATGAATTCACAAATGAACAGTTAAAAGCGAAAGTATCTCCACATTTACAGAAACCAGCCGACTTGCCTTGCCCAGATAAAGGAAGCTTGGGTGCAACTTTGATGGAGAATGTCCCTCATGAAGAGGAGAGGGGTGACATCTGCTCATCCATGCCCATCCCCTCTCCAACATCCCCTCCTTCATCTCAAGATACACCACAGGATTCGTTCCAAAGAGATGTCCTCTGCGCCAACCTGGAACAACCGGAAGGACACCAATCAGACTCTAGACAAAGCTGTCTCTTGGATCACCCATCCCTCAACTCTCCTTCTACTAGACTGAATCCCTCCGAGACTTCTGACCTTGACTCTCGGTCCCACAGAAGTCCTGCATCTTCTAGCCTTTTGAGCCAAGTCGAGCCAACTCTCATCTTTGCACATAAACTACCTGACAATACGTATGAGTGGCAATCGGACGAGGTTAAGGCTGACGAGGCCTCAGACAGCTCAGATATCCTGCACCGTAGCATTCCCAGAGAATCCCCACTGTCAGTGTTGGAAGCTAAGGAAGTGGATGCCGGATCTGGGACTGGGACGTATGGAGGGGATCTGGAATTTGACATTCCATTGTCGTCTTTCTTTTGGGAAGAGGAGGGTGAAGAGGTGAACGAAGAAAGCAGATTTGATACAGATTTCAGGGCTGCCAGTAGAGATGACAGGCATTTTGTGTGCCCAGTAGCACTCCGGAAAATTATGTCTGGACCAGCTCAAGCCCTGGTGAGAGGCAAATTCTCATTCGATTTCGATTAAATACTAGGTTTAATGTACGGCATTTCTTTTCATTTTCATGGTATTTTTTTTTTAGATTGAAGAGGAAAATGAGGGCTTCGGAACTCCAGAGGTACTATGCCGTCAGAGCCTGAGCCTGGTGTACAGTACCATCGATGAGAATTACCCAGAGGGCACTTTGCAGCTCCTGTCCGACCTACTACAGCCTGGTTACTATCCCCCCAAAGATATCACCTTCCACCTGCTGCGTGGCATTCTGCTCGACCCGCAGTGTCCTTATCACCTCTGTGTGCAGGCGTTTAATCTCCTGATCAGGACACAAAGGTCAGGGAACCATTGTAATAAGAGCTAATTCTAATGTCTAATTACTTTGTGGATGCTCTTATCGAAAATCTCCTTTCTGTCCTCCATTCCATCATGCCTCACCCGTATCCATCTTTGCATTCAGAGATTAAAGCTGCTTTCTGATTGCAGACACCACATGGCTGATAAAAGCACAGTTCCATGGGACTGGGAGTTGCTGACCTCAGTCATGGCCAATCAGGTACTAGCCCAAGCAGAAAAATGTGTGATATAGAAGGATGGATTGTAAATTCACATACCCAGTAGTGCTACATAAAAACACCATATTGAAAGGAATTTTTGTTGTAATATCGTTAACAGAAATGTATCACTGCATTGTCGCCATTGGTGAAAAATAATTAGAAATCTGTCTGTCGCTGTCATTCTGCCCTAATATCCAGACCTATTTACAGCTGAACATCGTATTTTGTGCTGTCAGTGAAGTTATAGTCTCTATCCGTGTCCCTTTCACTTCCACAGGACAATACAAAAGGACAACTTTGTCAGGTCGTGCGCATGCTCATGGAGTACGTGGTGCAAACTTTGGAGGATGACTTCCAGGCCAAACTCTCTACCTCTTCTCTCCACAACTCTATTGCTAAGAAAATATTATCATGTGATCAGCAGTTCCCACGCGTCAGGTGGGTTTGACGAACTGGAGCCTGTATCGATGAGCAAGATTAGAGAGAGATAATGTTCAGTTCTTGTTTTTTGTATTTTTTTTCTGCACAAAGGATCGTTCCCATTTACTTGTCTTTCATGAGTACATTCTAGTATGTGTACATGGATAACAAATCATAGATTCTATTTCTGATTTTCATTTGTTAAGTGATACTGTTGACGCTCTTGTGTGTTTGTGTGCAGGGATGTCATCAAGTGGCTCTTTTCTGCCATTATAAAATCAACAGAGCACGGAGAGAGTAGAGAGAGAGATGAACAAATCAGGTGAATTACACAGAAGACATGTTTTTGGTTGTCAACGGGGAACAACAAGAAAGTAGCCCTACTTATGTTCATATGTATGCTGTATATTGTAACAAATTTTTTTTTGTCCCCTGCAGAATGGTGTCCATCTTCCAGAGGATGCTGTCCTTGGCTCTGGAGGTGGACCGCTGTCCAGCTCTGACCTCTGCCAAGCTGTCCCAGGAGCTCTTCCATATGCTCATCAGCGGCTTACCTCTACGAGCGCAGAGGTGAGGAGCAGATATGAGAAGGGAGACACACTACTGCGTGGAGGGAACCTTAGTTATTTTAGTGTGTCGACGTCTTTCAAACAGCTGAGAGTGGTGGGAGTAAAATGTGCAAATGTTTGAATTAATTTATCATTATGGTTAGAAAGCCTAACACTGGCTTCACCCTTAATGATCTGTAAACAATCTCATCCCAGGAAGGCGTCTGTTAAACCCGGCACCTCTGTTGAGGATGTAGAGGGAAGGAACCGTCACTTTGATCATCCTGTCAGTCAGGACTGTGTTTGACTTTTAAACAAAATAATACTGAAAGAGATATTATTTTTGAAATACATCAATCAAGGTTTTCATAATAAACCAAAGGCAATAAATACCTAATTCTTTCGATGGCACAAACTGCTCCTTTTCCCCAGTTTTCCAAGCTATTGTCGAGTAATATGTTTCTGCCACCCAGGATGTTGTTGCTGGAGAGCCTGCAGAGCAAGCTGCTGAGATGTAAACTGGTGGAACATCTGTTGGACTACACCTGCCCAGTGAAAACCTCTCTGCCCATGTCGCTCAGTCTTCTGCTTCACTTCATGAAGAACTGCACTCTTGCACCAGACCACACGGTGAATATCACTCTCCTGTCTTGTTTTTATTTTTATGTCATCAGCCAACATTTTGCTCTACACAGATATAATAGCATTAATACATTTATCAGAAAAAAAATTAAAGTTTAAAGACTGTGACTACCCATGAGATATCTTCGATTTAGTATTTTTTTTTTTTCAATTTAAAAGTTAAAAGTGAGCTACAACAATTATTAATGCAACTGATGTACGACTGTGCTCTCCAGGATGGTACTGAAATGTGGCAGAGGTGGGAAGAGCTGGTCCATCTCCTCTGGATGTTGCTGCTCAGCTACAACAAGGCAATGAACGGTGAGACATCATTAAATATCAGGACACTGCACAGCAGTGTTTATTGTTACAAACATAAAATAGCCCCCTTTAAATTCTCTGACACTGAAGAGAACAGAGTAGTGTGTTTCTGCAGTCAAGGAGGCTGCAGTGTTAGGACCGCAGTTTTTCGTGACACTAGCACCTACCAAACAGGATAACCAAGGATCTGGGACACGAGGACAAGGTGGACGACAAAAAAAAACAAAAAAAATAAATAAAAAGATCATAAGAAGTCTTCTGTCAGAGACTAAGACACCGTAATGACTGTCACTTCTGCAGCAGTCTACCTCGATGCATTTGTGAATATGGTCATGTAAGCATCAAGTTTAAGTCCGTGCAGATAAGGGTGAAGGTTTGAGTTTAGGCCCAGTTACTGCAAGTCAGTGCAAATCATTTGTTGATATTTTAATTGTAATTGTCTAATTCTGTAAAATTGCAATGTCACAAAATCTGCGGTCTTTTTATGCCCTCCATCTGCCACTCCTGAAAGAAAACAATGATCTGCCTCATGTGATGTTGATGTGAAAAGTGACCGCACATCTTTTCTCTCCATGACATTATAAATGCACAATCTTTAAATGCTACTAAACAAGCTGAACATGACGAATAATCATAGATTTAAATTTGTACAATCCTGTCCGTCAAAATGACAGACAACAATAAAGTCTAATTCAACCACTGATTTGTTTTTGAGCCACATTGTTTTGGTTATAAGGTCATTCAGTTTGGGATGTTTGTTTTCGGAGCTTGTCAGAGTAAAGGAACACTTATTTTATCGTATTTTACAGAACATTATCAGATGTCTTGTTACTCAACAAATATGGAAATATATGCTGAGTCTTGATCTTATTAGTGTCCAAACCAACATCTTTACTGATTAGACCATCTTTCCAGTGCACGCTGCCAGGAAGCAGACAGTGTTTGGAGCCTGTGGGAAACCTCAGACTCCAGTGAATGTGCAATATGTGGTGTGATTACCATATGGGATCCTACTGAACTGCTTTATTGGAATCATTTCAGGACAGCAGTAAAAGAAAAGAGGTTGAAGCTGAAGTTCTTTGTTTGAAAAGAACAAACGGGAGCTAGACTGTCCCGATCACCTTGTCGAGTGTATTTACCTTTACTCTCTGATTATATATGGGTGTATTTTACAGAATAATGTTCTATACATTATACTTCATGGAAGATTTGAGCATTACAAAATATTACAGTGGTGAACTTGCTTATTTTAAAATATTCCTGTCCCTGATCCCTTCTTTTACGTGTTACTTTTCTTGACTCAAAAGTCACCCGAATCGAGATTTTTCTGTTGTCATTAAAAGTTAAATAATTGTGCTGGTCTTTGGAATTAAAGCCCTGATTTGAATATATGTGATCTCTTGTGGAGAATGCCTCAAACAAGCCAAATTAACTTTTTGATTCCCAATGTGACACATCCCTGGATGTAAAAACATTTCAACAACTATTAAAATTACTTGACTGTCCTAAGCCCACTTTGGTTTACTCTTAACTTCTTACGTATGTTCACACCCAGGCTATCTTTGCAGTTCAGTGAGTGAGCAAACGGGCAGAGCTGGCACCTTGGTCTACAAGCAGGACGATATGGTAACCAAGTCTGCGGTTGTTGAAGCTGTGGAGTCCTTCCTGTCCAGATCTCAGGCTGACATCGGCCAATCCTTACCTCTCCACGTGGAAGGGTCCCTCTATTACCTGCAGGATCACCTGCTAGATGTCTGTCAGTGTTGAATAAAAGAAATCAATTCTTTGCCTTTGCCAGGCTTGAACGATCAGAAATCATTACAATAAATTAATATTTAATATGTGTTTGTTTTTGAGTATGAGTTGACTCATACCATTTTTTTTGTAATTTGAATAAAGGCCGTTCCTTGGTGGTTCTTACAAAATGAAAATGTATATGCACCAGGCTATTCTTAATAAATTATATTTTATAAGTTTTTCTTTTGAGTCACAGTCTTTCTCCACACAGTGCAACCATGATATCACTACTTCGATCGACTACACATCTGTTTTGTGAGCTGGTATGTATCTATGCATCATTTCTAAATAAGGTGGACAGTGTTATCTTGTCTGTCCATGTCATGACCCATCTCTCGTCATCTGAAGGATTGTATTTACTCCGGCCTCAACAGCTGGTAGGACCGTCTGCACGCTGACCAATAGGATCGAGCGCTGTTATCGGCAGAGAAAAAAAAAGCCCTTACAGTCGCCATGATACAGCAGCGGAAACGGGCGAGAAGTAGCTAGAAAACAAAAGAGAACACGCAGTCGTCCTCGCGATTTGGTATGCTCTTGCAGGTAAAAACGGGATCCTTTCTTGTACACTTTAACTATTATCGCTTATTTTACCGCAATCCTTCGTAGATGTTCAGAGCAACGCGGCCGTTTTCCGACGCAGGACTTAATTCAGCAGGAAGTCGGCCAGCTTCGAATAATTGGGATCTGTTAGCTCTGGGCTAGCAAGCTAACTTGAGCTAGGCTAAACAGCTCGCAAATTGCTCGCAAACCCAGCATTGTGTCGCGCTGTGAGCCCGTTCGCTCAATGTTTATCTCAGCGGTGGTGATTCTAGCTGCTGGAGGCTAGCTAGCGGCAGCTAACTAATGCGTTGCTTCGTGGCCTAGTGTTGATGCGCAAGTCGGTGCTTTGCTATTATGTAAACAACAATTGTACACTGTGTTTTTAATGTCAGTTTCCAGCTTTTGTGCAAGCCCGCTCGGACAGGGCGTTAAAGTCGGCCACTTCCTCATGTCACCAACTTTGCCTGTCCGTTTCACATCTCTGTAGTTAGCAGGCGAGCTAACATTAGCTATTTAGCGTTTGTTATGTGTAGTTTGATAGCTACCTATTTAGGTTAAGCTAGGCTAATCAGCTAGCGACAACGAGGAGAAAAACCGTTTAATCTTAGCTTTAGCGGTTTTGACTCCTTTTTCGAAGTGCAGTTTCATTATAAACTTTGTGACTGGTTTAAGGTTGACACGGCAGTTTAGCAATGAAAATCCTGCACCACGTTGGGGTTTTAATGTTGACTGTTATGTAACGTTAACTCCAATCAAATCAAAGCCTTCTTAGGAACCTGTTCAGCTGCTAATTGTATCGCTTCATTCACTCTCAACAGCAACGTGTTCCCTCAACTTGTCCAAATCAGACTCGCTGTACGCCGTAAATGCTAAATTCAGTGTAGCTGACAACGTGTGTTACGATACATGTGGTAGCTTATAAGATTTGTCTAAAACAGGATCTAAAGTCTAAATCTAAAATCAAATTGATTTACAATTTAGGGAAATTCGGGAAGCCTTTTACTGTTGTTCGTGAATGACAATTTAATCCACGATTGTTTGTGTAGTGTTATAGGAATGCCCAAGGAAAAATATGATCCGCCGGATCCCAGGCGGATGTACACAATTATGTCGAGCGAGGAGGCAGCAAACGGGAAGAAGTCATACTGGGCTGAGCTGGAAATCAGCGGTGAGTATTGTCAGGGAGCTCCTAGTTAAGAAGGTGATGTTCACATACATTTTGTGAGGTTGTCCAAGAGCTTAATCCTGTTAAAATGTCCAGATCTTAAGTCTTCAGATAGGACATCTGCGTCTACTACCTTAGATCTGCACCTGGCAGTGCCAGAAAGAGCTGCAGCTAATGACCATTTTCATTATCAATTAATCTGCCAAGTACTTTACTGATTAACCGCTTGACCTGTCAGATTGTCATAAAATAGTCCATCACTGTTCTCCACAGTCCAAGGTGACATTCCTTATATTGTTCCACCAGCGGTCCAATACACAAAGATATTTATTATCCTGGAAAAGTCAAACAAAAGGCTTTTATCCACATTTTAACTACAATAACCCAGGACCAATACATCTCAGCCACTGCACTGCTCATGAATGTAATTATCATACTTGTTGCCAGTTGATTTTCTAATGATTGACTAATTGTTTAATTGACTGATCATTTCAGCTCTAGTCAGAAACTGGGTTTAACAGGATTTAAAATGGGTCACTGTAAAATTGACTTGCACCTGAGGTGGGTGTAAGCTGACAGCTTTAACATGACTTTGTTTGTCTATTATATATTTCTTAAATGAATCCAGGCCAAAAATTATGCTCAAGCATCATTTTGTCATTGTGAAATTGGTCAACCCATGTTTACATGTTTGCAACAAATTATTTGCAAATGTTTCCTCAGGTGCGAGGGGGGTAATGGTTGAATACCGGGATTTAATCCTCTGCTGTGTCCTTTTCCCGCTGTCCCTGCAGGCCGAGTAAGGAGTCTCAGCACAGCCCTGTGGTCTCTCACCCACCTCACTGCCCTGCACCTCAGTGACAACTCACTGTCACGCATCCCGCCAGACATTGCCAAACTACACAACCTGGTGTACCTGGATCTCTCATCCAATAAGATCAGGAGCCTGCCGGCAGAGCTCGGCAACATGGTGTCTCTCAGGTGGGTGATTTCAGGCTGTTAACATGCCTCCTAATGGGGTTACCATGGAAGGGAGTAGCTGTCACAGCACTGGTCTTGAATTTGATTTTGGCACTCACACGCACCCCACACTGTTGCCACGCCTAATGGCACTGTGCATTTTTTATTTGATTTTTTTTTTTTTTTTTAATTGATTCATTTATTTTTTTACATTTGGGCAGGCATTTTTTGGATATTAGAGATTCAGATTTTGTTTTTTTTTCTTCTCGGCTTTCATTTTTATTCAGGTCTATCTATTGGAATGAACAATCAATCTAATGTTGACACAAATGCCATTGACATTGTTGATGGTAGCCCTGTAGTGAATAATGCTTTAGTTACGGTACTAAAGATGGTTGTTTCGCAGGAGGGCTGGTTTCTAATGCTCACATTTCACTGTGTCCTCCACAGGGAACTGCTTTTAAATAACAACCAGTTGCGGGTTCTGCCATTTGAATTGGGGAAACTGTTTCAGTTACAAACACTGGGGTTGAAAGGTGAGTGGCTTATCAGTGTGTTTTGTGGCCATTCCAGCCTTGAAATCCCATTGTTCTCTTAGCAGTGATTCAGTCCACATTGCTTTTCTTTCAACAGGAAACCCACTTGCACAAGAAATTATGAGCCTCTACCAGGAACCTGATGGAACGCGAAGACTGCTCAACTACTTGTTAGACAATCTGGCAGGGGCTATCAAACGCAGTGAGTCCCCTTTCTCTCTGGCAGTTGTACCTCTAACTTTGTTGAAGTCACTGTGACATCTGGCTGCACGTAGAACCCATTTAAATAATCCCCCTCCCCTCTGCTCAGTACCAACAGAGCAGCCCCCAGCTCGGTCATGGATCTCACTCCAGGACCCAGACCGGACATGGCCCTCAGGTAAGGACAACATACATGAAACACAACCTTGAAATATGGTTGCAGCTGGTATACATATAAATTCACTCTCAGCTGCAGTTGTATTTGTTTTGGGGAAAATGAAAGAACTAACAAATGCATTAAAAAAAGCAACATTAATGTACAATTCAAGAGTAGTAAGAAGTAGACTAAGTACTGCAGTTTCAGTACTTCTGAAATTTGCTCTGTAGCACGTGCACACTTCCTGTGGTTAAACCTGAGCTAACCTAACAATTCAAACATTTTTGCAAACTGAACAGTAGTCCTTTGTTTCCTATTGGTGGTAACCATGTTGTTTTGACTGACTCAATACCGTTTACTACTTAATATGATTCTAGAATTTAAGAATCTAGAATTCTAACTTTGATTCTCAGTGATACTCGGTACCAGGGAAATGTTAATAATTATAATTTATTTTATATAGTGCTTTTCAAGGTACTCAAAGACTCTTTGATACAGTGCTGAGGGCATCGATTTTAAGATTTTCTAATAAAATAATAATACAATACAAATAATACAAGGCTGGTGTTCCGTGTCTTGACCGCAACAGCATCTAAGTTAATTTACTTTTGAAGGAGGTGCAGCAGTGCATTTGACAACTCACTGCCAGAGAAGTGAACAAAAACACATTTGGTGTTAGTTTAGCACCACTCTAAAATTTATATTGAAACCATTTATATAGATATATTCAGAATTGTACAATGCCTCCAAATATTGATGTTTTTGAGTGCACTATATTTCACCATCCTACATCAACTTGTATGTCTTACTTGTATATATCAATTTGTATGTGTTGTCAAAATCCTGTGTTATAGAAACGGCTACATGGATTTTACTTGTTTACAAAACATTTAATAAAATGAATGTTTGCCATTTACAGACAGGAAAAAGAAAATGGCACAGAACCAGAATTTACTTTGGTTGTCTAATTTTAAGATTATTCTACAAGATTTGCCCTTTTTGTGTCTCTCTCCTCAGCACTGTTCTCTGTGATGTGCTACAATGTACTGTGTGATAAGTACGCCACACGACAGCTATATGGCTACTGCCCCTCTTGGGCTCTAAACTGGGAGTACAGGAAAAAAAACATCATGCAGGAGATTATGGGCTGCAATGCAGATATCATCAGTTTGCAGGTGAGAGGATGTCAAGAGTGTGTTTATGTTGTCACTGAAATTATTATTATAATGTTTTAATGTCAGTGTAGGGCTGCATGTATGGTCAAAAACTGATATTGTGATTATTTTGACTGCGATTGCATTATAATTCATGAGTATTATGGATGATAAAGTTTTGCATCACAATTTTCATTGTAATTGAAAAACCTAGTAAAATCATGATGGTGTGGCAATTCCCACAGTCTCAAACATGCTTAATTACATCCAGAGAACAAGCTTTGTAGGCCAGAGCATCTCTGCAGCACTACAACTTTTCACTAAAACACTGCTTTGTGACACATTTTACCTTTTTTATAAAATAATAGCAGATTTGGATATTGCACTTTGTCATACTAAGATTATTTTGTGATTAACTGTGCAGCCCCATGTCAGTGCATAACTATAACGATTTAAAATAATGTGAGTTGGGTGGTGGCAGGGGGGACAACACAATAAAAGCAACACCTGTAAAGTTGGCAATAAATGCCCCCTTGCCACTCATGTCTTCTTCTTCTTCTTCTTCTTCTTCTTCTTCTTCTTCTTCTTCTTCTTCTTCTTCTTCTTCTTCTTCTTCTTCTTCTTCTTCTTCTTCTTCTTCTTCTTCTTCTTCTTCTTCTTCTTCTTCTTCTTCTTCTTCTTCTTCTTCTTCTTCTTCTTCTTCTTCTTCTTCTTCTTCTTCTTCTTCTTCTTCTGGAATAGGTCAGAACGTTTTGCCTAATTGCTTTATGAGGTGTGTTGTGGGAGGGTGCTGTCATCTTGGTTGATCTGTGTTTGGTTATTCACCAATTTCAATGTGCTTTTGTATCCGGGTAGTCGTGTTTCTCTACAGTGAAAGCTCATAAAAACACAAATAGCTTAAAATATTAAAAGAAAATTGATTTTAAACGGATCCTTGTCACAAGGAGCAGCGTTAATGTCTCCCTCTTTAAGAACACTGAAGCATCAGTTGCATACAGATGTCTTTGTATTCATCAATGCAGAATTACTCCCCCACATTTGCCTTGATGCTGTTGTTATATCTGCTCTTCTGTTTGTGCAAGATTTTTTCAGGCGTGAATATTTTTATTGCTTCACCTCGTACAAATAGTGTGTGTCATATCAATAAAAACATATCAGACACCTTCTCTTCCCAGTCCTGAATGACATTTTTGTTTTTGTCTGGAAAGGGGCTGTTTATCTGTAATTTTTTGTTTTTTTGTTTTTGACAACAGGAGGTTGAGACGGAGCAGTACTACAATTTCTTCTTGCCTGAGCTGAAGGAGCAGGGATATGACGGGTTCTTCAGTCCAAAGTCACGAGCCAGGACGATGTCGGAGGTGGATCGTAAACACGTGGACGGCTGTGCAATTTTCTACAAGACAGAAAAGTATGTAGCTACAATACAATTTTGTAACTGTGGCTTGTTGAGAACCTTCTTGAATTACTTGTTTCCCACATGCAGCTAAACATGCATATCGCCTAATCTGGTGAATCTTTATTTTGAATTGATGTATATGGATGGATGGAGAAGTTTACCTTCTACTGGGTATCCAGTTAACAGATTTGTTATTGGATTGTGCTGTCATATTGTTGCAAGAGTAGATTAATACAGTTTGGTGTGCAAATATATTTGATAATAAAGCATGCTCCATCAAACAAATGCAATAATTATGACTAACTACTTTTAGCAAATACATTGAGAGGCTTCCACTCCAGGACAAATCTGTAACACTTAGAAATGTAACCAGTCTTATTTTAAGAGTGCAGTATGTGTCTAGTTTGTTGAGGCTTGTATCAACTGGGTGGAGCTACCACTGCTGACCTGTCTAACCTGTCTGACTACTCAGCAAATCGGTCAGGTTTTTATTGTCGCCTCCAGACAGTGATGACATTGAACTCATCGTGGTAAAGAATATGTGTCAAGCCCTCATTATCTGTTTCTCCTGCTTTTACGTTTCAATAAGAAAAGGTTCATAGTTCGTTTACAGCTGAAAACAATCCAAGGGTGTGCTTTTGGATCGGATATTAAAGGGATACTTACAAATGTGGCACCCATCAGACCGTGACAATTATAGGATGTTTTAAATAGAACTTGAAATTAGTTAAAATTACAGAATGTGACCGTCGTGGTTAGTCACTCCCGAACTGTTCAATTTTGATTTACTTTAAAGGGTAGCACTTATAAGTTTAGACATTACAGTGTGTTTACAGTTCATGGGGAGTACTACTAGATACAAGACAAAAAAAAAAGTTGGTCTGAATCATTTTGTGGCTCCAGGAAGAGAGTGAAGTCTGCATGAGCTTCCTCTAAAGATGACACTTGAGTCAGTGAGGCTGAAGGGCTAAAGGTTAACAAACGATAAAACTCTGAAAGGTGTCAGAAATAAGTGAGTCACCAGCCTACGCCTCATCTCTACTTGAGGCTAGCAGCCCAAGTCTACATTAACCTCTACAAGACACACACCTGATTCCTTTACTGAACTGAACCAAATGATGTTTTTTTTTCTCCAGCACAGTGGTTAATGTTAAAGTGATGATGAATGAGATACCAAATTTTAGGGGCAAGTGGGACAAATTCTTGTTTCATGTATGAGCATTTAAATAACTGTGTTGGCTGAATATTAAGAGGCATGAAGTTTCACCGAAGTAACAAAATGTTACCCCCTCTAATCTTGGTGCATTACATCACAAATGTGGAAAATAAATGTAATCATCCATGAGCCGTTGGGGGAAGAGCACTTGATTAGAAGTCACCAGACAAATTTCAGTTTATCCCTCATTTATTCCTACAACTGCTCATACTGCTTCTCTCTCTCGTCTCGCGCTGTTTATCTCCAGGTTCAGCGCGGTGCAGAAACACACAGTGGAGTTCAACCAGCTGGCGATGGCTAACTCCGAGGGCTCAGAGGCCATGCTGAACAGGGTGATGACCAAGGACAACATCGGAGTAGCTGTACTGCTCGAGGTCCGCAAAGAGATGATGGAAGTCTCCTGTGAGTAGACGCTGGACCTATTTTCTGATTTATGTATTTTTTTTATGCCTCCACGTTTGCGATAACCGCGGCTGGAGGCATTTTGATTTCGCACCATTTTTCCGAGCACGATGTCTCAAGAACAGTCCGAGATTTATTCTCACAGATAAACTGATTACATTTTGGTGTTCAAAGGTCAAGGTCCCTCAGACCTCAAGAAACATTTTTGACTACTACTCAACAAGTCATATGATTTATTACTTTTATTTTTTATTATTATCCTCAAATATCTAATGGGATAAAATGATGAAGTAATATATATTTAATACCCAAAAGGTCAAAGGCCATCAATCTGCAAAAAAATGTTCTGCCGATTATTCATCACTGTAGTTCTGGAACTACAACTTGACTGCTCCTGAGTTTTACAGCCACAAGGCAGTAATTCTAGTCTTTTAAGACTCACAAGCTCATCCTGAATAGATGTAGTCCATGGTGCATATATGATAACAGTTCTTAGGGCAGCACTTTTAACCTGCCCACTTTACTTTTTCCCCCTCCTCTCAGCTGGAAAGACACTCCACGGCATGGAGAAGCAGCTGATCCTGATCGCAAATGCCCACATGCACTGGGACCCAGAGTACTCTGACGTCAAGCTGGTCCAGACAATGATGTTCCTGTCAGAGGTGAAGAACATAGTGGACAAGGCCACACGCAGCCTCAAGTTGTCCTCCGTCTCTGGTGAGACTAATGCCATTCCACTGGTGCTGTGCGCTGACCTCAACTCCTTG
Organism: Acanthopagrus latus; assembly: GCF_904848185.1. Taxonomy (NCBI): domain Eukaryota; kingdom Metazoa; phylum Chordata; class Actinopteri; order Spariformes; family Sparidae; genus Acanthopagrus; species Acanthopagrus latus. Next base: position 19,206,955 of record NC_051056.1, on the reverse strand, counting down.
CCTGACTCCGGTACGTAATATAAAGCTTTGCTGTGTCTGACCACAGAGATGAGAGATATGATTATTGTTTCTTTGTCTTTCATGGCTGCTTTTACAGCTTAATAAAAAAAAAAAAAAAAAAGATAGAAATGAACATAACCCAACCTACCAACCATTAGTTTTTTAGATCTCTTTCTATTAGTATGAGTGATATATTATGATATGATGTATAGCCCTGTTTACAAAGGAATGTGTATCTATGACCTAATAGGAATGAATGGCTCCCTGACCTTTTAGTTTGTACAGCTGAAAAGATCAATTGAGACATTAAGCAGAAAATGACTCTGAAACGATTATGATAATTAAGTAATTGTTGCTAAAATGCCAAAAACGTACCTTCCAGTTCTGCCAAGTTGAATATGAGAGAAGTCTGTCCTGATATAAAATATAAGTTTGTTTTTCTGGGCTATGGTTTGCGTGTTTTTGAGTGCACGATATTGAGAGCAATTAAAGGCTCAGACTTCTTTCAAGATTTCCTGCTTGAATTTTACTGCATCGTTAAGTGTTGCTCACATGAGAAGAGAACTTGAATATTACAATTAATATGTCTTGATGTTTGTGTTCTTGCATATAAGCCAGAAGAGAACAACATTGCATCTATACAGCTACATGACTTGCCGTTTGATTGAATAACCACATTCATGTTGCAGTTAATACTGCTAATGTCCTACAGTATCCAGAGGTTGTGCCTTAGGAAACATCATTTATCCCGTTTTTAACAGTAGGAACAGACTTGCTTTTGTCTGTCGGGACCTTCAAGTGCCTCTCGACATTTTCTTGTTTCTGATGACTTCTTATCTCTCCACTCTGTTTAGGCGTGGTGGAGTACCTTAGCTCTGGTGGAGTAGACTGCACCCACAAGGACTTCAAGGAGCTTCGTTATAGTGACTGTCTGACCAAATTCAACTGCAACGGCAAGAACAGTTCGTCCAACGGCATGATCACCCACGGCTTCAAGCTGAAGAGCGCTTACGAGAACGGCCTGATGCCTTACACCAACTACACCTTCGACTTCAAGGTGATTGTGCTGATGGCACATGTTTGTGTTTGTTTATGGTTAATGATGTTGCTTGTATATATAAACAGAGGCAGAAATTTATTGTCTGTTACAAAAGAAGCCAGCTTGCACAAATTTACAATAAACACATTTCTGTGAGGGTGACTCCCGTCTTCTTCTCTCCCCAGGGTGTCATCGACTATATTTTCTACTCCAAGCCTCACCTGAACGTGCTGGGCATCTTGGGCCCCCTGGACCCCCACTGGCTCGTTGAGAACAATGTCAGCGGCTGCCCACATCCCCACATCCCCTCCGACCACTTCTCCCTCTTCGCCCAGCTGGAGCTGCTCCTCTTCAACGTGCCCCCCCAGATCAATGGGCTCCATATGCCTTCACGTAGGTAGTGAGTCCCTGCCACACCGCCGGGTGGGCGGGGGGGAGCTGCAACCACAGCCCCTCACCCTTTCCAACCCTCCTCCCTCCCACTACCAGCTCTTCTCCTCCACCACAATGGAGGGGGAAGACAAAAAAAAACACAACCTGTAAAATATTCGTACAGTGAGGTCTGGCCGACAGGGATTTCGTATAATGTTATAGATATTCTATATTTTTCTTTTTTCTTTCTCTGTTTTTCTTTTTTGTTATTTTTTTTAACTGCTCGATTCGGTCCTGTTCGTGTATCATTTTGTGTTTTGGACTCCCTTTCCTCCTCAAATCCACCCATCCACCCACTCTGCTTCTGTCTTTCACACTAGAGGGGATGGTAGCTCATTCAGATTTGTCACATGGGGCACTGTTTGGTTTAAGAGCAAGGGGAAACTTAAAAGTGGCTGAAGGGGGATGACTTTCACCTGAGAGAGCTCCATAGCTGATGGTCTGCCTGTCTGTCTGTCCTGTATAAATCTGAAACCAGCAAAGACAGCAGACTTGTCAGTCTCAGACCTCCATGATTGGCTTGTGCTTGTTTTCCCCCTGTACTCGGGGCAGCCAGCGTACTTTCTCGGTCTCCCAAGGATGTTTGTCGAGTCGCCAGGTTAGACGGCGGTTAAGCTTTTTAGCTGGTAGTCAAGCGTCCCCGGAGGTGGATGTAGCGCAGCTCGTATAAGGTGAGATTTCCTGCTGTCATTCTGTGGTGCTGAGGCCTTTTTTTGTGTGGTCATGGCCTCCCGTGGTGCTAAAAGATAGTCTACACCTCTGACCCCGGCCCTGGTACATTTAGCTACCAAGACCCACAGATGCCTCAAGAAACAGACGTCCGAGAACTACATTCCCCCTGTTCCACATAGGCGGTATGTCAGTGGTATTTTGTGAAGGAAGATATATGACGAGAAACTGAGAGCAGCTACCATCCTGTTTCCAGACTGTTTTTCACCCCAGCTTGTATAGTTGTTAGGCTAGTCTTGTGCTTAGGAGCTCATGCAGCCCCATGTACCAACAATGTTTGTTTTTTTTAATTTTGTTTTGTTTTTTTTGTTTTTTTCGGGTCAAGGGGCAGGGGAATAAGGCTGAGGGGCAAAGTGATGAGGGGGCTATCACAAATCTTTTCTTTGTCTTGATCGCTTTTAGGCAGAGAGAGCGAGTAATGGCTGATACACAGGAGTAAAACCAGCATTCCTCTCACTGTCTGGAGTTGCCATCCAACTCCACACATGCAAGCTTAGACACACACACACACACACACACACACACACACACACACACACACACACACACACACACACACACACACACACACACTCAACACAGGTAATTTGCAGGCAGATCTGTAGCACTGTCTCTGAGGCCAGTAGTGACTTTCCCCAGCCATAAGTTCCATACACAAAAGCAGTGGTTTTTTCACAAGTGTTTGTACAGAATAGAAAATCTAGACTCAGTCTTTACATGATTGTATATGAACCACAAAAGACCTGTTTTCTGGCGTTTTTTGTACTAAGAGTAAATTATGATCAGATTTGAGAAAAAAAAGATTGTATTGTAAAATATGGCTAAATTTTTATCCAGTTAATGTTAAGATGAATTGATATTACCAGCTTGTACAAAAGACGTAAGAAGAGGTTGTTCGAGGCGTTCGCTGTCACTACTTTGCACTCCTTAGAGATTAACTGTAATTAATGTATCAGTATTGTTTTATTATTATTTTTTTTCTCCTCCCCTCTCTCTCTCTGCTGTTGTATTTGATTTGCCGGCATATTGCTGCGATTGTAAATAGACACTGAGTAAACTCTGCCTGTTGCTTTTCGCCCATTAACAAAGCCATTGATCCACGCTGCTGCCATCAGTTCAGACAACAAAAAGGACATGCAAGGATGAGCCGCAGCCCACCAGCGACTACTCCGCATCTGTTCATCTATAGATCTCACACACACATACACACACACACACTCCCACTAGTGGCGTGTGACTAAAACAACCTCCATTTAAAAAAACCCCACATGTACAACAAGAACATCGTGCCTCACTGTAGCAGTTGTCGTCTTGCACTATATTTACACATGACGAACGCCCGAACAACCTTTTCTCCTTTTATTTTTAAATACTGTTGAGACATTTGTGAAGATTTTATGTCCTTTTATTGGGTTTTGTTAATGTTGATTTCCTTTTTTATGAGCTGTGACAATGTTATGATGATGTGTATATCCTTCCTATTCATTGAGCTCTCTAGTAATCAGGTATGCTTTCTCCCCTCTCCTCTAAGGAACATGAGTAGGATGTCTTATCTTTATTGAATCCGCACTCTGGTTGTTTTTTTTGTTTTTTTGCTCTCTCGTTGTACCTTAGCACAGCTCCATGCCCAGACCCCCCCACACCCCCCATAAAACAGCCCATAGCTCCTTCCCTGGCCATGAATTTTAAATCTCCTTAAGTCTGTCCATCACCCTTCACCCCTCTCTAAAACCTCAGACTTTCCCTGTCCACTGTTTCACTCAAGCTGTGTCTCTGAAAACCCCTTCGCTCAACCACTTTGTATAGTTCTCTTACCCTTGTCACTGCAGCTATAGTGCCATCTGTGGACCCCCTACCTCTGTATTGGAAACGGTGGAAGGCCCAATTTGCTCTTGCTTTCGGAGGAACAAGGGAGGAGGGGCACTTAGCTCAGCGATTCCTCTCTGAAAGCCAAGCATGCGTCTCTTTGAATCGAGTCTATTACACCCCAAACAAACCAGTGAGATCTGTCAGAGGCAAGATGATTATTTAAAGCCAACATAAAGATGAGCACTTACTAGATTCAGATGCAGCTCCCCTCACTCCCTGTTCCGTCATATTAGCGAATAAACATCACATTAATTTAATGTACATGTTGAAATGACATTTTAAAGCAAGAGGGAAGCAAGAAAATAGGATGTATAAGTAAAGTCCTCAGATCAAGGTCTCTTGTCCCTTTTATTTTCTCCCCAAATGTTTGTTTTTAACCTTTGTTTTGTTTTCCAATGAAAACCAATGTGTCCAGTTTCTTCTTTTTTTTCCTGAATGGCATTAGTATTGTAGTAGATTTAAAGGCTAGCTTTTTTTGTAAAGTGTGAATAAAAGATGTATCTCATGTTTCCTTTCTAAAAAAGATATTGAATTGTGTTTGTTGATGTGTAAATCATGAATTCTATGATGGTGTTACGTTTGCGACATTTTGTTTTTACTTTTTTCCTCCATATACTCTTTGTTCCCATCACAAACCAAATCCTCTGTAGGAATCATGATGAGACGTCTTGATGGGTTGATTTAGAGGAGTTGAATGTTCTTGATGTAGCCTCGTAGAATGAAGGATTTATCCAGAGGAGAAGTACCTGCATCATTGGTATTGGTATAAAAAAAAAGCAGAAAAAAAAAAAAAACTTTCAGCACAGGGATACTCATTTTTTTTTTTGGTGTTTTCCTTTTTTCTGTGTTACTTATCAGCTTTATTTTGGATGTTGCATGGCACTAGCTGGAGAGTGCTAGTGCCTGTAGGTTTAGGGCAGCAGAGCTGTCTTGGTAGTGGCTGCAGCTCAGTATAGAGATCACTGTTCTGACTGGTGTAAAACGTGTTTGTCAGACTAAGCTAATGACCTGCCGCTGGTCGCTAGACTGGTCCTGTGATGATTTCCAGTACTTCTAGTCATCTCACTCTGTTCTTGTGCATCACAGTGGTTTTAAATCTGTTACACTAGCTAGCTACTATTGATAGTCACTGATTTGACTCTGTAGATCTTTTCTGTTGTTGACCCCTCGACTCTTCATCACTCTTCTTGTTAAAACTATGGCTTCTGACTGAAAGTCTGGCAAAATCATGGCGCTGAGTTAATGTCACCCTGTGAGCTTCGGCGAGTGATCACGTTGTTGGCTTTGTACCTTTCCACTGTTGCATTTGTGTTTTTCATAGTTGGCTTGTTTAGGCGTAGAGTGATTTCCCAGGCTGCATCTCTTTGTAACGGTGCACACCAAAGCTGCTTGTAGTTCAGTTCTCTCTTGTAGTTCGTTCACTATCATTTTTTTTTTTCATTTTTTTTTTTTAAAATCCGAATCATAGTCTTCATGAAATGTTAGGGCTGTAAGGAAAGCGAGGTACTTTTCGTCCTTTTCCTTGAATCACATGAACACGTTGCATCCATATTCGCGCTTAGAGTTTGGTTCCTCATGTCAAATGCACCCTTTTCAAAAAAAAAAAAAAAAAAATAGAGAAAACCTTGGCAATAATACCCAGAAACATTCAGACACACTCAGAATAAGTTTTTAAATGTTTTATCTGGAAAATGTAGCTATTTCATCTGTGGTCATTTGTTTATTTTTTTTCCCTTTTCAACTCTCCGTCTTCAACCCTCTAGACTGTTTTCTTTAATGCTTCTTTTTCTCTCTCATCATCCATCTTGTATATTTGCTCATCTCCTCCTCCTCCCTGCCGATCTAGTGGTAGTTGTTCAATGATCAGGATTGTCTATCTGTAGTCGAGCTGAGTACATATATTGATCTGTGTCACTGTGTTTATGCACTGGACCAACTATTGTTTACCATTCATGAAATACCAGCAAAAAAAAATGGAAAAAAAAAATAATAATAATGACAAAAACACTTGCACAATGTTGTAGAATGTCCATTAACCCAGATGAGAAATCAAGGCAGCTGTTTTCAAATCCACACATACTGTTTTAAAAAGAAACTGAATGGTAAACAATGCTTTCTGTTGTACCCCTTAGCCGTCCTCTCGATTCTTTTTTGGACTAGTTTTGTTCTTTTTGATTTTATTTTTATTTTTTTCTGTTTTGACTACAGGTTCTGCTTGTTTCCTTTACACCTACCTATGTATTTTCCTACTTCTGGTTGAAAATAAATTCTATATTATCTGTTTCAAGCTGTGTCACCTCTTATTCTTTTGAAATGGATATTGAAAATAAATTCTATATCTGTTCTCCTTGTATTGCCTCCTTTTGATTCCTTGTTTTTTTTCTTCCTCTCATTTTCTTTTGTGAAGTGTTCATTTTCTCCAGCCTCTGCCAGTGTTGGACAAATGCTGGGAAAGCAAGCCGGCTACAAGCTCACGTCCCCTCCCAATTTTATTTATTTTTTTTTTCTGCCCAGTAGTGCAGCTTTCCAGAGTGTCCGTATGAGCGTTGTGTGGAGGTTTGAAGATCCAAGTGTGTCAAACAGCTGGCGGAGGCTGTGATATGAGGCCCAAGAGTCTGCAGGTTTTTTGTTTTTTTTAAATAATTCCTGCTCAATTCTGCAGCAGCCCAATTAAATGTGGGTGAGATGAAAACCTGCACACTCACCGCTCTGTGTCGCACAAAACTTGTGCGCTAGAGAGGCCGTCTTTGGTTGAGGCCTCCGTGTCAGCCGAGTGCACTCTGCGCCCTGAAGGGTCCTTCAGCAGCACCATGAAGCGTTAGCAGCGCCACGGGCGCCGTTTTGTAGCCGAGGCTGACCTTTTGATTTTCCTCCAGGACGGCAAATGAAAACAGAATCTCCCATTGGGGATCAATAAAGTTTAACATTAACATTTAATACCCAAAATAGCCCCTGGGATGACTTGGGAGCTTTCTGCGTTAATGTTCACGGACACACGGTGGAGCCAGAGGATCGTCTCTGAACAGGCACGGAGAAGCTGAATCCTCGTCCATGTCATCTGCTGAAGGAGTTCCCAGGTCTGAACGAGCCACCGGCGGCTCATAACATCAGCTGAAGGGGAATTTAGAGAGCGCAGGAACAGTGTGAGACAGGAAGTCGACTTGACTTGGAGCGCAGTAATTATACTCAAAGGGTTATCAAATGCCAGGAGCGTGAACAGGACATTTTGTTTGTTCTGAGTGGAGTAGATAAATGTGTTTCTAATGAGTCTGAGTGAATCTGAATCTGAACCTGAACACTGCTGCCACAATCAGTCCATTCATCACTCAGAAGACCAACGTAAGACCAAACTGCCATAGTTTTCATGCTCGATTAAGTCGTTTAATAAAATTAATTGATGTAATTAATCACGTACTAATGCCAAACATCATCAGGTTCCAGCTCCACAACATCACACTACATAAAAAACTTTTGAGTTCCGGATTGTTGATCAGACAGAACAAGCATGTTGAGGACACATCTGCCATTCAACAAGTCAGGAAAGAAACTGTTTTTTGTTTCCGCCTGTGTTGTTATATCCTCCTTTGACATTTTTTAAAACAAGTCCCCATCTGCTTCAGTTGTTTAGGAAAGTGCCGCAACGTCGTTTTCGCTGTGGAGCTCCAGACCACGAAACTTCACCTGACTTTCCACCAGCGTAAGGGTGAGGAGATAAAGACAGAATCTTCAGTTTTGGACAATTCTGTCTTTTCATTTTAATCTTAAAACAGGGCAGCGGCTCTGTTTCTGAGTGGTCAGTTGAGGAAAAGGCTTTAGGCCACGACATCCTCAAGACGACAGGAGGGTTCATCTAAAAATGAAACCTCTCAGCACGTGCAGCTCCAGATCTGAGTCGAAATAAAAAGTTTGCCCTGACAGACAGTCTGACGCTCTGTTAACCCCGCCCCCCGCCCCGTCATCATGTTCGGCCTGCCGTGAAACAACATAACGCCACTTGGAAAAGCCTTTAATCAATGTGGTATTTGCTGAACTCTATTGTTTTCTGTTTGCTGACTGTTCAAACTAATTACCCTTCTTTTTCCTCAAATCGTCGGGGCTGGTCCCTGTTTTTTTTTTTTACAGAACGCAGCGGAATTCCACAGTAAAAGTGCCGCAGCTGCATCCATGAGGCGGGCACCAGCGAACAGACCTGCAGGGATGCGAGCCGTCATCTCGCCAAGCGCAGGCCGAAGAAACCCGGGCGACCCAGCCACAAGTGGAAAGTGAAACTTCAACAGATGCCCAAAGGAGAGACAGGAGAGACAAATGATGATAGAATGATATGAAGTTATGAACAAAAACAACTATCAACAGATCCACACTCGGCTGAGGAACAATGAGGCCCCACCGATGCAGCAGAGGTAGCGTGTGAACTGCGACGGGCCCCGAGGCGTCCTGTTATTACCCTGAAATGGACTGTGACAGCAAATATGATTCTCACCTGATTGTGCTCAGATGGAAACCTGCGGCATTTAAAAAAAAAAACAAAACAAAAAAAAACATTTTGCTGTAATTCAGTTAATCTGTTTGAAATGAGAGTTAGGAAGTTGGAAGGGAATATCAAAGGCTATCCAAGAGGCAATCTTCCCTACTTAAGGACATGAACTATTTTATTTTTTTTTTTTGTCAGTGGAATTTTCTTGAACAGCTGTCCAAATGTGCAAAATGTGTGCGAGTGAGTGTGTGTGTGTGTATGAGTGGACGTTAAACAGAACGAGGGAGTTTGTTGTTCGTGAAGGGAGAGAAGACTCGTCTGGACTTCACCCCGGTGTTTGTGAACTATCGGTCTTGTGTTGACGTGGCAGCATGAATGCTAAGCCTGTAAAGTGCTTCGCAGATGTAGACTCTCTCTATCTCCCCTCTCTTGTTTCTGCTTGTTTTCTTCCTTCTATATACCCTCCTTTACTCCTCCTCCCCCACCCAATCATCCTTTTTTAAAAAAATCCTTTTCCTCTGGAATTCCCACTAGTGTGTCTAAGTCTAAGAGTGTGTGTGTGCGCGCGCGCATGACTACTGGGCCAGTCGCCTGTGTGATGTTGAGCCAACTCCTCCTAACACGCTCTCAGCATACTACTTTTGGTTTCATGGTTGTGGTTTGGAGTTGTTAAGCTCCAGAAACGAGCACATGAAATATAGCTTTGTGTGCGTCTAAGCGAGGCCGAAGCTGCCAGGGCCCGGGGCGGCCAGCGCACGGCAGGCCGGGCCAGCGCCGAAACCTAAAATGTCCTGAGAATCTTCTACAAAGATCACCTCAGGACAGTCCTGACTTCAGGCGTGAAGCCTCAGCATTCAGCAGCGACAAGAAAACGGTGAAACCATTCGGAGAAACTGGCAGAACCGTTCCCTGCAAGGAGAACGGCACCTGAGCATATGCTGCTCTGTAAAACAACACATGCTTGTGTCAGTGCATGTGTGTGTTTTATTGCTCTTGTTAAAACTGAGGGGTGTGGTTTTGTCCTGTTAGAGAGGAAGGTGAGACCTGAGTTATGCTGGATGGAGGACGCGCACTGTAAAACAAGCTGTCAAAATGTCAGCGTCCCTGCTGCTCCAAAAATGAGCTAGTTAATTGAACTGGATTTAAAGGTGTAACACCTTACATTTTCCACATTAAAATGTGGTGTTTTCCCAGACGTTTCCAACGATGTTCAGTCACCCAGAGATCATTTTACTCGAGGTAACGGTGGGTTCACTGTGGTCGTCGGTTGCTTCAACTTCTGGGAGAGAGTCAGAGAGTGAGGAAGGCTGACGGCGGATGAGACGAAACGTGAGCGATCGTCACGTCGGGCAGATTTTCTTCGGCTCGCGGTGCTTGTTTGACCCTGAAGGCGACGACTCCCGTGATCATATGCAACTTCATGACATCATCCAACTATGATTTTTCCTGGCCGGCCGACCAATCAGAAAGCAGCCCAAAGATCATTTCTGTCGACCCATTTTGAAGCCTCAATAAAGTCTTCCAAGAAATGGTAACCACCATTTGCCATTTTCTGTAATGGCAATCTAATCAGTATTTAAATACCACACACGAGTCTCTCTATCACAGTCATGGTTACCTTTTACAGTCACAAGCTTTTTATATCGGTCTACATTGTTTTGTAGCAAAATTTCTTATTCAGGTGTTCAAAAATGTGCATGGTTTGAAATAGAACAAATCTGCACTTTTTAATTTCATTATTGGTTTGCAAAAGTTAAAATGAAGCAATGCTTTCTGGGATTTTCAAGACTGAATCTTGTAGACTGTCTCTGTGGTTGTTGAAAGTTGGAAGCTGGAAGTTGACTGAGATTAAGCTAGCAAAAAAATGGATCGAGGCATCAAGCAACACAAGGAGGGGAGTGGAGAAAAAGGGAGAGAGATCTCAGACAGACACTGTTGGCTGGCAGTGAAAAATGCTGCAAACTGACTGATCCGTTTTTAAAAATCAAGTGCAGCTTAAACTAGCACTAGCGCTAATACTGCTAGCACTAATGTTAGCGACACAGTTGAGCCAGCACACCAGGGGGAAAGACAGGACAGTGTGGAATATGAGCAAGAGGAGGACGAAGCGGTGGACATGGATAACTGTGTGACGGTAAGACATGTTTTTATTACGGAGCGGATGGCTCTGATGATTTGTTAATTTGTTTTATGCATTGGGGTTGTGCATTGTTCTGGTGCAGTTGTGTTTAGCATGGGAGATTACGTTCCATGCCAGGGACATTTTTTGTTTCCAGTCCGTCACTGAGTCTGTGTATTGCTGCTTTGACTTTATGGAACATTAAGTTGTAATTTTATGCAGGTAGGGACTAAAACAGTTAATTTAACCTTTATTCAAATCTCGAAAAACACAACCATGATTTGCCTCATACTTTATATCTCAGACCATCATCAAAACAATGTGATTCCAAAAAGACAGTTGGACCGAAGTATTGTAAAAAGGTTCACAGTTTTTAAAAAAATACGCAAAAACTTTAACAAAAGTCCTGTCTGATTTTTTTACAGTGTGTGTGTGTGTGTGTGTGTGTGTCTCACTGCTTTTCCCTGTGAGAGCAGGGTGGCCAGGTGGCCCAACCGTCCAGATGTGATGCATTAACTGAAGTCACCTGTTGTCTGGTTCAACTCACAGGACCAGAGAGCTCAAACATGCATCCATGTGGCTTGAGCTGTTACCATCTAATGTGCCTTCTTGTTGAACCATTATCTGATCTTCTGTCCAGTTCCCTCCGCCAGTGACTTTACTATGACTCATCCAACTGTTTCCTCTGCTGAGTTTTATTGCCATGATTCGGGATGAGCCCCCTCTAACGAATTTGAAGATGTGCTGTTTATGTCATAGGTCATAAAAAAACGTCATAAAATGTCTGCGCGGAGCAGACGGACTCCCGGCCTAAATATGTTTCCAGCAGACTTGCTTTGCTGCGCAGTATTTGTGAAATTTATGTTTCCAGCAGTCAGCTAACATAAATAATCCTGTTCGGCTGGATGCACTAACTCAGGCGCTGTTGTGAGGAAGGTAAATTCTGCAAAAAAAAACCCAACAAAAAAACAAAACCAACTTGATCAACGGCAATGAATTAATGCAGAAGGCTTTAGAATTAATGAGGATTTGTGAGTTCGATGACATTTTTAATATGAGTGGGTTTATGTGAGTGTGGTGGGGTGGAGGGGAATAAGGCAACCTTGGATTACATAACGCTGGCTACACAAACCAGGAGAATCTTTTTCATGAATATTAGAACTTTGGAAGATTAAATCGCACGAGGTCGCCTCGTTTTCTCTCCAAACCCGATGGCAGGAGCGGCGCAGGCAGACGTGCGGGCCTAATTGAGATGGAGGACGCACCTTCCGACGAGCACACCTGCCTGCGAGTGCACACATGAACAATCCCCTTCCACCGGCAGCAGCACCCCTTGCCACCGCCGACATATATTATCCACAAAGAGCACAGAAAAACAAGGCTGTGCGCCTGTGAAGCCATGCCAGGAATTCACAGCACGTATTTTGTGTGTGTGAGTGTTTGTGTGTGTGTGGTGAGGGGGTGGGGAGAAAAAAAAAAAAAAAAAAAAAAAACACGCCCTGATTTTTCTCAAAACAATGCAATATGCCGTGTTTCCTGAGTTTATTTGTGGTCAGAGTGTGAGAGGTCATACTTGCAAGGATTTGCTGGTTCGTCAGTGTTTGGATGATCGTGATATAATTGCAATTATTCATGGAAAATTCTTTAATTTTTTTGGCGACCGCTCAAGACTTTGTACTTTTATGAGGGTGTTTTTTTTAATTTTCAGCAAATAAACAATGTGAGGATGGTGAGAGGGTAAGTGTGTGTGTGTGTGTGAGTAATGATCCGAGGTTGTCAGAGATGGCGTCTGGCCTCTTCCTCCTCTTCAGGATTGGATGACCTGTTACACAGGAAAGGAGGAGGAGGAGGAGGAGGAAGAGGAGGAGGACGGAGAGGTGTGTGTGTGTCTCCTCCACGGATGTCCTGAAATTAGAAGTGAGAATTGGACGATTTTGTCACCGTCCCCCATTTCTCTCTCTCTCTATCTCCGTTTTTGTCAATAAGTCTCGTCGCGTGGAGCATCTGGCGACTGAACACAGCGCGCCGGAGCAGGGTCGCAACCCCTCGTCTCTCTCCAGTGAGCTGCCTCCATTTGACAGACTCCGATCCTCTCCCCTTCTCCCTCTCCCTCTCCCTCTCCCTGTCTCCAGCGCTGGCAGTGCTAATTGTTCTCGTGGCTGGGGAGCACTCGTCTGTCACTCGAGGCCTGTGCACACGCATCTGTGGGTCATGGGCTCCAACAAAGACTGGAGCAGAGTATGACAGCTCCTGTTTTTTATTTTTTTGTTGTTGTTGTTATTTGTGTGTGTGTGTGTGTGTGTGTGTGTGTGTGTTTCCAAAGCCTGGGAGGAGGAGCCTTGGTTTACGGCGTGTTGCCAGGGTGTAAGTGATGGGCAGATGTCAGCGTCATCATGACTGATCATGACATCACTTTCACTTGGATGGTGGAACAGTGACCCCCCCCCCCCCCCAACACACCAGCCATCGTGAGTTTAGTAAAGGAATTGTTCTGAGTTTTGGAGGATAATGCTTATTCGATGCTTGTTGAGAGCGATATGAGAAGATTAGTTATCATTCTCATGTTTGTATAGTATATTAAGCTGAGTATATTAATGACTGGAAGCAGGTGGACACAGGTAGCCTGATCTTTCCAAATGGGAACAACATCCTCCTAAAAAAAAAAAAACAGCTACAACTCACTTATTGTATTTTTGTAGGCTAACACAGAAAACATTGCCCAGGTTCCCTCGACAGACAGCCAATGGCATTCCTTGGTTTAGCTACTTGTTAGCTAAACACCTTTGCAAAGACACACGGAAGCTTTAAAATGAATTAAAACTGACTGATGTATTTCTCGGTTGTAGAGCAAAACGTGAAAGCCTCTTAAGCTTGTTTTAACCACAGACCGAAAAGCCATTAAAAAACCTCATTGACTCTGAGATGAGGGGATCAGGAGTGTAGAGATGCTAACTTAATTTCTGGTTTTAGGACTCATTCTGAGTCTGCTGCAGGAACTTCCTGTCATTGTTGTGGGGTTGCCAGGCAACCAGCGGACAACACTTGCAGCGAGGTGGCGTCACCTGTGCTGACCTTTGTGAGAGCAGCCAATGGCTGAAGGCTTCTGCCGCAATTAAAGGTGAAAGTAAAAGTAATGAGGTGTGTCTGTAAAACATATCAGCATTCAGATTAGATTTAAACTTCCAGTCTCTGAAGCAGGACAGCTCAAAGCGGCCCACGCCAACGTTGGCCAAATCAAATCAGTTTTATTTATATAGCCCAGAATCCCAATCTCATTGCCACAGTGTGCTTTACAATCGATCTTATAATGTTCAAATCTTTGCAACTATCATTTCACCAGGTCATTAGAACACAGCAAGTTTTAAAACAAGAACTAAATAGTGTCTGAGGTATTTTACATATTGCCGTCTGCTAACCAGCTGTTCTTTATACATGTGGCCTGGTAGGTTCACGATGTGATGCTTCTGCTTCCTCTGACCCAGTTTAGTGACGGTTTTAACTCCGGGTTTGTGTTCCTGGCCAAACCAAAATGACATGCTGAGTGACATGCAAAGTGACATGCTTTTGTCTGAAGTTGGAGAGGAGGCGGGTGAGGGGAAAAAAGGGATAGGAAAACAGAGGAAGAGGGGGAAAATGGAGGAGAAGCTTGGGGTATTTGTGTAGTAAACACTGGTGACCTCAGCGGAGCTGCTGCTGCTGCTGCTGCTGCGACAGTAACTGTTGATGCTGCTGCTGTCAGGGCTTGTGGGAACGAGCTGAAGTCTAATGTGAGAGGTTGCCGGCTGCGGTTGTCCCTTTGTTTACTGTTGTTTAGTCTCTGGTATTTATAGGTACAGTGCTGCCTGTTTCAGCTAATTATACTGTGGACGCCATAAGGATGATTGCAGTAATGACTGGTTGGCTTTCCAAAGCGTTCAGAGCAGTTTTTCTCTCTCCGTTCATTTCGCTATGGGACACAATCAGGGATTTTTTTTTTTAATTTACGTCTGTCGCATCTGCATATTTCCCCCAAATATACATGCTTGCGATCCCTTTGGCGTGCCGCCTTGTGGCATCGCTCGAGACGCAGGAACGCTCTGTTTTTCATTCTCGGCTACGAAATTGCCCACGCGATAGGGGCCCCTGTCTGCTGCAACCTCCGCAGCCCACTTAACATGCAGAAACAGACCCCAGGAATGTTCTTTAATCAACCTTAATTATAGTTTCCCAGATTCCGCTGCTCCCAGGTCAGTTGTTAATCCACGCTTCTGGTTCAAAAGTTCAGAATGTCGTTTGTTCAGACAGCGAGGGCCCCTGAACGCCTCCTGCCAAATACTAACCAGCCTAAACACCGATACGACTCACATTCATCACGAGGCCCCTGTCTGCGCAACACACATATCAATAAAGCGCTGACATTACTCGCGGACAATGTCGAACGTGAACTGAGATGCCCTCTCTGTGTTTTTTGTGTGTGTCTGAGCGCCTCAAACTAATAAAGTTCTCGGTATTCAGCGTACAATTTTTTATTTTTTTTTGCAGCTGCATCAGGAGCACGCAGACGCTGACAGGTGAGCATGATGAAATCTAAAGATCTCTATGTGCGACCGCTGTCTGTCTGAGTTATCGCCTGTCTGCCTCTCGGATGTAAACAACATAGTTTTGCCATCCAGTCACACACACACACACACTGGGGAATATTGAGAGCTCATTCAGTTAAAAGCCTGAGCGATAATTCAGCCCAGATCCAGTCGAACACAGACACATGTGGAGTGCGGATGTTATAGGAATACTTTGGAAGCGCAGCTGACACGTTTTCAAAAACACTGCGTGCTGAGTTGAGCGTGTGTTGGATGGGTCAGTGAGGTTTGACGGGGAGAAAAACAGTCTGGTGTGAGCTGCAGATACTCATCTCGTCGTGTCTGACTGTCCACACATCCGCGACCTCGGCGAGGCTTCACGCTCATACGCGACCACGTGGGTTCGAAACAGTTTATTGGAGGGAAGGACAGCAGAATTTGGCGGAAAATCACAAAGAAGATGCCATCGTAGATTCATTTATTTTGTACATATTATCGGTCTGACTAGTGTGAGAACAGAAGAGCATGACCATTGCTTTTGACCTAAACACTTTTTACAGTCAAAAAATATTCACAGCAATGTTTAAGTAACTTTCAAATAGGAAACATCACACCTTTAACACCTTTAATCAGGGTTCACTTTCAAATATTTCTGGGATCCAGCACCTGTCTGCAGCAAGCAGGACCTGCTTTGTGGTTATCGCTCGAAGTCGTCGATCAGCACACGGCTAGAGACAGGTCAGGGTCATCCACACAGAACAGACGCAGGGGTGTTCCCCACTGTTACATCACCAAAGTTTGGTAGGCCTCCTGAATACATAAAGACTGGTTCAAACATTTAATTTAAAAGAAAGTTTGAGAAAAAGCTTGAGAAAAGGCTGTACTAAGAGAACTGTCAATGTAGAGACAATGACATCTGACAGATGAGAAAACTAGTCAAATACATAAAACACAGCCTGTTGAAAAGCAGAGCTGCTGTGTGATCATTTCTGCTGGACTATAATAAACATTAATAAAGGTTCTGTGTGGTGCAACATCAATACATTTAATAATAATGAGTCAATTCATCCATCATTCAGCTTGAATCCCTCTGTTGCATTTCTGCACCGCGACGTTCTGTTACCTTACGGACCGACATGCACGCTGACACCGACGGATCTGTGATAAGTTGAGCTGGCAGATAATATCTGCCTCGCTAATATATCAGTTGAGCTCTGGTGAGCAACTGAATGTGCATAAACTAAGAACGGCAACTAAGGGACTGTGATTTGACAGCTATGACAAGGAAGTAGGAGTAAAGAGACAAATGAGTTGGGCGTGTATAATAGAGACTTTCAGCCAGTGTGTGTGTGTGTGTGTGTGTAGCTGGAAGGCATTTGTCTCTGAATATCGATCGCCATTGACCAGGGCAACATCTGAGCGCGGAGGTACTGACAGCTGCCTCCGCCGGCTGCTCGCTGCTTTTCGCTCCTTCATTTCATTATGCAGCCTTTGTTGCCTTATCGTGTACCTCTTCTTATCTCGCTCGGCTCATTATGTCCCGCAGCAGCAGTCCTCAAGGCGAGCGGGTGAATGAGTGCGTGTCGGCCCGCCTGTACGCGTGTGTGAGAGCGCTACTTATTGTGTTTCCCCCGTGCAAACTCGCGGTCAAACGGCCTTGAAGGAGGGGAAGTTCAAACTCGATTTCATTCGTCAACAGATTACATCAGCGCTTGACTTGTCATTCTGTCCGTCGTGCTTGTTCAAATAACACAGCGTTGAGTCGCTGGCGAGCCTCTGCGTCAGCGAGAGCGGACCGAGCCCCAATCATCAGACCCGGATCCCCCTGCTGCTGTTACGACTGATGAGACACGCACGGTATGCTAACAAAAGACGCTTGCCAAGTGAGTTTCTCTCACATCCTGCCCTGAGCGCCGCCAATCACTCTGACGCCGCTTTTGGTAAATTGAGGCGCAACTGAGCCCGACTCTGGAGATCCAGTATAAAAGAGATGGAGATCCAGACTTTTTGGTTTGATCTCTGCAGCCTGTGTTCGGCCTCCCTCCACAGCGGGACCGCTGTCTTGGGGAAAAAAGGTCGGCGACAGGTTGTGCTCCTCATCGCTCGGGGTGAAGGGAAGGGCATTATCAGCGCATGAAACCAACTTTGTCAAGGAGGGATTGATGAATAATTCGCCGAGAGAGGAAGCTATTGTGAGAGACGGGAGGAGGGGAGAGGAGTCTGAGGTGCGAAGCGATAATGATGCAGCTGGCGTGTGAGCCCCGGAGAATTCTGGGAAAAGCGCCTTTGTGTCCCGTGGCAGAGATCACGTGACGACTGTTTTCCGCAGGCCAGGTGAACGGCTTCGGCTGCAGAAATGTGCCCCGTATCGGCGAGTGACTCCACTGTCCGTTGTCTCTGCGCTGCTTGCAGCCTATCCATCAACCTGTTTGTCATTGGCGTGTTAACGTGTGCGTAACGCATCTGTTAGCGGGCACGCGCATGTTTGGAATACTTTGAAAGACCCAGCAGACACACAGACGGACGCTTTGTGCGTGTATCGACTTCCTTGGGAACCGATGCCAGTCCTCTTAATTTCCCACCACAATCCCTTGTGTCAGATGTTGCCTCGGCCGGTAATGAGAAGCTGGGAGAGGAAGAGTTTTGCTCTCTTCTGAATGCTTTTTGAGCTAAAACATACCTTTCAGGTGAGCGTTCCAACGCTGCAGATGGCGACGAGGACAGCACACCTGCAAATTAAGCCCGGCAGAGGCTGGTGGAAAAGCAACAGAGTCTCCAGAAAGTCCACATTTCCTCACAGAGGCTGCACAGAGGCTTGTGTAACACAGTGACAGACAGCAGAGAGGTGGTAAATGTCTGTTGTGTAAGCAGCGGGAGCCTTTGAACTACCTCCTCCTGTTACAAAACCAGTGGGGGCACCCGTACTCGCTGCCCCGCCATCTCTTTAACCCGCGCCTGGTGACACCTGTCTATTAGTTTGACCCCGTCCTTGTTCTCGCAAGAAATGGCAGCCTTTTTTTTTTTTTTCCCTTCCCGTCGCCGCTCGGCCCCCGGCTGCCGCGCGGCTCCCCGCCGCCGGCGCGAGGCAGAAATGCCAGCAAACACCGAGATGGCTCACTCTGTTCCTCTGACCTCCAAAAAGTTGAAAGAGAGATGCTGCCGAGCGGCGGAGTCAGAGCGGAGGATGATGGATGGCTCTAAGCAGTCTAATAGTGTTGCCCTCCTCTACGGAAGGAGAACAAATATCTGCCAGGGCTGAATGATGTGTGTGGCCTCTGCTCCCATCATACGGTGCGCCAGGTTCTCTCATGTGGCCTTTTTCCTTCGGAGATACTGTAGATGCAGAGAAAGAGAGAGAGAGAGAGATAGATAGAGAGAGAAAGAGAGCCGTGTAGACAAATAGCATGACTGAGAGAGATGGCGAGACCAAGAGGGAGAGGGAGAACAAGACGGAGAAGCAAGGGAGAATGCACCAGGGACGGAGGAGGGTTAGTGTGACATTGAGAGGCAGGGAAGAGAGATCTCAGCTCTGTCAGGTTGAGTGTCTTCACACAGCGCAGATAGATGGTCCACGGCTCCTCCCCGGTCTAATGATCACCCCCGCAGGCTCGACGTCTTCTTTACGTCGACATGTGACAGCAGGTAAGGGCTCCCGAAATGTCATATTATCATGACACCTCAGTTCAGTCACTCCCCGCCACCGCCGCGCGCCGTGCAAAAGACGCAGCTCGAGCACAAGCTGGACCGCGGCTGAATTATAGTTTTTTGTAAAGGAGTCCATCTTCTCTGCGCCACATTCTCCTAATCTATACCCAGGCCACAATCTTTGATCTATATTTTAGACAGTCAGAGTCCGTGTCCAGAATAGATAAAGGTATCACAAACTTGGCACGCCTGTCTCGTAAAGCCCGGCAACTTTGTTCATAAATTATTGCATGCCGGGGCGAGCCGCGGCCCTGAGGGTTTTTGGAGGAGACCTTTAGCTGAGCTGAGACTGCTTTACACCTGTAATATAAATTAAGTGCGGGCAGAGGAGCGGAAGGGATGGACACCTGAACCTCCTCCATGAAGAAATACCTGCGGCCCAACTTTCCCGTCTCATGATTTATTAGTGCTGCATGAAGCAAGGCTGCATTTTGAATCCCGAAAGTCCTCCTCCGGTCACCTTAGGGACATTTTTTTTTTTTTTAAATGAGCAAATCGTCACTTTACAAGGCAAAGTAGGACCTTGAAATCCACCCTGACGACCCCGGCTGCACCTATCAACTTCGTTCTCTTTGGGGCTTTTTTGACTGCTGGAGATTATATCTTACATCGCTGCTTGAGACGGACTATTTACTGAGACGCTCAAATATTTAAAGAAGGTGATGAGGTTGCTGGCGGAGGATCTCTATGGATTACATTTAAATCTTCATTTCTACTGAATACATCTCCATTGGCCTGTGCTGACACAAACCGAGAGCAGACTGCAAGTTTTGCGGGTAATAACGACCGTGGCCCCTTTTGACGCTGAGCTGTTGGCGATTTTCGGTCCAGATCGACCAAATCTGAATAACAACATAAGCAGGGCACTTGGAGAACAGCAGGATTTCTCTATTACGGGACACGAACCAGAAGGGATTGTTGTGAAAGTTTCCTTCTGCTCGCAAGCATGCTCATCCTGGACGCACAGACTGTTGTACTGGCTCACTGGCAAGAAAGTTTACACACACGCACGCACGCACGCACACACACACACACACACACACACACAAAGAATATGTAGCATCTGCCACTGTAACACTCCATATCAATAATACACAACATCTATAACATACAGAGTCTTCTTATTGATTAAGAAGGTTGATGCCACGCTTATGTTTGTGTGCTGGAGCCAGGAGCCTATTAGCTTAGCTTAGTTTAGCATAAAAACTAGAGGTTAGGATAAACAGCTAAGCTAGCTCTTTTCAAAACATTTTTTGAACTTAAATTTTTTTCTTCTCTAAAATGAATTTGAATCAACTCGTATTTTTGTTGAACTTGACTCAAATGCAACATTGTGTTGCCTTATACAAAACAATTAGCGATTGCTAATTGCTGCCAAATGTTGCTGCTAGTTAGCTCATTTAGCGCCACAGCTAGCGGCCTGTTAGCTCAGAGCAACAGCAGAGTGTTTGTGTACATAGCTGAGATACGATGCGTCAAGTAGTGAGACTTAAAAGGTGCCAGTTGATGTATTTTTGGGGGCTTCGGAGAGAGCCAGGCAAGTTTACTCCCCCTTGCTTCAAGGTTAATGCTAAGCTAAGCTAATTGCTTCAGGCCTCTAGCTCCATTTTTACAGTCCAGTTCCCCTAAATGAAGTGTTCCTGGAGATGAGCTCACTAAGATGACAACACCGGAGCCAAGGGAGAAGCAGCAGTGTGAGGATCTCGAGGTCTGTTTTTATTACATTTTTTACTGTGACCTCCTCCTGGATGTTTTCACCCTTGGAAGTTTTTTTTTTCTTTTCCCGACCCCCCCATCCCCAAGTCCAAAGTCAAGTTCAGGCATGTTGAAGTAAACTAAACAGTTTTAAATGAGCAGGGAGAAGCTCTCCAGAATGACATGTCATCAAGTTACATGCAATAACATTCAGGCTGACCGGGCAGGATATTGGCTTCTTAAAATTTACGGTCAAGAGTGTGTGAGGGGAGAAAATGGAAAAGATTTCTCTGAGTCATGTGTGTCCCCCCCCCCAACCACGACTGTGGATGTTTGCTCAATGTGGGAGAAACAAACAGCAATTCTGGAAACTTCCACGGGCCCCATTAAAAAATCATGAATCAATTTGAGCTTGTTCAAAATTTCAAACAGAGCGTTCATTAAAAATTCACTGGGACCTCTCTGTCCTTCGCTTGTAAATACATCATTGGTATTGCTGTGGCTGATGAGGGCTGCCTCGGAATGAGCCCAGTGCTTATGTGCTTGATCTTTGACTTTGGTGTCAAGGACAAAGTCGTGGACTCGCCTCACATCAGGTCCTCCCCAGGGGGTGTTTCCTGTCAGCAAAACAGCGACTTTTTCAAAACACATTTTAACCGCTGCTTACCTGCACTCAGTGACCTTTTTTTTTTTTTAGGCCTGCCACATCTGAAGTCTGCCTTTATAAAGATAACAATGTTTGTTTTGATCGCCAGAGATGCATCGATTTAGCTATACAGTAGTTATTTCCACATTTGAACTAGAATAATGGATGGACTTACTCTGACTCTGTACTTCTTGAGGTACTATTTTGAGTCACTTGTAATTTACAAGTATTTTCTGCTACCTCCACTGTGCGACATGTTGGAATCATACAGTATAATGTACTAATTACATGTATTGATTCACTTTAGTCCTGAGTTACTTGGCAGATTGTACGCTGCTTCAGAGCCAGAGTAGCACATTTTTAATTAATTTATTTCATTACCGGTTGGTTGAAAAGAACACAGATTCTGGTAAAATAAGACTCATGAATGTCAGATCAGAAGGTAGATAGTCGGTCGACCCGCAGCCTACATCTCTCCCTTATAAGACGATACGGGCTTCGATATGATTCAGGATATCTGATAACTGTCTTCAACTCACTGGTGGTTGCCAGTCATGATCGTGATTATGACTTTTGCAGTAGGCACAGACAAAAAAAAAAAGACAACCATTTCGACCTGATGAATATAAACTGTCTCACACTGACAGGCCCAGGTGCCTCATTGGCAGTTAGGGTGAGGGTGAGAAATACGGAATATCACATCGTGATTACTTTAGACCTCGCCCAATTGTAGCAGGAGGAAGTGCCCGATGTCTGAGCCTTTGTCTCTCATTTTCTTGGTCGTGCGAGCTGAACTAGCATCCGCGTACTCCTCACTGCCTGCATATGTCCCACCAGGTAAGCATTACCCTTCTGCCAACAGTGAAATGAATCGCTGTTCCACAGATCACACAGACAAACGCAATTTAGTCCAGTTTTGCTTCTTTCTTAAAATCCAAACGTCTTTCCAAACCTTAGACTTGATGGCGCGCTATAAATTGAGTCATTGTTGTTTGACGTGTTGTTTTTGTTTATCCCTCTCAAGCATGGACCCAGTAGCAACTGTCATTAAAGGAATTTGAGTCTCGCTCTGAACTTAAACCACAGATGAGATTTGATGAGGCTGTACAGAACAGTTAACAGTCAGCAGCTCAGCTTCAGTCACCTGATTAATGTCTTTGAAATCTGGCCATCGTCACATCTGCACATTGACCTCCATATCAAATTTAAAAAACAAAAAACAAAAAACGATTTCTAATTAATATCTGCAACTCTTGAAACTTCTAATATAAACATACATGACAATGTATAATTCACTTTTACTCAAAAACGAATTGTTTGGCTGACTTTTACTTTTACCAAAGTGATATTTTATCTTCTTCACCTCAACTCAAATATTGGGCACTTTTTACAACACTGACTTGTATTTTTACATGTATAATAAAATAACAATGTGTGAAGTGAAGTGGGCATTTTTTTTTGGCACAAATAGATAAAAAGGTCCAAATAAGACGTTTCCATACACGTATTAGATTCTCCCACATGTGGAAACGTAGCTCGCCCTGATGCTGAACTGGACCTCGTTAGATTTGAAGTGTGTTTGTAATGCTCTGCTGTTCCGCCCCATTTTACAAACACTGAATCCGTCTCAGTTTTGGTTCCAGCTGTTCACCTCAAGCATCCTCTTAACGCTGAAAATCACTCTCTGCTCAAACGTCTAATGGGAACAGCCAGGTGTTAAAAATGAAGTGAGCTCTGTGAGATGCGAAGACTTTCTTACCTGCAAACTCTCTCATCCTCTCTCTCTCTCTCTCTGTCTTTCTCACACACACACACACACACACACACACACACACACACACACACACACACACACAACCTCCCTGCTTTCCCCGGTTTCCATGGAAACCTGTGGCGAAGGAACAGAGAATTCAAGGACAGGTATGTTTGCAAATGAGAGTTCCTCGGATCGCATGTCCGCTGAGCCGCTATCATCAGCCCATCTCACCACCCGGGTACCGCGTAAGCACGTGCATCTCATTACGGAGGAAGTCTGAAGAATATGAGATTGAACACGGCGCTATTTGTGCGATTGTCCCCGCTGTGAGTTCGGTACATCTGCAGACCATGCTGTGTTTGCATGTTTGCCCGTGTGTGTTTGAGCGTGTGCTCACCACGTGTTGGGCCGTCAGCACACACACAGGAACAGATACAAACACAGACACACTCCAATATGGTCCCTGATTAGGAGAGCAGACTGTCCTGACTTCACTCTCAGCACAGAACACGAACAACTGTCTATAAATAACAAGAGCACCAGGAGGAATGTTTTCAGCACATGACATTTCGGAGGGGAAAAAAACAAAAAACAAAACACACATCGACAGGGAAAGAATCGGTAAAAAAAAAAAAAAAGGGGCATACCAAGGACACTAATGTTTCTACGTTTTCAATTTCTCACACTGCGCGTCTTCATCACTTTATCAGTGGGTAATGGGAACACAATATCTCACTCTAAGCGCTCTGTGACTGTGCTGTTTTCATCTTGCGGAGCGCGGGGAGGATCACATCTCCCTGCGATCGCTCGTCTGCCGTCCCCTCACAGACGTGTGGGAGTCAGACTTTGGTAGGTTACATTCAAAATCACATTAGAAGGTTGTCAGTTACTGCATCGAGACAGAAATCAGCACTGTAAGCAAAGGGACTACCCACACTCGCTTGGGGGGGGATCGTTTTCCAGCTGAATTTGGGGCGTAACAGCTCAGACGATTACAGGGAGATTTTCAGCTTGTTATGTTACACACCACCGAGGTCTTCCACATTCTTTTGAGTTTCTTTAAAGCTGCGCTAACGCATGTTTTTATATCAACAATGGCTCAAATGACTTTGTGTAATGAGAGAATTACTGGCCGACATCTACAGCTCCTCTCAGTTACACAAAGCTTAAAGCGCCTTTCAGCTCATTGTTTGGGTTTTACCACCCACAGTCTGACTGTTTTGGTGAACTCTTGCCAATCTCATCAACCCCTATTTCCAGCAGGCAGCATTTTAGCAAAAAAAGAAAAAGCTGTAATAACTGCCCGTGCCACTAGCCGTTATTGTTATTGTCTAACAGGATGGCTTTTTCTTGAGGGTCTGTTGGAGGAATACAACAAGGCTGAATATTGGACTTCAACTCGGATGGATCGCTAATGATATCTGTTTATGTTGAGTGTAAACTCACCTGTCCGTTTGTCTACTGACCCACTGAAACTGAAATTTTGCCATTACAGCCGTCGCCATCTTGGTTTTTCTGAGTCTGAAGGGACCATATTTGGAAAAGAGGGTGGAGCTGGGGAGGATATCCTGGTTTGTTCTGACTGCGAACCTGAGGCCAAGCTGTGGTACAGACTTGTCAATCACACGGTAGCCACGCCCTGAAGCTTAACCTGACGTTATCGTCCATTTTATGCTAAATGAGACCAGAAATTTACTTACTACTGAGGTAAAATCACGTGAGAAGAATAGCTTTTTTCTCCCAAGTTCACATAAAATTGGACTTCTTTAAGTGTTTGTTTTTTCTTCATATTGTAATAAATATGTACTTTAATTTGTTAAACTGCATATCGGACTATGCTCAAAATCAATAAAGAAACTGTGGCCAAAAAAAGGACTTCTTTTTGAAAAAGGCACTCGGATGACAGCAAGTCCCAACAGGCTATTCAGTCAAGCCTGATTCAATATCAAGCTCGATAGCCCTGATTGACTCTGTATCGTCTGCTACGTTTTGTGATTCCATCTGCAATCACAAAACATCGCGGATGGAATCATGATCTCCATAGTGTTGTGGAGGGAAAATATATTTTTATCAAGATACCAGCCACCTAAATGCGACAGATCTTATTCATCTAGTTCCATGTTTGATTTCCTGAGATAAGCAGGAGAGCGTCGACAAAGCACCTGAAGTAGAAGGCGACTTGGTTTGAACGCGGAAAATTACGTTTTTTGTTTAATCCTGGCGACAAACCAACCAACATACTAACAAACAAACAGACGCGGGTGAGCCACGCTGGTGGAGTTGATGATGTATCAGCGCTCGCAGTTGCCCCGAAGTGACCGGAAAAATGATGTAATGGCGCTGCAAAATACTCAAATACAAATAATGTGTAAAATTGTCTATAACTGTGATACATTCGAGAGACCTGACAGTATACACTTCTATTTTTATCTTGTACTTTAGATTTTTATGACACATAAAACCTATTACTACCTAACCCTGCTGAGTGTGTATATTTGTATTTGTATCATGTAAGACCAACCGGCGTCTCTGTGTTTATATGCTGCATGTGTGCACCCCTTGTGTATGTCCTGTATAGTACAGGCTGCACTGAAGAACATGGCTACGCTAACACACACACGTATGAACAGGCTGTTCTGCCCTGTATAGCGCTCCATACCATATGTCACCCCTGGAGCTCAGTCTGTTGCTATGTACAGTAAAGTGGCTGTGCCCTGTATTAATGGTCTGTACGGGCGTGAAAATGGAGCCTGTGCCCATGAGCTGCTCATGATGTAGCGGCCCGAGTCGGCCCGAGTCGGCAACAACGCAGTGTCTGAAGGCCTCGCCCGGCTCTAACGCCGAATATCATAAGTAATGCTGGGACACACACTCACTCCTGACAGTCAAGTCGAAGTTCTCCCACAGACTTGCCTTCTGATTGTCGTTTAGGATTTTAATCAGCTCCCCTCTCCCTATCCGGTGCCTCAGTTCTTCTATGGATGACACCGAACTGGATCTTTTCCCAAGCAAACAACAAGGAGTCACAAGCACAGGGAGGTGTGCATGTTTTGTGTGTGTGCGCGGCCTGATTGACAGTTCAGGAGTGATGATTGGGGTTTGTGTGTGTGTGTGTGTCACATCAACTTCAGCAAGGATATAGACTTTTATAGACTTTAAAAAAAAAAGAGCACGGAGCCCTCTACCCTGTATCATGCATATAAACAACACACACACATTCTTTTTGCCTTTCACTGTGTGTGTGTGTGTGTTCGCATTGCGTGTCATCAACACAAGTGGATCTGCATTAACTTGTGAAACACGTTGTTTTCTTGTTTGCTTCTCTTCCAGCAGGAAGTCCAGCCGCCCCTCCATCGTCGGTGGAAGTTGTAATGTTAAAAGGCTCGATGTTGTCTGGGTGATTGGCTGATTAGTGGCAGAGCGGCGTTCTCACAACCTCCACACACATCTGCATGGCAACCAACTTGTTTGTCTCCTGCTGTCTCTTGTCCTTCCTTTGCTTGTCTTTAATTCAGGGTCGTAGCAAGCGATTGGGGCTTTGTTCGAGGGAGAGTGTGGACACTTATGTATTCTGTATAATGGCGCTGCATGTGGCGCTTGAAGCATTATGTTCAGACTAAAATTGAAATCCACATTTTTTAATCACATTTCAGGGAAGAATGCATGATGATATTACCTTAAAGGGCGAGTTCATCTTTTTTCAACCCACAGTTTATTAGGTTGTTTACCATCATCTGTCACGTTAAACAGCGGAACCTGACTTGAGTACGGTGAACACTGCCAGCGTACTTCAGCTGCATGGGATAAATAAGATATGCAGATGTGTACGGAGCGTTTTTAGTATCTTTCAGCACATTGTTTTGGTTCAACAGCATGAAACCACAAATAAATTGCTTGCTATAGATCCTGCACCAAAAGAAACTGAAGCAAAGTAGCTCGTCAAAGTAAGTGTTACTGTTGCTTTGTGACAGCTGGATGTGGAAGAAGGCTGTTAAATGAGGCCTATGATGGTTTTTTTTTTTTTTTTCGCCCTTCCAGTGTGTTGTAAAGGTTACTGCGCATTTATGCACGTTTGGCACGTGAGGATGAATTTAGCCCGGTGGCTGCGTTGTTGTAAGCGTCGCTGGGTCAGGCGTGCATGAGCTGACCAATCAGAGCATTCAGGAGGGGCGTGTTAAAGAGGGTTTGAAACAGAGAGGGAGTACAGAGCTGCAACACTGGACAGAATGAGGAAAAGCACGTAACCCTATTCCAGTAGTGACCCAAAATAAAATGATAAGCCTGGAAATGAGCATTATTTGTCTTCCTACGCATTAGCAACTTATACAGTGGCAGTAGGTGCTGCCCCCCAAATGGCAAAAAAACTCTAAAACAGAAGAAAAATGTATTCAAACAGAATCAAATGGAATCAAAGATTACAACCACCAAAAATCACATGAAACCTTATTTTATAAGAGGAAAGATTGCAGTAAATTCAGAAAGACCTAATATACCAATAAGAAGTTACAGACTATTTTTATTAGTTGGGGGTGATTTATTTATTTGCACTAGTTGCTGTTTTTGGCCCAACTGCTCAAGAGGCTGAATTGATTAAGGCTAACAGAAAGCATGGTTTCTGAACCTCTTTTTAATCAGTAGAACATATAAACACATCTGACTATGCTTTGGGGCTTTTCCATCTTAAAAAAAGCTCATATATGATAATTTTAAGAACTCTAAACTGTTACTCTGGTTATTCTGCATATTCTGAGCCCCAACAAAAAACTGCGTGATATGAGTTACATGTGATGACATCAGTGAGGGTAGAGCACATTATTTAAACGTTAATCCACTCAGGCCGTGGAAAATGAAGAAGAAATGTTCTGAAAGGATGTGAGGGGACAGAGACATGCAGTAGCAGCATGGTGCTTCATCATTTCAGGCTTTCCTGTTTATGACTGCTTCTGTCTGCCTAAGTCAACAGCCAGACAGGGAAAAAGTAGACCTGGTATGTGTTCTGTTTCCATCATACTCACACTCTCCCAGTTCGGTTTTTAATTGGCCGTTCCTCTCCCTACTCCCTCCCTCTCTCTCTCTCTCTTTCTCCACCCTTCTGCTTATGTCTTCATCCCTTCCTTCTCTCTCTCTCTGTTTTTCTTATTGTTTACACTCTTATCTTTCACCCAACTCTTTTCTGTCAGTCCGTCCGTCTACGTTTCCCTCTCTCTCCCTCCTCCTGCTGAGGCACTGTGTTTGTGTCAGGTCTTGGCATGGGTGGCATGCTTCCATATGGAAGTGCTCAGGAGATGATATAGAACATATGTGACCCCAGCTCGCTGGCTGGGGACTCTGTGGAGATCACACCGTGTCATTAGTGGGAGTGAGAACGCCAGCACTGCAGTGCAAGCGAGGAGAAAAGAAGAATAAGGACAGATATAATTAGGTTAAGGAAGGGGGAAAGGGTGAAAAAGGAGGATAAGAACAAGAGATGGTGCGGAGTACATTGTGTCCTTCGTGAAGCTCAGGGTGTGTGTGTGTGTGTGTGTGTGTGTGTGTGTGTGTGTGTGTGTGTTCTGGCCCCTAGCTGGTTAGGTCTGAGAGCTGTTGTAAGCTGTATTTGGCAGAAAGGCCAGGTACACTCTCACGCTTCAGTGTGCATTCAGTATTTGCTTTGAAGCCGACTCTGCTGGGACCAACTTTGACAAACTGATTTTGTCTGAAACTTTGCATAACAAGATCTGTCAGGATGCATCAACTTACCAATCCAAAGAGAAAGAGTCTTCAGTTTATTGCCTCAGCTAAACGACGGCTCGCAGCCGAATCCCAGTGTTTCACGAGGTCGTGAAGACATGCGCTGATGTCATGCAGACCTCAAAATGAAAAAAACCAAAAACAAACAAAAAAAAACTGGATCTCCACATTTTCCACATAATGCTCCACAGTGTATGAATCTGTTTTGATTGTTGCTGTCATGGCCCGGGCCTGTGGAATGATTTGGTCAAGCCACAGTTATTTCGGTGCAGCTTGTGAAAGTCAGCAGGGCTTAACTTTATTTCCTACATTGCACGTTGTATGAGAAATATTGCTCATATGAAGCCGTTTCATAGCATATGTCTGTGCGTTGGTGTGGACTGCTGCAGAGCCAGGCAGGGAGGTCCGACAGCACACGTGATGGAGGGTAAATATTCTTCATGCGGCTGTGGTGTCGATCCGACCCACATCACATCACTTAGGTTCATGTGATCAGCGTCCAAGCCAACAGGGCTATATAAAGATCATGTGTTCGATTTGCTACACGTCGCTTTTTCTTCTGGCAACATCATTTCTTAACTGAGGTTGTATCATCTGTTTAAATTTGTGCATCCTGGCTGAAACAGCAGCAGCAGTAGCAGCACATAGAGCTTAAAGCTGTCCCGCAGATCAGCTGGTGCATCTGGCTGCAGTGATTTGCTGTCCTCTCATCTATTATCAAACCCGATTCCAAATCTGTGTGTTGTATATTGAAACACGCTTATCTGAAATGTCAAGCTGTATTTTTTACTTTATCCCTTGATGAAGGGAACTCCCCTTCGCCCTATTGCAGCTTTACCGTCTAGCTAGCTATCATCACATTATGGTGTTACCATCCAGAATGATGAAGCTGTATTGTATTAACACAGAAGAAATTAACTCGACAATAATGCTGAAAGCTTCTCATTATCTGACGTGCAGCGATCAGATAGTGTACGGTGGATCTATGTGAGTATTTGTTCCGCTGCAGAGTTTCAGCGAGACCGAGCAGCACCGACTCACAGAGGCTTTTGTGAACGAACCAAATTAGATTTTGTTTTCACAATATTTCTGGTCGCACTGATCTGCTCTGACATCAGGAGGCAGGTGACCTGAACCTTTTCTCACATCTTTACAGAAGCAAAATAGAAATGCTAAACTTTTTCACCGGGCTCGAACTGACTCCCCTCGAGTCATTGTCACTTCATCTTTGTCAGCACCCTTTCCACAAATTAAAGTTCTTGTTAATGATATCACTTCAACTCACTGGATGGGAGCTCAAGTCACGAGGCCTCCTTCGGTTTATAACATTTATGTATTCTGAGTAAAATCAGCGCAACTATCTGAATTTAGTCCGCTTGTCAGATACCACAATTTGAGTTGAAGCAGTGATCTCTGATGTCACTCTGCTACTCAGCTTCAAGTGTTAGCACTGAATGAATTTCAGGATACTGACATGAAAGCAACACAAACCACTGGAGAGATACATACTGCGGGTGCACTTCCTTACTGGAGGGAAACCTCTAGCATCGGCTTTTATGAAGAATCTTAGATGCACCGTGATTCTCTCTTAAAAGATTGTGTCAGTCAATAATTTGAAGCTTGAAAACTAGTCCTCAGCAGTGGGTTGCAGTTTCTGCCAACAAGAGAACAATCATAAAAATGATATCAAGGCTTTACCCAACCCAGAAATGGCGAAGCGAATCACAAACACGATCACGACCTTTATTGCTCACGGGTTTTTCAGTGCAAAAGCACCACAACTGATGGTTGCTTTTGTTGTTGGTTCTTTGATATGATTAGAAATAAGATTGGCATATTTCACTTGTCAGTGGACACCTCTCCTATTGCCGCCACTGAAATTCAAATCCCAGACACATAGGAGGCAACATCTCACCAGAGTGCTGACTGCTCAATGAGCCAAACTGCAACCTTGTGTTGTTTTATAGAAAAGGCTGGTTAGTAGATATCTCTGCAAAATAATACAAAGATGTCTCTGATATAACATAAAAAAACCCTTATTTCTCCATGCTCTTTAATATCCATTTTTTTTGTTAATTTTCGAATGTTTTAATCTAACATTCTTACTTATTGCACCTTTAATAAGAGGTAATGGAAGTAAATTCATCTATTTATTCCACGTTTAAAAAGTAGCCAGTAGTCACAAAGTTAGAAAAAAAAAATTCTGTATGGAAATCAATAATCAATAATAATTGTAAAGTCTCTGAAACAGAGTCGGACCGTGAGGTTCTTGGAGTTTCCCAGCCCTCGTGTCAGCGCACACAGAGTGGTTGTTTCATGAGAAATAGCAGCTAAAAGCACAAGGTTTCCTTTAGGAGCCGGAATGTGGATCAATAGGCACCAGAAACAAGATTATAGCTTATTTTCATCAGTCACTCGCTACAGAGAGATGTTTCAAGAGAAAAGTGATTTTTATGTTGTGCGACACGATCTTTATTAATAGTACAGGGAGAGAAAAGTGTGGATAGAAGTGGGGAAGAAGAGAGAAAAACGAAGCGGGTAGACAATAGCCTGTGGGGTAAGACAGAGAGATGAATAATTTAGAGCATATTAGGAACATTTTGAAGTAAAAATGGGAGTTTAATTAGTTGACAGAGTGCGTGTGAAATAGTAAAAACACTGAATTGAGGCCGTATGAAAGAATGAGGGTCAGAAAGAGTGAGGCGAGACGCCGGAGCAGAAGTAATATCCAGCAGAGAGAGGAAGATGGCGGCGGAGGGAGAGACAGACAGAGCTTGTTTGCTCAGGCATTGATTCAGGGCCCCTCGAGGCTGCGTCTTCCATTTACCAATTTGTGTCTTTCCTTCTCTCATCCTCACCTCCGCCCATCTTTCCTCTCTCTGGCGGATCATTCGTAGGGAACAAACAGCGCCGCTCGGGAACACCGGACCCTCGGTTGCCGGGCAACCACACACTGACTTGATGGAGTGGAGGCAACTTCAGAGGCCTCTGTGAGAACAGTATCAAGGTTGTTATTAGACCCGAGTCCCCGATAACCCCCACATGCACACAAAGTGTAGCACAAGCGTGCGCACCGACACAACACACGTGGACACATGTTGGAAATATGTTTAAAAGATGTATAATCTTGGCTACTGTTGCCATAAAGCAACTGCAAACAGATGCATGCTCACCCGTCATCATATGTATTAGTGGCGGAAAAAGCAACGCGGGAGCAGAACTTGTCGTCTGACTGCTATTACTGGATCACACGTCCTGTATTTTACTCCGCCGTGGACGTCGAACTCTTCTCTTTCGCCACCCTCTCTGTTTTTTTTATGAGGTACAGTGGGAGGACTTCCTCTCTCCTCCCTGCTAAAGATGAGTGTGGCTTTTATAATAACAGAGACAGTTATTAATTAAAGGGGCAAACCGCTCACCGCTCCCCCCCTTTAATTCACCGCCACACCACACGAGGGTTGGATGTGGACGGGGGAAAGGTGGGCGCACATGTGTGTGTGTTCGTGTCAGGCGGAGACCAAATCCTTCCACTTTTTGCTCAGAGTTTTTGTTTTGTG
Organism: Acanthopagrus latus; assembly: GCF_904848185.1. Lineage (NCBI taxonomy): Eukaryota > Metazoa > Chordata > Actinopteri > Spariformes > Sparidae > Acanthopagrus > Acanthopagrus latus. Next base: position 19,174,645 of record NC_051056.1, on the reverse strand, counting down.
TTACAGAGTTTTATGTATATTTGAGTACAAGTGGAAATGCGTACATTGTTTGTCTTATTCATGCAGTTTATTGGGAGATATTCAACAACATACGGGATAGTGACTGACTAGGTGCCCTTTATTAGGAATTAACAGCAACGTGAAGACCAAAACCATGTCCTCTGTGGAGCTGGTCGCTGCTCTGGTGAAGAGGACAAACCTTAGACATGACTTGACAACAATAATCCACTCAGCTCGTAACCTTTTGGCTCATCCATGTACCAGGAAGCTAACTAGATTCTAGCGTGATTCAGAGTCAATAACGTTGCATGCCTTTGACAAACAGTCAATAGTTGATGGCATGTCTAAAAACATGAATAGCTAGCTCGCCAGCCATGTTACATCACCAAATCAATGTCAATATTTTGATAGGTTGAATCAGGAATAGGATACCGGTCACTTCAGACGAACAGTGCGGGCTGCTTCTTGTCGTTTGTGTTGCATCATCCAGACGGTCCACACTCAGTGTTGTGAATCAGATATTCAGATTTTGGCAAATAGAGATTCTCCGTCTAGCAATGTTACCCAGAGATGAGTCGGCTATAACCTTACCTGGCCCTGACTCCAGCACACACACACGTGCACAGAAACAGAACACTGGACGCCTGGACGCCAGAATAGTTGGGGTTCCCTAAAAGCTTTTGCAGAAGACACAGAAAGGGCCAAAGAAAGAGAGACAGGCATCACTTAACACTTGGTCACACTGAGTCCATCTGTGCCACTGGGAATGCCCTTCATGCTCTCTTTTTCTCTTCAGAAAAACACTCAGACTTTGACTTTTATTACAGTCTCTATAGAAGCTAAAGTCGGTCTTTATGGGTACGTTAATGCATTTATTAGCCAGAAGACATATGCTCCAGGTAAAGGGAGCAGTGTGAGGAATCCTGGCAATAAAATTGCCAGGCTGGGCGAGGATCTTTCATGTTTGGGGATGATTTAAGGAATGTGGGGCAATATGTCACTCATGTGAAAGGCAGGGGGTGTGGCGAGATGTGATGTCTGCTATGAGCTTTGAAGAGAGGAAGAGAGACGGCTCTGATACATTATGGACATAATCTGCTCTACAGTCAAACAGTCAAACGAACAGGACGACAAGATAGATTTATTTCAGCAACAGAAGAACACAGTAAATTCCAAAACTAGAACAATATCAGTCACTTCAAAGACAGACATTCTCCTCTTCGATCCAAATGAGCCTCTGAGGAGAGAACGAGGGCTCAGAGAAAAGAAATTCTGCAACAGAACGATTTAAATGCCCCCCAAAATATGAAAGATGTAAAGCTCTTATCTTATTGTTTGTGTACATAATTTTCAGCATTTATATGGTGCTACATCACCTTTCACACTTCTGGGAAGACGTCCCACAAGATTCAGCCACAGGAGCGTTAGTGAGGTCAGGCGCAGATGTTGGATGATAAAGGCCTGACTTGCTCTTGGCATTCTAGTCAAGATCTCCCACTGTAATGGCGCGTTCAGACCAAACGAGAAGCAAATTTTCAGCTTTGGATAATTTATTTTTATTTGCTCTACTCACGCAAGTGTTTATTCGGCCCAAATAGCCGGAGCCCTGTCCAGCCAATTAGCCATGAGCCGGTGGAGAACAGCCCCCTCTCCTTTTCATGAAATAAAGACGGCCTAGATTTCCCCTCCAGCCCCAGTTAGCTGCAGTCAACACTGTATGTAAACACCCAACAACGGGTTCGCATCCATGGATCGCTGCTGCACTCGGGTTGATAGGCAGGAGTGAAGATAAAACCACAAAATGAATCTCCAAGCTCTCTTCCCGTCAGTATCGGCTCCTGATCAGAGCGGAGTTCAGTGCAAAACTCTCCTCCAATATTTGTATTAATTACTTTGTATGTAATTTTGTATGTAATTTTTAGCGTGTGGGTGCTGTAGCAATAAGATCTCAACCTTTTCACTTGAACTACGGTGCCTAGAAACCACCAAAAAAAAAAACCCCAAAGTACACAAAAAGACACCCACATACATATGTAGCTCACTTGTTTCAATCAAGACTCCATACCAATAAATATTCAGAATACCGAATCCATTCAGTGTATTTATACTAAACTGGACTGAGTTCAAACGAGACAGAGAGAGCTGAAGTCGGATTGAGGGCACACACATCTGCACCCCAGCTGCCACGGCTGGGACACATATAGAGAGAGTGGAAAGAAAGGGTGGTGGGAGAGTTCACCCTCATTGTATTCCTTGAGGGCTGCTTTCATTACAAACCCAGAGAAAAAAGGCGCACTCCGTTGTGGCTCTGTGTCTTTGCATGCATGTGTGAGTATGTGGGTTTACTGTACACAAACGCGTCACTATGTGTGACCCTCTGCCCGCTCACACACTGGCAGCTTGGCTTATACAAGTCCATCCTGACTCATGCGAGTGAGATATTACCTTTTCCATTATGAGTGGTGTTGTTCCAGTGACCCGGTCCACCCAGGTATTTCTATGCTCTTCCTCTAATACCTCACATCATCCTCTTAGTGGGCCATAGGTCGATTAACCCCAATGAAATGCTCCTAAGAGAGAGTGTGTGTGTGTTTGTGTGTGTTTTTCGGTGGGGCATGAGGTGAGGGGTTGTGTGTGTTTGTGTAAGAATTTCTGAGATTGAGAATTTCAGTCAAACACTGCGTGGATGTGAATGGAACAGGATTTGGGTTCAATTTGCCTCAAAGACATACAAAAATGTTAATGTAATTTTTCAAATAAAAGTATACAAAAACAGCACATTAAAGCTGTTGAAACATTCATAGAAATTGCATAAAGTGAGCATAACATTACAACGGTGGCATTTAAGAAGTCTTTGCCAACCTGATAAAGGACTAAAGGACACTAAAACACAAAGTCATCATGAGTTCTCAGTCTTGATCAAGCAACAACCAGCATGGCTTTGTCTGATCATTTGACCAATGTCAGTTGAGTTAGTCAATCAAATCTTTCCTTTCAGTGAGTCAGTAAATGGATGCAGTGACTGGAGTTTTTTATTCACAGTCTTCGTACAAGATTAGAGTCCATCTGCTGCTTTTGAAACAAGTTGGAAATGTGCCAGGGACTCTGTTATTTTTGCCAAATCTGTGCTGTTTTACAGACGTGTGTGAGCTCACCGCAGTCCTGCGACTCGCCCATGGACTCACCTACGTCACTGAGCTATGATGTTTTAGCCTGCAAACTTATAGGTGTTATGGGAAACGGGGTTGGCTGAAGGTCATATTGCTAACATATTCATGTAGACACATCATCAAAAGAGATTTTCCTGAAAAAAAAACAAAACATAATTATGACTGTGAATTAATAATTTGACAGTTTGTTCGATCCAAAATGTTTGTTTTGTTTATCTCTGTGTGAGAATTCTGGTTGTTGGGCCTGACAAGGTTTGTTTGGTGGTTGCCAGTTTGTGGGAGAAAAAAAGAAATTTGGCCGCGTTCTACAGTCTGTGCCCAGCATACTGTCCACGTTTGCTACCGAGCGTTGTTGTGACATGAACGCAGTGAGATGGTTTGCCACGTTAAGAGTGAGTGATGTCAATAAAAACCCTTTGAAGGCCCGCTAGAAACAAAAAGTGCTGCAGAAAAATGTGTCTGCAAAAGATGGTCCAAAGCATCCTGGTGGAAAACGACCTGTAGACTCTGATCTCAACGGTAACCAGTTTAAGTTCAACCGGTGCTCATGCGGTTCAAAATAGAGTGATCATCGGTATTAAACGCAGCGCAGAGGTCAAGGTGAGCTACAACTGATGAATGACCAACATCAGCAGTTGCAAGCGAGCCATTCATCACGCTAAGTAGCACAGTTGCAGTGCTGTGATGAGCCCCGATACCCAGCTGAAACTTCTCTAAGGGACCACTGTTGTTCCTGAATCAGTCAGCCTGTTATTTACATTCCAGCCTGGAGATTATATGTATGTTTTTTTTTACCATCAGTTGCAAAAGAGTGTGAGAAGTAGCACAGATAAATTAACCGCATATTTTAAGATGAAATATAGATGACAGCGTCCGAGCCTCGTGGGGCTCTGAACCTGCTGACCCTGAATTATCTGTTTTATGTCATCCCCTCCCTCTGTGTGTCTCCATCCATCCCTCATCCCTCTCCCTCGCTCTCATTTTCCTCCACCTCTTCTTTGCCCCGAGCTCAGGGACACATCCACTCAGGGACATTGACAGTGTACTGAAACCGACCGACTGAACAAAGGTTCAGGTGAGGTAAAGGTAAGATTACGAGATTGAAAGAGGCTGCATGCGAAGGAGAGAAAGAATAAAGATGAGTGTTGGAAACAAGAACAACACACACAGAGACACCAAGTTCCTCCCCGAGAGTATTTCCTGAGCGGGACATGTCGGACTTGTGTCTGAGGTAGGCCTCCCAGAGAGCAGTGTCTCCAGATTGCTCCTGACACCCTCTATTACAGGGTTATGTGGTTGTCAACAGTGGTTTGAAAAAGGGGTCAATGTGTGAATGGAGGTGCTATGAGAGGGTGCTAAAAAACTGAGACAATTTCACACAAAACATGAAGGCGAGAGACTCTCCATTTACCACAAACTCATCTCTCACTTTCTCGCGCCCGAACCTCAAACGAAGCAACAAGCTCTCCAGCTGTTGCTGAAAATGTTCCAGCGAGTGACAAAATGTTCTAAATCCTCACTGTTATTTGGTCGTGACAGACATAAAACTAATCACACTATGATGTGTTGTTTATTGCATTTTTGGCTCCACACATAGATCAGGTGGTCTCTGCCGCCAGCACGCCCGCGGCAGATGAGCCACTTGGCGGGGCCTGTTTTACCATGACGACCCTGCTCATTTGCTGAGGAGCCTGAAGGGAGCAGAGAGGAGCGAGGTCAAGAGGTATTGGAAATATGATACCCCTCCAAAAACAGTGAAATGACATTCCAATAACCCTGAGACCCTCGCTCGGACCTGCCTCAGATAATGGCCCGGGGCCAAGGAGTGTGTGTGTGTGTGTGTGTGTGTGTGTGTGTGTGTGTGTGTGTGTGTGGTCACATTTTATTAATACCAAGAGTGTGCATGTACATGCATGTGTATGCTTGAGTGTGTCTTGTGAATATGAAGCAGGTGCAGGCCGCTGATCACTATTCAGCACAGGGAAGCTGAGCAACAAGTGTTTGCTTTATGAAACACATTGAAATGCACAGAGCTGGAACAGTTTGTGGGTTCCACTGTGAAACCAGGAATAGTCGAGCGAGACAAGACGGCATCTTCTTTGTCTCTGGCTTCAACATAAAAGACAAAATCATATGGAGGCAGAGCCGAAAACAGCAAGACAAAGGCCATAACGAGCAGCGCAGAGCAACTTTTCCGTTGCACTGTTACTCTGACAACTCTGAACACAGCTGCTCGCGATGTTTGACATCACTACGGCGTGCAGTATGTGCTGTTTATACTGTGCTGGCTGGACATTTTCAGGAATGTAACGTTGCCTCAGAAGCTCGCAAAAACAATGTCATCATCGTCATTATAATGCTTGTTAGACTGCTGCTTGAATGCTCAACAACTGTGCTGAAGAGCGTTTGTGTGCGTGTGTGTGTGAGAGAGAGAGCGAGTCAGAGCAGATGAAATGACATCTGTGATGTTCTTATGTATGCAGCGCACATCCATGACCCAGCTCACTGTCTGTTTTTCCACCATGCACATGTGTGTGTGTGTGTGTGTGTGTGTGTGTGTGTGTGTGTGTGTGTGTGTGTGTCCAGCCCGTCCAGCTGGCAGAGGACTCTGGAGATTCCTGGAAGTTATAGGTTGAGTAGGCGTCCATTTTGTGCTTGAAGGTGGATTTGATTAATATGCGTGCGCGTGCGTGTGTCTGTGCGTGTTCTCAGCCGGGGGGTGGATTCCCCGCCATCTCAGAAGCAGCATGCAGTGTGTTACAGAGGAAAGGAAAAAAAAAACCCCACAAGAATACATAGCTGTTTATACATTTACTCCCACAAACATTGTGTTTAGACACCACCGACGGTAAGAACAAACACAGGCAGGCGGAATGAGCATGATATGTAAGACATATTCTTCCTTGTGATGTCCTCCCCGCTGACCTAACATTGCGTAATCAAGACATTCCTCTGTTTGGATGTAAGCATCATTTTTCCCAGACTAGGTCAGGTTTCTGGTTTTCTGTCTCGCCTGCGGATCGCTCCAATTTTCCAGTGCGGTAGAGCCAGTAACACCCCCCCCAATGTTTTGTGCGCGTCCTGGATGAAAAACATTTAATGGCTCTTTTAAGAGTCGGCGCAATGTTTCTAAATGCCTCTCAGAGCTGCTATAAATAATTAGTAACATCTCGGAGGAAAGCTACGCCGCGATGTTGGCTGAACGGAAGACAGCGCTCGTCTGACGTGGACGACCCGCCACAGTTGGCCGAGAGCAGACTCTATATTTTTCACTGTCTGGAGTGTTTCCCCCTCCGTCTGACAACAACCGGTGTCCTTTTCAACTTCAGTTAGTGTAAAAAGTCCACATGTTATGTCGCAGGGGCCTCCTGGAACACATGCGAGAGGAGGTTTTGACATTTGAAGTGGATTTTAGTGAGTTCTTTTTTTTCTTCTTCGTGAAAGCGATGGTGGCTTTTTCTGTATCCATTGTGCAGCGGATGCATCAGACGGGAGCCGAGCCCAACTGTGTAAATCCACTTCATCGCGGATCATTTACTCTCTAAATCATTAGGGGCGTCTGGAGAGGAGACAGGGTTCCTCAGACGGGGACGGCAAGCCGACGGAACACAAACTTCAGGCAGGGTAAGTGGCTTCTGCTGTATGTTTACACTCCTCAATCGATGAGTGTTGCATAACTTTTCGGTAGGGCACTTACCTAACCGCTTGTCCCGTTTTCCCCTCTCCCCTCTGAGGTGCTGCCTCCTCATCTGCGAGGGAGAGCCGACCAATCACGCGGCCCAGAGAGCTCCGACCACGCCGCGCCGTTCCCTCACTCACGCATGAGCTCCCTCCTAATTGGCAGCTGAGACAACATGTGGTTCATGTTGGTATCTAATTAACAGCTGCAATTGAATAATTGATTTAGAGCAGGGGAAAGAGGTGCTCCACGGTGAAGCAGAAATGTTCAGGTCGGCTGCCGCTCAGGAGGTTGAGCTGATCAGAGGCTCTGCGGTTCGGAATACTGAACGGGTGAATGTGGCATTTGTGGGAAAATCCCTTCCAGTAAATACTTTATATAAATATGAGAACTTTCTTTATGTAAATCTCCCAACACGTCAGATACAGCAGCTCGGTCAGTGACATGTCTACAGGGGCGCCATTTGAGGCTAAGGCACGTAGCGCTTGACCACAACAACCACGCAAACAGTCACTGGCCGCGCATGATTGGACGAACGCCACTCATTGGTCGCTGCTCCAGGATTTCAAACCAGACCAACGTTGCGGCTCATTTGGAAACTTTCTTTTATATTACGCGGATGGCTCAGGGAACCGTGTAAATAAAAAGAGCAAAGCAGATGCACGATCTGTCTTCATTTTAACTCGACTGTGTTTAGTTTTCAAGAGTGGCCAGATGCCCCTGATTTGACTAAAGTGGCCACAACGCCGAGTTATGCAAGCGAGGAGCGGCCAGTGCAGAGCACAGCACTCATATTTTTGTTGTGTTTTACTCTTTATACACCACATACATCATATGTTACTTCTCCTAAAATATATAAGTTATGTCAATAAAACATCGCCCGACTACTAGATCTGAAACAAATTTATAAATGTGAATCGATCGTCACAAAGAGCCACACCTATCAACGAAGTAACTCACAACAGTGAAAACACCTACAACATACTGCTGGCTTTCCTCTGTATCGCTTCATCAAAATCCAACTCCCAGCTGAGCTGAGGTTCACTGACCGTGCTTAAGTTCACATGACTCATGTTGCTTATCAACCTTTGACACTTGCGATAAGTAACACTGTCTCGCACACTTAATGTTAATGGTTGTGGACTGTTTTATCACCCTCAGGGGACAAAATTGAGTTTAATTGTCTTTTTCCCTATTTCGGTTTTATTTCAATTTTGAGTAGCAAAAGTGTTTATTCTTATAATAGGTGAATTGTTTGGAAAATTCCTACTGACATAATTATGTAATGATGTGTACAAAACTGTCTGACTGATTTTTTTTTCCAGAAGCACATTTCCTACATATAATATACCAGAAGTCAGAAATCAGAATTTCCTTTATTAGTCCCGCAAATGTGGAAATTTGTGCTTGACAGCAGCCAAAAGACAGTTCAATTTAATGATAAACAGTAATAATCATGGTTAAAAAAAAATGAATATGTACTAAAAAAAAAAAGGTAAGAAGAAGAGCTGGACCAGAAATGAAAATAGAATCGTATACAGTACACAGCATATGTACAAATATAAACAGTGTAATTATAAACAACGTGGGCAGTGTATTGTTATCAATAAATAATATGTGCATGTAAGTGTATTATAGTGCCTGTAGTGTATGAAAATGTTCCTGATTAATGTTTTTATCTGTCCACTGTCAACAATTCAAGACCTTCAGCAAACACTTCCACCTCTGTTGTTCTTCATCTGTTGTGTTGTGACTGTGGTCTATACACTGATATTCTTATCGATGACACGCTGCAGTGTTGTGCACTGTACTCTATTGTGCGGAGGGGAGTCTATGTCTGGTCATGATGCATTTCATCGGGCCCAGCTGGTCATCTCCAGGGACATTTTGAGGCGTTTTCACCTTTAAGGAGATGCCAGACACAGTGAGCTCGGTAAATACGGGAGGTGTGCAGCCGAATACATTAGCGGACAGCCAACACAGACAGGCGGGGATTTCATTTGCTCTGCGTGTGTGTGTGAGTGTGTCTAAAAGTGAGAAAGCAATTGAGAGCCGAAGAAAGACTATGCGCCCAACACGTACTGTATGTGTTTGTGCACCCGGTGCATTTGTGTGGATAATTCATCTTTGCATGTGTGTATTTGTATAATGATCAATACGGAGCATGTTCTTTGTGTAGTCCTGAGTGTTAGTGGAAATCAGCTCTGTGGTGAAATCTAAGCTGGAGGTTTGAATTGGGTTTATTGATGTCAGACTCAGGAGCCGTCTCTCTAAATCCCCTCCCAATGTGCATATGCGAGCGCCTGTATGTGTGTGTGTGTGTGTGTGTGTGTGTGTGTGTGTGTGTGTGTGTACACGAGTGTATGTGTAATTGTCACCTATCCCCTGCCTGCAGAAAGGGCTTTAAGGATTTTAATTGAACGCTGCCTGTAGATGCAAAGTGTATTTCTCCAGAGAGAGTCACAACCCCTTTAATGTTCCCTGTATTCTATTTAAAGGTTCTGGATTTCAAAACACAAGACTCGAAAAACCCCCACGACTCCCCGCTTGATGGTAGGCGTCTCGACACAGGAGCGGGAGGAAATTTAATAACGTTGCCGGATGCTTTTAAAAGGCTTTCTTTACTTAAGTCGTGTTTGAAGACACGGCGCTAAAACCGGGCTTTGTCTTTCATGTGTGCTTGATTTGATTGTAAGTCCGCAGTTATCCAACATGATTTAATCCCGCGTTATCAAATCATCCTCCAGACTGAGAGACTGAGTTAGCCGTGAGAGACCACAGAAGCCGGCAGCTAACATCACATTAGCCTGGATTAGCTCACCTGAGCGTGGAGAACGAGGCACAGGTCGATCATTTCTGTTAGAAGGTAATTAAGTATTGGTAACACAACACACAAAATGTCGAGTATTAAAGGGACAGTTCGCCCAATATTCAAAAACACATATTTTTCTTCTTACTTGTAGTAATAGTAACCTATCTAGATTGCCCTGGTATGAGTCGCCCGGGTTTGAAGATAATGGTGGTAGAATAACCGCCTTTTCTTGAATATGATGAAACTAGATGGCAATTGGCTTGTGGCACTCGTGTGTCTGAATTAGTTCCTTTCAACCGAAGTACGCCCAGCTGTATTGCTCTGCAAGGACAGCTGGCTAGCTAACTGATCTAAGCTAGCTAAAGTTACAGCTCAGCCAACAGAGGATGACATTAACTTTTACATCCCATGCTGTCATTAGCACGAGCCTCTTGTCCATGAGCAGATGCATGCTTCATTCTGTACAGTGACACAGTCGGCAGTTGTAGATGCTCGAGAGAAAAGTAGTTCCGGCTGAAGCTGTCACGATATCAGATTTTCACAGGATTATTGCGGCTGAAAGAATTCATGCTAATGATATTATTAAGATATCTACTCACGTACATGTATGAGTCTCGGTCTCATCTGCCATTTCCTCTGATGTGACTCTTTTGTGGTAGTAGCTAGTTAGCTAGTTACTGCATCTTCTTCTTTTACTATCTATAGGACTCTACTATCACAGAGCGAGAATAAAAAGAAATGAAACCTAATTTGTGTGAAAGGGACAATATGTGTACAGTAGGTATGCAACCCATGGTGTGCATATAGAACTTGCGGTCCTTGTTCCTGGTTTAGGCTCAAGGAATAAAACTCATGATAGACTCTGATATAGAATAAAAAAATAAAGACACATATATAGATTCAGTTGTTTATTCGTGTCACACATTGTCCCAAAGTTATTTTGTGCCAGGCATATTTTGAAAATGATAATAATTACCAAATAGACAAGAGGCTATTGATCATGGTTCAAATCCCCCTCTACACATAAAGACACTGGACAGAAAGACCCTGGCAGACCCAGCTCTGTTTCCCCCCTCATCAAAACACGTACATTGGTGCTGGCTCAGCATTTAGTCGGTCCCCGGGCACTGTATGTTGGCTGCCCATTGCTCCCTCAGGATTTGTTAAATGCAGAGAACAAGTTCCACTCCATTGTACAACGAATGACTGTATGTGATTGTTTAAGTTTTTTTTTCTTGTATTCAGGTTACTCTTGCAGTAATAAATGTGTTGTTTTTGTTAATGCATTTTTATTTTTATATGCCTTTTAGGGGACTAAACAACTTCCCAAACCTGGAAAAAACACACCAGCCATACAGTTTGTTGAGGACATTTATGGAAATATCCTGTTTATTGGGGACAAATTAATCTGGATGAAATAAAAAAGTCTACTTTCTTCTTGACAGGCACTGTATTGTTCTAAGATTTTCTGGGATGCAGTTTTGTTTTAAAGAGGACTTTTATCTGAAGGTTTAATGTTGTGTTTGGACCCCAACTGACCAAGAAAATAGCTTAATCTCAACACCAGTCATTGGTGAGAAAAAAAGGAACTTCAGTCACGGCAACATCTTTAATCCCTTTATGTAGGAGTGTATTCAACCATTGTTGGACATATGTGTTGGTGTACAGCATGTGTCCAGTGCTCCATTCTGTGTATGCTGGCGGCGCTTGGTCCATGATGAACGAGCATCGGGATTGATCCAGTGTTTTTACAGCTGGAGACGACTGCATTGAGGGATGAGGAGTGTTTACTAAAAGACCCAACCCTAGTTTGTCGTCTTACTGTCCTCAGACAGTAAGGTGGTGTCGATCTACACGAGAACATGCATGTATGTACACACACACACACACACACACACACACACACACACACACACACACACACACACAGTGGTACACACCCATAACTTTTAAGACCACCTCTGGGTGCAGCATATTTAGTTAAAAGTTTCATGAATTTTCTAATTCCCTTCTTTTTTCTTTGTGTGTGTGTGTGTGTGTGTGTGTGTGTGTGTGTGTGTGTGTGTGTGTGTGTGTGTGCGTGCTCTGCAGTGAGCAGGAGAAAGGGCCAGAGGTCATTTGGCAGTAGTGTCAGGTGTGTCTGGCAGACTGCCTGCTCCTCACTGGGACAAACCCTGTCTCTAATTCAGGCCCAGTCTGTTATTGGCATATGGATATGAGCCAATAACAATAATGTAATACTTACCGCCTCACACAGTGGATATTACAGCAACTGACACAACATTATCAGTTCTGATCTAGTAGCTTTTATTACCCATTTTTTCATCTTTCTTGATATTGGGAATGAGAGCGCTGTGGTCGGTCGGCGGAGGGAGGCGCCGAGGTGAGATTGAATCCCGCAGCATTAGACGTTCACGGTTGGTTTTCTGCCTCACCGTGCTGTGCGTCTGGTAGAAAATCTGTGTCCAGCGATGTGTTCGAAGACTAATTCGCAAAAAAGGTTATGTCTCCCATGAGTTCTCATCAGTGTTGTGTGATTATAAAAGACACTATTTGCACAGTTTTAAGTTGGACTGAATATTGCACTCCAGACAAAAAGCGCTAGAGGCAGAGAGAGACTGCAGCTGTGTGCAGTGTATGCTAGTGCTGTGTGTTACAGCAGATGTTTAAGTATACAGTAGGCCATGTGTGTTGTGTAAGTTGACGTTCTTTGGTCGCTTCCAGCTGCCAAGTCCTTATGTTGTACTGCTCCACGAGACAGCGGCGATCTTTATCGACAGCGTGCATGTGTGAGGTTAGTCTGCGGACTTAAATGAACTCTGGCTCGGCCTCAGCTTTTATCCATATGGAAACTGAACGGCAGAAATACTGCAGGAATTACCAGTTCATCTGTTTATGTTTCCACCGCTGCTTCCCACTGTTTCCATCTCGTTCCCCCTATTTCACCTCCACCACCAAGTCTGGGGTTGCTCAAGAATACGGGGCTCACTTGTCAGGTGTTGGGCTTCTGCAGATTGTCTAGGTACAGTGTACAGTGTGATGCATAACATGAACCCAATGTTGTTAAAAAGTCCCATTTTATGCTCATTTTGCACATACTTTTATTTTGGGAGCCCACTAGAAAATGTTCACACACTTACATACATACACATGATTTTTCCTCCACTTTCATTGTACTTTCTGTTTCTGCAGCACCTCTATTCGCCCTCTGTCTAAATGCTCTGTTTTAGAGCCTCTGTGTCTCTTTAAAGGATATATTGATAACATTTTTTAAAAAAAAAAATCATTCTAAAAATGTTGTCGGGTGCAAATTGATCGTTTTGTTTATCTCTGCAAGAGAATTCTGGTTTCACATACTATCAGTTGGTGGAAAAGGGTGTCTAGATGTCTCTACAGTGTGTGCCCAGCTAACATCACCAAGGTTAGCTAGTGTGAGCAACATAAACGTTAGCCAGCTAGCATTAGTAACGTTAAGGTCAGCTCGTAAGCGCGTGCAACATAAACTTCAGCGAGTGCAATGGAATGGGGCAGACAGAATGCTACATTTAGTGTTGAGGTTAGTGGTGTGTTTTGCTGAGGGCGTGACTTCATAGCAGCGACATCACAAAAATGCTAAATATGCTTGATATGGGCTGTGTGCATTTCTCAGTGGTTTGAGCATTTTCATACTTTCACATCGTTTATATAGGACTTAAAGAGATGGTGACATGAGAATGAAAATCTTACTTTTTACATGAGACGTTTAAGTTACTAAACTCTGACTGAACTCATAGATCATGTTTGTGTGTTGCCTGTGTTTTTCAACTGCCACACACCTCATCTTCACTCCACTCTGCCCAAACTTGCCATAAAGCAAACACTGGCCAGACGCGACTCATGACTGTTTTAATCCAACATCTGAGTTGATGTCATTGTGCCGGGACATGCTGGTTCTTAACTTTACCCATAGGCATCGCTGGGATTTACCTCGAGCTGTCACCGACCTGTAATGGGGATTTTTTTTTTTTTTTTTTTATAATGACAGGTCGATGACAGCTCAAGATCTCCACCTTGCACAGATTATACTTGTAGACATATAATGAACTGAACGTGGCCTTTTGCAAGGTTGTGTTGTGGACAAAAGGACCCAGGTGGCCTCAAATGGCTTCGTGTCCCTGCTTTTACACATGGACGCAGCAGGTATTGTCTGCTCATGAGTACGGATTTTTTTCAGTGAGGGTTATTTTGAGGTGACAGTTGCTGATTTCAGAGTGGAGATTGGAAGTGGCATCAGACATTAGTGATGAGCTGACTGGCGTGGAAGACCGTATTTAAACACCAACACAGCGGACATCAGAACACAGAGGAGCAGATTAATATCGACAAAGACAACATCACAGAGGATGTGTGATACTGCAGCTGACGGGGACATCTCCTTTAGCACCTCTTCTTCCCTATTATGTGGATTCTCTGTCAATTAAATCTAAAAGGAAAAAAAAAAGAGACTGCATTCTGCATTTCATTAGACAAAATGGCGCATCAACAAGGCGTCTTCTGTGAAATCATCACAGAGAATTTTTACTGTCTTTTTTAATTATGAAGACCGTTTTTCAACACTTTGATTTATGACATCCTGGAATGAACTCTGGCCCTACAGCAAGTAGAAGTTAGATCTTCTTGGAATGACTCGCTGGTGTGCACTTGAAGGGGTTCGTCAGCGTGTCCTGTTGCCGTGGTGCATAAACACACGCACACACACACACACACACACACACACACACACACACACACACACACACACACACGAGACGGGCGCACACAAACACATCCTGTGCAAAACAGACGACGACACGCGCTTCAATTGCAGCCTTGGCAACTGTTTTTCTTTCTTTTTTTAATTAGAGCAAAAGATCAGAGAAATACCAAGTGTCAATACCGCCGAGAATGAGAATATGGCAACGGCGACCTTTTAGAGCTCCCTGATCTTTTATAATGTCAGGGATGGAGCATCTTGTTCTTTTCTGCCACACGTTTTCTGCCCCCTTACCACGCCTCCACATGGAAGTATAGAGAACTGCAGACTAACGAGGACCGAAGCCACTTATTGTCCGCTATATTTAGTTTCCCCCCCTCATTGGCGGAAATAACCAGTTGGCATCAGGCGGCTGATCTCGACAGGTCCTGAACCCACTCGTTAGACTTTTTAGTGGCTGTCGACAGTGTGTAGGTACAACAGCAGGAAGATCAAAATATATATATAAATACTGCATGCTCGCTATGACGTGCAGCTGTAAACACTGCAGATTTTATGTCCTTGTAAAATCGCCATGATGCACGTTCATTTTCCAAACATGAGCCAGAATGAAGTTTTGAAAATGCGGGCTGTGTGGAAAAAAAGACTTATCCCCTTGTTTTTTTTTCTTCTTTTTTTTTTCGCTCCTCTAATTGGATCCAGTTAGAGAACAACAGCGATGCTATGAGGCACTTTTGCCACACTCGGCCCCGGCGGCCACGTGTCCCTCTCCCACATTCCCAGAGCAGCAGGCTGAGGATGAGATAAATCACCCGGCCTAGAGGCCCACTGGCTGGGATCATCTCTGTCTGTGCAGCCCCTTCCCTCCTCTCGTCCTGCAGATGAAAGTGTTAGCGGTTAGCGTGAGTATTAGCCTCGGGGTGCGGGACCAGGGAGGATTTCTGTGTGGCCGTGGTCAAGCGGAAGGCAGCCTTATCTCCTAATCCTGTTAAATAAATGGGCTGCGTTTATGTTGTCAGTAGGCCGGAATAAAAGGGGCGGGCTAAGAAGATATATAATAACCTGTAAGATAAATGTGCTCTCTGCCCTTCTCGGTGGAGGTGGTGAAATGACAGCCGGGGGAACTCTCTGACCCACCACCCATGTGTTTGTTCTTCTTCTCGTGAGCCACTTATGACTTAAAGCAACATATTTACACCATAAAAAAAGGAATTTATCTCTACAGACCCTGGGAGATACTGTTGACTTTCTTGCTAACATGATAAATGCAGCGGCTGGAGGAAAAAAGCCACTGGAAGAGATAAAGATAACAACAGAAGGAAGGGCAAATTTATCAAAGGCTGCATCAGAGAGATTGAGAGCGAAAGGGAGACACTGCAGTAAAGAGAAGCGCTGATATGTGTGTGGTGTGTGTGAGCACGGGAGTCTGTAACTGTTGTGTGTGTGCACATACCGCTCTATGTGTAAAGCTCGTACAGTATAGATGTGCATGCCTTTGTGTGTGTGTGTGTGTGTGTGTGATTCCGTGCCCGTGCCAGAGGAGTGGGTCGGCCTGGCTGGTGGCCTACGTTTGTTTAGCTGTGAATTCTTCCTCCTGATCCAGTGACTCACAGCCTGTGGCTTAGGCAGAGTTTGTGTGCCCAGAAAACACTAATCTGGAGCACGCAGACCCGAGACCACAGCATCACTATTACCTCATCGCTTTGAACGGACGCTGAGTTACCGGGAACACAAACAGGAGCGGGTGTAAGAGTGTAAACTTCATCTGGAGGAGGCTGGAAACTGCTGGAGTTTGTTTGCGCATGCAAAATAGTTTTGGTCGCGCATGAGCCAATCATATCAAATGTCACGTCCAAAGACATCACGAGCTGCTCTTCATAATGTACTTTTTTTTTTTTTTTGCAATTTCCCTGCAGGACTCCAACTTCCTCCTGTCTCTGTTTGGACAGAGGAGTCTGCGCCGGCTGAATCTGACTTATGTCTGCTTCTGTGATGACGGCTGTCATATTATAGAAAGATATATGTCAACTCAACTGCATTGATTTTTCTAGAGCAAGAGCAGAACATTCTTTCCACCAAGTACAAGCTGTATTTTATCATTTGCTACAGATAAAAAAAAAAAAAAAAACCTTCAGTCAGCACGTAGTTAATAACGAACTGCACGCAGTGTCACTGAATGGTACAGATGTTTTTATATCCTCGTTTGACTAATGGAGGATGGATATTTAAAAATGGCATTTCTGTCTGTCAACCCAGTCTGGATGTGGCACGTCATGGTGCGACTGGGTGCAGACTTCAGCTTAGTTTAACAAAAAGTTTAATATGGACTGACTCTCCATTGTTTTGTATTGAATTTTGGTTTTGCAGTGAACAAAGTGATATCACTTGCATGCGGGTGTGCAGTCTTTATACTTAGGTATTTTCACCCGCCATATGTATAATTTGTTTCATGACAAACTCAGAGCACAATTCAAGCAGGATCAAGAAATGACTTGTCTCTCACAGTTCACCACTGGACGCTTTCAGCTACGACTTTCCCATTGGTTTCAATACGTCTCTGTGTCTTGCTCAAAAACACTTCAGAAAAACTTGATTCCTGTCTTCATGGCAGCTTCTAGGTGAGAGCTGAAAGGATCTTTTTGCCTCCTGACCAACCAACCAGCGTAACAGGAACACAGTTCTGTGGACAGCTATGTCAACCACAGGAATTATACCACTTTTTGACAAGTTCATCCTGCCTCTCTTGCACTTTATCTCAAATCAAAGTGTTTCGAAGCTCTCACATAGCAGTTGAGCTTAGCGCTGAAGTCACAGTTCTTTCCGGTAAATTTCCTAACGCCAACAGTGACAGCGGTGAAACAAAGCCGGTCTGAGGAGCAGTCAGCACGCTGCTCTCGCCGTTCAGGCCTTGCAGCCAAAAACTGTTTTCCTTCCTGTGAGTTGTGGCGCTCATGTGACTCATAATGTCGGCCTGCAGCAACAGCGCTGAATAAACAAAATATATTAGGAATGTATCATTATTTGGGAATTGTGCAACAGTTATGGGTGGAGCTAACAAGAGGGAGAGGCAAGAACAATTTTAATTTATAAATAGTGTGTGAGAAAAAGACTTTGGAAGGCTAAAGGGATACGAAGAGGGTGTGAGTAGCAGTACTGGCAGTACACTCCATTATTATTGTGTGTGTG
Source organism: Acanthopagrus latus (assembly GCF_904848185.1). Taxonomy (NCBI): domain Eukaryota; kingdom Metazoa; phylum Chordata; class Actinopteri; order Spariformes; family Sparidae; genus Acanthopagrus; species Acanthopagrus latus. The sequence goes on along the minus strand of NC_051056.1, from coordinate 19,157,066 downwards.
TGTGTGTGTGTGTGGGACCCAGATGGACTGCACTGAGGTTACTTGGAAAGAATAAAGGAGTCGTGTTACTTGGGAAATGGACTTGGGAAATGAAAAAAAAAAAGAAAACCTGTTGAATTCGCTACATTTTTTGAGGGAAAAAAAAAGAAAAATCCCTTCTGCACAACATGTTGACGCATCGTAAGCTGTCAAACTTAATCTGCGCTGAAGTTTGGGTTGGATCGAAGAAAAGCAGGATGAAAAGTTAGAGAAACAAAGAGGAAAAAGAAAGAAAGAGCGAGAGACTGAGGAGAAACCTGAAGACGTATGTTTGTTTTACAATTCTTGCGTGGAGGGAAAGTTGAAAGCAAAAAGTAAAAACCTCAGCCCCAGATCCAATTTGCACACGTTGCATGGATGCTTTGACCACACACACACACACACACACACACACACACATGCAAGGGTTGGTCGGTGTTATACAAGTGGCCAGCTCGGTAGAAATCAATCAGGTAAACTAGGTCAGGGGAGGAGAAGCGAGGGAGATGCGGGAGATCTCAGAGGAGCAGGCCTTTGTTCCACATAGGAGGTGGATACAGAGAGGTGCATCAACAAAATGCTCTGGCCTTTCCCCACGGTGCAGAGAAACACATCAGGTACCCGGTGCGCGTCTGCGTATGATGCATGAACACATGTAGACACATCGGTTCTCCCATGTGTTTGGCGGTGCCCGCGGTGCAACACATGTGCGTTCAGCAGGTTACACAACATCTGATCTCTGCTCCGAGGCGATGCCTTCAGACCCTGAGCCCGGTATTACTGAGGCATTACCGTCCTGACCACTCCTTTTCCATGGAAACAATACGAATCCACTGTGCTGAGCCCCTTCCAGATAGACGGGTGACCGTGTTATGTCCTCAATAACCCAATAACAGCGCCACGCAATGCTCTGCAGCGATGGATCAAAAAAAGAAAAAGGAATTCAGAACCAATTTCTGTGCATCATTCCTAATAACTGGCGTTTATTGCGTCCGCGGCGTTTGCCGGCATACATGGAGGCATAATGAAGCGCGGAATTGAATCAATGGAATCCGCCCACTTTCATGTAACAGAGACGATGCATTATAAGTTTACATGGTTATTCATGCTGTTCCTTCAATTATGCATTGCCGTGTTCACGGGATTTATCAATATTTATTTTTAGTCGTTGAATTTTAAAACATAAGTTACATAATCATTCGATTATACATCGGCACAAACGATTTTGCATCCCCAGACTTATTGTGTTGCGTGTGTGTGTGTGAGACAATCTGCTTCTCTGCATGAGCTGCAGGGTAGTTCCATAAAGTTTAATTATATGTTGCATTCCCAGTGGAAAAGCTGAGATTAAACTAAATTAAATTGTGTTGGGGTGCATAAAATGTTTCTGTGCTGCGGAGGATATACACGCGCTCGCACATAAGCACACGCACACTCCAAGGAAGCACCATGCCCCACTACAAAACCAGCAGCAGGAAGCACGAACCACTCTACATGAAGCGAAAGTGGTTCTGGTGGCACGTCTGATGGCCGTTTTATAAGTCTGTGTTGTGGCTGAAAACAGCTCCCTGTTATGGTTGATTGATGAGAGCAATCCAACAGAGAAGTCTCTGGAACTTTGCTTCTTTCAACGAACGTCACACAACTTCTTGCATCAACCCATACTGCAGAATCACCTGTCACTAAGAGACGGAACATAAAATCTGAGTCATCGTGTGCATACGGCATTCATTAGCGGCTAACCTCATTCTCCAATTTGTCAAAAATCTGTTAACGTGTGTTAATTGGCAGATCCGGACGCAGAAACATGAAGGCTGTGGTTTAAACAGGTTTATTCTCAGAAAAGGGGAGATTTCGATGAGGGCAGGCAGGTGATTAGCTCGAGCCAGGGCAGTCAGAGTGGAGTGATCTCACTTTGGGTTCCAGTGTGAGGCAGGAGTCGAAGGTGAAGGCAGTCGGCCTGATTGCTGATCAGAGAGACAGCTGAAGGTATCTGTACGTGAGCTGAGCAAAGAGACAAAGTCACAAAACATGAATAATCCACAAGAAATCTCCCCCCTCTCTTTAGGATACTAGACGGAACAATCTGGCCCTGAAGAGAGGTGAAGACCAGGGTTGTGTGGAGGCGGTTTGACGAGTAGATGAAACTCGGGTGCGTCTCTACGTGCTGCAGCGGTGACACCACGCCCACAAACACACACACAAACACACACGAGGGAGGATCAGGTGAGGGAAGAGGAGGGGAAAACACAACCGGGAGGGAAAACAGGCAAAACAGTCACTTAAGAACTTTTTAGTGTTATTGTTTTTGGCTTTTGGTGAGTTATTTCCTGTTTTATTCCCTAGTTACATCCTCATGTTTCTTTGTTGTCACTTCCTACCTCCTGGTTCCGTCCTGTGCACCTGTGCTCATCCTTGTTCGCACTGCCCTGCTCCCAGAGTCTCTCCACCTCGTCCCCTCGTCAGTTTAGTTTGTGTCGCTTCCTCTCTCTTGGTTGGTTCGGCCTCACGTCACGTCAGTGTTCATCCTGGGTCTCTTGTTTCCTCGTGTGTTCCCTGTGCTCTGGATTTGTTTCCCCGTCACTTTCTGGTTTGTCTCCAGTTTTTGTATTTCTCTTTGTTTGTTTTTTTTTCCCTTTCCTTTCCAGCCCCTTGTTGCTCAGCCTTTGACTTTTGTATTTTGGACTTTGGTTTTCAGCTTTATTTAATATATCTTGTTATTCCCCCTACCTGCCTGTGTTTGTGAGTGTATGTGACATTTGGCCGCATTCTCCTCCCTCCATCCAGTCTCATCAGCTCCAAATTTGAACATGATGCATGTTTGGTAAACGCCAGGATCATAATGTTTGGTCGCCCCTTGCGAAACCCTCCTTTGCTGGCTGGGTTTGGTCCCTTTTTTGGTTTACTTTCATTAGATCTGGTATTCAAAATATGGCTCAGTGTGCAACTCGAGCATCCCACTATTTTGAAATGGTATCAGAACACGCCACGGGCTTAATTAGGATTAGGGCGGTGATTATGTTTTTATTATCATGGCAATAGTGGTATGACACTTTTTACATTTAGCTATGTTAATCCCAGGATAAGTATTTATAATACAGAGACAAATATGGTTTGGAACATTGAGTGTTTTTCTCCCCTTTCTGCTTCCTGTCCTCGTCGTGACTCTTGTTTTTCCCTCTTTGAAGGAATTTTCCATATTTTTGCGTACTTCAAATAGCATCAAAGAACAGTAAAGCTTTTCACGTTACGTTCGTCAGAATGAGTGCATGCGCATGTTAGAATGTAATGACAGAGATCAGAATCGGTCTTGATTTATTCCATATGGGGAGTGACTGGTAATGGTGGAAGATATTAGCCTACTATGACAAACTATAAATATCCGCTGGCAGAGGTCTGTGGTCATTCTGATTTTATGAGTCGACTGCATGACGTGGCTCCCGAAGAGCAACAAAACACAGATGTTGTTTGGCTCTTGTTGGTCTGAGTTACATGTTACTGCAGGCCTTCTTTCTTGCCTGACCTGGACTACCATACTTGTGCACCAAACAAGCTAATGCTGTTACATGAGGCAACACTACCAGCCTCTGATCGTTGTCAAGCAGGTCAACATTCGACCGGCATCTGGTCCGCAGTTGGAGCGTTTGGCTGTATTAAGACCAAATTAGGCATCGCAGCAATTAGCGTAGGGGGATGTGTGGCGGCGTTGGAGGTCACAACTGCGAGAGTTTGGTCCACAAACTCAGCTTGGAGTTTAAAGAATATGTTCTCCCTCGAGTCCCGGGGGCCAAATACATAAGACGTGCGCATGCACGAAAAAGTCACTTACGCCACTTTCGACGCACGTTTCCCAATGTATCAAAATCTACGGGTGGTGACATGTAATTTAGAGTTTTTCTTTTCACTAAATTGTGTTTAATGATCCGTATGTAAATAAAGGCGTGCATAGTGGCTGTGCCCCGTGCCATGCTGTGCCAAGATGCCTAATGCCAGGTGTGAACTGACAAGCTCTCCCCTTGCAATCGGATCACCAAAGACCAGGGAGAGACAGCCTTGTAGTTTATAACAATACAGCACAGTAAAGATCCAGACGTTTCACAGAGGAGACAAGCGTATATACTGTGATACAGATCTGTCCGTTTATCAGTATTAACAGAGACTTCAGTCTGCAGCAGAGTTCATACACTTGATCGAGCAGCCCTCGTTCTGACGGTTCTTCAAAGCAATCAGTGTAAATAAGGCCTGATCACGGAGGACATTAGAGTCAAAGAGTTGTCTTTCTGACATTACTGTGACCCGGCCCTAAACCTGGGATTTTAAGGCATTTCCATTCTAAGACCACTTTTGAAAAAGTTCTGCTTTTGGGATAAGAACGACGCAGGCTTAGTTTGAACAGAAGGCCAAAACAGAGGAGAGCTAGATTTTGTAATTTAGTCGGCTCAGCGCGGACGGACTCTTTGTTTGCGCTGATAATTCAGTAATGATTGCTGGCTTTAAGGAAGAAGCCTCAACAGGCTGTTTCCTTCCCTTTTTCTCCTGCTCTTGTATCTTTCCCTCATCCCTGCTCTCTCTGTCGTCCCTGTCTTGGCCGTGCCCTCGCCCTCGTCCTCCATTCATCATTCTCTGTCCTCACAGATGCCCTTATTTGTCATCCGTCCGCCTTCTGACACTCACGCCTTTACCCTTTGGCCTGACACCGCTGACCCTGCTAAAACTGCTACCCAGGCCACAGACCACAGGAAAAACCCACCAGTCCCGCTGGTTTTACACACAGCCCAGGCTGCCACGCACGAGTGCATATTCAAAAATATATTGCTTGTAAGCCCTTTGTAATACAGTTAAGCGTAAAGAGTTTTACGACAGCAGAGTGAAACGTTTTGTGAGAATACATTTTAAGACTTGAATTAGACGATGGATTTGCAGACAAACAGTCGTTAATGAGTAATTTTGTTCGCTTTCTTCAGAAACACTACACAGAATGATCACACATTTTGGTAGGTTCAGACAGGCGACGCACGTGGCATCACAGCCATATAACTTCCCCTGCACCTCATTAGGTGATTTCCTCGCACAGCCCGACTTCTATATAATGATTAACACCGGCTGACATCCAGTATGTTGATATCAACACTGCATTCGATTAACGGGCAAAGAATTGATGGAGTCCACCACACCAGGGAGAGCGTTCACACTCGACTCATGCAAATGCGTTACAGTGCGGCATCGGTAAAAAGCCCTCTCTATCTTTGTGCGCCTGTAACACCAATGTCACAGCAATCCCTTCAGAATTGAGTGGTTCACGTGTGACTGCGCCAGCCTCGACCCTGAACCCACACCAGGCAGGAGACGGGAAGAAAGGTTTCCATTCAATTACTTGGCCCTCTCTCCCTCTCGCACTCTGCAGAACTGATAATGTACCTACAGTACGCGCCGTTGTGTGTGTGTGTATGTGCATGTACGTGGCTGTGCTATCATACTTCTCATTCTTCTGAAAGCTGGACATGCCTGTGAGGGATTAACCCACCCCGTGAGCAGCAGTCTGACCGAGAGTCCCCTTTGTCCACTTTATAGAAATGTTCGACACATGTCCGTATCCACCGGCTCTTATACAGGCGAACAGGAAACAAAACGTGGCCAGCGTCAACATGGTAACAGAGAAATGTACCAAGACTTTACCTTCACACTGTTTTTTTCTTTTACATTTTATTTAATACCTTTGTTGATTTTAATCCTTGCTGCTTGCACTATTACTTTTCTTTTCTATCAGTCCTTTGAAGGAAACCCCCCATTCTACAAAACTACTGGATAAAGAGGACAATTATACAATATTCTGAGCATTTCGACTATTTTCAAGCTTTTGTCTGAGTCAGGAGGAGAGACTTTTTGTGTTACTTCTAAATATGTGACCTGTTTTACTGATCTGGGGCTGTTTACAGCACCGTCACATTAAACTAATGACCCTTGCAAATTGCCGGTAAATTCACTTGTCATGTTTACTTTCCATTCTCTGCCTATTTTCTTTCTTTTTCCTGCTCACCTGTGTTCCAGTGGTTTATCAGTTCCTGAGCATTTAAGCAGGTGTTTTCTCACTCTTTGTTGGTTTGGCTGCATCTCCGGTGTTTCTCATCTGTCCGTCGTATTGTGTTTTTACCAGTGTTCCTTGTTTCTTTTTGGTTTTAACCTGCTTGTTTAGTATTTTTGCAATCTTTGGATTCCTGTTTTGTTGCCACACTTTTATTTCCAGCCCTTTTCGTTTTTTGTAAACTTATGCTGTAGTTTATTCAGGCTCGCCTTCTCTTTCTGCCTTTTTTAAAAACCATGACAAATTCTCTTAAAGGGCACACATGTGTTGCAGATGCACTGTTTGGTTTGGTTGTTGAAAAAGTGACTTGAAAAAAATTAACTTGGGGAGAAAAGAGGATAAAATCTACAAAATGAAACAGGAAATGATGAAGACAAAAATCCCGACCATTACACAAATGTATCTGCAATCTGCAAGCCAACTCCCCTCCAGTTAGTTAGAACTGAAGAGACCTCTTGGATGAGAGGTGCAATGTCTTCAAGAACCTGAAACAGGTCCAGTTGCCTATGATACCTCACCTACAGTCACTGAGGGCACGTTGACATGGAATTGGCTTCTTGTTTCATACAAAAGCAGTAAAATATAACTCCATAACCCCATTGTGAGGCTTCCACATGGCTTCCAACAAGTAAATGAGACAGCAGAAGCTAAAATGACTGCTTTCCTTCACTGTGCAACCTTCTTTATGACTGTCAAATTTAGCAGGGTCGACTCAGGGCAGTTTGTGTTTTGACTACACACAGTTGTCTGCAACAGTTCTCACAGATCCCGCGAGCTCCCTGGTCGGCATCCAGTTCCAGAGAAGCCGTTTGTATTCCTGAATTATTTGGGGAAGAAAAAATCCCAGATTTCAGTGTGAGAGCCGCCTTGGAGTTGTAGCTGAGGGGAAGACGTTGCAGCCACCTTTGTGCTCTCTCTGATCCGATCCTGCCACGAGAGATTTAAGAAGCACCCAGCATCGCTTCTTTTCTTTCTTTCTTTCTTTCTTTTTTTCTTTCTTTCTTTCTTTCTTTCTTTCTTTCTTTCTTTCTTTCTTTCTTTCTTTCTTTCTTTCTTTCCCTAACATACTTTCCCACCGATAATTACAGTACGACAATAGTACTCATTCCTGGGCAGGACCTTGAGCTTCCTGTGGTCAGGTTAAATTCAGTGGCCTCTGTGCCACAGAGGTCAGGGAACAGAATATGTCTCTGCTGGCATGGTCTCCTGTCTGTGGGATGAGGCCCTCCTGGAATTACAGGCCAGACTGCCCTTGATCATCCAGGGCCCGTTGGACTTGAGAAAAGCCTGGGAAAATCCACTTGTTCATTGCCCTGGTCAGTGGCGCAGGCCGGGTCCAAATGCGGATTAAAATCAACCAGAAAAATTCAAAATTGAATCCTAATCTTCTTAGTAGAGTGGAAGATTAAGAAATATTAATTTAGTGCCAGACAAGAGAAGAGAAAACAAGATAGCTTATTTATTTCCCCAGCAGCTGTTTTTCTTTTTTGACTTCTCTGTTTTTTTTTTCCTGATAATCCTGCAATGGATATCAAGGAAAAACCCACTTGAATACCCCTTTTTCAGTAGAGCTGTGTTTGATGTCGGTAATGCAGAAACAAGCACGGCTCCATGCTCCAGATCCACGGTGATCACTTATCAGAAAGGGCACCCAGGCCAGTCAGATCAGTTAAGGGCAGAAGGGGAAATAGGCCACAGGCACCCACTGAGAGCTTAGATAACATATGGTGCATGAACAGTCGATAGCAAAGGCGGCGTGAGTGTAGGGATGTGTGTGTTAGGCCGACAAAATAAACACACACCTGAAGGTGGTCCTGCAGCGGACGGCGGTGTATTGGCATTGCCGGTGAATAAGTAAAGGTACTATTGACCCGAGGGTCGAGCTCCACAGGCTTTCACAGTGCTCCACCCAATGAAAAGTGAAAAGTATTGATGAAATCAGTCAGTTAACCTTACTGTGGAGGCAAAAAATTGTGGGGGAAGAAACAACAGAAATAAGTGTATGAAACAGATTTGTCTGTATTTCTCGGCTCTGTGTCTTTACTGCTGTAGAATTATACAAATTGTTCCCCAGATGAATTGCTGATATTTTTGCATGGAGTCAGTTATCAGATGGACTAGATGCCAGCATATGTTCCCACTTGGTTACACTTAATGGAATCCATTGTTTGTGTCACAGTCTCAAAAATCAATACCACAGTCTTTGTTTCTCCTCCTGTTGCTTTTAAGTGTGATTCTTGATGATCGATACGCTTGTGGAAGATGCAAATACACCCACATTATTGCTTGTCTGATTTGGACATCACCAGTTTGTTCAAGTCTACTTTAGCTAATGGCTCCATTAGCACTGGTAAATCAGCCATAGAGTTTCTCTGGACTGGGACTTTGGATCACGGGGGGGAGTCAGGGCTACGGGACCTAGATCAACCGGATTTGCTAGCTGGATGTGAGAGTGAACACGCCTGGACACCGACCTGGGAAAGAACACAGCCTCCAAAACCAACCAAGTTCAGTTTGAAAAACAGGGGCTACAGTACAGAGGTGATTTACAGCAGCCCTGACCAAGACTATGACTTTATGGGCGACAAGGCATGGCAGACGGGACATTTTTATATATTACTCAGTAAACTGAACTCAGAAGTGATTGTGGAGGATAAACAAAACTCTGTTGGTGAGTTTAATTTTGTCAGTGTCAAGTATGAATGTGTGTGTGTATGTGTGTTTAAGATGAGTTAATGAGGCAGTTAAGTTTGTCTTAGTTTGATATTTCTTGACATTTCTGAGTAATTTTGGTTAATTTATTATACTAACAGCTGGCATATGTTTTCCAGCTGTAACTATGGAGGACAATGAGTTGGGGCTAGCTGGTAAATACGCTCAGCAACACAGTACATAATGTAAACACTGTTCTTTTCACACTCTGTTGATAATGTTGCTGATTTTTTTTTTTTTAATGTTTTGAACTTAAATTCTGTCCACATCTTACAAATTCCTCCTTTAACCAAGTGCTTTTTGTGCCTAAACCTAAACATGTTGACTAAAAAAATAAAATTAAAAAAATAAAGAAAACTTAAACTGTAAAAAAGTACAGATACAACAGAAAATGGAGTTCAACATGTCTGCTGATTATTTTGGCAAATTTGTTCCCACTGTATAATTAAATGTATTCTCATAACTCCATGGAGGGCAAAACATAGGTAACTGTGCGTGTGTGAGGAACACACAAAAGTCACCATGCATTGCCCTCCATATGGAGTTATCTAAATTGACTTTCAGCAGCCACCTGTGTCAGGGTTCATGGCTCTGGCCTGATGTGCTGTCATGGGGCTGTGATGCCTCTTCATGTACCCTTTCTGAGACACTGGGAACACCTGTCCTTGCGCTTCCAAGGCATGCTAATACATGCGTACACATGGTGGCCTGCTGCCTGACCTTGCTAGGACAGCAGGAGTCATTGGAGAGACGGGCCATGGCGGCCCTGCAGGACACAATATGGCATATGCTCACTCTGTATAGCCCTTAACACATGCAGCATAATCAAGCTGCGAGTGAGGAAAGGTGCACAACGCTCAGGCAGACAACAGCGACAGCACTTGAAGCACTTAGTCCAGAAAGAAAACACAAATTTGAGCAAACAAGAATCATCTTATCTTATGATTTCACAACACCTTTTATTAAGAACATCCCTTAGAAACAAGACGACATTCCTTTGCTGTTGGCAACTGGAGGTAATTATAATAAATGAATAATACAGTAAGTGCATGTGTGGGTTTTATTTTTGTTCTGTGTTGTTGTTGTTGCATAGTACACACAGTTTTCTAAGAACCTGCTTGAATGCCACCGTGCAGCGTCGACGGTAATTCACACAAGTGGTGGATAATCACCCGAGCTAACGGGATAACTTGTGATTAGAATCTATATTCACCACATACACAGAGAAACTCGACAGATTTCATCAACTTGTCTCATCTGACCGTGTCACTGTGTTTCTCCGCTCACAATCTGTTTGCACGTGCACAGGCAACGGACATCTGAACACCCACCACCCGCACAAACACACAAACACGTGCCTGCACACAGACACTCACAACCCCCCCCCAACACCCTGCCAAACCAAGCTAAAATAACCTCCACAAACACAAGAGTTTGTGTGTTGGGGAAGAGGGATATTATTGTCTGTCCCTCCCCTGCTCCTTCCAAGTGCACTTTTCAAGGTGCAGGGCTTGGTATCTCCATGGCAACAGCAAAGCGACCAGGAGCGCTAGGAGGGAGGAGGTGGTGGGGGTGGGGGGATAGAGGAGAGGGGCGACGGGGGTGGTAATGGGGATGATGGTGATGTGTGGAAGCGAGGGGGGGGGGGATCCTCTGGTCACAGAAAGGCATGCTGGGTACATTGACTCGAGAACACTGACATTTTCACGAGTCGTGACGTTAGAGGCAACCGGGGTGTGGCTTTCTGCTGGAGGTGTTCTCATGTATGTGGTTGTGGTTCTGTGTGTGTGTGTGTGTGTGTGTGTGTGTGTGTGTGTGTGTGTGTGTGTGTGTTCCCAAACAGCCCTGTGGAGATCTATGCTCCGGGAGACCAGGTGTGATCTCGATGCTTGGTGAAAGATGACCTCTCACTGTACAACACACACACGCACACACACATACACATGCTTTCTCTCTCAGTGGAGGGTCCGTGTCTGTGTTTGTATAACAGAGACCTCCAGGTATTACTGGACCCTGTTTACATGTGCTCGTGTCCATGCTGGCCCAGATATGTCCACCCCTGTACATTTTTCTCTGCTCGCTCTCTCCCTCTCTTTTGACCTTTACTCTCCACTGGTTGCTTTTGACCATCGTCTCCATCTTTGTCTGACATTTAGTTCTCCTGTCTTTCAAACATGATGTTCTATTTGGATCCTTTTCCACCCTGCTCCTCCTCCCTGTTGTTCTCCATGTCTATCTCAGGCCTCTGCAGGTGTTTGTAAGTTTAAAGTAGACATATGTTCGTTTCAGGTGTATATCTTTAGTTTGGGTTACGACTAGAATAGGTTAACATGCTGTGGTGCTCAAAAAACGCACCAGTTTTCTCGTACTGTCTGGTGCTGCAGCTCTGTCTGAAACACTCTGTTTTAGTTCCTGTCTCTTTAAGGCCCCTCCTCCCAAATACCCAGTCTGCTCTGATTGGTCAACTCAAACATGCCTGACACAGCAGCACTAACAACGACAGCGCAGCTGTGCTAAATCAATTCTTACGTGCCAAACTAGTTGCTAAGCATAAATTTTACAAACGTGTGGTGGTGTAGTGTGAGTCACGGAATTGAAGGCGGGACTATTGTCGGGGCATTTCACGAGTGGCGTTTTCTGGTTAGGAGAGAGGAGCCTCTGTTGAGGCAACTCGGACCTTTTTAACTACATGCATGAGAACCTTTACAAAACACTGAGGGGAAGGAAAACAATGAAAAAGCATAATAGGTCTCCTTTATAAACAAACACAAAACTTGAAAGAGGTTGCACGGCTGAGCTGTCAGATCAATTGCAATTCATATTTTAATCAATTTAAACACATACTTGAGTAAATCTCCAGAAGACCTAAAACATATAAAATACTGAAGGAAAGGGAAAAAGGGCGAAAAAGCGTAACAGGTCTTCCTTTAGCTTTCAGAGGACAACACTTATAGGATATTTGTCTATTTACAAAATTATTTTGTAGTTCTGCTGGCAGTTTGGAAAAAGATGACATGTCTCAGCCACATAGAAATATGTGGAGGACAGTAAACCCAGTCAATGATTTATGTTCAGTGTCAGTACAGGAAGTGGTGTGACATTCATGTATTCATGTGAAAAGCAAAGGTGTGGTGGAGATGAGAGCAGAGGATGAGTTTGACTCCATGACTGGTTTCATGTCACAAACTGGTCATCAGCACTTTTGTTATGACCCCCATCTTTTTCTTACCATAATGAAATTGTTATATTTGTCCAACCAGAACCTTTCCTTAGTTTTCATGCAAAGATTTTGCAAGAATAATCTCCTGTTAAGCACTGGTTATGACGACACATTCTCAGTGACTGAATAGGTTGATTGTCTGCGTCTCTGCAAAACTCGTGTTGTGTCGAGCGATGCAGCGTAACAGTGAAAGACGCACCAGACCTTCGTCCTATGATCCCCGTTTCGTAGAGAAAACTACGTGGTTAGGGTGAGGAAAACATTGTGGAGGTGCTTTAAATCACAACACTACTTCTGAAACTTCTGGTACAAACGTACCTATGTTACTTACGTTTCCTACATCACCTAAGTTTACGTTTCCAACGTTAATTTCCTACATTAACCTACGTTAACCAACATAAGTAACTTTCCTTGTGCATCTTGTGTTCACTTCAGTACACTGACACAGGATTGTTCTTGTTTAACCCGACTGTCTGTTGCCAACATCCCCCACAGACTTTTCTCTGCAGATACGACTTCCGCTCACTTCCTCTTTTCCAGCCATAGATGAAAACATTATCGGACATTTGCAGATACATACAAGATAAACATGCTGCCTGGTATGCTAATGAGAAACAAACACAAACTAGATATATTTTGGTGGTGCTAAATAGTTGTAAAAGTTATTGCAAAAAGATTGAACTGATCCAAGTTGAAAGAACTGAAAGAAACCAGGCGATTGGCTTCAGAATGGCTTCACTCCTACTACGTTGCTGGCATGCAAGTCCTGAATAGTGCATAGTAAGATACTGGATGATTCAGGAGACGGAGGTGGAAATTTATTCAGTCTGCTCTCCAGAGCTTCCTGTAAAAGTTCAGTGATGATGTGGCAATTGAGGAATCCCTGGAGTTTCACTTCATCCTGTAGTTCATGAAACCACTCCTAATTAGGGGCCGTAGACATTACAGAAGAAAAGAAATCAGAGTCAGTGTTGACACCACAAGGTGAACCAAGAGAGTGTACAAGGCTGGACCTACCTACGGTTTGGGACGTCAGTTGTGTTTTTGAAAGGAGGATTTTAATGGGGTTTTTTTTTTGCCTTTATGTGGCTTTATTGATAGAACAGGCTCAAGATATGACAGGAAACATGATGAGAAAGAGGGGGGTGAAACGCAGCAAATGGTCCCCAGGCCGGGATTTGAACCCGGGGCCACTGCAGCGAGGACAAAGCCTCTGTACATGGGATGCCCATTGAGATAAATGGCACCCCGGGATTTAATGTCCCAGTGTTCAGACTAAAACAACGCAAATGATAAGACACGATTAGATGTGGTATTGCAGTCAGGACAAAAAATGGAGCTGCTGTGGAGGGAAGCGAGCGAGAAGGTCAGGCTACCTAGTAAATCACGTCAGCACAGCATAGCTCTGATTGATAATAACCCCATTCAGGGATGAGCAACACAACGCTAACATTTTATGTTCAGTCTATACGCAGCATTAGCCTGTGCAGCTTACTGAAAAAAATGTTGCACTAAATGAAACTGGATAAAGATTTGCCACTTACCATAACATATTGTAATGTAGGATTCTAATTTGATTTAAAAAAAAAAACAAAAAAAAAAAAACGAAAAAAACAAAAAACAAAAACTAGAGCCCCACAAGATCAACTTTGTCATTAGCGTTTTGGTAAATGTCAAGAGTGGATTAGGCTGCAGTTAAAGTTTATTTCAGGTCATCATCAACAGTAAAGGCTCAATCTGCATTATCTAAACTCACACACACACCACAACACCCCAGGGAGGCTCATGCAATATATACTGTAAAGCAGACAAATCATTAAATAGGTTTATTCTAGTTTTTCTCACTGACATTCAGACGCCAAGATGGTGGGTGTACTGTACCCAAATTAAATCAAGAAAACCAGGTAAATAACACAAAAATAACAAGCTTAATTAGTGACACATCAATCACACATGAAGGTGATGAGCAGAAAAGAAAAAAAAATATTTCACATTTATTCCAACAAAACTTCAGAACTGAGCCCTTTAACCAGGAAAGAATGATACAATTACAGATACAACAGAGAAATAACAAGATTAATGACATTTCTAGCAGCTGATGGCAAGGCCACCAAGACAATTAACATTTGTTTAGTTACACACTCACAGTTTGGAGTTGCCTGTGGCTTCATATTAATATTACCGCTGACTGCCTTCGGGTTGCAAGTGAGACTGTGCTTAACTAAAGCCTGCAGGAAAATGAGCTGATTCTATCCGGAAGTTTTCGTCACTGCTCGCACAAAACGTAACATGAACATGTTATTTTTTTTTTCTTCTCTCTTGACTCTACCTGCGATCGCTTGCTCAGCTTTGAGTAGTGTTGTAATTGATTTCTGCTGAAGAATTTAATCATTTAAAGCTCATTCCCAGCTCGTCTCATACCGACGCTCTACAACCCCAAAGCGAGTTGACAAGTTGTGAATGAGACTCCAAAATGATTTTTTTTTCCAACAAACAGAGCTTTCAGTTATGAGTCAGTGAACAAAAAAATAATACTGAACAATTCTAATGGTTAGTGAAGTAATTTATCATGGAGAGTGTGGTTCAGACTTCACTTATTGTAAATTGAACATTTTTGTGTTTTGGACTGAAAACAAGCGATTTGATAGTGACGTATTGAACTGTCTGCTCTTTTGACAGGTATATACTTTTTTAACTAGATACATTCAATAATTAATTAAGCAATCAAAGTAAATTAGAAGATAATAATCTCTAGTTGCAGGTTTTGTTTTTCACCCAGAAATCTTCATTTTTAAAAAAAAATATCTGTAAATGATCTGTAAGTTATGTCCACCTTGAAAACAATCAGATACACCATTATAGCGTCTACCAGAATATTCTTTGGCACTTGGCACCGATTTATATATGGTTTAGCAGCCATCAGCAGGACTGTGTGACCCAAACTTATATGTTTTTCTTTTTTAAAATCCATGTTTTATGTCCCTCTTGTTTATACCTGTTGTTGTTATTTGCATTTAATTACGGGCATCACAAACCTGTGGAATGTTTTTTTTTTTCTATGTTTGTTTTTTGAGCATCTGTCTGCAAACATGTTAATGATCCAGTGGTTGGACGGGAACTTGTTTCAACTGTCCAGCGTTCAAGCTGTATTTGTTTTTGTTTGTTTGTTTTGTGTGTGATGCATATAGAAAATAAAAACACCTTGATAAAAAAAAAAAAGGTTAAAAGGATTTAACTTTGCAACTCCTGCTGAAGCCAGGCAATCACATCGCCGCCTCATCTATTAAATCTAAATTCCACTCATTATTATGCAGTCTGTCATTATTCTGTGAATTGTGTTTAGTTCCTAACACAATGCTCCATCTTTTGCCGTTTTTATTGCCAGAGTAGCTGCAAGCCGACACTATGTTGCTTCTTTGGAGCTTAAAACATCTGCACATGGGGCGCCGTTTAGCTCAGTTGGTAGAATGGGCACCCCATGTGCAGAGGCTTTGTCCTCGCTGCAGTAGCCCTGGGCTCGAGTCCCGGCCTGGGGCCCTTTGCTGCCTGTCACTCCCCCTCTCTCTTGTCCTATTTCCTGTCATCTCTTCAGCTGTACTGTCAATGAAGCCGTATTAAAAAAGGGCAAAAAATAAAAAAAATAAATACGCACATAAAAGTCAAAATCAACAGAAACTACAGAAGGTAAATATAATCTGAGATCTCTTTTGAAGTTGACACACTGCTAACTGGGACTCCATCTTTTATATTCATATATTTCATTTTTTGATATCACATCAATAATTTGCTTTCCTCAATAAGTCTATGTTTTTTTTTTTTGTTTTTTTTTGCTTTTAGAAAAGAACAAGAAAAGGTAAGGGGAAAAAAAAAAAAAGAAACCATATCTAAAAACGAGAACGGCTTGTCTTTATATCGGCTGTGTGCGCTCCTTGTGCTGCTCGTCGCTGTTTACAGCAATATGAGATGAGTGGTCAAGAGGGGTAAATGATGTTAGGGCTACTAAGAATTCTTTTTGTTCCCCTCCTGTGTGTAAATTGGACCCTTGGGGCCTTGTAAAAATAAAAAAAAAAAAAAAAAATAAAAAAAAACGGAGTGCGCTTCCCCCGGCCTGCCGCACGGGGCGCTGCTGCTCATCCAGAGCCAGGAACACTTGACGGGATATTCAAAGTTTATGCAAGGCTCGCAGCACATGAGGGACCTGCGGAGGGGAGAGTTGAACGGGAGTTTTTGATACCAGCACAAACACCAAAATATATTTTAAAATAAATAGATAAATAAAAATCACTTCACTGAAGGAGGTGTGATGATGATGATGATGATGATGATGATGATGATGATGATGAAGAAGAAGCAGCTCGCGCATTAATTCCTCTACATGTCTGGCGGATGCTCGAGCTGTCAGTCAGTCAGTCAGTCAGTCTGCAGCCGCTCTGCTCAGATATCTTCTCATCTCACACGGCGGAGACACACGGGGAGTGTGTGTGTGTGTGTGTGGGCGCCCGGTGCCCGGCGTGTGCGTTCGTGTTTGTTTGTCAGTGTGTGCGTGCGTGCGTGTGTCTATGCAAGTGTGTGTGTGTGTGTGTGTGTGTCGAGTCGGGGAGTTGTCAGAGCACTAAGTCAAAGAGTAGGGGGGAGAGAGAGAGAAAGAGGGGGGAGAAGAGTTGGGAGAAAGAGAGAAAGAGAGACGTAGAGAAGGAAAGAGAGGAGGAGAGTTGAGTGAGAGTGTGTGAGTGGGTGAGAGAGAGAGAGAGAGAGAGAGAGAGAGACCTCGGCGGAGAGAAGGAGGAGGAGAGAGAGAGAGAGAGAGGGAGAGAGAGAGAGAGAGAGAGAGAGAGAGAGAGAGAGAGAGAGAGGGGAGGAGAGCTCCGTCTCTCCCGGTGCACTTGGCAGTCTAGTTGCGGGCTGCTGTGCTGTTGCTGTCGTGGCGTGGCTGGTCGCGCCAGGCGGGGAACTTCACCACACTGGAGCCCGGAGTCCCACTCTCTCACCTGCGCAGTTCGGAGCTGCCATGGGTCTCTCGCCTGGATTTACTGTCCTAATTATTCTGCCGGCCTTTCTGCTGCACACCAGCGGCCTTTACATCGCCAGTAGCGTTGGTACGTACGGCAGCAGCACAGTTAAACGTGGTCAGTGTTTATGTTGTTTCTACGTGTCTTTGCTGAGAGAGAGAGGGGGCTGCACGGGGAGGGAAGGAAGGCGCCCCCTCAACCTCCCCCTTCCCTTCTCTTCTCTTCTCTTTGCATGTGTTCTTTATTTTAATTCGGTGGCACGCTTTTTTTTTTTTTTTTTTTTTTTTTTTTTTTGCAAACAACACTGTGGGACGTGTTTGCAACTTCTGCGCGTCCTGCCGTGGTGTTCGCAGGGGTCTCTCTCTCTCCGGGGGTCCCCGAGCGGCGCAAGCAGTGTTGTGATGTTGCTCCCTCCTCGCACCTCAGGGTGGTGTTGGTGGTGGTGGGGGGGACGGGGACGGTGTTATCAGGGGGAGGGCATCAGTCGCACCGGCTCACTGTCGGATTTTCGCAGGGAAGTAGCCTAACATTATCTGATGCGGCCGCTGTCGCATCTATCGATCTGTCACAGGACGCTGGAGTCGGATGTCAGCTATTGATCACACTATTATCAAATCATTCCTCTAACACGGGCGCTCAAGGAATATTAACAGCGCGCGCGCGAGCGAGTGTGTGTATGTGTGTGTGTGTGTGTGTTGGGTTTTATCAGCGTGCAAACTTAAAAAAAGAAAAAAAAAACACCCAGAGATTAAAAAAAAAAATTGACAGACGAATAACCAAGTGTTAAGTGCACCTGAGGTACAAGGTGACAGCGTACCTGCCTCTGCTTCTGTGATGGCACTGACACCTTACAGTGGCCTCGGCTGTGTGTGTGTGTGTGTGTGTGTGTGTGTGTGTGTGTGTGTGTGTGTGTGTGTGTGTGTATGTGGGCGCTGGGGAGCATCTCTCAGGTCGCCTCCAAAACGCACCTGTGCTGCCACCTTCACACGGGAACAGGAGAAATGTCCCCACAATGTCACACATGCACACGCGAAGGTGTCAATTAAGGAAAAAAATAATAATAATAACAAGCATATTTCTACGCAAAGTGCACCAATTAGCGCTCATTTAAGATTTAATTACGTGATTAACTACGATGATTGGATGAACGGTTGCAAAGTGCCTTAAAAAAAAAAAAAAAAAAAAAAAAACGTGCACCATGTTCGTCAGAAGCGCCTCATAAGAATGACAATTTCTGTTGTCGGATCGTTTTGGGTTTTTCCCCCCCTCCGTTTTTATTTTTAATTTTTCTCAGTCGAGGTTACAGAGATAATTTTTCTCGGATCGAGCAGCCTGACGGTGAGAAAACAGCGTGAGAAAGCCGCAATTAGCACCTTGATCTTGTACTGGCTTTCCTGTTGGCGGTGGAAGGGCACAGAAGGTGTCAGGAGCGCAGCGCGCACTGCTGAGGCGGCCGTTTCCAAAACGCGCATTGCCAAGCGCAGGGGTCGCCTCTGGGTTCATGGGTGGGGCTGTGTGTGTGTGTGTGTGTGTGTGTGTGTGAAAGGTTACTGCTTTTATATCTTTCATTTATAACTGTGTTTCTTGTAAAAGCAGAATAAGGAAAAACACTTATTGACATTGCTTGACATTTTTCTAATTCCTTCGTTTTTTCCATCCTCTTCCCATCACTCCCCATTTTCTCCACTGTTCATCCCCTCATGCTTCTCCCATGACGTCTCCTCCTCCACTTCAACCTCTAATGCCCCCCCACCATGTCTTTATTTTTCCACATTCTCACATCTTACTCACCAAATAACGTCCTTACTCACCTCTTTCATCTGCCTCTGCCTCATCCTCTCCTGACCTGTCCTGTTCCCCAGACTCCCTGCAGCATGTCCTGGGGGAGTATGGACTGGTGAGGCCAATCAGTGTGGACGCAGAGGGCCGCTTCCTGTCACACGCCGTCTCAGCTGGCCGCATGGCAGGAGGGCAGCCCCGTAGGCGCCGGAAGAGGGAGGTAGGAGTAGGCAATGATGAGTGGGAAGAACTGAGGGGTGAGCCCGTGGCCCGTCGGGAGAGGCTCTACTACAACGTCACCATCTTCGGCCGGGAGTTCCACCTGCGCCTGCGCCACAACGCCAGGCTGGTGGCCCCCGGAGCCAAGATGGAGTGGCGTGATGACAGCGACAGCACCCGGCACTCTGAGCCACTGCACAGCGAGTGCCTCTATGTGGGTGACATAACAGACACGCCAGGAGCCACTGTGGCCATCAGCAACTGTGACGGCCTGGTGAGTGGACGACCTGTGTTTACCTGTGCTACCGTGGACGCGTTGATATGAACGAGATGATGTTTTTTCTAGGGGAATTGTTTTTAAAAAGACAGGTAGAAAAGGAAGCGAACACCAAAAGTGAGAGATTTGTGCCCCCTTTGACCCCGTCGCTGTCCTTGGCGAGGGCTTCTGGTTGCCCCTGAGGTTGTCACGGGGTCAAACTTGTGATTTACACCACTGCTCTCCCTGATGTCCTCTAAACTGGCCACGAGAAATACCTGAGTCATGTTTTCATCCCTCTGTCCTCTGCTCCTTTTAGTTTACTCATGTTAAAAAAAAAGCAGGGGGGGATTATTAAAGGAGTACACTGATGTTTTCACAGATAACCTGAGTATGTCTCGCTGCATCTCAGGGGAAAAAAACAAAAAAAACAAAAAAAAAACATCCTCCACCACACATTGATACAGGAGCAGTGGACAGAAAGCTGACACCATGACAGCGTTTGAATTGAAACTGCCACCGTGAAATATTTTGGTTGCACAACAGTTGCTCAAAGAGGCTGAATTGTAGATGCTTTTAATAGAGCTGACGATGAATCGAGGGAGAAAAAGCGAAGGAGATGGCAAACAGTTGGTGAATGGCTGTCGGGCGAGCGAGAGAAGTGAGATGTAGACAGTGTGAAGAATGTGCACAGGAACCGCTGAGATGAGAGGATGCAGAAAGATGGAGGCCAGAGCCCGAGGAAGAGGTGGAACAGGGACGAGTGCAAGCGATGGAGAGGGTGGGAAAGTAAACAGGAGTGAAAAAATGAATAAAAAAATGGGCGAAAGGATGCGCGCAGGGAGCGATGAGATCGGTTGGGAGGGAGTTCCCCTCATTAGGAAAAGTGTTCATTAGTCAGGCCGATCAGCCTACCACCGGAGCTGAGTAGCAGCGACTGGATCCGTTTAGGGTTGAGGACACAGGGGACTGAGCGAGCAGCTGAGAGAGCAGGCAGGGAGCCAGGGCAGCACAGGCCTGACATGCCCACTTAGCCTGACACCAGCCAGCAACAACTCACTTCTGCCTGCTCCAGCCTGTCACTCCAGGGCCTGTTGGCAAATTCTCTGAAAGGTTACCGCGGAGCTGGTTACAGTCAACAGATCGCCAGATCACCGACTTGCACCGGCCGCTTTTTGCCGAGTGGCGTGCTTCACTTTTTCAACCTCTGCCCGCTACAATCATTCCTCCTGTCCTGTGAATCCTATTTAAAAGAGACGTGTTAGGATCATTTTCAGGTTCATATTTTGGGTTTACATGCTTTAGTGCCCGCCCTGTCCGGTGCTGCAGCTCTGCGTTCCCCCTCTGTCAGAAACACTCCTGTCTCTTTAAAGAAATACCCAATACCCAGTCTGCTCTCATTGGTCAGCTCACACACGCCTGACCCGTGGCACCCCTAACAACAACAGAGCAGCTTGCAAACTAGTCGCTGAGGAAAATAAAGCAGCGTGCAGCATGTGTGAGTCCGCATTCTTCCTTGTCTGCAGTCTTAAAGAAACCCTCTTACATTTTTTTGGCCACTAGTAGCGCTACAGAGAAATGTCTTTTACAAGCGGGTGCCATTCCACTGATCAGTAGTCAGTGGTGGTGACGTAGCAATGCGCCAGTGGAGGCGAGGAACAATATGATGCTGGCTAGCAGATCTGCAATTTGATAATCAGCTTTGCAAATGTTTTATGATGGATGAAATGCATTCAGGCTTCATGAAAAACACCGAATGCAAACATGTGTGCAAGAAAACCGCACAAGCGAATGAAGCAGGTTTCTTCCAGTGTTATGGTCTTTTTGGTACAAATTTCAGTAATTGAGGATATTGTCTCTCAACTGCAGCTCAGTGAGAAGACGTTGACTTGGAGAAACAGACAGGGATCCTCCTGCTAAATGCTTCACTTTATCTGTTGAACTCAAGCTGCTGAGGGCCTGAAGCAGCAATTGAATGGGATGTCTTCAGGGTCAGTTCGGACAGAAGGAACGATCACAGCAACCCAATACTGTCCTGAATTACTTCGCCAGTCCGCGGCTCAAAATATGCTCACGTTGGAGTGAAACCATTTGTCACAAAGAAAAAAAATATTAATGATAACGGAGCTGTGATAGTCCCGCCAAATCGTGAAAGCTGTCCACTTATATCTAATTTGTCTCTCCCCGCCCCTGAACAACTCATGTCATTACTAATCAGTTCTTACAACCTCCTCGAGCATGCCAGGAAACACAGCCAAGCTCTGTCAGGCCCTGCGTGCATCTGCCTTTTTAAACCCAGCGTAGCCACGTAGCACAGCTCTGCCCTGCTGTGCCCACTTCCTCAGCGACCCAGACACCTGGTAAGAGCCTTTTCTGCCCTTTGTTGCCATTCACAGCCAAGAACCTCTCGTTGGCTGTGGTCCAGGGTGCGTGATGGGAAGGGAGGAAGGGAGCCAAGACAGGGGCAGATAGGGTTCAAACCGAAATCCTCAAAAAGAAAATAATAATAAAGAGGCAGGGGTGGGAAGAGGGCAAAAGGGTATGGATTCTGAGAAGTGGCAAAAAGACCAGAAAAAGAATAAGAGAGGGTGAGAGAGAACAGGGAAAAAAGGAAATCTCTGAATGGACGAATGACCTTTGGAGGGAATTGGATTTCTGTGAACAGAAGCTGTGATCAGCTGGTTAGTTCTATGGATGGTTCACAGGAGGCAGCACACTGTACAGTATGAGAACTGGACAGTGTGTGTGTGTGTGCGCGCGCTTGTGTTTTTTAGTCCTCGATCGTGCAGTGCAAAAATGAAATTAAACTGCAGCAGTGACTGTGTTTCTGTGTTTTAGTGTTTATGTGTTTCTATGTGTGTTTGTGTGTGTGTTTGTGTGTGTGTGTGTTTGTGTGTGTGTGTTTGTGTGCGCAGAGATCAGAATGGGGGACTGCGTGAATCAAACAAAAGCTTAGGAGGTTTCTCCGCTTGATGTATGAGTGCTGGTGTGTACAGTGTGTTTACGTGTCTGCGTGTATGAACTTGGGTTGAATGCCTCATTGCTTTGAAATTGTCCCCAAATAGAGTGACAGGACAGAGAGGAGGGCCACGAAAAGGGTAAAAGAGCAAAAATTAATGCGGACCGCATTCCATTTTGATGTCTGGTTTACTGGTTTTGCTCACCTGTGATGTTCCTGCCATAACTTAACATATCTGCTGTGAAACTGACTTTGAACACAGGAAAGACAAATTATTGATGTATGGCATGTTTTACTTCATTTGTAACTACTTATATTTCTATTTTTACAATTCTGTTGTAAAGTTGAACTATAAGCTGCCATTTCTAGCGTTCATGCCTTGTTTGTTCGGTGTCTGTATCACGTACGTACCCTCCTACAAATGCAAAGAAGTCAATTTTTTATGGATGGATAGAAATGCTTTTGATGTTAATGTTTTTATATGGCATGGATTATCAAGACAGAGAGGAGGGCCACTAATATAATGGGCGACAAATTAGCCAGGTGTTTTAGCCAGTTTTGTTATGCATGCACGTTTTGTGTTACACAGCTTGCCTGCTACCAGTGTTACCTAGTATATTCTTTCCAAAACCTGCGTAAAGTTTAACTTATTTCAACATACTTGAGGTATATTCCAGAATATCGGAAGGAGTTTTGCAAACACATTAAAGACGATGGAGGTTCCCCTTGAAATTAAACAGACTTCCGGTTATCTTGCATATTCACATAGAGCTCTGTGGAGGCAAGATGTAGAGGTAATAGGAAGAACAAATTTTATTTGCTTTAGAATATATGACAATTACGGTAGTGTTGAAATTTGGAGAAGATAGTTATATTTCAGTAAAGTCGTCTTCTCAGACACACAGTCGTGATGCTAACGGTGCCCGGTAATGCATTCTGATCACAGGAAACACCAGGATCTCTATTCACGTCTTAAAGTTCTTCCATATGTGATTTTATATGTGTGTGTGTGTGTGTGTGTGTGTGCGCGCGTCCGAACCTCTGGGCCCCACTTGTGGTCTTTCCTCCAGCCTCACCTCCAGTGTTTGCTCAGAGATGTGGAGGCTGCGAGCTGTGTTGGCCTGATTTTGTGCACATGTGGGTGTGAGGTCAGGTGCATTCATGTGTGTGCGTCTTTTTGGGATCTTATGTGGAATGTTGAGCGTCAGCAGAGCTCCGGCTTTTTCCTTGTTCGAGAAAGGAAGCAGCGAGACGTAGCGATGGGAGGTGAAGGGCTGCAAAAGGATTGTCACTTAATTGTCCACGATAAATAATTCTGCCATTGTGACGTACTGAATTAGTTGCTAAGTTGGGGACTGAGTGAGATGCATTCATTTTCACTTTGTTCATTTTCATCATATGTGACCAATTTTAAACTGTAAATGCTCAGCATGCGCCAATGTGACCCAGCAAAATTGTATGTATCTGCCAGGATGTACTTAATTTTGAAACATGTACAGGTTAGGGGTGGGAAAAAATATTGATACAGGAATTTATTGCATTTCTCACTCTTGTGCTCTGTTGTTGATACACTTGGGACAAATATCGATCTTTTCATTGAAACAAGCAGGTGTTCTGAACAGCCTCCAGAATCCCTCACCAGAGTCGCTGAGTCATGACTCCTCGTGGTGGCGCCTATCGAACGAGTGAGGTTAAAGTGAACGGACGTTAAATAGCTTGCAGTTAAGAAGAAGAAGAAACTCGCAAGTTGAAAATGGGAGTGAAAAGTGTGGCGTTACAGGGTAGGGAGTGTAAATCACAAAACAATACGGTTCTTTTCAGTTCTTTGGACATTCAGTTCTGGAGCCTGCGATCAATATGAGATGATATCATGTGTTCATTTACCACAATCATTGACAGAGGAAGCCACCACCGCTTTTTTCCATAAAGAAAATGACAACATATAAATAGCTGTAAATAGCTGTAAATAACTGTTACCAGTTAAGTGTAGTAAACTCTAGATTGGCTCCACTATCACACATAACACATGGCTTTACAACATAAACTTCCAACAAATGTGTAAAATATGGATCAATAATAGCTTGATGTTTGCACTTTGTATTGACATTGGACCATTGATATTGATCTGGATCGATGAATCACTACACTCCTTTTACACAGATATTAATGATTTTAGCCAGGCATGGTGTCCGTCCTCTAAACGTTTTAACTCCAGTACTGCTCCGCTTTCTAGCGGCTTGGCCTTTTGTCAGTTTATTTCTATTTTACATCGGAATGATTGGCGGACATGGACGAGTTGCAGTCAGTGGCACAAAGCTAAGACTTTCTGTTGCGAAACTGACGCCACAGTGCAGTAAATAAGTACACAAGACACAGACATCACCGCGTATCGTAGAGAATTGCCTTGCGCTGTCTCAAGTATGGCAGAATCACTATGTTGTGACACTGCGTTGTAGCGCTGCGCATGCAGATATCCTTCTCCAGCGTGTCACCAGACGGGCCTGCGGCACCTTCGATAATCAGTGACGTCTGACAAATGGCAGGGCAGCTTCAGGTCACCGTGGGAACAGAGGGGTCACGCAGGTGTATCTGTTATCCAGACGTGTGCGGGCAGGTCAGAAGTGTGAAGAAATGCGTCACAGAGGTTGTGTTGTGTCTGTCGTCCTGCTCCTAAAACTCAGCTCTGTGCGCACCTTTCGCACATACAAGCATTAAATACACGCCGCACCTTTCGCTAAAGTGGGCATCATGCGCCCAGACACACGTGAACACACCCCGCAGTACGGTCGGACGCTCAGACACACGGTGAAAGAAAGCAAAGTCCCCCCCCCCCCCCAACCATCTCTACCTCGCTGCATGACTTAAAAAAAAAAAAAAAAACCCTGTGCACACATTTCCCTTATTGTCTCCACCCCTCGCCTCTATCGCTTCGCTCTCTTCTCCTGCTCTCTCTCTCGCTCCCTCTGTCTCGTGTTTCTTGGCCAGCAGCGGTAGCAGCGAGCAGGAGAGCTCTCCTAATGATGGTATTAAAAGAGTCAGGAAAATGACAGAGAAAAGGGAAAGAAAAGAATGTGGCAGACAGCTTTTTGCTCCCCAACACCCACAGATTCAGAGCTCTGGCAAAAAAAGAAAAAAAAGAAAAAGAAAGAGACAGCAAGAGACAGTGTTCCTTTAGCGAGCAGTCTTTGTCTGTTTTTAGCAGCAGCTCGGCTCCCAAGCGTTGATCAGACAAGTGGTGTTGAGGGTTGAGGGTATTGCCCCCCTGTCTATGCGAGGGAGGAAAAAAAAAAAAAAACGTTTAAAGCCAGGAAGCTACATCCAGATCTTTCTCTCTACTGTTTGTACAACACGGGCATCGTCAGTCGTTGGCGGATAATTAGCCCTGATCCGTTGCAGGTGTTGCCCTTTGTATATTCTCATGTGCTGTATTTATGTATGGCTGTGCGCTTCAGTCTGCTCATGTGTGTTATTAGCACACAGCAGGAATGCTGGAAGGCGGCGGTGTTATTTCGGTGCTTTCATTGAAAAGACTCGAACATCAACAGCAAGGAAAATGCCAAAGCATTGACAGGTTCTTTATTTATTTATTTATTTATTTTCCGGGGGCGGGTGCTGGAAGGTGGCAAAAAAGAATCATCCTCGGGGTTACAGCGCTGATTTAAAGTAATGATGTTCGGCTCACTGGAACATAGGAAACGCACGATGATCATAACCAGCGTCG
The DNA here is from genome assembly GCF_904848185.1 of Acanthopagrus latus. Lineage (NCBI taxonomy): Eukaryota > Metazoa > Chordata > Actinopteri > Spariformes > Sparidae > Acanthopagrus > Acanthopagrus latus. The sequence goes on along the minus strand of NC_051056.1, from coordinate 19,131,091 downwards.
GCCAGAAAAGGCTCTAAAATGTAGAGCTGCACTGTTAATCAGTAAATCAACTATAATCAGTAGAGCATATACCTCCGCCTCCGCCAAGGCCCACAAGTACCCTTTTGTACTCACTCATAAAGAAAAAAGAAAGAAAGAAGGAAAAGAAAGAAAAAGTCAAACTTCTCTTATTTCAGCTCCTTTTAACATCCTTTTTTATAAAACTATTTACTGACATTTGATAGACCAAACAGCCTAATCGATTGATTGAGAAAATAATCAACAGATCAACTGACAACACAGCCCTACATAAACCCAGTGCCATGCATGCCAGTTGGAAAGGTTATAAAGTTACTTGACATTACATAAAACCACTAGAAAAAAAACACACAAGTATGCGTGCACTCACTTTACTCCCAAATCTGTGCCAGCGCTGGGCTTAATCATGTGAGCATGTTGACAGAGGGGCAGGCCAATCACAATAATAGCCCCAGAACTACAGTAAATGCCAGCGACATGGACACTTACGCCAGCCATGCCCCTGGAATACGCTCAGTCATTACCTCCGCATTAGGAGTCAATAGAGAAGGCAGCCCTGGGCTGAGCCAGCTCATCCATCCATCCATCCGTCCATCCAGCCAGCCAGCCTGGCAGTTAAGCCTGGTCAGGCGTGGCAGCTCGCTGGGCCCTACAGTGTGTTATTCCACCCAGGGTCACACGATAAGCAGCTCTCAACTGTAATCAGCTCAAATTGAAATGATGACATCAATTACAGCCCAGCGCACAGCTGTTATTGACCCCGGCCTTCCCCCGGCTGCGTGGAGTAGGCCGCGTGTTGGGGTGACGGTTTGAGGAAGCGCCTGCAGGAAGCTCCCGGCTGGAGGGAGGGAGAGGCCAGACTGCTGAGGCATGGTATGAATGGAGAGACAGACAGTGAAGGGGTGGGGGGGGGAGAGAAAAAGAAACGTGTTCTCGGTATCTGATTGCAGGTTCCACCCTGCAGTGTAGCTCCACTCAAACACACAATTACTCAATCTAGAGCTATTATCAGGCAGAGAGAGAAAAAAAGAGGGAGAGAGGCAGACAGAGCGCAGACCCATTTTGAGGAACACTATACAGAGCAAAAGGAGTGCTTTTACCAGAGCTGTGATTACTGCCGCTCACTCAGTGCACTTAACCAGCCCCCTTGACTCTCTTTCCTCTCGCTTCTCTGTCATTCACGGAGTGCTTGCTCAGAGCACATGGGTTTGTTTGAGTGGCTGAAATAACAGGATTCATCTGAGAAAATAGAGCAGTGGAACCCCGATGATTGCAGGGAAACACCCACGTGATGTCACGATTACAGCAGCCCGTTTTGATACTCGAATCAGCTCCGGCAGTCTGGAGTGATCGAGCCGCTTGGGCGGACTGTCACACCGCACGCATGATGTAATGACTGAATGTGGGTTTGTTCGGATTCTGTGATGTCATTGTGATGTTCCAGAGGGCGCACAGAGATGATTTATTAGTTACCTTCTCCGCTTTTAAGCAGCTGAGCCTGTCACGACCTCATACAGATGAAAACGACTCTGCCTCCTTCCCCCGTGTACAGGTGAGTACAAGCATGGGAACTGCCTTGTGAGAGAGGTGCTGGGCAGGGAGGCACAAACACAGACGACACAGGGTAGTTTGTGTCGTGGTCGCAACAAAATGTACCTGTTTTCACCTGTGCTGATTGGTTAGATTTCCACGAGACTTGGATGGATGATGGGTCCCAGAATCGACCACGTTAGCGATCTTAATGAACAAAATCAGGTGTGTTAAGGTGGCACGTATTGATGGCCGAGCCCAATTTCATGCGGATCTAAATAAAAATCTGGATCTAGCACATTTAATGTGATTTACTTGATATTGGGTTAGACTTCATTGAATTAAAGGGGACTGCTGGGCCTTGGCGGAAATACGGACGGTACAGTCCAGCGATACTATCTGCCAATATTGGCTTGGGGCAGGTTGTAATTATTAAATTCCCAGTGAAGTTTACTGTTTCAGTGCTCCAAAGTGTAAAATATCTCGTCTCCATTTCCTTCATATCTCTCCCCAAAGTTTTTGATAACCACTTTTTTCGGGATCATTGCAGAAATTTGTTTTTATGTATATATTCTGTGTATTGGACGTTATATCGATTGATTGTTTATTCCAAAACTGGTATCGCGTCGGACTAGAAAATCCAGTTTCACTCGAGCTCTAATGAACTCCTCCGAGTGCCATTCTAGCTGCAACTGGCCCGATTAGTCAATCAGCTGATTAATCAGTTAGTTGTCAACTATTAATTACCAAATATTTTTGTTTTGTTTGAGTTGATTTTAAAGAACAATTTAAGTCTCGCTCTTTAAATGTGAATCTTTTCTGGTGTCTTTACTCCCATATGACAGTGATTGTCTTCGGGTTTTGGACAAAACAAGACATTTTATGACATTTTTCTCTTCTGATATTTTGCTGACCAAACAAAGAATCGGTGAAAATAACTGTTAGATTCAGCCCTTAACACGATGATGATGCATCGAAACTTCTGGTCCATCGCGTCTCGTGCGTGAGGAGAGCAACTGGTGTGTTTCAGTCACCAAAACTAATTCTCTGAAGTCCAGAGGGGTCCAGAGGGTAGTGGTGCACAAAACCGGTAACAAAATTACTTTTAATGAAATAAAAATGAATGGAGACAAAATAAAATGAAAATGGAAATAAAAAAAAACAGACCAGGCCTTGTTGGATATTTATCTTCTTGCCTGCCTGCCTGCCAGCACCAGTGCGCCTGTCAGTCAGTCAATCAGTCAGCCAGCCGGTCCTGCAGGCTGCAGGGCCGCGCAGGAAACTGATCGATGCTCGCCACATCAGCAGTTCTCCGGCTAACAGGCCCCAGCAGCCTCTGCGGGGGGATCTTGGAAGCAGGACGAGACATCTTCCCCATGCTCCAGCGTCTCTAACAATCCCTTTTCTGCCTGCCTGGCCCGGCCGACCCGGCCCCGCGTCTCCCGCGGGCTGCGCCGGTTTTACCTCCCAGCAGTCGCACAGGTGGCTTTGTACTCTGAAAGTTTTCCCCAAGTAATCCTCACAAACAAAACACAACATGAGAGAGAGAGAGAGAGGAAGAGAGACGAAGGAGGGAGCGCGGTGGAGGGAAAACGGCAGTAACACAAAAGGCGGAGTGAGGAAGAGCGCGGCGGAATCTTAATGCGCCCGAACCTGAACAGGAACAGCAGCAGCAGCAGCATCGCCGCCGTCACCACCTGCTCGCCCGCTCTGTTTTGGGCGGAGGCTTCTTCTTGATCAGCATGAAGAATTTAGCTTTCTTTTTTTTTTTTCCTTCTCTTTTTTTATCGTCTCTTCCCCTCAGCGAAGGTCATCCGCCTGCTCCCAGAAAGCTAGCACACTCCCTCCAACTGATCATGGATATTTTATGTTTGCCAGTTGCCTGAGACTTGAACCCCTCTCAAAAAAAAAAAAAAAAGAAACAAAGAAACAAAGAAACGTGCATTTTGTCCTCGCCTGATCTAATTAGTTGCATTTGTTTTCCTCTGGGTTGAATCGTTCAGCTGTCTCGTTCGTATTTTTCTGTTTGCGTGTTCCTTAATGGAACAGAGCCTGTCTGTCCGTCTGCATACAGTGTCTACGGCTGAAAATCATTTGTCTTGGCGCTTGTTGCAGCAGGCAGCTAAGCGGCAAGAATCGCACCTCACGACAGAAAACTCACACCCTCCTCATCTTACTAAGGCTGCCTGTTTGTGTTTTCTGCAATAGAGAAATAATCACTCTTTCTCTCCCTGTGTATTCTGTTTGGGGGGTTTTATTTTGCCGGTGCACGAGGACCTCGGGAATTGTTAGTGTACCAGCATATGTAATATATTATATAATAATATATTGTATTCTAATAACTGACTCTGTGGGGGCTGGAGTGAAGCAGCAGAAACAAAGAAACACATCTAGCACTTTGATCACGGTGACTGATCGTCTGCCAGTGTGTACAAGAAAAGCTTTTGGATACTGCCTTGCAATTATATAATCCGTTTGCCAAAGATGTAATGGAGACTTTGAGATGACCTTGCCCATGTACAGCTCTGTGTGCGGTTGAGTTACTGTATAGCTGGTCTTCCAAGGTGTGCTGGATGTTTCCTAATCAACACTCGCAGCAGCAGCAGCAGCAGGGTGATAACAGTTAGCAAGTAGGGCCGGGCAATGTGACATTTTATCGCAATAACTGAAGTCAGTATCAGTCAATATCGATATTCATCACAGTTTGAATTAAGTCACCACTGCGCTTTAAAGTGTGAACGTGAGAGAGGCGGTTGAAAGTGAAGTTTCGTAGTCCGCAACACATTTTCAACACGTGACTGCTACGAACAGCTTAGCTTCTTTTGCGCTGGTGATTTGGTCATCAAGTGACGTAAGTTAACGCACGGTTTGTCCCTGCAAGTATCGAATTCAAACCCTCGCATCGCCCTTCTCTGCTGAATTGTCCTTGAGCAGAAGTTCTTACTATCTCCAGGCCGCTGCTTGATAGCCAGCCGTGACCTCTGGCCTCCGTAGAAAGAGGAGAGAAAATCCGAGCAGGGATCAATGAGCAAGCATGTTAGTAATAAGCTGCCTCCTTCTGGATGCCGTCCATGATTGTGCCTTTGTGTGAGGCCTCCTGTGTTAGGAGTGACATTTGTGTGGCGCACTGAGTGCTAAGATATAATATATATAGCTATGAATGAGCGAAAGACAAATAATATAATGGTTCTGCTGTCAGACTAAGTCTATTATTGGTCATGTTTATGGCCAAGAGAGGGAATTGTTCATCCTGCAAACTGCTCTCCACACACACACACATGCACGCACATCTACACACATACACACAGCTCCTCTTACAGTGCGATGATTGACAGCATCACTCTGAACACAAAGGGGAATGATTTTTTTTTTTTTTTTCTCACAAGCTAATCCTTCGCCTCTCTCTTTCACACACACTGACGCTCAGATGCAGATGCACACTGGGGAGAGAAGGGACTCATTGTCAGGTTGTGCTCCGTCCCCACAGTTCATTCTCTAATCCTCTCTCTCCCTTCTTCTGTACCCGTCTCCCCCACTTCCACCCACTCCTACTGGTAGCTCTGTGTCCCCCAAGGCTGGGATCCACCACCCAGGTCCTTCATTGTGGGAGACTGGCAACGCGGTGAGAGTGGAGGAGGAGGGGGGAGAGACTGCTGGATGTGAGGCCGGCGTAGATGAGGAATGAGATACAGTTGAAATGAGACACACTGGAGAGGAGAGGCTAATGGAGGAGTAGAACAGAAGGGGATGTTCTTTTCTTCCTTCTCTTTATGCTCCACTTCTCCTCTCCTCTCCTCTCCTCTCCTCTCCTCTCCTCTCCTCTCCTCTCCCAGCAGCAGCAGGGTGTTTGCTGGCAGGGCGGGTGTGGCTGCAGCTGACTCTGATGCGATGTGACAAGACCCTCCTCTCTGTCCTTTTCGCTGGTGTGTGACAGCATGAAGCCGCCATCTACCTACATCTCTTTTTCCCATCGCATCTCTTCATTTCTCTCACCTGTTTGGGGGGGAAAAAAAACAAAAAAACCTTTTCTGTGCCCTGACTGTCTCTCTGTCTGTTTGCTTGGTGTGTGCAGGCCCATATGGAGGAGTGTGTGTGTGTGTGTGTGTGTGTGTGTGTGTGTGTGTGTACCTTTTGCCTGTGTCATCTTTAGCTGTTTTTTTTTTTTTTTTCAATTCAGCTGAGCATGAAACACACAAGTTTTCGTGGCTGACACAATACATGACAGCATGATGAATAAGGGATAACAGCTGTTAAATTATGGATCCCTTCCAGAAATATGAATCAATAAACAATCCAAATAAACAGTGTAATGATTGACCGTGCAGGGAAACCTACCCCTCGCAATGAACTCTTTTTAGGGCCGAAGGTAATGTGCACTTAAATTAAACTGCTAATATAAAGCTTTCTTCTGTTTTCCCCTGTGTTTGCAGTCGACACGTGTCTTTTGAGAGAATGAATGACCCCCCAGTTTGCATTTTTGTAGCCGTGCTGGCCTGTTTCCACAGCCACTATGTGCAGACTATCCCAAGGAATGTCTCAGTTTAGGATCGGTCACAGTGGCCCTGCAGTCTTAAACAGCATATAGCCTTTTTATCGACAAGTACACTGGTATTTTTCTACCCAATACCACTGGTGGTGTTTTTTTTATGTTGTTGTATTGTGTTTGGGCTTTCCTGAGGTGCTGAAGTGAGCCCCAGGGCCAGTTGTCAGATGTAATGGGACCATTCACAGTGTTCATAAAATTATACTGAGGGTCCGAGATGTGGAAGGTGTCAGGGATGGCTGATTTTTTTTTTTTTTTTATGGCCCATTTCTGGAGGTTGAATAATAGATTTTGGGCCTAAAACGGCCCATCATCCATTGTTAGACGCTGCTGTTTAACTCCAAAGGCAGCATGATTCCTTGAATACAAACATGAGCAACGGACGTTTCTTCAAACCACCGATACACTGAATGTGTGTGTTTCATGTGAGGCAGTCCAGCATTTTGACGAGGCCAGATTGATCTCCACAGTGCTGGAAACAGGCCTATGTGTACCGATCGTCATTCTGATGTAGGGGATTTGGCTTGTTTGCATTTCTTAAAATCAACATTGTGTCATTTTTTTTACTTAAAAAAAACAGCTTCAAGATCATTGTGATGGTGCAGTGTCTTGTAACAGGGTGAATGGTGTCTCCATCACTTGGGTCTGCACCATGTAACTTAAGCGTTACGTACTTGTTTACTGCAACACACAAGTTTTAAAGACGAGACAAAATTGCTCCTACCGATAATCGGAAAGATCCCGACTATCAGCCCCCATAATCAACCGAGCCTGTCTCTAATTTTCAATAAGATGTTAAATCAGAAAGTGATTTTTTCTTTTTTGTGAGGCATTGGATGTTTCACAGCCATTTTTCTGGCAAAATATTCTAACCAAAACTATGATTGTTTCTTCACCCTCACCTTGGTGTCTATGCAGACCTTCGCCACAGCGCTGTCACAATAGAAACTGGAAAAGTAAAGATTAAAAACATCTGCGGTTTGCATAAAGGTACAATGCCAGGTAGTTTTTATTTCCTAAATTACACATGGAGCAAATGTAAAATTCAATGTGGTTATAAAATCTAATGAGCTCACCCAGTCTGCCCCCTGATGTATTGAGGATCAAAGGTCAGGTGTCCTAAAATAGAGGTGACGGGATGATCTAAGTAATCAGTGATCAATTCTATTGAGTGAGGATTGCCAAGGAGGACATTTGTAAAGATTGTGTCCCAGATCATTTTGTTGCAGTCGCAGTCCTCCTCCTACAGTCCTACCGTCCTCTATTTCTGGGTTTTGGAAATCAAAAGTAAGTGTTTCATAGTGTCAGAGTATGACTCAACACAATCAGCTCTAAAATTGTCATTGCCTCCAAATGTTTTCGCGAGATTCTGTATTACTCACACCGTCTTCGTTGTAGTGGTGTTACGGTAGGTTTTGTCACTTCCATGGGTTTGCCGCCAAAACTGGTCCGGTTGGAAAGCAAAGGAGTCCAATAAATCCTGCAGATGAAGGTGACCAAATAATTACAGCTGGTTATATGAGTCAAGGGATTTGTTTTGTTGGAGGACAAACTAACACACACACACACAAAAAAAAAGATTTGTTTTCACGTTCTCGGAGGTTTGGAGCCCGTCCAGTGGCTCTTCATGATTCCTTTTACTTTCTTGATATGATACAGTCATGGGTTGCTCTGCATGTATCTCTGCAGCTGTGGCGTTAATGACTATTACAAGTATTAAATCAACCCCTTAGTACACGTGCGTGTCGATTATACGAGAGGTGTTGAGCCCCACGGGAGGCCGAGAAAGGTGCTCGGATTAAGCTGATGTTTCGGACCGGAGCGCTCTGTGTCTCCTTCCTCCACCGCCCATCCATCTTTATCTCTCTTTTGCCCTCTCCACGTCTCTCTCCCTCCCCTTCCACTACAGTGCATAGAGGTCATAGCCCCAGCTGAGCCACAAGCTGTTGTTGCCTTACGCCGACTACTCTATCTGCTAATGTGACCGGCGAGTCCAGTTTATCACGTTACCGTCCAGCTCTGTGCGGTGAAGGAAGATCTCCCAGACAGACTTAAGTTCTTCAGTAGAGATGCCAAAAATACGATAGTGTGGGACGAAACACTTCATTAAGAACGCTAATGGTGATCACGACCGAGCTCGGACCGGCGTTGATCATTTTTGTGACACGCTCAGTTGTCAACGTTGATTAAATATTCAACGTTGATTGATCAGTCTTGTGATTTGGGCATTCCACCTCCTCAGATAAAATGGTAATGAGTGTCAGATGTGAGTATGTGAGACACATAATGGGCCTCAGATACTCACATTTTTATTAATCGCAGCTTTTCAACCAGTTTGTGCCAAATCGGCTCACGCTGTTATGATCTAACAACCTGATCTGCAGTCACTGACATAGATGGCCATAATTGTTAATTAATCACTTGCCTTTCTGATTTGTCAGGAAATTATCATCTCTTTAACTTGACTAACAAAACAGATACGTATCATATATCATCATCACATTTTAAATTAGCCTTACAGAAAACGAAGTCTATTTTAACATCATGTTGTTTCAGGGCCATGCATTATTTGGTATCAGATCGCTGCACTGACTGGTGTACTACCCGATCCATCTTTTCAGGCTGTGCCGGAGGCACTTCCAACAATTGTATCGCATCAGAACAACCCTAAAAAAACACTATTTTTTTTTGTGTATGTGCCACTGAATGTAAAAGTCATGATGAACTTGCAGTACATGTTATACAATCTAGTGATAAGCAGCAGGGAACTGGACAAGTATGTTTATGAAAATGTCAGTTTTTTTTTTTTTTTTCATTCTGAGTGAATAAACTCGCTCCTCCTCATCCTATTTCCCAAAGTCTTTGGACTTTACGCGGGAATATGACAGCCAGGATCTTTGTTTGCTGAGCGTGTTTGTTTACTCTCATTCCCTCTCAAATGCTGCCGGACATCGCCGCTGTCTCTTCGAGGCAGCTGCTTCTGAAACTCATCTCTCAGTGTCTACAGGAGGAGGGGGCGGGTGAGGCGGGGGGGGAGGTAATTTGGTTAGGGGAGGTAACTATGAGATATGGCAGAGAGGAAGGCAGGCTTTTTGACACAGCCACTCGCTGGGGCTGCGCTGTGATGTATAATGGCAATACGAGTGAGCTCGCAGAGAGCAGAATGGCCTGCATGGAGCCCACACACACACACGCATACGCAGCAAATTGCACACAAATTGAACCTATGGGCTTTCCTTCGACCGTATGAGCTACCAGACGCAAGCCCGCGTGTGTTCTCGGGATTAAGGTATCTGTTTGATCGCGGCGAACGTAATACAAGAGAAAAGACTGATGTGGAGGACGCCTCGACCAAATTGTATAGAATCCTCTCCCACAAAGAGCTCAAGTCATTTCTAGAATATGATAGTTTAAGTGGCTTTTGCTCGAGCCCCGGGCTGGCAGCGCTCGGCTCGAGGCAGAGGCGAACAGGGGGCTGATTTCCTCCCAGACAATGTGATTGTATAAAACTGTGGCTGTTGACTCCGTTTGCGGGCCCCGGTAATTGGGGGCAATAGAAGAGCCTGGTGTTTCCCCTCTAGATGAAATCTCTGGTTTAGCTCAGACGGGGTGTGAATTACAGCGTCTACTGTATGATGCACATGTGTGTGTGTGCATGTGTGTGTCTGCAACAGAAGATTTCTGAGGGTGTTTACGGGTTGCACAGGCAAATATTTATTTGTTTGAAAGTGGTGGGATTCCCCGGTGAATTGCATTGTTCTGGAGGTGACTTTCCTCTCCGGAGATTCTGTTAAAAATTGTCTTTTTCTGCGTGTGACTGAGTGAGTGAATAACGGCGTCAATGCGAGGACAGACTTTGGACTCGTTTGCAGGCCTGCGATTAGAGATTTCTGTTGTATTACCAAAAAGCCTGCAGATCAGATGTTGGAGCGGGGACGCTGTGTAGATGTGTCAGTGTTTTAATTGGCACCCACAAATGTATGCAGGACAACACGGACTCACGTATGCATTCACACACCCGCATAGCCTCGGGCTACATCCTTAACCCTTCCTCCGTGTCCCTCGTGCGTGCGCGGTATATTTCAGTGGCAGGGTGAAATCATACGTTCTGCTTAATGAGGAGACATTTAAGTCAGTGATACTTGGCACATGTAACACGATGACAGAATACAACAAGGTTTTTCACTTGGATTCTGATTTAGGTGGACGTGCCAAGGGATGGGACAATATTTCAATTTTATTACATATAGTGAAAGAAAAACAGGTTGATTCAGCGGTTTCAGTATGTGTTAGTGCCATTCTTAAGATTTTTAGGCATATTGCGATCGGGGCTGTCACATTCTCAGATTTTCAATTATTGTGCCCGAACAAATTAATGACAACAATATTGACTCGATATCTGTAGAAATGTGGGGGAAAAAGGAATCAAACCTATCTTTAACTTCATTAAACTGTGTTTCATCTCGTTTTTTGGCAATTGAATAACCCTCAAAGAGAGTCTGTAACCATAACTGTAAAACACAAACATAATATATGTAATATATGTATAATGTATGTATATATCTATAACATGCATAATATAACAATTACTATTAACAATTCAGTTACTAATGAAAAGGCAACAAGATGAACCCATAAACAAAAGATGCACAAGGCCGAATGATCAAATGTTTATATGTGAACGCAGTATCAAAATACTGCGACACTCTAATTCTGATAATTATCAGGGTGATACTGTGAATCACATTCACATTTTCAAAGGATTTACTCATAAAAGCAATGCTAAACTGCAACTAACTGTTACTTTCATTGTTGATTCGTGTAATTATTTTATCCTTTAATTGATGAGTTGTTTTGTGTATAAAATGTCATAAAATGCTAAAATCATCCGTGTTTCTCAAACCTCAACATGACTGCCTGGAGTGTCAAAATATTCATATTCAAGGAGCTTAAATCGGAGAAAATTGAGCTTTTGTTCCTTTTAAAAAGAACTGAAATACAATTGACTATCAAAATAGTTAATTTAATAGTTGAAAGCTAATCAGTTAATCAGTTTATTGTTTCTTGTGGGTAATTTAGAACAAATTAAATGGTGTAATGAGGAATAACTTTGTTAATCTAATTCTGCCCAGTTTCTGTTAAGACTGTTTTTTCTTTTCATAACTTAGGCTCACATGTCTGTCATCATCACACAGCATGTTGAAGTGGTGATAATGTCACTATGGCACACATGGATCTATTAGCTGACATGATGGCACTGTGCTTATACATGGTATGAATGGCGCCTGGTGAAACACAGCTCCAACCTGTCGTCGATCCAGAAGTCATGTAAAATCAGCACCAGAACCACAGAACCAGGGTTTATTCAGCTGTAATCTGGTCTTTGGTTGTCTTGTCGTCGCTGTGTTGTCCCAGCTGCCGACAGCAGATTGCCAGTCAGTCGATACAAGCGCGTCGTCAACGCTCTGCCTGACAGAATACGATGCTATACTTCATTAATTCATCAGTACAAATTTAATGCAATCATTTTATGATGTTGGCCTATTTGAAGTGAGAAATTGAAACACGGTTGATGTTCAGTTCTGTCGGCTTCTCCCACAAAAGACTCGGAAAAGTGTCTGATGGCAAAGGAAGCGGAGCAGCTTTGTAAAGACTCCAGTGTCCTGAGAGGGAACGGTTTTCTTAATGAGTGTGTGCAAAAGTTTCTGGAGCTTGAGAGGTCGCAGAAAGGAACCACGCTGAGCACCAAAGCAGAAATGTTTGTTCCCTCTGTCCTTGACCATCGACTGAACGTACTCCAAGTACAGACTGAGAAATTAGCTGATTCCACCGTTCTTCTTCATCTTTCTCCACAACCCCTGGTCTTTGAGCGAGGACCTCTAGGGATCGCTGCACACTTCTGTAACAATAGGACTTTTGTGGTTAGAGTTACTCCAAGAATATTTGACCTTCTTCAGTAAGTCACACTGCTTTCTTGACATTCTCTGTGGGTGTGTGGAGAACAGGGTGTGTTTTGCACCTTTGTGCTACTCCGTCTGTCTGTCTGTCTTTTTTATGCAGAGTATCATATTTTAGCAATGTGTTAAAGAAAAGATAATATGTATAACAATGAATTTACCCTGATTTTTAACTATATATATCTAAATCTAATCTATCTATCTATATATATATATATATATATATATATATATATATATATATATATATATATACACTCACACACACACACACACACACACACACACACATCATTAGTTGCAGTTCATAAGCAGGTTGAAATAGCTTCAGGGCTGATTTCACCTCTAATTCCTCACGGTGTATATAGGATGTGGCGGAGTGGGGGAAGGGTTGACACATCATCTCAAAGTTGTGTACACGACGCCTCCATGAAACCGTAGAATACTTGGAAACAGGAATACACTGAAGTCTCCACTAGTCTTGTTTCCTCACACCACGACCAGCAACACGCACACACACACAAACACACACACCTCAAAGACACTTAGACAGCTCCATACGAATACAGTTCTCACTTGCAGAAATGCATATCATATTGTGATGTGCGAAAAAAAAAAAAGTCTCATCATCACTGCGTGCAGCTGTGTGTGCGTATGTATGTATGTGGTGCATATGTGTAAACACATGATCAACACTGTGTCTGTGTGTGTGACTGATGGTTCACGCAGGTGCAAAAATAAAAAAAAACTCAAACATGTTTTTTTTTTTCCTCCGTCAATTTCTCCTGCCTTTTTTTTCTGTCCCTCAGCTTGATGGATCCAAATATTCCAAGTGTTTTTGATACCCGAAGAGGAAAGCAATCTGCCTCCCTCTCTCTCTGTCTCTCTCTCACACACACACACACATACACACACACCTCTCCAGGCAGAGAGAGTGAAGCTTGGAGCATGCCTGGGAATATTTTTTCTCAATTTGTGTGTCAGCGCTGTGGATACACGGGCGCTGGCGGAGGCCCTCCTTTGTCATGGAAACACCAATTTTTAATCTCGGGTCCTTAAACCAATGAATTCAAGCCTCTCTCGGCCGCTAACCAACTCGCTGACTAGTGCATGCGCCCCGGTGTAATTGATGCATCTGAAAATGTGTGTTAGATCGGGCACGCAGATTGGAACCGAAGGTGTGCAAAGACGCAGAATGAGACGGGCTGAGGTGCGAAGGATCAAACAACACCTGGACTGTTCGTAACACGAGGCTGGATTAGAAATGCTGATAAATGTTAAAGGAAGGTGTGAACTGAGACTTCCAATGGAATAATGCTTCCCTCACAGCATATGAAAGGAAGATAGCTGTGATAGGCTGTAGAGGGATTTAAACAAGCTCTGATACATGAGCAGGTGTTTTGTGAATCTCAAGTTTTTCCTGAGTAATTTTTGCTGTCTGCAAAAGATGTTGCAGAGGTGTTTTTTAACACATGAAAATGTGTTTTCTGGAGCATCTAATGGTGTCCTTAATTGTGGCATTTTGACCTGGAGATGTTGCCGTTCGACCCTCCGCACTTTGGCCACACCCATTATCTACATTTTCACAGGCGGTATCCGTGGCTACTGCTGGTAACCTTGGTGATACCGGTGGAGATATGCTGCAGTCGGTGGGCGTTGCCAGGGCGTGATATGAAAGCTGGAGCAGTGTGTGCGTGTGTGTGTGAGCACGTGTGTGTGTGTGTGAGCACGTGTGTGTGTGTGTGTGTGTGTGTGTGTGTATGTGTATGCGTGTTTAAGTGTGTGTGTGTGTGTGTATGTCTGAGATCCAGCCTCTGCCAGAGCCTTCATTTTGACGTATCCTTTGATGACGGCATTGGCATTCGAGCAGCCACACACACACACACACACACACACAGGAGAGGGGAAGGGGGGGAAGAGATCGAGGGAAAGCTGTGAAATATGAAACAGGAGCATCTAAGTTCAGGTACACTCTTGCATAAACATCTATTAATTAATTGTGGAAGCTGGCGGCTAATAAGAGAAGTGTTTAAATACTTCTGCTGCTTAAACTTTAGTGTGTCCGTATGTGTCCCCCGTGGGCCCGTGAGGCCGGGGAACCGGGACTTCGCTCTCTGTCTGTGATTTATGGCCCGTTAATTGTGCTTCATCATCAGTATTGCACGCTGTTTCTCCACCGCAGCACTGGTATTCTTCCTCAGCAGGTCCGCTACTTCTATGTTTGTTTGGCAATCAGAATTTGATAATAAGCTAATCAATAGCGGAATTAGCATTCGGACCTGCACATTGCTGACGTAATGTAACCGCAGATGCAACTTTGAATGAATTAAATCAGCTCTTAAAGGGGCACCATGTAGTTTGGAGAAGAAATTAAAACTCTGAATTTTAATATTCACTATTATATTTATATTAATGGGATAAAAATACAAAGATATGTGTGTATATATATATATATATATATCATTCATAACTGAATGAACAAGCTGTTCTCAGAGGAAAATAAAGTCCTCAGAACTCTATTGTAAGCTAGAAAGATGGTAGGGTGTGCCAAATATAAACATAGTAAAACAGTATTAGATTGTTTTGTCCTTCTGGGTCAGTTTGTATATTCACTTTATTCGTTCATGAAAACAAAGACAGTTTGTTTACTTTGTCTGTTTAAGCATTAAAAAATGAGTCAACAAAGATCCTTCTCTTCAAAGTGTCCCTTTAAGTTTTTTGAGCTAATTTAGTCAAGTTCCACAACAGTGCTTGTTTTCCAATTATACCTAATTTGAGTTCCCGCCTCGTCCGTCTTCCGCTGTGCGAGTTCAACGATGACAAGACAACAAAGCGAAAACAATGAGATATACGAACGCCGTGGAGAACGAAGTGAACTGGCCTTTTCTTTTCATTTTCCCACTTTGTGCTAATCCCACACACTCCTGCCTTTTAATGTGCATAATCCCTCCCCGTGTTATCCCAGGCTAATGTACAAGGAACGGCACAGCAGAGTGGAGGAGATGCACTCACGGGCTGGAGCTAGAAGCTTTCCCAGAGAGGGTTGAGGCGGAGGCCAGCGATGTTCACTCGTCTGTCGAACACGCACACTGTCTGTCTTCCACAGGAGAGAGACTCCCTTGGCCTGAGCTGCCTTCATCAACACATTAGCAATATGCTGCGGCCAGCGTTTTCGACTTACTACAACAACACACAGACGCTGTCCAGAGACGGAGGGAAAAGTGGGGAGGAGGTGTGAAGAACATAGTCACTGACTACAGACAATATGTAGATGACTTTATTGCCATTCCGTCTGTGTTTTCCCTCGTTTCCGCGCGCCCAACCTTGCGTTCGCTCGTTTCCGTTCTCTACCATCGCCGACATCCCTTTCTTCTCCTCTCGTTTTCCTCGCCCCCAAAAAGAAAGAGGTTTTTTTCATAAATCAAATGTTTGACCTAATGAAGGGATTTAATTACTGGTTGCCCAGAACTGGAGGTGTCAGATTACCATTCCCCCTTTTTCATTTTCCCCGCAATTTATCACTACCCTGACAGCGAGGGTGTGTACGCGCGCGTGTGTGTGAAAATATTCTTTGAAGCAGCATGTAGAAGGAGTGAGTGTGGACCTGTGAACAAATTTGTAGTTAGTTGGCCACTCGGGACTGTGATAGCAGAATGGCATCTAAATATGCTAATGCTCATAGGTTTTGCAGCACAAGTACACAAATACTTTTTTTCTGTGATGTGTCCAAAAAAAAAAAAAAAAAATAATATGATGATGATAGCTGTGCACTGTTTACTATTTAGTTGAAACAACTAAAAAACAAACAAACAAAAAAACAACTTCTCCATGTTAATACACAGGGAAGTTGCCGTGCATACAGATGAGAGATGGGGGGGAAAAAGTGTGTGTCTGTGAGAGAGACACTCATGTTGTGCTGGTTGGACGTTGGTGGGTGCGGGGCGAACAGTGGTGGCCCTCCCGAGCGTCAAATGAACAGCAGTCGATGGGTTATGTGAGTGTCCAGACCGTTTAGATTTAATTATGAATTAATAACCAGACAGGATCGCAGCACTGGAAGACGGGCGGGCAGCTGAGGGGGCGAGACAAAGGAGAACAACAACAGAGAGAGGACTGAGGGGTGGAAATTACTCCTAAAGATGTTCTTGCAGGACGTCGGTGGATCCCAGAATGCACCAATAGTTTTTGTGTTTTCGACAAGGGGTGAAAGTAATTAAAAGGACTTGGCGGGTGTTTGCTTAACATGAGGCGTTTGTCATCCAGGACAGCTGCTACCGACCATCTTTAACTGTTGTTTACTATTGAAAATGACTAATTCTTGATATTTACTCGGTTACACTACAGACAAACATAATTGAGTCATGAAGTCTGAGAGAGAGAGACTGTCAGACGTACAAAAACAACAAATGTTTTTCGCCAGAAGAGTTTAAGGCTGTAACATAGTTGTCTGGGTTTCTTGTTTGGCGAGCATCATGCAGGGGATGTGTTCAGGGACGAGTGCTGTTATACTTAAACGGATCATAAGTCCATATAAGTGGACAAGATTGAATCTCCACAACCTGTGTTTCTAAATTTGCACGGTGTGTTACCTGCACAGACCTGCGGAGGTGATTATATGATGTTACGAGTACGATCTTGACCCTCACTTGGACCTCGCAACTGCACAACACTTTGCTAATTTGTCAAGTCGAATTTTGAGAACTTCGGAGGAAGAGGTGCGACAGAGAGTGGCTGATCTCCCCTCCTGTGATTGGTAATTTTTAAGTCTCACTTTTCAGAGAGAAAACTGGTGCATTTGACCTTGTTGTGAATTTGAGGACGTCTCTGTCTCTCCTGGCTCATATCATATACATATATCATATGTGCGTGGTTTTTGACACTAATTGAATGCCATACATTTTCTGGTGTCTTGAGGGAACCATGATTCCAGCTGTAATGCTCTAAAATGCAGCATACCAAAGTCGTGCATCCTTGCGTTTGATCAGCGTTTGATTTGCCGTGGCAATCCTCCGTCATTGCCTTCCCCACTCCTCTGTGTCTGTGTACACACTGTATTTATCTTCAGTCAACACTTCCTTTGTAACTTTTAAAAAGAAATCATCATCAGTGTACTGTATGTTCTGTATGTGTGAATAGTGTGAATTCAGCCTCGGGGACAGCTCCTCTCAGGGTAGTGCTTCTTTTGGATGAGACACTTCCAGCGCAGCTTTTCCAGGATTTAATAAGAAAATATTGGTGTTGAGTCTTGCCTCTGATCCGATCTCTTACAGGTGCAGCTGGGGTTTAGGAAACTTACAGAGTATAATGAATGCCATATGCCAAAGTGTCTAGTTTTCAATATGACACGGAGAGGATCGTGACGGTGGGAGTAGGCTTCGTCTTCAGCCTTTGGGAATTCTGCAGATAAGGAAGTCAATACGCAGACACAAAGTGAAAGGAAGGCCTGTAGATCCAGTTATGCTCCATTTGTTCCTAACACGCAACCATTTTTCCACTGTTGCCGCCACCCCGGCCCCCATCTCCAATATCCAGATCAAGCCCCCGGGGCCTGATCCTGTTCTGTCATTCCCGTCTCTGCCTCCCAGCCCAGTGAGGGTCAAAAGAGTGTGAGGGAATTTGAGGGAATGTGGCAGTTTTCCCTGTCCCTTTCCCTTTTCACATTCCCAGCCCTGTCTGGGAATTATTAGGCTAAATTGAGTTAATGAGTCATGTTGGATGTCGGATAGATGCTGACGTGGAGCCACTGTGTGTGTGTGTGTGCGTCTAAACTGCAAAACCACACGTGCGGCTGACCTACTGACCCGGGTGTTACCATAGCAACCAGGAGTAGTCAAACACAGGGTGAACTGATGTTGCGCTCATTTCCTGGAACTTATAGCGTGTGATACTAGCTTTGAAAGGTTGCCGTCCTTTATCCGCGCTTTCATCCGCAGCCCCGTGTGACCCATTCAAAATCAACTGTGTAAGTGAGAAATTGAAAACAGCTTTTGTTTCTGTGTTTCTGTTCTCAGTGTCTAAATAGTTGTGTCTTTTCAAAGAGGCCGGCTCCATTTGAAAGCGGTCCCTCTGTAACCTTACAGCTCGCAGGAATATCAATAGCGTTACCACTGTGCTTTCCTTGACACGTCTTGAAGCATCTCCTCCACACACATCGCACACGATTCTGGCTGATAGATGTGATGCTTTTCAAAAGGCCGGCTGCTCTGACAGATATCTTCGCTGTGCACGCTGTGCCCTTCTCTCTAGTGTCTTGCCTGCTGTGCAGAGCTGTTATGGCTGCTATTCACTGGGTGGCCTTCTACAAGGTTCCGGGCATAAAGACAATTTGACCTCCAGTGTGCTTGTGCACCTGCGTGAGTGTACGTATGTGTGTGCGCTCGTCCACTGAAAGACGCGCCAGCGGGTTAAGGATAAATGCAGTAAAGCAATGTTTGTGTTTGCCCCTTACCAACTGTATCCTCAGGTTTCAATGCCGTCAAGTTATACTGTGTTTTTCCTGTTGCCTGAGCACAAACCCGATGCTCCAACCGTGAAAAAAACATGTTTTCGTGAAACTGAATGCCGATTTCGTATGATTCACAAAATGGCTTTGACATCAGGAGTCATTTACATGCAGGTTGTATGGTTCACAGTGTGTCTGCTTCCCCGCGCTCTGATTGGCCGCTTGACCACATATCACCACGCCCTATGAGAGCAGAAGCAGAGTGTAGTCAAGGTTGTGCTGTTGAGTGGATTTTGCTGACCTTGGAGAGGCTCACATGTAAATGTCCCGCTGAACATGAGCCGTTCATCACAGAGCAAGTGTGGTAGGTTGTTATCAGTATCTGTAGGAATTACATGGTTGATTGATTCCACGTCTCATGATGCCAAGGCAGGAAGGGCTGTACAGCATCAGCACTGTTGTAGGAGTGGCCCTGAACAAAGCTTTTCTCATAGACCGCTAGTCACACTCTAGCTTATCCACAGCTAGTTAGCAGCAGCTAGTGGGTCAGTGGCCCAAACTGCATTTTTTTCCACATCAGACACGTTTCATGAGAAGGATCCAGCTGAAGCCTTGCAGATGGTACAAAACACACCTCCACCAAAACATGCCCACTTGTACGCAACACTGTGGTGGATGAGAATGATTATAGACCGTAGTAGATCACAACTAAATTGAAAATGTTATGATTTTTTGCAACTATTAGACAAAGAAACAACAACAACACTAGACAACTCTCACCCTTTTTACCACAAATAATGTGCTATAATAATAATTTAAAAAAAGAATTTCTTTCAATGGGTTTATAAAGGTTAGGAATTACTCGATGATACGGTCAATGGCTTTTATTGTGAAAGGCACAAAGACAGAAGTAGTATGTCTGCTTGTGCTGTAGAATACAAGTTTGCTGTCCTCATTCAGACCCTGGAGCTTCTGAATTGTCTTCATGAGTATAGGCACAATTCATAACCCCGGGCTACAATATTTATATTACAATATATGCACATGATTTTTTTTTTTTTTTTTGCCTCCTCTGTGACAAACCGTGCACAAAACATATATGGAGGTTCAACTTCCTTCATCTTCCTTCACGCTTGTGCTGCAGCTGACAGCCTCAGCAATGTGGATGTTATCATTCATCTGGTAACGTTATACTGTGATATCGAAATATAACGTACTGTTGTTTTTTTTTAAATTGAAATTGTGAAACTGGTTATGGAAAAAAATAACCAAGATAATAACAAAACCACTCTAACGATGTTGTCGTAAGCAGTTCTGCTCACTGCACTTTCAGTATTATCAACATTGGCCTCATGTACCCAGAGAAGCGCTCACTGTGATCAGGGCCAGCGTCAGTCATTGTGCTGTAGTTCAGTCCTTGAACGCAACATCTTGTGATCAAACGCTGTTTGAGTGGGTGAGGATACCCCATTTACACAACAGTCTTAAGATGTTTATTCTTTACACTTTTTGCACAAGTTGCAACAAAATATGTGTAAACTGAAACATAATAATCTTAGTCCTTTGCCGTTGTGTACTGTTATTATTTCTTAATATGCTAATAAGTCTATTGACTTTGTGATGACAAGAGATTGGATGGCTTGCACCTAAACTCAGCTGGTCCCTAAATGTTGATAGCACTGATGGTCATTAATCCAGTGTATAAAGTCCCTTTAAGTAGTTTCATCCCCTTATTTTGCGAGAGCCTTATAATGCCCACACACACACACTGAAAAGTACGGTTTGTCTGTCTCTAAATGTCATTTCACAGCTCGAATGTTTAAAAGAGATGAGTGATAGATTTGGTTTAAAGCTTGTAGACCTCAGAGGATAGTATTTAACCTCCTCACTGTAAACACGGAGTCTGTTGACTGTGTCAGAGGGCTTAATAGTCCCATTTTCAAATTCTCCCTGAGGAACAGGAGATCTGATTTTATCACTTGCTCAGCTCTGGATTTTATTTTTCTGATGTTGAAACTTGGCCCAATGTTGATATTTCTCTCTATGCGGTATGTTCTCAGGGATATATTGTGACTCTGGACAGGCAGAGGTTATCTCGTCTGATGGAGGACCTGCAGTCATTTATGATGCTAGATGATCAGTGCATTTATCAGTTGATTGTTTGATATTTGATTTGTGAAAATGCCAACTATTTTGATAGCGGACAACTGGTTGAGTCATTTATCAAGAAAAGATGCTGAAAATCTGGTTCCAACTTCCAATTTAATGTTCTTCTGCTTTGTTTTTAATTAGATTAGTTTTTTGGACTAGCCGGACAAAACAAGCCGAGAGAGACTTTAACCATAACCATCAGCTCACATCTTGTGTCCATAAATACCTGATAAATGACCAACATGGTTCATCCATTATAGGAGTTTTAACAACCACCTTTCAGGCCTACATGAGGTGAACATTTGATACTTGAAAGGCATACATTCCTTTCACAAAGCGCAATGCAAAAAAGCCCTCTTCATGTTGCCTTTTTGGTGCCAACAAAGACAAGAGGAAAGAAGGCCCTTAAATGCCTGCCAAACATGCAAGTACGGACGCACACTGAAGACTCCATTGGCAGGTAAATCTCAGTCTCAGTTTCCTGTCGCCTCTGCTGCAGCGCCAAGGGTGTCGAACGTTTGCATTTGAAGTGCAACGTGCAGCTTCTGTCACGGTGCACATCGCAGATGGGGAACCTGAGCTTGGCATCAGCTTGGAGAGAGAAGGGGCATCCCAGAGAGATCAGTCACAGGATATATGGACATGTAAAAAAAAAAAATGCATGGCACAAACATAAATGGACACAATTTTGATAATGGGTCTTAAGCAAAAACATTTATGGACTGGTGGTTCTCTTTGTCTTCTGTGAAAGAAAACTGATTATTTTTTGGCTTTGGATTGTTATCCGAGCAAAACAATTAGTTTGATACGTCAGCTTGCATTCTGGGGATTGATATTCAGACCAAAAACATAGATACATTGACAAAATAATCATCTGACTAATTAGTAATAGGAAGTGACTGTCGGCTGCAGACCAAGTTGGCTCAGTATCTTTATATATACAAGAATCTACAGGATTTGTATTGTTGATTGTATCTGTTCCTCATCTCAAGGAGATATATTCTGCTCAATTTTAGTTTTGTAATTTTATTTTGGGTTACCACTAGATTAGGATTACTCTGTCTGACATGCTCTGTTTTAGTTCCTGTCTCTTTAAGGTCCTCCCGTCTGAATACAATCTGCCTTGATTGGTCAGCTCACACATGTCTGAGCCAGCAGCGCTAGCAACAACAGAGCAGCAGTGCTAAATCAGTTCTTAAGTGTCAAACTAGTCGCAAGGCATAAATTAAGCAAATGTTTGAGATGACATAGTATGACGTCACAAAGTCACAGAATTGGAGGCGGGACTAATGACGAGGCATTTCAGGAGTGGCGTTTTCTGTGGGGGAGGGGACTTTCAGTTGTTCAGGTCTTTTGACTTTCAAGATCTCGTACATGCACAAGAACCTGAAAACAGTGAAGGAGAGCAAAACAAAAAAAGAAAGGGCATAACAGATCTCCTTTAATCCCGAGAGTCATTTAGATATGAACGAGCCCTTCTTTTGTAAATACGACCAAGAATTTGCTGCGAGACGCATGAAGACATGCTCGTGTGAATGCTCACAGAAAACCAGCGTATCCACAGACAGAAAGTACAGACAGGTTGCGTCTAGATACACACATAATAGGCACACTTAGGGAAACACACACACAGCGCATACACACAGTCAGACAGAGGGAAAGATCAGAGATCAGATGTACACAGACGGTTCAGTGCAGACGGTGCCGCTCACATCTCTATTGGCGTCTGGGCCAGAAGAGGAGACATCAGGTAATTAAAAAGAAAAGTGAGAGAAAGAACAAGAGAGGGGGAGAGTGGGAGGGAAGGAGAGGAAGAGGCCAGTAGGGAGAAAGATAATGGACAACCTCATGCAGCTTCGCCTGAAAACATAACTTGTCATTAGCGGTGCCATCAGCAGCCGCCATGTTAAAGCCCGTGGGCTCTGTCCACAAAGCCCGTCAAGTAGGTGAGATGCAGAAAATTCTCCTGGAGGGACGGCTGCCTCCTTTTTCGTCGCCGCCGTCAAAACTTTACATTTTCGCGTCTGAACTCTCAGATTCCTGTGCATCTCCATGCGTACAGTATGGATGCGGTGCGTAGGCGTGCATGTGCGTGCGTGTCCAGTGGTTAAATATTAAGCTGGAACTGTCAGGCTTGCTCAGGAGGAACTTTGCTTCCAGGGTACGTTCACCTGAGGGAGGAAAAAATGGGAGGTAAGGGTGAAGAAGTTCAATCATCTGCGGCTGGAGTTGAAAAACAACAACAACAACAACAACAAAAAATACACCACAACAGAGAGAGAGAGAGAGAGAGAGAGAGGGCGAGAATTTCACAGGAAGGAGGAACACAAGTGACAGATTTCTGTCTCTCTTCCCACATCCTTCGCTGCGTCATCTGTCCGGTCTGAGAGAGAGAGAGAGAGAGAGTGAGGAGGGGAGAGAGACACTGAGCTGTCATTATGAAAATACAGTATGTTTTCGTTTTCTGTTTTGTTTTCCGTTGTCATGGCAGCGGTAAGTGAAGTTAGCTTGTGTCAGGTGCCTGTTGGTTTGACCCCCCGTCTTTGAAGCTGACGAGCGCTTCAGAAAGCACACCGAGGAGTTTGGATGGTTCACTTTCACACACCCACACAGAGAAACCGAGCACACACACATGCACACACACGCACATACGTGGCAAACCAGATCTCAAATACTAAGTACGGCAGGGGCGGCCTCGCATGAAAGTCTTTGAAAGCGAAGTTGATTGGGGCCTGTCAGTCATGAGAGCATCCTCTGTCTCACACGAGGAGAATATCGATTTCATCTTAAAGCGGGATACGACAGGAGCGAGTGGGGAAAATAGCAAAGAGCGAGCTGTGATGTGGCAGTTCGGGCCTCTGGTCCAAAAGCAGATGAAGGGAATTAGCGCAAAACTTTAAATAAAGCTCTCGAGTGCACAGAGACAGGCTAGAGAAAATAAAACACGGCTAGATGAGACGCTACGAAAAGCAAACAGGGACAAGTAAAGTTTGTCTGTGCACTTCCTCATCTCTAAACCTTCGCCTGTAAACAAACCGAAGCAGAGGTCCAACATGCCGGGGCAAAAATGAATAAGTAAAACAAAAAGTCACACACGCACATTATTCATGCGGTGCTGTCCATTTGACTGCGCCGCTACCTCAGTGCAGCGAAGAGGTAGAAGAGTGGCCCGGCTCTCTCTCCCTCTCTGCTTCGGCTGATCTGAAGTGAACGACTCTCTCGTTCTGTACGCCGTCTAAATATTTCAGCAGTTCAGGCGCCTGCGCTAAGCCTAGCCGCAGCGCCAACATGTCATTGACCATTAGTGCTAACCTGCTGCTCCCGCTTCTGAGCCTTATTCTCACCCCCTTTTGTTTCTCATAACTTTACTTTCCTCCGTGTGTGTGTGTGTTGCGCATGTTAAAAGGCCTCCTGTAAATAAGGTGTTGAGCGTGGAGGAAAATCTGCCGCCGTGTGATGTTTATAATGAAGAATAATAAATTGCGAGATCTTCAGAGGCAACACTCGGGGTGCTTTCACACCTAACCCGTTTGGTCGGGCTCAAACCATCTGTTTGGTTTGATTGGTTTGGGCTGGGTATGAAAACCGTCAGTCGAATTCTGATGCTAACCATTGTGACCGCACATTACCTATCCTCACGATGTTGCTAGTACAAGAGTTACAAAGTCGAAACAAGTTATAAGACTACTAAAATATACAGCTGTAGGGTGGATGCCAGCTGTAGGAAGGAAGAGAGCGAAGGCTGACAGCCTCCGGAACAGGTGAGCTGAATCTAGCGGACTTGGGAGTTCACCTCAGGCAGCTTTTCGTGACCATAGGAGAAGTTAATAAGCACATGAGGTTCAGTGAAGTTGCAGCGTGACATGCTGTCATTCACCTGATTTTGATTTCTTCTTTGTGCCTCCATGCAAGCAATAGACATTCCTGGAGGCATTACGAGTACAGGTTGTCTGTCCATTTATTGTGACCTCAATATCTCAGGAATTTCTTTATGAGAATTTTTTCAAATTCGTTTCAAAACGTCCGCTTGGATTCTATCGACGATCTGCTGAGATTTTGATGGTCAGCGAGCGGTCAAGCTCACGGTCACCTCATAAGTGCATTTTTTTGGCCGTGACCCAAGAATTAATTCACTAATTACGACACAAAATATCAAATAATGAATTGATGACAGTCAATATCCAAAAGGTCAAAGGTCACTTGCAGTGTGGCATCATAGCATTCTGCATAACGGTACGTCACATTCGGTCTGATAATCTTGGTTGCCCACCTCAAAGCTATGGTGATTGTAAAGATCTTCTGTTCTGCAGGGTCAGAATTCATAGATTTTTGTATCCTATCAGAATCAGAAGCTTTATTAATCCAGCATGTTCACAGGTAAAAAATAGTTTGACTTGTGATCATCGTGGCACCGTGTGATGAAGCTACCTGTCAGACCTCCTTACTCCTCTGTAGAAATAGACTCAAAGCCTGCATGTTTCTCCCTGGAAATTGTTCACTGGATTGATACATGTCAATATAATTATATTCCTAAAAAAAAAAAATAACTTAACTTCATACTTCGTTGGAAACTTATTTCCAACAAAGAATGAAATGAAGTTGAAACGATACCCAGCCCTGCCTGTCTCAGCTGTGAGTGTTAAATCACACATAGAAGATCTTAGACCCAAAGAAATCAAGTTAAGTTTGACAGTGGCTGGAGAGCAGGCAATGCAGGCACACATATTTCAATCACTTTATACAATTTTCTGTCTTTTATATGACACACACCCACCCACCCACCCACCCACACACACACACACACACACACACACACACACACACACACACACACACACACACACACACACACACACACACACACACACACACACACACTCTCACACACACACACACACACACACACACTACACAGAAGTTGGATCAATGGAGAGAACAACAGGTCCGGCCTGTCAACTGAGGCACAGTCTGAGTCCAATCGATCCAGAGGCAGATCTTATTGGTGTACACTCTATTTGGGCTGGATCACACACACACATGCACGCACACACACGCACGCACGCGCGCACACACACGCACCCACAGACAGACAGACACACTGTACAGACACAAACACTCCACAGCCATACACAGCCGTGAGTCATGAGCTCTAGATAGGAATCTTTTATTGTGGCTTTAGTCCTTGTTGCTAATCTGATGCTGTTGTGGGGATGTCTGCGTATGAGTCATGTGTGTGCGTGCATGTCTATGTGTGTGTAAGTGCAGGAGCGAGTGTCTGCGGAAAATATGGAGGGTTTTGATGGATAAAACAGTCCCAGTTCTGAGCTTAACCTGCCAGCGACTTGACACTGAAATACAAAAGATTTGGAGAACATGGAGAAGATGGAGAGAGAGAGAGATGTGAAGCTGTCAGTGCTGCCCTCCCTCCCTCCCTTCTTTTTTTGAAAATCTTTGCTGGGTGTGAATGACCGTCGGACTCTTTCATGTCAAAGACAAAGTCCGAATGACTTGAAGGCGATGTTTTTTTTGTGATACGTTTCCTTGGCGGTTTCCTCCGTCGTCCAGCAGCGTGTTTCAAAGTGCTGCCACGAACAAACAGTCATTAAGAGCCACAGCAGCAGAGACGTAGCTCGAAGAAATCACACGATTGCAGTCAAACTGTGCTAATGAGGAAACTGGTGTGATGTTTAACGTACTTCTATCCATCAAGAAATTACAGCGCTGAAGAACAGACTTACACACAGTGCACGGTTGAGCACGTGGAGGCGTTCTTTAAGCGTATCTGTGATCAAGTTTTCCAAACTCAAGATTCACTTACATGCTTTGCTTGGAGCTTTCGCTTGTGTTCCATGAACCTCCTGGTGACAACGAGCTCCAAATATACTGAACTAGTTTGGAATATCTTATCCCAACATTTAAAAAGTGTGATTTGGGGGATTTTAATAGAAATATAGAAAAGAATAGCTATAATGGAATTAAATACACAGCATGAAACTTTTCTTGAAGCATGGGATCATGGGACTTGTATTCATTTTTAAACAACCACCAGTGCATATCACAATCTACCTCAGTTTGTAATGTTCATGGATGAGGCGATGTTTTGAAGTTTTATTCACATTGTGTTTATCGGTCCTGCGTGGCCCTGTGCATTCTGGTTATTGTAGGTTTCCAACGTTTTGAGCTAAAGAGAATACAACCATCCTTTATCTCTGTTTTTCTAGTCGTGTAGCACTGATTACAAAAAACCGGGATAATGTTGATTGGAAGTCGTCTGAATGCAGAGAACCTGACGGGGGGATTGTTGTCGCTTTACAGCTTCGGCCATGTTTGATAACTCACTAGCTGATGTTAGTGTTCAAAAAGCTCCCGCCCAACATTACCGCTTGATTACATCGAGCACGTTTCACCTCCTGGTTTAGACAAACGTCTCCAATGTGTGTGTTGATATTTCCGACCTAACTGAAACCTCTCCTGATCGTATTGTATCAGACGGTAATTTTAGCCAGAGTGTGGTTGGATGCGAAAGTCAGCTGTCGTCTGATGGAAGCCAATCGTTTATCAAACTTGTGGTTTTACATTGAAAGATGGTCCGACGTCCCTCCAGATTAAACTGTTTTTTGTCTTTACAGTTGCTGACCCCTCAGAAAATGGTGAAATGATAACAATTTGTCACATATTCATAAGATTACGAGCCCAGAGCACGGCAGTACGACATCTGTATGACATCATTATGAGTGTGATGTCAGAGGAAAATGCCTGCTGTGTGAATACGCTCTATATTTGGATCTTTCTCCTACAAATACAGCACAGTTCTATGCAAGGGTCATCTTTCCAGTAGTACAGAGAAGCACTTCTTTGACTTCGTCTCCATGTCGTCATTAAGATTTTGCCACTTGTGACACATTTTTGCAATTTTTTGGCCACCCAGAACTACACATTGCTCCCACTGCGCGTGATCGGTTCTGTTTGATGATGTCTATTCTTCGTCGAGGTCCAAGTCAGTCTGGTGTCTCTTAGCTAATTAAAACTAAATTATTGATACCCTGGTGAATTATTCAGAGGGGATAATTAGATATAGAAACAATGGTAAACACAGGTACAGCTGCAGAACAGAGAAGAGGGAGAGAGGGAGAGAGGGGGGACGGTATATGGCCTTTATTCCTCTGGCTCTTTGCCAGCCCTCTCCCTCTCTGTGCCCCCCCCTGTTTCATTCCCTTTCCTCCATGTTTATATCATTCACATCACTCCTAGCCTGATGTCTCTGTCCTTGACTCTGCAGTGTTCATTTCTCTCTCAGTTTTCAGCTCTTCATCTGTCCCAGCCTTCCTTCCTTCCTTCCTTCCTTCCTTCCTTCCTTCCTTCCTTCCTTCCTTCCTTCCTTCCCATCGTTTCCATCCTTGCCGCTACCTGCTCTTGACTCCTCTCCTCCGTGCCGCACCCATTAGACTTTCCTTCTCCCTGTTGCTATGACATTAGCTAGCTGTAGCAGTGTCAGGTCGGTCTTGAGGGGTGAGACTAAAGAGCTAAGTCTTGCTCTTTTTCATTTAATTACTCCTCCCTCTCTTCCTCCTCGCCTTGTTCCCCTGTATATCACAACCCCGCCCTTGGTCGCCCTCCCCTTCCTTTTTCTTCCCTCATCCTTCGGCTTCTTTGTCTGCTCCTCTTTTTCCACCTGTCTCTACCTGTCTTCATGTGCGCATCCTCTCCCCCGTGTTTCTCTCTGTTTTCCCTGTCAAAAGGAGGAGAGGAGGAGGAGGAGGAGGAGGAGGAGACTGGAGGGACATAACATCACACCCACATCTTTTCTATGAAACTGATCATGTGGGATCCTTCAGGACTCCACCCCATTGTCTGCTCGCTTTTGTCTCTTTTTTTGTGTGTGATAAATCCATAAATGCAAAATCCAGCTGTGTGTGCGCGCACACACACACACACACATACATACACACATACATGCACAGTGTGGTTCTGGGAAGTATGTGAAGGTGTGTGTATGGATGTATGTGTGTGTTTCTGTTTGTTGGCCTAGGCTTGACCTTGATTAGCACGGTGACGGTGAGGCTCCTCATTAGTGCTGGACTGGAGGAAACAGTTGGGTAATGAGGGAGCAGTATTGTCCTAAGGCACACAAACACACACTCACACACACACACACACACACAGATGCCAATGCACCACTTTGTATTAGTGCTTGCATGCACCTGCTGACACCTGCGCTTATGCAAGATCTCATACATAAGCCTCATGCGCGCACACACAGACACACACATGCTCACACACACACACACACACACACATATACACACAACACACACTCTCCTTCTGAGTACATCTCAGTCTCATGGCCCCCCACTCAGTTGTCTCGCCTCACCTTCTGTTTAGTGTTTTTTCTCTCCCACACACATTCTGCCTCTACCCCCCCGTCTCTGTCTTCCTCTCTCTGTTCTGCCCACTAGACAGACCTCGCAGACCTCGCTGCCCACTGAGCTCCTATGGGCCTCGAACACCACAGTGTCGCCCTCTGGTGGTGGCGGAGGGAGGGGAGATGTCTCGAACTCTCCAATGTGTTGTTTCAAGTGAAGTTATATCACGGCCTGCACCGAAGTACACCAATGTGAGGACATGACGTGTTTGAATTTTGTCAGTTTGTATCGATTTTGAATTCGTCGCAGTTCTTCGCTGTGGAAAAGCTATCATTGCATCGCGAAGAATTCTCTCCAGAGCAAGTCACCCTTGGATGGCCTCAAGGTGTTACTCTAATTCGTCTGCATTCAACTCGCGTTTTTACTCCGATGGATATGATACGACATTTGAAAAACAGAATGTGTGTCAACCCTCTTTTTCATTCTGGCACATTCAGGAGGACGTAAGTTAAAAGTCGCAGGGCCACGGGAGGTGACGTAAACACCAACCTGGATGTTCTTGGAGGTCGCAGCTCGAAAAAGATTAAGGACTGGTGGCTTGCAGGGGTGGATTCAATTGATATTTTTGGCTAGCCAGCTTAATACCTCTAGTGCTAATCAATCCTCCCTCCGAAGGTCAAAGAGCACATCATTAACCACCTTCAGTGGTTTGTTACAGGTTATGTTTTAAACAGCCTTGTTGACATTTTTCACGTTGTGTTGTATTTTCTCTAATGTGCAGAAGCCAGCTCTGAATGCTTTGAGGGTTTAGTGCAACATTTGTTTGTCCAGACTAGAAATTAGAGGCCTGTTTTTACCTGCTTCCATCTAAAATCGGAGTTCTGCTGTTGTTACCAAGAATTCAGAGTTGTAAATCCGCCACAGTTGTCAAATGCATATGTGCCATGCGAGAAGCTCGACAGCGATAGTTTAGGGTTGTGGGGGAAGTGGCCAACCCCTCCAGTTTTGTCCAGATGTGGGCACATAAATCTTCGCAGTGTGATGTATTTTGAGGCAGTTTGTGGTGTCCACTGTATAATCTTCCCTTCGGTTTGTTTTATGATTTTTTTCCACAACTGTTCCGGTCTTCCCTTCACACATGCGTATTGCCGGCTGGTTGCAGCACACATCCAGTCAGCCAGGATCACACAGGTGAGTTATACTCAATGTACAGATACGCACTTCACCCTGAACCCAGTTTCCCCTGGTAAGCACAGATTCTTATCTGTGTCTATGAGCCCTCGCACACGCCGGTATTTCTACAATAAGAATGAAAGCGAGAGTTAAGTGAGGAACAGAGAATAAGTTGGGTGGAGAACAAAGAGGCTCTGTGGTCGTCGTGGCCTCAGCTCACTGACGCTCCGATCGTTTGCCTCTAAAGGCTCCAGTATGCTTCATGCACCAGCCGTCCGCGACCGCTCAAGTATACATACTTGGCGCGCTCTCGTCTTTCATGGAGAGAGCTGCCACAGTTTTGCAAAAAGAATCGCTGACATGCTGGTGTCAAGAACCTCCTTTTTTGCCCTTATGTAACAACTAGAAGTAAACCAAGTCTTGTGCATGAGGTTCACAGTCGAAACGGTCTTTCTGTGCAGTCATCTGAGGAGATATCAGGTCTCGCTGTCGATGTGAGACAGGTCCATTTGAATGTTTACAGACAGCGGGATTTTTAAAACGTGCTTCACAGGAAGCGTTCCAACATGGCCGCAGCACTGCCTCCGCAATCCTTCAAACTAAAACTAATGATCACTATCAGAACTTTCTGTCCGCTTTATAACATAATTCTTTCCAGCCTGTTGACGTCCGTGTGTCATGTGAGGTGAATATAATTTTCCACCAAGCTCAAGTGATACAGCGTGCATCTGTGGAAATAGCTTGAGGAAATAATGTGCTACGACGGAGCACAAAGTACCATAAGGATACTAGATGGGCAGATAAATTCAGTGTTGTATAAACATTTACATTCCTGACTCGGGAATACTGGAAAAAAAGAAACTCTGATTAAATCTTAAGGGAATGTTGCATCGAGTCCTCCATTATTGCGATTTTTCCAGCATTATTAAAACTTCTGCCGCACACTTCTCCTTCTCGTGTTGCTCTCTCCATGTGCTGCTGCATTTTCAAGGACCCCAAATTACCAGTGTTTTAATTTTCGTGTCTGGGTCGCACACTAACCCAGGCAACAGTTGGCCTGAATATCGCCTCCTCACCTCATCAGCGCGCTACCACACACACACACACACACGGATCTCCGCATGCACTCACACACTGTGGGTCACACTGGATGTCATACTTTGAATTTTTGGAATTCTAGTCAGAGGCCTTGGTTGCCTTTTTTAGTTGGAGGCATGGATTCGTGCTTTTGTGAAAAGACAGAAGATAGAGGAGCTGAGCCTCCATTAAACATCTGTGATTGTGGGATTTGGAAGTTTCAAGGTCTGCGGCTCTGTGAACACTTGAATGATTGTATTTCCGTACGTGAGGATGAGATCAAGGTGCGCATGGCGGAGAATGGTTGTAGTAGCAGATGTGCAAATTGGTGTGGACCAAGATGACTCTCCCTTCTCTCCCGGCCTGTTCCCCCCTCCTCTGTCTCGCTATCTATCCAAAAAGTCTGACTAATACTCACAGTTTTCCCGCTTCGATGGCCCCCCGAGTGGAATCTGAAAGAGGGCAGGAGGCGAGGGAACGTTAGAGTAAAAGATAAAGGAGAGAAGAAAAAAAACCTGCCATGCCACACGGATGAGTGCGATGTGGCTATCTGTACATGATGTAAATAGAATTGAATTGATAGATATCTACAATACAAATTTAAATGACTCCCAAAAATATCACAATTGTAAGCATAATTACAACAAAAATGATTTGAAATATAATATTCTGCGATATTCCAACAAGCAGGTAATAAATAACTGGTATATTTATCAAAAACACCTCCAAGAAAACTTCCAGCTAGTTTCTGCCCCCGCATGTAATGACAGTAATGACAATAATAGCAATAATAATGATTATCCGTGAGTAAATGGAACAAAGGGAGGAGGAGAACTAAGCTCATCAAAGATCGTGGACCATTTCAAGGCAGTGTTGTGTTTTGCGAGACTGTATGAAAGTTTGCAATTGGAGAGCGATGAAGAGTTTCTGATGCTTTCGGGGAGCAGGTTCCAGGGCCCCGTCCCCTACCAGGTGCATTGGTTTGTCCTGATAGGTGGGGACAGGAGGTTGGCCTCAGTCAGGTCTGGAGTCAGATTGTGAAGGGCTTCATAGGTGATGAGGCGGAGTTTGAAGTGGATACTTTGGGGGGTGGGGAGCCAGAGGAGCGTATGAAGGACAGGGGTGATGCGGTTTCAGGTGGATGTATTTGAGATTCTTGAGGAATTCGAAGGATGTACCGCGGAGGACTCTATTGCAGCAGTCTGGTCTCGAAGTAATAAATGCATGGATGAGAGTGTCTCCTGCTCGGCGGCAGAGGGATGGACGGAGACGGGCGATGTTTTTGAGGTGGAAAAAGTCTGTTTTGGTGCTGCGCTTGACATGTTGATCAAAGGAGAGGCTTTGGTCGGAGACAAGGCCGAGGCTGCGGACGTGAGGGGAGTAGAGCCGCCGATGGTGCGGGAGAAGTTACTGGTAGAGCTGGTGAAAGCTTACCTGAGCTCAACTTGAGCCTCGACAGGATCAAGTTCAGAGACTTTACCGCACTTAACATTTACTTATGCACTATCTCAGCAGAGAACTCTCATTTGTATTGTTTTTCGACCTCAAGCCAATGCAAATCTTTAAAAATGAGACTCTTTCGGATAGAACAGATAAAATATCTTGATAGCTGGTACGTCACACGGAGGCTCTGACTGCGGGGACCTCTGATCTGATCAAAAACGTGAGTGAGATCATTTATCGATGTGGAATTTTGAACTTCTGAATGTCATATTTTTTTAAGAAGATTGATCTCTTGGTCTTGTAATGTGGTTTTTCCAAAAGGTGCACTGTAGCTGGCTATTATCGTACATCTATTCTACCAAGAGGGCTGAGAATCACATCACATGTCGAGCTCTAGAGGACAGAAAATAAATACAGGAGGGGCGAGGTGAGAAAGCAGGGTGGTTTTAACACAACAGGTCTTGCAGCTACATGGGCACATAGCAACTCCAGAGCTGATAGACAGACACATGCTGATACTGTCCCACAATAGTACGGCAGGAAGCCATCAGTCACACACTCTTACCATCACACATTTAATTTATCATCACTTGCTAATGAAGGATTGGTTGTTAGGAAATCAACAGGCAAGTCAGCCCAATCCTGTGATCTCTCTCCTGACTGGCCTCAAGAGACTCTGTGCGTGTGTGTGTTTCTTTGCCCGTATGTGGGGTCAAAAGGGTGGAGAGCAGGGGGGCAACTCCCAGTAATAGCAAATATTTGATTGGCTCGTGCTGCTGCCCCAGCACAATATGATTGGCTGTCGGGTCCAGCAGTCAGAGCAGCGAGCAGGTAGGGGAGGGTCTTCGCTCTGCTCTGTTGCTAGGTTACAGGTATACCCAATAGATGTGGAGATATAGAGATAGAGTAGAGATAAGGATGGGGATGGGTGTGGATCTGAGCATGGATCTGTGTGTGTGAAAGTGTGTAGATGTGTCGGCGCGTGTGTGTGTGTGTGTGCGTGTTATTGTCAGCGTCAGGGCGGGGTCGACAGGACTGAGGGTCAGGAGGGTGGAAGGAGGAGGGAGACAGAAAAGGGAGCGACAACAAGTGAGAGCTACCGAGGGATTTCTTGAAAGTGAGAAGGAAAAATGCAGGTTCATGGCGTTTTAGCGCAGAGTGTCTTGTTCATACAGACAGACATCATTTATCCACATTCCAGCAATCCAGACTGACAGCCTCCGTCCACACAGCTGAGATTGTCTGAGTGTGGAGAGATCTGAAAATGTTTTCTGTTTCTGTTCTGTTTCGATTTGCTGTTTTTTGAAAACAATTGACAGCATAGATTCTTCAGTTTGGAACAAGAACCAGAGAGCTGGACCTCAAAGTGTTGTGTATCTTTTCCCACCAACTTCCACAACATTCACAGGTGAAGAAATGGAATTATGACCGGCCGGTAGATCCCAGACCCGTGGTCACTTTGTAATTCATTAAAGTGCCGTTGTATTAATCACAGGCCGCTCCAGACAACACTGCTTTGAGAACAGCTGTTCCGCTGCACTTAGATTGCAATCATAGAGCGGTCAGTCGCCACTAATCGGGGTCATTTATCAATCCGGAAGACCACACACACAAATGTGAGTGCAAGGAAACACGTGCGTGCACACACACACACACACACACACACACACACACACACACACACACACACACACACACACGCTGATCGATGACTGGGCTAGGCCGGTAAGAGGGATTGATGGGCGCTTGGTCTGTACTCTTTGTGTGTGTGTGTGAGTGTGTGTGTGTGTGTGTGTGTGTGTGTGTCAGTGTTTTGGCAGTGTGAGGCCGAGGAGCACACAAAACCTAAACATTTGTAAAGATTAACCACCAGTTGATAAAAGTCTGTCAGTTGTATCACTTACAAACTAGTTTGGCTGCACAAGAAATATTTGACCAGCAGTTTTACGTGTTTCCACAGTTTCCACCGTGCAAATCTGTTCAGATTCTTTACAGTTGGATGAAAAAAATTCTTCAATCTCATCTCATGAAGACCACTCAAAATCCATCTCTTTGTACTTTATCGAATCACCTTTCAATCAAATCTCCATGGCAGCCAAGCAAACACCAAACCTCTTAAGACAAAAACAAAACTCAGGGTCCATTTATGTTTCTGTCTGTTGCAAGGTCAAGATTGAATTTGCGTGCTTAATGTTCGAATATGGACATTTATCATTTAAGCAACCGTTATCATTCCTTGCTGACTCAACTCCAGTATGTAGTGCAAAACACACCTGCAGCTAAACAGCAAAAGCTTGGTCGCGACTAGAATTTCACCTGAAGGCCCTTTCAAACACGATGAGACAATGGCACCAGTCTGCGCTGAAACACATTACTTGCAATGATATGTTTGCAAATAGCAGTGTGGCCAGTTAAACAACAAAACAACAAAAATGGAAGAAACCCTCGTATCTGATTTCACAGACTACTTGCGTGTCTGTTACACAAGTTTCTGCCAACTCTGTGAGCTCTTGGGAGTAAAACCCTATCTTGGAAACACAGAGGTGTGTTTTAGCAGGAAGCTTGTACAGTAGGTTGGCCATAAGAGAAGCCTATATGATAAACATATTTGAGGTTTGTTACAAATGGTCCCCTTCAAATGCTTTTATTATAGACAACCACAGCATGATGTAGCCCTGCAAGGAATATTGACAACTTGACTGCTTTTCTCTGTCGTCCACAACTTTCCTGAACATCTAACCAGAGATGCACTGCGAGGACGGCTCTTGCAGGAGAGTAAAAGCAGAAGCATCCCTCATAAACCTGCACAGACGTTAACTAACACTAAGCTCCTCTTTCCTCTCTTGTTTTGAACGCACCACCTGACCAACCAATTTTGTCAAGCAACCAATCGGGTCGCTCGGCACAAGCCCGCAACCAGTCAAGAAGCCAAACCCCAGTGTACTTTAAATGGTGTCTGTTCATGTCTCATGCCTGTTGGGATTACATGTGCAGAAACCACTTATACCTCTAAACTTATAACATGACTGCAGGTCTAAATGTGTCATGTTCCTGAATTTGATCCAGCACTTTTATTATGGAGATCTGCTTATTCCCCAACTTACACAAGGTAAAATTAAGGGTTTTTTCAAGGCTTAAACAAACATTTCCTCAGAGATCGCCTTTGTTGCACTGCCCCAGGGTCTGTTTGGAGTTCTGAGCTTTCCTTAATGGCACTTTGGCGTTGTTGGGGATGCTGTAAATGTAACACAACACCAGCCACTCTGAACCTTTCCTCTGGGGTTGGGGTAAGTTTGATACAACAATATATCAGCTTTATGCCATACAGCCTCTGGCCGTCTGCAGCAAAAACTGCCACCCTCTGTAGAAAGTACAGGCCCTCTGCCAATACCTGAGCCACGCTGTGAAAAGACAACAGTGGAGACCGAGCGCGGATGCTTCTGATGACTGGATCTTGTAAACATTCCCTACACTTGTCTTGACTCCTTCATGTTGCTCAGGCCAAGAACATTTGGCTGTCTGGGAAAGCTGTCAGACTGCTGAGAGAAAAAGAACGAAAGGGTTAGACAGAGAGAGGAGAGAGATGAACAACGGGGGAGGAGGAGGAAGAGGAGGAGGAGGAGGAGGAAAAGGACCTTTGCTTCATTTCAGCGCTGAGCCGATTATGGTGTAAATGACGCTCTCTAATTCTCTCCTATACGTTCCCTTTATATCTCGGCCTCTTCATCCAAAAACTCCTTTCAGTCTTTTTTGTTCCTCGAATGTGTCTCGCTCCCTTAGAATCTCTTTTCTACTCTTGTTAATTCTCAATTGTCACTTACCGTCTCAATTTTTTTTTTTTTTTTTTGCCTACCACTTCCTTTCCACATCACCTCTTCCTGGCAGGTTATCACACGTTTTCGTCTGCTTTAACTCCTCTGCTCATTCTGTCTCGGCTTCCTCTCCCTTTTTTCCCTTCTTCAGACCGCTGATTCATAATCTCTGTTTGGACAGAAAACAGAGGGATGGAGCTTCTGTCCTGATGAATAACAACAGGAATTGGGAGAGACACACAGAGAGAGAAAGCGAGAGCGGGATACTGAGGCAGCCCTCCTTTGCAAACTGTCTGTCTGGCTGGCACTTGGTCTCTCGGTCTATCTGCCAGACTGTCAGCGACTGTGTGTTTCTGTCTGTGTCAACGCTCTCGCCCTGAACCAAAATTTCCACACATCATGCGGTCAGGCTGAACCAGGTTTGGCTTACTACTGCTATTCTTAGGCCTCAGTGCCATCCTGAGGTCTGTTTAAATAACAGGGCTCTGCGCTCTGTTGTCTTCGTCTGTCTCCTTTTTCCAACACCTGGCTCCATCCTCGCTCTCACACATTTAGAGTGCCTCCACCACTTAGCATTATGAGAAACGGAAAAGAGGTGGAGCAAGGGAGGACGGGGCACTAATGGGAGTGTGAGAAAAGATTGAGGGAGAAGCAGAAAGAGCGACGGAAAAAGAAAAAGCTGGGAGCAAACGGAGATGCGGATTATGTGGCGGCGAGAAGGGAAGGGAGATGAAGGAGACGGGGGCGGAAATGGAGAACCGGGCGACCGATGTGTAAAAGTGGGGGGTCCAACTTTAAAAAAAAAAGGCAGGGAGATGTTCCTGGAGATAACAGACCGAAGCTTCAGAGTGTTTCCTGTTTATTCACATCCCCTCCTCTTCCTCCGCTGCATGTTTTTCATCCCTCGCTTTTTCTTCCAGGGGTCGCACGCAGTTAATGTGTGCAGGCCGGGCCAGAGAGTCAAAACCCTAAACGTCTCGGGCTCTGTATGTGTGCGTGCGCAAGAGTAGAGTGTATTTGTAGTTTTGCTGACATACTGTGATCAGAAAATGTAGGTCAAAGAGGAACAATTTGCAAATGAGCTGGAGAAAGCAGGCAGAGAGAGAATAGGGGGTGAGGGGGACTTGGCCACAGTGCGTTTATGCGAGGTCATGTAGGTGTGTGCTTACAGTGACCATTTTTAGAGACCACTCTGCGTAATGAGCGGAGCAGTAAGGCAAGGACGGAGCTGCATCGCTAAGTCCTGCACGGCTTAAATCACGCTGGCGTCTGGCTCACGCATACGCAACCTGACAGTGTGTGTGTGTGCGTGTGTGAGCATGCATGTGTGTGTGTGTTTCAGCAACTGACAGATGACATAGGTGTGAGTAGGTTTTAGGATTTGTTGTCAGTTATTAAATCAACCACCAAGTACTCTGATAATCAATTATAGTTTTTAAAGGGTAACGCCACCTATTTGATGCTTTAAAGTGTTTTTACAGGACAGGACAAAGTAGTATGAAGCCTTTTTGTGGTTTTAGAGGAAGCTGGAAACTCGGTGGCTAAGTTGCATTGTGGGTGATGTAGGCACATAGTGTTGAAAAGGAGGAAGAACGTGTGGAATGAGATGGGCGATATCTTCTGGTCACTGTCCATAACGAGAGAACAATTTGTAGGTTTTAAAACCTCATACCTGTATTACCCACAAAGCATCTGCCACTGAGTGACGTCACTAGCGTCAGTTTATCAGATTACATGCAGCTTCCGCTGGAGCCACAAAAGGCTTTACACTGTTTCTTTTCACATATGCAGTAGTGCCCCCCAAGATCTGTAAACACACTTTAATGTGTAAAATTGGTGGAGTTACCCTTTAATATAAAAAGAACTAGTCAAAACTCTCCTTTCTTTGGATTGTGGACAAAATAAAACATCTGAAGACTTCAGATGTCTTCAGCAGAAAACTTCATTTCATTTTACTGCATGAGCAAGAGGAGGAGAGACATGGGTTACTGACCAAACACTCTACAACAGCAGTTACTGTTGGAATACGGAGCTATTTAATATTTAAATAAAAATGTATCACAGCTTTAATTACTTAATGAAAACAATTATAACTTGCAGCTCTAGAAGGTTTAAGTGTGACTAAGCCTCCCTCCTCTCATGTGTTTACATATGATGCATTTTGTCTGCTGCGTTCTCCCCCTCGTCCTCCGCCCATATCCACGATTAACATAATTGGGCAATCGCCTCGCACTTCAGGACATGAAGCAAATAATTTCACTTAATGAATCTGTCTTAATACTTGACCTTAATTGCAGTTCTCTGCCTCGTCCTGCCTCCTCCCTCTCCTGCAGAGAGGAAAAGGCTGGCTGAGGGGTCATAAATGACTCATATATTTAGCTTCCCTCAGTGTTTTTGAATAGCTCAGTTTCATGCCGCCTTCATAAATTTCAGATAAATTGACGTGTTTTTTTTTATTTTTTGCCGGAGCAGTATTGATAATCCAAACACAAAAACTTGGCTTT
Organism: Acanthopagrus latus; assembly: GCF_904848185.1. Classification (NCBI taxonomy): domain Eukaryota; kingdom Metazoa; phylum Chordata; class Actinopteri; order Spariformes; family Sparidae; genus Acanthopagrus; species Acanthopagrus latus. Next base: position 19,092,078 of record NC_051056.1, on the reverse strand, counting down.
TCTCCTGAGATCTTGGCGAGGGAACATAAAGGTACAATTTGCTGCTGATGCGATTAAATAAAACGCTATTAATATTTGCGGTGACGTGTCCTCTTAATCTCTCCCTCTGAAGTGTGTCTAATTTTCAAATCAGGCTTACTATTGTACGATTCCCTCATGACTCAAAGGGTGAATGAATTGGTGGGTTACACAGTGCGAGTGAGTCACTATCAAAGCTATATTTGTGCGTGAGTGTGTTTGTATTTGTGCTTGTGTGTGACTGTGTCTGCCCTGCCTGCCTGCCTGCCTGCCTGTGGATGCATGTGTGCAACTGTGTGTGAAGTTAGCCAGCAGTAGCAGAGTTATGAATCAGATCAAACACACACATAGTGACACCAGATCAAACACACACACACACACACACACACTGCTGGTAGTGGACCGAGCTGAAGGGCCCCAGCCGGGTGCGACTTTGATCCTCACCACAACATCCGCTCTTCCACTCCAACACTGCTTTTCTGCTACTCGTCTGTCTCACGTGCCCCTCAGGACACTTACCCGCGACTCAAGTTACTCCTCTCAGATCCTCAAATAGAGCTCGGTGTGCGTTCAAATACAGAGGATCCTCCTGTTGTAACCGGACACTCGGTGTGTAGCATCCAGATTTGGAGCCTGCAGATGGGCTGCACGGTCTCTGAGGGAGGGTTGTGGTTAGTGTCACCATCTCAGTGGCCATGAGAGTAATAATAACTCAGTTATATACGCTGAGTTGTGAGCATGAAGGGGTGTTTTGTTTGAGGATGAGCCAGAGGTGAACATGTGGTGCCGGGTTGCCTTCTTTAATCTTGGTGTTATATTACTGAGATGTAATTTGCATCATTATTCCACACGAAGAAGATTTACTCAAAGAAGTGTTTATATTGATTCAAATATGAACTTAAATAGATCTCGTCAGTAAGACTTCCCTCCAGCTTTGTGTTTGTCTGTTAAAAGAGACTTATATGCTTTTCAGGGGGTCGATCGAATGCTGTGTCGGTAAGAAGACACAAACTCAGAAACGTGGAAGAATATAATAGGGATCCATTTGAACTGCATGCTAAGCTGTGACCTCCTCAGCAAGATATGCAGCGATACTTCCTGTGTGATGTGAAAATCCCCTTACGATCAATGGAGATGATGATAAGATGTAGAGAACCACTGTCAGATTAAGTGTCTCATGAGGAGAGCTGAGCTAATAAGCTAAATTTTAACATGTCAAACCTGATAAAACATCATCAGGGCTCATCACCCAAAGGAGCACAATGAATTCACTGTAATAGGAGAACAGAAACTAGCAAGGCAGCCAATGCCTCAGCAATCTCTGAATAAGCAAGTTGTAGAGTGATGATGCTAAAGATACATAATTAATTACACAAAGATATATAATTAATGTACTGAGGGGGGAAAAAATGATAGCATCAGACGAGCACAAACTTGGCAGAAAACATGAGATTGTATCATCTGTTTCCCTCGAGCTCAGTCACACCCGACCTGTTGAAATAACTCAATCCCATCTCAGTAGCTGCACACCGCGAATAGATGTGATCTATCTATCCTTTAGATTTAATACCTTTCTTTCTTTTTTAAAAGATGGTTTCAAATAATGTTGTAGACTTACAGCAACACTAACTGCACTGATCGCTTGTGAAGAATCAAGTGCCGATACATCATTTGGACATGATCAGTTATTATGGTTTAAAACAGAAAACACTGCTCCTGAAATGCCTCAGCTTCAATTCAGTGTCTTTATGACATCATGCTACATCACCATGTCACATATTTGCATAGTTTATGCCTAACTGCTAGATCGTCACGTAAGAATTGATTAAGCACAGCTGCTCTGTTGTTGTAAGGTTTCTTGGTCGGGCATGTGTGAGCTGACCAATCAGAGCAGACTGGGTATTCAGGAGGAGGGGCCTTAAAGGGACAAGAGCTAAAACAGAGCATTTCAAATGGAGCTGGAATACAAAGCTGCAGCACTGGACAGTCTGAAAAAAATGAGAACTTTTTCTTGAGGAATAATACATGTAAACCTATTCTAATAGTAACCCAAAACAAAATTACAAACCTGAAAATGAGCATGCTATGTCTCCTTTAAGGTGTCTCAGAAGTCGTCTGAATTGTTTGCACTATTGAAAGAAATCCAGTTATGGCTTGTCTGAACTGTGAAGAAAGACTGCTAGTTGACAAAGCAGCATGGTATTGCATGTTATAGATTTCCCAGCATATAAACAAAAAGATATTCGCTCACACAATGAAAAGAAAAGAAGAAAGAAGACCGGGGTGCAGAGGTTTAAAGTTTGATATTCAGTCTTTCTGCAAGGTTTATTCTCAATAACATTTCATCAGTTTTCACCGTACAGTATTGGTTTTGGCGAGGAGGATAAAGCCTGATTGTTGTTGTCCAGATGTTGATGCCCAGAGCTATAAAAATCTTTGCGTGGCTTGACAGCTGATGGAAAAATGATGAGCTGGAGTTAGGGACCATCTTAAAAGTGCATGCAAAATGTCCAACAGAACTTTTCCGTGGCTTCTACAGTAGTTAAGCTCACCTCAGACTGCTTTGTTGTTGAGATACATTCAGTTTTTATTGCTTGATTAATTCAGGCACAGCACTGTTTTGTCCATTCCAACCATGTCTTGTCCAGAAGTGGTAAATTAACAGATACAGATCTGCATTATCAACAGCTTATCTCTCAGTTGCCCATAACCCCGTCTTTAAGAAACCCAACCCATGTTGGCGCACGAGGGCTGGCGGTGTACAGCCGATGATTCTGAATTTCTGTCTGCTGTTCTGGACACAGTTGTTTGGACAAGCCTCCCTGTAATCCCCTCGACTAGGACTTGGCTGCTCCTGCTTTAGAGGAGATGAAGACAATGCTTCTCACTATGGAAATGTGCTCAGACTCTTTGATGCTTTATTCACTTCTGCTTTTCAAAGGACGTGTCCAGTTCTCCGGCTCCCTCACACCTTCCCCTCCCTCTAACCCTCCGCCCCCACTATGCCGGCTCTGATCGATCCGACGACGTCTCCCAGTCCCGCATGTCATCTTTTTTCTTTGACACGGCTCTCCTCTCCCTACTGCTTGGTATTCTGGAGTGGGAATGCATGCACCATCGCAGATCCATCAGCTCCGATCGGAATGCCGCACCACGGCTCGGGGAAATGGAGGGATGAGAAGAGAGAGAGAGAGGAGAGAGAAAAGAGGAGGAAGGGAGAGAGAGGGCAGGTCAGTGGCTTGTCGACATCCTTCCGGGACCAAAGCCTCAAACTGACAGGGAGAAAACGAGGAGGAGAGAGAGAGTGAGACAGAGAGAGAGAGACAGAGAGAGAGACAGAGAGAGGGGGGGGGGGATGGGGGAGGACGAGAGTAAAGGCAAGAAAAAGAGCTCCTTTTTATTTTAAGGGGCCACTATGGTTAATGTCCATTTAGTTTCAAAGCAGCTTCTCTGGGGAATTTAAGGAGCATTCGAGTTTGTATACTCGATCTTAAAGGATTCCATAAGGACTGTGTGTACTTGTATCAACAAAAGAACACATTCTTGGAGTCTTGGTTTATAAATGAAAACTCTTGTATTTTGCCGTATTCAGGCCACATGTGGGAACTGTACAGTAGATAATGGAAACGTCATGAATACAGAGGAGGCCAGTGAAATGCGCTTCTCTCATTAACTCGCTGAACTCACAAAGAACTGGACTTGGTCCCCGGGTGCTCTGCGGTGGTTGCCTAATGCTCCTCGGGGATAAGTTAAATGCAGAGAACAAGTCTCATAATGTTGTGCTTAAGATGATTGCATGTGGCCATTAAAGATGTTTCTGAAGGGTAACTCCACCGGTTTTATGCAGTGGAGTGTCTTTACAGGTCTACAGGTCTTGGGAATCACTGTGTAAAAGTAGTACGAAGCCTTTTGTGGCTCCAGAGGAAGCCGCATGTAATCTGACGAATTCCCTCCAGTGATGTCACTCACTGGCCAGTTGCATTGTGGGTAATTTAGGCATTGAAAGACGAGTGCATCTACTCGTAACATCAACTAGCCTAGTGGGGACATGCGCCTTCTTCTGTCTCAGACATGGTTGGCGGGTGTCATTCAGTAGAAAGAGTCCTGTCTAGCTATATTATGTCTGAGAGAAGGCAGACATCCCTATGGACTATTTCCCGAAACTCTGCAACTCACACCAAAACAAAATCTAGATTAACAAGTAGCACTACAGCTAAGATAGAAAATGTGCATTTTTTGAATTCTTTGAGGGGACTTTCCCTTTAGTAGAGCACATGCAGACTGTCAAGACCTCAGTAAAGGTGTTCGTCGCAAAGTGTGCAAACTGACTCTTCAATCCGAGATAGTATATAATTTTTTTTTGTTTGTTTGAGAGTGAATGTTGCACTCTGTATTTATCATCAGTACACCTGTAGACTTTGACAGCATGACTGTACTTACCTCATTATGTTCACTACTTGCAGGCCTTCATCAGTTCAGGCTGTAGTTTGAGTGTGATGTACGGTACACTGCCACAGATGTAACAGTCTCATAGAGTCAGCCATTTGTAGCCGGTCATTGTGCCCCAGGGTGGGATTTCTGACTTGAGCGAAACTCTGTCCGCACACACAGCTCCGCACATTTCCCTGTAACGTATACTGTACTTTTATATCATCGGCTCACTTTTCCTCCCTTCAGCTCACTCATCGCTCCCCCCACCCCCCGCCCGTCCTCCGTCAGATGCGAAGAGGGAGAAGCAGACAAGCGCTGATCATATCGATGTTGTCTCTCTTCTTCATTTATCGCTCTCTTTCTTTCTTTTCAAAGCCTCTCCATCCTCCCTCTCTCTCTCTCTCCCTCTCTCTGTGTGTTCTCCCCCATGGCTTCCCTCTACAGCAGTGCGTTGCCTTGGTAATTACCAGTTGTCTTAAACAGACAGATGGAATAAGAGAGAGTGACGGGCAATTTTCCCAGCGCCTGTTTTCCCCGCGTACGTGCATTCAAGTCCCGTTTTTTTTTTTTTTTTGCATGTGTGTTCTGTATGCACGCTTCTTTACTTTCTCCCCCCCCTCCCCCCACCGCCTCACTCTCTGTGAGTTTGCATTTGTGCACAGCCTGATGTGTGTGTGCGTGTGTGTGTGTAGCAGACGTGGGGAATTACCTGACAGAATGTGTTAGTCCAGGACAGGGAGCGGGACAGTTTCATCTCCTGCTCCATTTTAGATGCCAGGTGTCACTCCGGACCTCTGTGTGGGCCCCCCCCCCTCCCCCCAGGAGGAATCACTACTGTCCCCTCCTCTTCTATTCCCGCCCAGCACAGCGCTGGGGTAAAGAAAAGAAAACTCCTGTCACCTGCGCGCATTCATGTCTAATCAACTTTCCCTCTCTTTCAGGCCGGCATGATCAGGGTGGAGCAAGAGGAGTTTTTTATCGAGCCGGTGGAGAGGGGCGACGGAGTGATAGAGGAGGAGCAGGAGGAGGGAGGAGGAGGAGGGAGGACGCACATCGTCTATCGCTCCTCGGCCGTGAAGAAAGCGCCCATCAGCAGCGCGGCGGCAGACTACCACTCCAGAGGTCAGTCTGCGGCTCCCACTGCGCCGCCCTCCACTCTTATGCACCCTCCACTGGATGCTTCACACGCACACTTCAGCACTGTGCTCTATTTAACTCCAGCTCCTCCAGTAGCCACATGTGGAAATTATTTAACGCCCCCTGACTGCAGGGCTGAGTAATCATCTCTCGCTTTAATTTTAAACCATTTCTCTTAACTTTTTTTTTTTTTCCTTCTCTGCGGCCCCTGAAACAAACCAGTGTCTCAAGCCACTTCTTCCCTCGCACACACCTGGTTATATTATCGCATCCATTGTATGCAAAGACGGCGATCCACACCCCGCTGTCAAAAAGATTACACCTACACACACTCAAGCGCATCCGCCTGTCACCGCGCTAAGGAGTGACATATGGCGAAGCTCGTGTTTGACTGTTAAGGTAGCACCCTCCGTGTCTTTTATAGAATTATACGCTGCCTTGGCTGCCTTAACAATTAACAGCTGGCACTCAAGGCTTCGCTTTCTCGTCGTGTCTGCCTCCATTTTCCACTCTGCAGATGAAATAAATGAAGTGAAACAACAAGAAGGCCTGTTATTTTAGAGGAGAGCATAATACTTACAGTTTGGCACAGCATATCAGCTCAAGGATTAGAGGGAGGGAAGACAAATACGCATTCAAGCAGGCTTTAATACTGAAGGTCTGAGTGTTATCGCGAAAGTAAAAAAAAAAAAATCATCATAAGAATTCATCTATTCATCAATGTAATATTGTGTAACTCCCAAATCTTTTTAAAAACATTTTACTATTATTACAATTTAACGAGAAAAACAAAATCTGGCCTTTTTTCATGCAGTGAAATGAGGCTATTGAACTTGCTAGAAGGAGCGGTCCTTAAAATCTATTTAATCAGCTGAATTCATCTTACTGTGTGTTTTTTTTCTTTATCTCTTTAGCCGAACACAAAATAAGCGGAAGTTTTGATGAAATTGGAATTCGGGAAGATGCATGTATTTATCTTTTTATGTAACCCAAAGGAACAAAAAGCATCCAAAATGTCTTTAATTTTATGATTCTTAGTCTAATGTTTTGCCATGTATATAGGTTTTAGGAAGGTCAGTTGGCAGAAATGGCCATGTTTTGTACAGCAGCCCAGAAAAGCCTCCTCCTGTCTGAAACACTCGGTTTTAGCTCCTGTCTGCTCTGATTGGTCATCTCACCCACGCCCGAGCCAGCACCGCTCTGTGTCTTCAGTCGGCTCTGACGTAGCTTCCAGTTAGCTTAATGTCTACGGTGAATACAGGCATAATCTAAGCAAATGAATGTGATCTAGTGACGCAGTGATCGCGAGACATCACAGAATTATAGGCAAGACTGCTGACGAGGTGTGTCGGGCACTTCAGGAGCGGTGTTTTCTGTGGGAGAGAGGAGTCTCGTTGGTGCACACTGAAGAGACAAGAGGAAAATCATAAGAAGTCTCTTACAGGAGCTTAATTGAAATTATTGAAAAGATTTTCTTTGGAAAGAATCTGTTAATTATTTCATGAACATAAATTTCATACAGTGGCAGAGGCAGTTTGGGAAGGGTTATTTTTCCTAATTACATAGAAACCTCATCAGTGGTATTGTTTTTTTTCCCCTTCAGGTGTGCTGAGATTATAAAAAGGTGCACCGAATCAGGATACAAAACCAAAGGGAATAGAAAATCATAGAAAATAGAATTTTCTGTATCGTCAGCTGTACAGTCAGAGTTAAAGAACTCGGCTTGCTGGGCAGAAATATTACTACAATGCATGCCTCGGGCTTATGTCAGTGAAAGTGGCTGCCCGATCACCGGGATTGATCTGATGCCTGCAAATCAACCAGTCGTGACCCGAACCCAGCGCAGGAGTCTGCACCTCAGCTAATCACCAAAGCAAGAAAATACTCTCTCGGAATCAAGTCAGCCATGTTGTACAGGAGCGAGCCGAGGCGCTTTATAACGAGTGTATCGCAATAGATGTGATCTGTGTGTCTTCCTATTCTGAGCAGTTGACTTGAGAATGTCTAATAATATACAGAGAGAGAGAGAGAGAGTTTCCATAGGAACACCCAGTGAGGACAGACTGCGTTAGAGTAACACAGATCTGCTCCCTCTGTTACTGATACCTGGCAGAACATCCACATACGTTCACACACACACACACACACGCGCACACACACACACACACACACACACACACACACACACACACACACACGTGAGCACGGGAACGCGCACCCTGAGAAAACCTATACAGGAGTCACACACACACACATACACACATATATATATATATATATATATATATATATATATATATATATATATATATATATATATATATATATATATATATATATATATATATATATATATATATATATATATATATATATATATATATATATGTATATATAGGATGTAACCACAAGCAGCTTACACAACTCCCTTGATCATACATTTACACTTCTGAACAACAGATACGTGGACACACACAAACACACACACATACACGCACACACACACACACACAGAACACGTCTCATTGCTCCGTGTTGCCTTTGAATCTTTCTTTCTAATGAAGAGTGGGGTGCAGATCAATAGCGTAGGATAGAACAGGCCACAGTGTGTGTGTGTATGTGTGTGTGTCTGTGTGTCTGTGTGTGTCTGTGTGCGTGCATGTATGGCGTGGGCATGAGTTCTGTGGTCGTCTGGCTCTGAGTGCTGGGATTTTCAAGGCTAAGCAGACAGACAGACAGACAGACAGACAGACAGACAGACAGACGAGCAGGCATGTGCTGCTCCCAGTAGCATTTGATGTGGATCTCTCTCTCTCTCTCTCTCTCTCTCTCTCTCTCTCTCTCTCTCTATTCTTCTCTCTCTCTGTGTGTTTCTCTTGTCTTTTTCTCCTTTTTATCTTTGTCTTAGCTATTCTAGACCACACCATTATGTAAACATAGGTTTACCTTCCAGTTGTTACATCACATCGCTGTAACATCACAGCCACACATTATAGATCTGCTTCTTCCAAACCAAATCCTTTCCCCTCTCTCGTTCTTTGATTTCCTTCATATTCTCTTCCTTGCGTGATCGCTCCGCCTTGTAGATCAATCAGGGACATTAGCGAATTAATTAATAATCAATCAATCATTTCTGGAGATCGCCTTCGCCAAGCCTGCTTAATTCACAGCCAGTTATTGAATGTTGGACTCATTTCCTGGCTAAAGATGGAGGCAAAGGAAGTTATATTTAGCAAGGTAATAGAGGAGCTCAAGAAGAAGAGAAAGAGAGATGAAGAAGGAGTGAGATTGATCGGTTTCTTACACCATAGGCTGAGGAGGTGTGAATCAATGTCCTAAGTGGGGAGAGCAGGCTTTATTATTAATGTGGCACATTTGTCAATTAATGGCCGTACCGTTAAAAAACGAAGGATTGCCATTCATTTTTTTTGCTGGGTGGATGGAGGTCCATCCCTCAATCTGTCTTTTCCTCCAGCTCCTCACAATTTCATTTTATCTCCTCCTTTCATCTGTGGTTGTGATCAGTGTATTCCTGTTCTTCTTATTCTATTTCCTCGACCCCCTATGTTTCTTCTGGGTTTGCCCCAAACAAACCCCCATGCTTTCTGGAGTCCATACACATGTTTTTCTTTCTTTCTTTCTTTCTTTTTCCTTTTTTTTTTTTTACTTCTGAGACCCTCAGGGTGGGGTTCAGTATTTGTCCAGTGGGATTGGTCTGCCTGTGTTGGGTTTGTTGCTATAACTCCATGTATACCAGCATGTGTATGCGTGCCAGTGCAGTGTTGTGTCCAGGGCACTGAGGCGTGCCCAAGCAAAAGGACAACCACAGGGCTTTTTTCCCACAATCCCCCTCACCTAGTCCGTTACCTGGACTAAACTCCCACGCAAATGCATAAATGTCACCAGTTTTTGTTTTTCTCATGTTGTGAGACATCTTTTCTTTTCTTTTTGCATGTTGTGGTGAAATGTAACTAGCACATTTCGCAAATTATGTACTTGAGTAACACATTTGAGGAACTTAACAAATATTATACTCGTTACTCCACCATCTTCTCGATTAATCGATTCTTTGTTTGGTCTACAAAATATCCACCAGAAAATGTTTAACATCTAAGAAGCTGAATTTAAAAAAATTTGACTCTTGTCTCCTTTAACAAGTGAGTCAAGCCAATCGATACATTTTACAGTGATAATTACAGTCACAGGGAACATTGTGGGCAACGAGGGCACCAGGTTTGGACATGAAGAAGAATGCGTGGAATGAAAACATTGATGTCTCTCATTCTGCTGCATCAACTTTGATCATTTGTTTCAAAACTGTCCAGAATGAGTCCAACAGTGTCACAGGAGAATGTGAGACCAGTGGGCCGCTTTGGAAAACCTGGTACCCACATTACCCAAAATGCAACTTTCAGCCACTGAGTGAAATCTGTCGAGGGCATTTATCAGATGACCTGCAGATTCCTCTGGAGCCACAAAAGGCTTTATACTTTACTACTCTTTCACACAAGCAGCAGTATTTCCCAAGACCTGTAAACACACTTAAATGTGTACACTTGGTGGAGTTACCACAGTGTTGCGTTCAAAGTTTTACTCATCAAAATTACTTGAATACTTCCTCTAACATTGTGTGTATGCTATGTTCTGGTGGCATGCTAACAGTCATTCAGCTGTGTTCTGTGCTCGTGTTCACTGCAGGTTAAAGGACCGTGTTACAAAAATGTAGCCCTTTGTAGCTGACTTGTTTTCCTTGACATTTCAGAGATCTGTATTGTTCTGAAGGCAGAAAGGCTCCCTGCAGCCTCTGGAGGGTGGGGGGGGGGGGGGATAGCAATTAGCTGGTGGTCTGACAATGGGCGGAGGGCTGAGGCAGCTACACAGGACCCTGTGCACAAAGCCAGCGCTGGTTTTTGGCCCTCAGGCGCTGCTGTTCTGTGCTGTTCTTGTATGTTTTGTACTTAACTGCTCTGTGCTGTACTGGTCCTGTGGATGTGAGCAGTGGTCAGGTCACTGACGTCGGCTTGTGCCACGTGCAGGGTTGGAATTTCATCATTTTAGGGGCAAGGCCACTTTTTTTCTTCTCTAGTGGCACCAAGGCCACATGACAGGGCACAAAGGCCATTGAGTAAAATTCAATGATTTACCTTTTAGATTGATAAAATGACATCCTAATGTATAATAAGACATGGATTATGTAGTAAAACATTTTTTAATACTAATATCAAGTTAATGTTATACTAGAAAACAGTTTTTTTTAAGTAGGGTTAGGGTTATTGTATAGTGATTTTGGTGACACTACACTGAATATTAGTGAAGTTATTGAATATTTTTTGTCGTATGTTTTTGTAGTACGGCTGACGTAGAGATGTGATGTGATGTGATGATGAGATGATGAGACTCCACCTGAGCAAATCGCAAACTCACTGAAGATTCTGTGAGTGACTACTGTGCAGTTGGGTGGCTGTAATTCAAGGCAAGCCCACTACACTGCACTGGCACTTTTTACATGGAACTTGGACAGGGGCAGGGGCACAAAGGTCACTGTGGCCGTACAATGATTCTTTTTTTTCACGGGGCATCAAGGCCGAAGTGTGGGGCCGTGGCCACCGTGAAATTCCCACCCTGGCCACGTGGCGCCGCACAGACGCGATGACGCCTCAGCTTTGGCTCTGAGAGGAAGCTGGAGGGGGGTCAGACGGAGGCCAGTGGTGCTAGTCACTGTAGCTTAATGTCTGCCTCTCGAATGCTGAAAATGAAGGGGGCTCCCTCGAGAACTCACCCTTTCTCTCGCTCTCTCTCACTTTACTCCCTCCTCCCTGCTCTGTCTCCGCCTCTGCTGGTGTGACACAAGGATAGTCATATGGTACAAGGGTTTTTAAGTGGAGACTCGTGACTAAGCACTTCTCCTCTGATGGGAGCACGCACACACACACACACACACACACACACACATACACACACACGCACACACACAAAAAATAAATAAATGGCCTGAACTCATCTTCAGTGTATAACAGAGGGTCCCAGCAGACACAATGCAGTACAGCATGCCTCTTGCTGGACTCCCAAAGAGCCACCTGAAAACCTCAGAAAGGTGACGTCCTTCTGATGTCATCAAGAGGCCATTCTAAGAACATCCTTTAGTTCCATTTGCTTTGGATCTGCACTGCCACAAACCGTGAGCGCATGCGGACAACTCTGATGGGAAAGTAAGTTTCATACAACCCCGGTCTTACTTTTGTAGATTTAGTCGTCATTCCAACATCAGAAATGAGTTTGATCAGAAAAGGAACTCACTGTCAGATGTTGTTTTTTTTAAACACACAGTTGAGATAAAAACAAAATTTTTGCAAAGAGAAAACAAGGTTGAACAATGAAATGATGACTAAAGTGTTGAAACATCCCTCATAGTTGAGACACCAACGTCATGGTTCATCTCTGTAGTTGTGTGACAGTTTTCCTCCTTTTGCCACAGGAAGAAGGCGAGAGCTGAAGACAAATAACAAGATCACGACTGTCACACACAAGCAGTAATACAAGCAAGCAATAACGGAATAGCAGCAGGAAAAAAGTAAAGTAGTATGCATGAGAGAACAGGAAGTGGCAGACAGACGGGTGTTAAGAAAAATACTGTGCGAATGGAGAAATTTCGTTGACTATTTCAAGGCTGGCTACGGGGCACTTTAAAATTGAGAAAGAAAATTGCAATTCCGATTGTGACTCGGATTGTAAAATTAAACAGATAGTCCACTGTTAACCCGTCTCCATCCTGTCTGATTGTCAGACCTCTCCGTTGTCATCAATAGGACATTTCCTTAATAATAACTGAAACATTGCATTTTTACAATCAGTTTCCTCAATACACTGGCCCGGCCCCCTGAAGCACCATGTTCCCTTTCCAGCACTGTCTTCCCACTTGCCCCCAAAGCAATATTGTGTGGCTAAGCCCTGGTCTAAATGAAATCAGGAGCCGTCTATCCTTGTTTAAGCTTCAAACCCAGCAGTTTAAGAGGAGAATTCCTTCGCCATATATAGCCTATGTAAACAATGTCCTTTGCCACTGCTTGTCTGAGGCTGAGCATTTTTAGCCTGAAAAACCCAATGTTTAGCGGCAAATTCCATGATTCGGAAACATAAACTCCAGCGAAGCATTATATAGACGATAAATACAGGCTGTAAAGCTCAAGATAGCTGTTCAGAATGTAAGTGTAGCCTGTGCAGGAAAAGAGGGTGTCAGGTGGAGATGTTTCAATTAAATGCTAAGTAGGATCCAGTGTGAGGAATTCAATTTCACCTTCTTTGATCAAAGAAATGAATGCAAAACTGTTTTGGCATAACGCCCACTTGTTTTGTGTCCATCTAATAAAACTGCCTTCAACATGATCCTGGTCTCAGATCTTCAGTTCTGGCCAGGTTAGTGCAGCAGCTGCTGCTTATTTCAGGCCCGCAGAGCAGTGGCACCACACTGTTTTACAGCCCGAATTATGTACAGAACACGTGCTTTATGTATGTAATAATGTGTAATGCTGTATAATAATATGGGCGTTATATTGGGCACTAGAGATCTACTTTGGTTTAGCAGTGTGTGTTAGTGCATACCTGCATAGACGTGCGCACAGGCAGCCCAGCATGAACACACAAATACACACACATATGCTGTACGCGTGCACACACACACACACACACACACACACACACACACACACACACACACACACAGATACAGTACATATGTGTGTGAATGAGTGCTGGCCCAGGTGTGCCTCTGGGAGGAAATTACAGTGTTAGGAGGGGAAGTATTCCAGCAGCCAGCTGCTTCCTCTCTCCCTCTCTGCGGCCACTGGCTCCGTCCCTGGAGAGCACGACTGGCTTTTCACCACACTCAGCATATGTGTGTGTGTGTGTGTGTGTGCATGCATGTCCACAGTCAAGCATTCCTGCATGTATTTGTGCTTCCCTGCGCATTTGCTTTTTTTTTTCCCCAGCCTTTTTTTAACTTGTGACTGACTGGCAGCGTTTGCGCGTCGACCGGTGTGCGAGTGCATATTTGTCCGTGTGCCTGCACTGTGTCCCTCTGTGTGTGTTCTCCCTCTGGCTCGTCTGACTCCTCACCTGCTAGTAAGCTCCCAGCAGGCCCTCCATTGAGCCATCACTCAGTGTGCCACAGCGCTGCCTTTAAACAGAGGAGGTCTCCGGGGATAATAGCAGGGCGCGGTCGACCTCTGCTCCAGTCTGCAGCCACCGCTGCTGCACTGACCCACGCACGCAGTCTGTGTATGTGTGTGTGTGTGGGTTTCTGCGAGACAAAGAGAGAGTGAGTGAGTGAGTGAGGAGAGGATGAGGTGAAGAAGAAGGGAAGCCTTGGAGGGATAAAGGGCTATAGTGTTATTAGAGCCTCAGTGATTGAGAGAGCGTCACTATAATCATGGTGATCATAGTGTTTTGACGAGATTAGCACCTTTCTGAGCCTTGATGGTGCTTCAGATGTTGGGTTCATATTGTCAGTTCCAGACTCTTGATGTTAAAATCCTGCTGCATAGCTGAGTGTGTGTCCTTGTTTAGTTTTTATTTTGTTTTGTTTTTTTCTATTTATGAGAAACAGTGATTAAATTCAGGGCAAAGGCTTTCGTTGTGATCAGCAAAGGGAGAGGCTGAGATGACTACCTGAGGAGAAAACACAGCAAGAAAAATCTAAATTCACAGAGTTGTTGTATAAACATTGTTGATACAAACAATCCCAGAATTCAAAAAAATTTAGTTTGTTTGTTGTTTGTTTTTATTTACTTATTATTTTCCAGTCTTACTGTAACCATGCTAGTTTTTCCATAACCCATTCAGTTAGCCATTCTTTTGGCACAACAATCTTTCCTGAACTGTAAAAGAGCCGTAAGTAATACGACAAAGAAGTGTCCCCTTGCCAAAATCCATACTCCAACCAAAGAACAGAGTAACCGCTAACTGCTCTTAACTGTAGCTGCCATTAGCTCGTTAGCTCACCTGGCTGTGTAGCTAGCACTCCTATTAGCTGACTCAGAGTGGTAGAATTTTTTGACGATAAAAGTCAGAAAAAAAAAATGTCACTGAGTTTTGCAGACTTGAAATAAGAACAAAAAGCGTAGTATTACCTTTTTAGAAAGTCAGCGATATAATGTTTGGATGAAACCTTGACATCTAGTTACTCTAAAGCTATGGCCGCTCCCCTCCTCAGCTCTGGCAAACCACAGGTACAATACATTGCCACAGAGCAACGTCTCAGCTGACGCTAGATTTAAAAACTCTGCTGCAAAACACTGAGATTTATCTGAAGGTGATATAAATCATTGTTGTAGGAAATTCATTTTGTGTAGACGTGAGTGGGATGAACGGTCATTTACGTGTCAAGTCCCACACTGCAAGTTTAAGTAGAGGGTCAGTGTATACACGGGATCTAAGTGATGATAGCACTGTGGCTGTGAGTGTGCGATGATGTTAGCATATAAATATCATTTAATGCATAGTTATTTTTATGTATGCAGCCTTAATTACAGGGCTCGCACACAGCAGCAGGTACAACTGTGTGACTACAATTACGTGCAGCAGACCTCCCTGGAGGTGGCCAGTGTTCTGTGTTAGCATCAGTTATGTAACCAGCCAACCTAAGGGACAGAAGCTCACGGAAGATGAGATGGCGTGTGACTTCCTTCCACCCACTACTGTCACAATGCCGCAAACACACACACACACACACACACACACACACACACGCATGCTGTGTTAAATCTGGCACTCCTCAGAGAAGTGTGGGAGCCACTGCCATCGCTGAATAAGCTTCCTCGACGTGCACGCCTGAGCAGAAATATTTGACATTGTTTTTCTAATGTGCGAGCGTCTACACAGCCGCGGTGACACAGATGTTCACTGTGATTCCGGCTCCTCTCAGGACTGTGTGAGAGATCTCCTGTTGGTTGAGTGGCATCTGTTGAGGCAGGGCAGCTTGCACCTTTATCATCTTTTTAAGTACACGGGGTTTAGCAACTCCCGGCGCAGCCCCACCTGGCATCACCCTGAAATGAAGTCCAATCAGGCAGAATAACACCTGTGTGGGCACGCAGCGCCATTAAACTGCCATCTAATGGTCCCCCTGTATGAGCAACCACTCACTAAAACACCATGTAGGTTAATGTAATAATGTGTGTGTAATACTACGGCAGCTGATTCAGAGGTTAATGGAGCCTCTCATGTGAACGATGCTTTCATCCCAACACATTCCCTGCTTATTACAGCTGTTTCCTCATCCTGTGTGTCTGTTTGTTGTGTGTGTATGTGTGCACGCGCACCACTCATCTACTTCAGCGAGGAGTAAACATGTTCCTCAAGAGCATAATCATTAGAGTCATGGCAAAGTGTGGTTTTACTCTTTCAGGAGTATGTGTCAGTGATTAAAGCGGTGTTTGCTGACAGAAGTCTGCTTTCTGAAAAACTCTTAGACACACGAAACACTGAAATGTGGCAGAGCATAAAAAGAACGTACAGAACAATCCCAACTAAAGCTTCACTTACTGGATTTTTCAACATTATTACCTGACATCAGCTGCTCAGTTGTCATGGAAATGAAGCTATTGAAATGCAAGTATATATCATATCATAACTGATATGATTTCATCTGCGCAGTTTTTTTGCTTATAAGTTAAGTTAACCATGACAGGTTGTTCTTGATCTTGGTCATGTCAACAAAACAATCCTGACTCAAGTTGAAAGGGTGTTACTAGCCTTTCATCTGTATTATAACCACAAACGAGAAGCCCTAAAAGTGCTAGAGACAGTGTTACT
The DNA here is from genome assembly GCF_904848185.1 of Acanthopagrus latus. Lineage (NCBI taxonomy): Eukaryota > Metazoa > Chordata > Actinopteri > Spariformes > Sparidae > Acanthopagrus > Acanthopagrus latus. Next base: position 19,075,683 of record NC_051056.1, on the reverse strand, counting down.
GTTACTCATGTCAACACATTATTGCCCCTGGACGACTGGGGAAACTCATGCTGCCGATGAAGATCATGTGAAATGGTTGAAAGCACCAGAAAAAAAAGTCACTAAATGAATGTCCAAACTTGGAATACTACTAATTCAAATAAAGGAAAATCAAGACAATCTGTATGTGTTCATGTTAACTTTTCTGAAATTGACATCTCTAGAAAACGTTTAAACTTGTTTTAGTTGTCTTGATCTGTATTCATCAGATCTGTAAGGAATGCCGTGAAGAATGTGGTTAACAGTCACTTTGTTCAAAAAGCTTCACAAACCTTTAAATGACATCTCTCGCCAGATCACACGATAAAAACATGCACCTTCAGAGCAGCAATAGCCAATTAGAGTTGATATATGTTTGTAAAACATCTGCTTTTAGCGGTTCAGCAAATACATATGGATACTTTATCATTCTCCCTTTCACTTCTGAGCAAAAGGCATCACACTGTGTCATTCTTGTTGGCCCCGCAGACAGTTTACGCTCTCTTGCCCCTCGCTGGAATACATCTTTATTTCTTTGATATTCACAAACAAAGACACAATGCGTCGCTGTTTGTGCACACGATGGCTGTGATGCACCATCGTCCATCCACTGAGAATGAAATTCTCAGAGTGCAGTATGCGCCTCATGGCGGCTGTCTGATTAGCGGAGTGATGTGTGGTGGTGGGAGTTTGTTAGGCTGCAGTTCATTTGCCGCTGCGCACCCAAGGGAAGTTTAATTGAATAAAAACTCGGCTCTGTGCTGCTTCATTCAACAATAGCTATAATACTAGCCATGAGCGTTGAGGACAGACAAACTAATTTATGGCTCAGACAGTCAGTAGGTTAAAAATCCGGTGGGACGGGTGACAGATTAATGTTTATATTATTTCAAACGTGATGTTTAAAGAGCAAGGGGGGGGGGACATTCAAATCATCTCCCATATCGTCAGTTCTCTGCTCCCACTAAGCAGGCTGATCTGTCTCGCGGCATTAGTTTGATGTGTTCAGATTTAGCTCAAATAAGAGCGGAGAAGGGCTGAAGAGAAGAGAGGATGGAAAGACGGGGAGAGGACAACAAGGCCCGCTTAGAACTGAAAATACACATGTTGTCATTCTGTTTACTGCCCCCGCTGAACCGGAATGACCATCAAATTGAGACGGGTCATGTCGTGGCCGTCCGTACACTGCTGATCCCTAACCTTTAATGGCGTGCGCTCGCGTGGAGCAATTACAGTAACACAGCGGCGGCAGGAGGCAAAGGCTGGGTTATTACTCTTCATTTTTCAGAGAGCTGCGATAATCAAATGATATTTTTTAATTGTGTTTTTCCTCATCTCGCGGGCTGCGTTCACACCCTGCATATTGTGGCTGCGGCAACATGATTTAGTCACTCTCGGGTGTTTGAAAGGCCAATCCGCGGTCTTTCAACCATGATCGGACACAATAATTAATTGTGATTTAATGGAATGGATTGCAGTTTCATTTACAGTCGAAATCATTTATTATTCCAAATTACTGTTAATACGACTGTGGTTTAAATGAAGAGACATGTACAGTAAGATTACGAGGCCAAGTGTCTGTGAGGAGCAGCGTTTAAGTGTTTTTATGATTGTAACCGGAATGTTACATTGAATAACTCTGTCCATGAAACTCAGAGTTGTCAGGATGGGTAATGAACGTGCGGAACCTTTCAGATAATCAAAGAAAACGGCAGAGATTGAAACCTCATAGTTGGGTTCTATGTTTATATACTGATTTTCAGTCGCCATCCCACTTCATATGTTTTCATACCAGTGATTAGCCTCGCTAAATATGCTTTGGATGAAACAAATTTGTTGCTTTGGATTGCGCTAAATTTCTCCTCCTGGTCCAAGAACAGTGACATTCTCGAGCAACACATTCTCGCTCCCAACTGGTCAGTGGCCTTCAACAGTTAGATTGCTCTCAGACCGGATAGAGGCGCTGAGACGAGGCACTCGAGGACGTGCGTGAAGTCTCAATCTTTGGACTGTAGTGGAAATGCACTGTACATTTGCATTAAGTTGAATTCTGGGTATTTTATGCAAATCAGGGGCGTCCAGCATGATGCAGCACCTCTGCAGACTCCTGAAAAACTAAACAAACTGAACGTTGTCAAGTTAAAATGAAGGCAGATCACCAAAAACGTCTTCAGAAACACATTTGGCTGTGATGTCAGAGAAAGTTGCCAAACAAGCCGCCATGTTGGTCCTTGAGTGGTTTTCGTCTGATCGTTTTGCAGCCAGTGCGCTTTTGCCTGTGGTTGTAGCACGTTCTAGTCAAGTGTGCAAAGCTTGGAAGTGTGAAACGACGCCCCTGTGGACACGCACCTTGATGCTCTACCTGGGCCTCTAGTCAGTTTTGAACATGAAGGGCTCCGCAGTCAAGTTAGCGACAAAATGTAATTTGCATCGCCCGGTTAGACTTCAACAGAAGTACATACAGCATCAAACCTAGAAGCTGAAGGCCACTGACCAGGCTGCTGTATTTGATGCTTTGAGAGTGAGAACAGGTTGCATTCATCAAACAGTGTGCAGCAATTTGATGATGAACACTGTGATGTAGATCCTATGTCTGAAACACTTTTCGTGAGGGAAATGTGTCCTGTGTGTTTACTTTTTTTAATTTTTTTTTTTTTTTTACCTATACCTCTATAATCTCCCCAAGATGAAACAAGTGCTTTGAATTTCTTAAACGAAACCATTGAAAAAACATGAATCAGAAAAAGGACACCGAGGCCAAGTGCTCAATCAGGAGAAAGCAGCGAGGAGAAAAGACGTATTAAAACCTAACCTAACTGTAACCCGGGCACATTAATTATTCTTTAGATGTAAGTGTAATGGCTCTGCAGATACATTCAGGATGAACATTTGCTCGTTGCCGGTGAACCTCAGATGTGTTCTATAGAAATGTTTCCTTCTTGTGTTGATCTGTCTGGCTTTACATTACACAAAGCGTTTATGATAATGCAAAATAATCTCCATAATAACCACATGAAAAGCTACACAAATCACTTCACGGTAGGTGTAAGCTTCGCTCTGCAGGGGCAGTGAGAAGGGGGGGTCATGAGTTTGAGAGTATTCAGTTTGTTCCGCTGCGGTATGATCTGTAGCCGAGGAGCGCGTAATAGCGTATAATTGAGCCACTAGTTTACACAGCCAGTTGAAACTGAGTGTGGAAGCCCTTTGCTTTTATGTAATGTGTCCTCTGCAGCTGTGGTCACAATCACGCTGAGACAATTACCGAGCGCGCTGGCATGTCTTCGCCGCCGTGCTCTTTGCTCGTGTGCGTTGTCGCAGAGAGCAGCTTCTGTGCGGAACTCCACCTCTCCCGCCATATGTGTCGCCCTGTAGCGAGGAGAGGGAGACGGGCCGTCCTCCAGAGCAGATGCGCTGACGCCAGAGAAAAAGTTAGTTCACTTCCCTGGCATATCACCCGCGTTCCCTCTGTGATCCTTCACTTTCTCCAGATTTCCTGCCATCGCTCAGAACTCTGGGAGATTTCTGAAAAGATTCCCAATCACGCTGACAAACCCCAGTGTTCTGGCTTGTGATCATCTATGTGTGTGTGTGTGTGTGTGTGTGTGTGTGTGTGTGTGTCTTCTACTCTTACTCTGCTCATAACTCCTCCTTTTGCTCCCTTTTGCCGTCTTATTTTCTCTTCCTCTTATTTTTCTTCCTGTCCTCCCCCACATCACTGAACCATCTACCCCCTCACCCTTTTTTTCTTTTACCCCTTCCTTGCTTCTCTTTTTTTTTTCTTTTTTTTTTTTTTTTTTACTCCTCTTTCCTTGGCTGACTCACTCCATAAAGAGCGACTCCACATCAGGCTGAAAAAACAGTGCTTCACCGGCCCCACGAGTAAAAAAAAAAAAAAAGTTTAGATATCTGAGCAGCATCCTTGCTGGATGTGGTCAGATGTGTGCTTTGTTGTACTGTTACTACAAGCAGTGACGGCACGTTTGGCGACACACCCTGGAGCACACTTCAACATCACTGCAGCAAGTAGAGAAGTTAAACCACTGGAGGCAAAAACATGATTTTGAATTTTGCCATGAAGCACAAGAAATGTTTTAGGGACTATGAAACTGTATGCCATTAGTATCAGGGTGAGTGGGTAATGACTGATTTTTCTTTTTTGAGGTGAACTCATTAAAGAGTAACTTTAAAGGAATTCTCATTTTCCCTCCTGTGGGAGAATGTTATATTGTGGAGCCGTCAGTCAGATAGTTGGTCAGATATCGGTGCAAGGTGATCTTAATCTACACATCTCCACTTCCTGTGTGGACAGGAAGTTCATTGACGAAGCACTATCAAAAGCCCCTCGTTGCTGCTGAAACACTTTCAGTCAGTGTAAAGAGGTCATTACGGAACATAAATTCATTAAACGTCCAATGCTGAACTTAACGAGACTCTTAATGATAATAACTTTTAAGTTTCGCTTTAATCTTCTCCCTCCCTCGCCATATTTCCTGACCCTGAATCCTCTCTGGCCTCCCTGCTGTAATGACTTTGAGCCAGGTTTTGAGATCACAGCGTGTCTGACTATGCAAAGAATGACTCACATACAGCAAAGTGCGGGCCAAGTTCAGTCCTGGCTCAAGTTTTTCCACGTTTCCTCCCACCACGTCTCTCTGCGTTTGAATTCTTTCATGGCACCAGTTCCACTACAGCGTAGTAGATGCTGTTGACTTTTCTCATAACTCCTCTTGTAGGTCATATTTCATCACTTAGTTTAGGAATGTCAAGCATGATAAATATACATACCTGGGATGTTTGCATTTTCAGTGTATCTGTGTCTTACATTATGCTTTTTGTCGCCCCTGAAGATGAACCGGTAACAACTCAGGCGCAGATTTCAAAGCTTTCTGCTGTTAGGGAGATACACAAGATAAAAACAGGATGGTGATGAGCGGAGGGCAGATTAGAAGACGTGAAAAAGAAAGACGAGGAGATGAGAGGCAAAGTGCCAAAACTCCCTGTCACTCCAGTTCAAACCTCAGCGGCAGCGGTTCATGGCAGGACTATCTGTAATTTAGCTGTTGATAAGATGTTAAAGCTATTAAAAAGAGAAAACAGAGAGAAAAAAAGCAACACTGTAAACAATTAAAGTCTTCTTAAAATAACTGCTGAGAACACTGTTAAATGTTTCACCAACAAAGCTGTCATCGAGGCCTTTTAGAAGGAAAAAAAAAAAAGATAGAATCTGCCACGAGGAGCTGTTTTCAGATTTTCAGCGAACAAAAACAGGAATACGGCTCTGCTGAAGCAGCCACACTGTCACAACCTCTCTATGTGGGTTATTTTTACTCTGAAAGCAGATAAACACGGCAATTACTTATGTTTAGCTGAGCTGCTAAAACACCAAGCCCGCTAAATCCTGCTAATTAAGTCCAGAGAGGTAAGAAAAGAGGGAATATTTCTGTCGAGATATGAGAAGACGCTTCTTTTTTATTCAGTCGAGAACTTCTAATCTGCTTTAATCACAGCTTTGATGGGTTTGTGCCTTTAATGCCTGTGCTCTATTGACACACCCACACAATCTAAAAATGAGGAGAGCCCTCGGTACATCACGTCGTGTGTTTTTGTGCGTTTGTGATGTACTTTGAAAACTGTCATTTCATGATACGAGCAGGCATATTTATTTTCCCGTACTCTAATTTACCCGGAGCACACATGAAAAACACACACAAGAGGTAGACGTGGCGGTGGTGTCTTCCTGTGGCAAAGCGTGTTGTGCTGTCTGTCTGGGTAGTCAGGGCTGAGATTGCCAATAAATAGTGGCCGGTGGCCTTCAGCATCACCAGCGGGGAGAGATTTGTGTCCTCGTGTCCGATTGGTCCACGCCTGAGGAAGAGAACAAAACCATCTCGTTAATCAGGGAACACTGTGGGGACACAGTGTGTGTGTTTCTGTGCCACTCACACTCGGCGCTGGTGGCGCGTTGTCAAAATGCTACGTGAGAGACAGAGAAAGTGAGTGTTGTGTGCGCACAGTATTATGTCAGGCGATTGAGACGGTGGCCGCGCAGAGCTGAGCTGATGGGTGACAGATGACTGGGTGTTAAAGGCCGCGGGAGCACTGTGTGTGTGTGTGTGTGTGTGTGTGCGCACAAACCCCTAACTGCAGAAGCTGTCACATTATCGTCCTACCTGTGCTTACTTTCCTCCTCACACCAATTTTCACCTTTAGGGGCTGTCAAATAAAGTCTGGTGTGATGTGAAGTGCGAGTTTGAGTATGATGTACTATTTTAACACCAAAATTAACAAGTTTGTCCGTCTGCTTTTTTTTCCTTCTTCGGTGTGTTGGTCAAATTAACTAAATACAGGGAGTAGCTGGAGACAATGTTACTTCTTCTTTTCTTCTTCTTTTTAACATCTTTTACTACTTTACTGCGATTTGGCGCCCCCCATAGTGCCGTGAATACAAATCCCAGGCCTGTAACACTTTGTGAGATGTAATGTTCAACAAACAAAACTTAGTAGGCCATAAGAATGTTACGAGTTGCAAACTGTTGAGCTAAACATGTATGTGATCCGACCCTCTCACTGAAGTTACATAGTGCAGAAACAAGTTAAGGGTGGAGCAGAGCGGCTTAGACAAAGACAGCACTCACCCTGTTACAAGACACTGTGCCATCAACATGATTTAGAAGCTGTTATTTTAAGCTGAAAAAGTCCCATTTGTTGCTTTAAAGGGGTAAACAGAGACCTTAACTGATGTTCTGAATTCAGAGTTATGTTCAAATACAGACCTTATCAGAAGTAAAATAACTGTAAACACAATTTTCAGGCTTTACGCTCCACTTTTTCAAGCTGTTTAAGTACTTTCCGCTCTCCGAGGGTTGAAACTCATAACAATTGTGTTTGCTTTTCTTGGTCCTGTGTGCCTGACTGTGTCAAACTGCCAGGTTCAGGGGCTCACACCCAGGCTGTAAATGTATACCCTCCGGTGCTGCAAAGCAAATGTCGGCTCTGCGTTGATCGAAAGCGAGGAAAAAAAAAAAAAGAAAAATCAGAAACTCAGCTAAAGTGCTGCACTAACATATGGGGGAGGTACTGATTGGAAATTCAGAACGAGATGATGAATAAACACTGGATCATGGGATTCACATCTCAGTCAGCCAATGTCTGTCTCTTAACTCTAATCTCACATCAGCTCACACGGGGATACGGTTCTACAGAAGATGCTTATGAAAGAGAAGGTGTCTGTGGGGCTTTTGTACTGTGGGAAAAAAATATTCCAACTTCTTCCAGTAAGTCAATGCTGACCGTGATTCCTTAAAATAGCACCCAAGGGTGGACATTCCCACAGTGACATCATTGCATCAGAATGGATCAAAATGCATTTTCCCAAAGTCTTTCTAACCGAGAGCTTAAGTGAGGAAGCTGGTTCCTCCGACTAACCCCAGGCCAAAACCACTGCTATGACCGCAGGCAACTGTGATTATTTCTGACTGTGCAGTGAAAGTAAAAACAATAATGTAAAAGAGTTCTCCACTGATTTAGCTTTGCACTCTCGCAACACTGTCAGCACGCAACAAATCCAGGTGTGTTTTGCCGGTTATGCATGACCTCGAGTCGATAGCCTCAAGCAGAGATGAGGAGCGGGCCTCAGAGGTCTGATCAGCTCTCTTGTTCGAGCGAACTCGTAGACTTCAGCCCTGACCTGTACGCTGACTCAAGTGACTGTGCTTGAAGCATTTATCAGACAGCTCCCGCTAAAGCCACAAAAGATTTTACAGTCTAAGAGGTTTTTTTTGTGTCTCATGTGCAGCAATGTGTCCCAAGAGCGATAAACAGATCGGCGTGTCAGATCAGTGCAGTTCCCCTTTGGATATCGTAACGTACTGTTTGTTTGGTTTTTTTTCACTTTAAAGAGCAAACTTCCCCTCGTACTGCAGCCACCCCTCGGAAGTTAGTAAAGAACCACAGAATTAGACTGCGAGTGCACGTCAGAGTCTCTGACAGATAAAGTGCCTGATCATTGCCGATTCAGAACGAGACTGAAAGATTCATAACTTTCCTGTTACATGATAAATGAGCCCGTTGTTGCCGTTCTAACACCAGATGAAAGACGATACCACCAGACCAACGCGGCCGATAAAATAATGGCTGATCACAAAAGCCTCGTGATGCATTTCATGAGCAAAAACCACTAAATTCGCTACCAAATGAGCCGAATTACATCAATGTCTCCTCTTTCTCCCGTCTTTTTATATCACCCTGCTCAACTAATTTCACTCCTTGCGATTTCCTTTCCTTCCTCCAGTTCCATCACCCCCTCTGTCCTGGAGGTAGCCTCAGGGCTGCCAGGTGTGTTGCTGAGTGAGCGACGTGCTCATCTGCAATTTCTACCGCAACAGTGCAGTGTCTACACGGCTACCTTGAAAGTTTGTTGCCGTCATCGTCTCAGAGTGTTTCCACATGTTGGACGGTTCTTTCAGTGCAGTCCACGAATCAAGTTTGTGTTTCTCTGGAACTTAAAGCGCAGCAGGCTTCTACACTCCAGGTGTGTAGGCCACATATGAAGTTGTTTTAGGAAATAATGATGAGCATTTTCTTCGACATTTTATCAACTAATTCATAAACTAATTAATGTTAAAAAAAAAAACAGGCAGGTTAATCAATCCATCTTTTGGACTATTGAGTTTGATATAAGACTAAGCTTGACTGAATTAAAGGTGACGGCTGGGCCTTGGCGGAGGTATGCGCTCTACTGAGTGCCATTCTAGTGGCATATTTATTAGTGTATTCATTTACATCAATATGCCTGAGTTGCCTTCTTAGTGTAATCCACGTCTTCTCAAATAGAATTCAGTCACTTCATAAATTCATGTCACTCAAACTGTTCATAAAACATACCTGAACCATCCTCTGACACACAGACACACACACACAGACACACGCACACACAAATCCAAAGTAATGTTCCGACTGTTCGCTATGAAAATAATTTCCTCCATCTATATTCCCCGTCTGACACAGTGAGCAGCCGGCCACGGGGTCAGAGTCAGCGCAGGGAAAGGTGATGGGCTGTATTTAAACGAATGAAATATTAATAGTCAGCCAATTAAAATTGGGGCAGCCGGACTGTCCCAGGAATCCAGAGCAGACGTTAGCACAGCACTAATAAGATGATTTCCATTAGCTGTGGCCAGACAATGCAGGTAACGACCGACAGGGCCAGAGAGACTTGGGGCAGGTGATCGGCGGGTTGGGGGAAGTCTGACTCGCACCCCAGCTCAAGGCTGATGATGCAGATGTTGCCTGGAGATGTACGTCTTCACGTGTGAGCGAGCGTTCAAAGATTGCCAAAGGCCGCTTCTTTTTAATTCCAACCTTTATAACGGCATTTCAATCCAAAGCAAACCTTTTCTCTTTCTCATTCTCTCCAGCTCTTTCTTCACCCTCTCTCGATCCTTGTCTCTACTCAGTTCGGTGCAATTCATCAGGGAAATGGAGAATTTTCTAAGCCGTTGTTTTTGTTGGCCCACAGAGGCACGCAGGACACACACACACACACACACACACCGACATGCAAACTCAGAGCAGATATAAACTCATACGCCGCCGAAAGTGCAGATGGGACGCTGTCCGGTCATATAAAGACAGAGTAATCACAGCATCTTAGGCAAATTACTACAAGTGACATTCCAGCTGAATGTTTAAATGAATTACCTTTTTTTAATTATTATTATGGCTTTCCATTTGCCACGTGCACTACAGTGATTTGCTGACTCATCGTTACTAGAGGACACACAGCTCATCACATCGCGCTCGTCTTTCTACCCGCAGCCTCCCGTTCTCTCCTCTTTCATAGCTACAGTATTGCTATTCTTAGCAGGGGGACGCAAAGTTCTCCATTACAACCCAATGGATACTGATGTCTACTCGTGCTTTCTGTTGGCCCCAGTGTGTGCGTGTGTGTGTATGCGTGTGTGTGTGTTGCGTCTAGTGCTAAGCTAGCTTGAGCCAGCTGCATCTCACACGCCTCATGCATGGCTTAACTGAGCGAATGCCCGTCTGTGTGGGTGTTTCTGTATATTTGTAAGTCCATGCATTTGCATGTGTGCGAGTGTGCGAGTGTGTGTGTTTGTGTGCTGCTTATCCATGTTTAATTCTTTTTCATGTGTGTGTCTGCTCATATTATCTATACACCCTGCATTTCCCACCTCTCTTCTTCTCTCTTTCTCACACACACATACACACACACACAGACAACAACCGACAAAGGATTTATCAGTGTATATTAACCTTTAACGTGCTCACTGTTATGTAATTCGGTATTATTTAATTTACCTCAGTAATGCAATGTCAGTAATCCTTTTGGAGTGATTCACTGACTAATATGCCAGTGACAGGCAGAACAAATACTTGGCTCACACATTGTGAGTAGGCACACTTCCATATGTGTACGAACACATCAACACACACACACACACGCACGCACACACGCATGTGCACGCACACACACACGCACAGTGGTATTCACAGAGTAATCAGTGCTGCAGCTATTATTAATGAGAGAGAACCAGGTCATTAATATTTAAGCAGTGTCACTGGGGCCACTGCCATGAGAGTGTGCGTGTGTGTGTGGTCTGTTTGTGTGTGTGTGTGTGTGTGTCCACATATAGAAGAGGGGCAGAGGGACTATAAGGCAATTTCCTCAGGCAGCGTAGTGAGACCTACTCCATTACAATAGGATAGATAGAGATGGAGACATATTACTCCCTTAAACAGAAGGAAGGAGCGGGAGGAAGACAGGAAAAGGAGGAATCTGATTTTGCTCCTTGTCCTCTAGTTCCTTTCGTTTTGCTTTGTTCCCTTTTCTTTTCACTCCCTTTCCTTTCCTTTCCTTTCCTTTCCATTCCTTTCCATTTCCTCTCCCCTCTCCTCCGTCAGTAGTTTTTGTTGAGGATGTGGAGGATAAAGAGGCTCAAATGGGAAACAGCAGATATCTCATTACATCACACTGGATAGGATGGGCCTGGGAGCTTCCTGTGTGTGTGTGTGTGTGTGCGTGTGTGTGTGTGTGTGTGTGTGTGTCTGCGTGTGTGTCCATCCACCCTGCCAGTGTGAACCCTTCTAAATGAACACTGTTGGGGATTGAGACTCTTTGGTCTGTGTCTAGTCCTCCATGCGCTGGGCATGCTCTGGTGACAGTACACACACACACACACACGCACACACACACACACATGTTCGCATACCCACAGACCAACATGATGGGGACTAAGAGCGAGGGTGTGCGTTGAAGAAAAGTACTTAACATAAAAAAACATAAATAATGACATTAGCTCTTGTCCCCTCTCTCTCCCTGTGTCTTTTTCTCCTCCCCTCCCTGTCTCTCTCTCTCATTCCCTCTCTCACTCTCTCTCTCTCTCTCTCTCTCTCCCCCTCTCTCTCCCAGTGTCTCTCTCTCATCCCCACCACCTCTCTCTGTGTCAGGGATTAGTGGGTATTACTTGCTCTGCAGAGCGGGGAGAATGAGACAGGTCTTACTGCCAGTTCCTAGATTGGGAGAGCAGGAAAAAAATATTCCTTTATAATAACCTCTCTTTATTAAATCTAGCCGGAGGACATACAGCAGCCTGTTTCTCCCCCCTGAGCCTGTCGCCGGCATTGCTGCCAACAGTCATCCTATGATAATGCCAAGTTTTCTCTCATTGAGTCATTGTTAACACACTGATTGAAAGGTAATTACTTGATGGTGAATCCTATAATATGGAGGGGATTATTGCTATGAATGGGATTAGCATGAGTATGAGCTTCATCCCGTTACAAAGCAGATCATAGTTTACCTCTGTCCACACAACATAGTTACCGAATCAACTTAAAACTCTTATCTCTAACAGACCTCCATGGATCAGCATGATAGCTGTGTACTTAGTGAGCAGTGTGTTGGAAGGAGCCACAGGTTCCGGTCTGCATACCCTACTGGATGTTAGCGAAGTACAATTCTGCAAAACCAAAGACAAGTTCAAAATGAACATATCTCTATGTTGCAGCTTTACATTTCGTCACAATGCTGTGCTTATACTCCTCCTAGGCTTCGGCACAAAGCCACTCGTTTCGCTAAAATACCTGATTCAGTCGCCACGACTTCAGATAGAGATGGTCCCTTGAAAGACTACCGGTTTAGGTCACCACATAAATGGACTCTTCAGGTGTTCATAAAGATATCCCCTCGTGTGTAGCTAGCAGAGAAACTTACCTGCATAGGCAGGTGTTTTCTTTGGATATTAGTTGGGAAAACATGTTAACGTTTCCAGAGAGTCTGTTTGAGGCCTCCTCTAATGTGTTAATATCTTGAACATCCTCTGTTAGGGATGTTTAAGGCCTGCTCAGCTTTGTATCGAGGGATTCTTGCTAAGCCATGTCCGCATTTCAGTGATACAATCAAATGTGAAGGTTTTCATTTAAACCGCTATCATAACTAAATCCTGGCCACATATTCAGTATTGCTCCGAAAAAACAGGTCACACTGCAGGAGCGACAAAGGCTCTGCATGCTGTTGTAAATTGGTTGTAAGTGTGTCAACTTTGTGTGTGAAATATTTCAGTTTTCTGGCAAATTGCTCGAAGCACTTTGATGTTGCTCAGCAGCTGCCGCTTTGGTGGCATCAGTCAGAGGCGCAAATAAGAATGTATGATAGTGACCTCACTTCCCTTTGTGTTACTTTTTATGCAACTTAACACTCCTGAAGTTGTTTAACGACACAGTTTTTCTTTGACTATTTATCTAGATCCAGACTTTTCTTCAACGTAGATGCTAATCGTTTGTAGCAGTGATTCAACGCAGACACTGTCATGCCCGTCGAAGCCTTGAAAGCGCTTCGGCTGCCACTCACCTTGTGTTGTCTACGCCTGTGGTTCCTTTGGAAACGGGAACTTCAGACAGTGACTTGGCGCATTTGTGATTTGAGAGGCATCAAAGTTGTTTTCTTCTCTACCTTGTCGTGCATCTGTCCGTACTGTACTTTGCATGTCCTTTTGCTTTCTGAATAAAGTAACTAATATCAGGTAGCATCAGAGCACTTGTTTTTTTGTTTTGTTTTGTTTTTTTTTACTGTACCTACATGAATTAGATTCATAGAAGCGTTTAACAGCAGACATTGTGACCTGTCGTAGCAGGAAAGCACAGGTAGCCAATTACTTTATGGGGCCCTGCCTCCTCTCTGAAAGAGGAGAACAGGACACCTCAGAGCCCAGACCCAGAAATGAAAATGCATCTGTATCAGTATTCAAAAGAGATAAACATGCATTTCTGCGTAACATTTATCAGTGAAGGTGCTCCAAGAGGCGTGCGCAAATAAATGAGCAGTTCAAAGTCCTGTAGCCACATGTTCTGTCAGTTTTGGTTAACGGTAAGTAGATGCAGGGAGAGGAGAAATTGGCGAGTTAAAAAACTTTGTCGTGATCCCATCAAAGAGCCCCGGTGGTTGTTCCCTTATTGGCCATCTGCCTGTGTGTACAGTGATTTGATTACCTGGGAGCTTCATTAGGATGGAGAGACAGGGAGACCGCGCTGGTAGCTCCCCTGTCCTCCCCACTCAAGTATAAAGTTACCTTTGCACGGAAGAGGCTGCATTGATTAGCCATATGCTTGGAAGGTGGTGGTGGTGGTGGTGGTGGTGGGGGTTGTAGCCTCACCCTGTGCCATCGCGATCGCCTCTGGGGTACTGAACGGAAGTTCGCTGTGCAGAGATACAGTGTGTACAGAGTAGGGCTTGGTTTCCCCCAGTGCATCTTTGCATTAAGATCCTATCTCCCTCTGTTACCAAGGCAGTGATAATGTGGACATTAATATGGAAAGCTGTGTCGAGGGTTTTCCAGGAAAGAAGTTGTGCAGGAAATTACCGTAAACGTCAATCAAACAAGAACGCAAAAGAGAAGCACATGCCAACCTTGACTTTTTTTAAAAATATACAATGTTTTGGGAAAAGTCTTCCCCCAGAAAAGAAATGGGTTTCAGTGACATTTTGACTTTCAAAAAATACATTAACAAAATACGAATGCTGAATAATTTGTCTCTCTGTAGTTTTCATGCATTCATTTATTTTTAGAGAGTTGCCACTGCCTGTCAGGGTCGCTATGGTGACTGACATCGGCGCGACCCTCAGGATCGACAGGAAAATCGATCGCGTGTGTGCAAAACGCATTCCCTCTTCCTTTGAAACATTCCATGATAAACTGGAATTCTTCTTTTCAGGATTAGGGTCCTCCAGGGTCACCTAGTAGGGCAAGGCTCAGTGGTAGGAGCTGGGGGCAGCTGTAGAGCCAGCGTCTTGTTATCTGAAGCTCGCTGGTTTGATTCCCTTGGTCTGCATGTCGAAGTGCGCTTGGGCAAGATACTGAACCCCAACCTGCTCCTGATGTGCTGGTTGGCACCTTGCATGGTAGCCACTGCCATCAGTGTATGAATCTATGTATGAATTACTGTAAGTCGCTTTGGACAAAAGCATCTGCTCAATGCCAAAATGGAAAAGACACAGGAGATAAATATTTTGCGGTGGTAGAAAAAAAAAGGTTGCGGTGACGGGGGAAAAATAAGTAAAAATTCTACGTCACAAGTTGGGAGAATCACCAGAGAATTGTGATTCTGTGATAAAAGTGGGAGTCTCACAGGAAAATAGAGAGGGGTGGCAAATATGGGCCAAAGTGTGGATTTGTTTGTGTGATTCCTCCGGCATGTCTTGGAGCTTCTTGGCAGCTTGATGTTAAACCTGTTGTTGTCAGGTTCTTCTCTGCTGTTGTCACTTTTTTTGGCACGGCTTTTGCTTCAGAGGCCGTGTTTTCTTTTTTTGTTTTTTGTGCTGACAGACGTGCGTGGCGCTCCGTCCGGCGGAGCTTAGCTGGAGGTGTGATCTCCACATAAACAAACCTCAGCTCCATCAGCATTAGCCTCTGTTTAAAGAGCGCTCGCTGATTATGGTTTTGATTACACTTTATCAGCTCCCTCTGTCAGCGCCGCTCCCTGCACGGAGCCCGGCTTTGTGGGGAATGATGAATGGCTCTTTTAATTGTTTCTAATTGATAACTGCTCTGAAAGACTTTGTTATGAAACACCGCCAATTTAGTAACACCGATACACTGTAGTGCCTTAATAATTCTCTCCCGTCTGGCTCGAGCGCTGTGCAATTGAAAAGGAACTCCGTCTGTGCGTTTGTGGGCCGACTCGACAGTAATAACTCATGGTGTGAGAGCATGCCAGTTTTTAAATACCGAAACACTTTTATTTTTATTCGCCGCCCCATGCCCAACTCTTTTGGTGCATTCAAACGCTCCGTTCTTTAATTGTGTAAAGCGCTACGATATCAGCACTGATTTACTACCCTGTTTATGTAGCTGGGTTCGAGATGGTGTATGTTGCAGCCTGGCTTATGTGTTTATCATTATCATTTATGATGAGGTGATATTGGATGATAAATCCTCTTCCTGCCGCCTTATGGCGGCATTGCCGGGGCTCAGTGGAGAGAACATTTGCATACATATTGTCTCACACCTTTAGATAGACTTTCTCCTCCCCTCACCCACTCTTACTCCACATATCTGCCCTTTCAAAAGCACTCTGAAAGGAACATTTAATGAATAAAAGAGGAGAGGAAGGAAGCGGGAGAGGAGAGGAATGTAAAGAGAGAAAGGCTACTCACAGGTGGTCATTTTGCTCATCAGCTGAGACACCTGTAGCCTCTTTGGTCGCTCGGTATTTATGTCGGCCATCCGCACAGGTGAGCTGTTGTGGCAGCTTTTTTGTTATTTGGCTGCTCCCACCTGCTTTGCCTGCGGGGCGAGCATTTACTGCTCCACCTGCGGTTGTCTTGTCAAAACATCCAGGTGTTAACGCGACGCGGAAAGACTCAGGGAGGCAGATAAATAAACTCAAAGGGAAGGAGCGGCTGTAGACGGTTGAAATTTCTGCTTCTGGCACCAAGATGTCGACGTTTGCACTTTGCCAAGGTACATTTTAGCACGACATGGCTCCTGTTTACAGTGTGTTAATAGTCTGTTTGACTGTCACCACATTTTTACTAACCAGCTGAGATGCTGCCCTCGAATGTAGAATTCAACTTTCTCAGTATTATTATTTTCCCCTCTGCACCTCTGTCTGTCTTGTTCCTTCCCCCCGTTCTCCCACATCGCCTACTCCACACCCTCCATCCCTACAGTGCTCAGGTTGACAGATGTTTGGCTGGCTGGCCTGTCATAATAACTGTGGTGCCGGGTGTCCCAGGTGGCTGGAGCTGGCTGTTCTTTGAGTACTTCACAGCCGGGCCAGGACAGGCCAGGACAGGACAGGACAGGACAGGACAGGACATTTCCTGTGGCTGTGGGTGAAGGAAGGAGAAATGAGGATACGAGTAAGGAGGACAGGAGGAGCGGGGAGTGGAAAACAAGAGTTATAGTGTTTGTTTTGTTGTCTTCTTATGCAAGATCTCAGTGCAGCAAAAGAATTGTGAGCATGCAGTCCATCTCACAGCCAGTCAGGGGCACATTTGGCCTCCACGATGCTGCCTGATGAGCCAGTTAGTGCAATTTTTAATGAGCTTGAGGTCATAGGTGACACGCAGACAGATGAAAGACAGCAGCTGAAACAAGAGGTAAAAGCAGGTATGGATGTTAACAACTCTGCTTCTCAAAATTTGATTTTGCTTTGCCAAATACAGTTTTCACAAAATATGTAGTTGAACCATCACAGAAGTAGCATCCGACTCTGCGGCTCCTCTCAGTTCTATGGAGCAACGAAAAAACATTCTCCATCCACTGCACACTACCTGCCACGGCACCAAACAGCAGATAGACAAGGTTAGCAAGTAGCATCTTAGCTTCAAGGAGAGTGAATATTAGACTTATTCCAGAATGCCACTGGTTGCAAGTGTGTGGAGGAGCGGCTCCGCTGCGTTCCCTGCTCCGTGCTCCCTCATCCATCAGCGCCCTGCGTTTTGAGTGCAGCACTGCAGAGAGACCTCAGAAGGAGCTGGAGTGGCGAGGCTGCAGAGTTCCAGCAGTAATTACAGAATCACACGCGATCGCAATTATACATATATGTGTTACAAAAACAACAACAAACAGACAAATGGTTAGCGTTCTCAACCAAAACGTTAGAAGGGAGAACTCGCCTGGATTTCTCTCTTTTTTTAGATTTTTGTGCTGGTGTCAACACAGACTGTTTTACGGAAAAGTAACCGGATGTTTTGATGTTGTTTCAGTATCTGACTTCCTGTTTCGCTCGATCGGCTCTGTGCTGATTTTGACTGAATTGATACGCTGCGCTCCGGCATCCTACAACATTAGCAGCCTTGCGTAACTGTTGTGGAAGGGTCTGGACTGCGGGAGCAGCACTGAAGTAGATACGCAATGCCAGCGGAGCCAGTGGAAGTATAAACATAGACCAGAGTGAAACGTATCAGTTACACTGCCGTAGCAGTTCGGAGGCAGAATGAACACGTATCTGGTGGAATTTGGGGATTACGTTGCTCCAATGAATGCTAATTTAAAAATCTTTTCAAAGCACCAGTGTCTAGGATTCAGGGGGACTTTCTGGTACAAATGAATATAATATTCATATTCATGTTTTAGTTAATCTATAATCACCTGAAAGTAAGAATCGTTGTGCTTTCGTTACCTTAGAATGAGACATTTTTCATTTGAAAGAGGGCATGGCGGAGTCTGCCATACTGACCCTGTATGTTTCTACAGTAGCCCAAAACAGAAAAAAACACTGGGTCACACAGGTTTGTATTTGCTTTTAGTGAGGTGAGGGGTGTTTATTTGGTTGCAATCTGCAGCCTCACTGCTAGCTGCCACTCAGTCCCTCTGAAGTGATAACCATCCTTTTTATACAGATTCCAGAACAGCGATGTCACACCCTCGTCCAGCCCTGCAGACTCTCCCTTTGACACGGACATCAGTTTGCCACTGTAGCTACCTCTGCAAGCGAATCAGAAACGGAATAAAACTGTCCTCCCAGTCTTCATCTGTAACTTTTATACACACGGAATAGGAAACCCTTTGTTGCGCTGCCCCCAAGTGGCCAAATAAATCATTGATCGCCTTGGTGAGTAAAAACTTATCTCCCCACCCAATTGAAATTGCCTAAAAACCTTTTATTCATAATAGCTGTCCTGAAATACATATTGTAGCAGTCACGGTTTAAACTGTGAAAAGCACAGGGTGTGAGGAGTTTACCAAAGATGCTGAAAGTTCCTTCTTTGTTTTAGTTGCAGAATCGAATGTTGTGTATGGGAACGTTTTGCATGTGCTTTCTGTCCATGGAAACAGAATCCGGGCAGCACTACGCTCACTGCAGGACATATTTGCTGACGAGAATGAGCTGTATGAATCATAACTTTCGGGAGACAGGCTTGATATATACTGTGAGATTAGAGGAGGTTGTTGCAGAAGGGCCGAGGTGACAGGCAGAGAGGGGCTGCAGGGTTGGGGACAGAGGTGCCAAGGGGGCCACAAACCCTTCAAGCCAGCGGGAGGCCGTCTCTGCCGAGATTTATGGGTGCTCCGGGAGTCGGACCTTGCACTATGCTGTCAGCCTCTCTCTCTTTATCTCCCTCTTGATGCAGCCTCCGTTACGCAGCAAGATTGATCTGTCACCGCACAAGTTTTCTTAAAGTAGACAGGCAGCGGAGCTCGACAAGATGATGCAGATGAAGGATGCGCCTCGTCTTCGCACGCCGTAGTCTGCGTACTGCCGGCTGCTCCGCGTTTGTTTTTCCCGCTGGCCTGTCGTGGCTGGAGATGTTTTCATATTTCTTTGATTTCATAAGAGACCTTTATAAATGTCTGGCTTTCTGAGGCAGATGTAGACACACAAAGAAAGGAGAGGACAGACAGGCAGGCACTCAGACAGGTCAGCTTCAGACTGGATGAGACCCGCAGTAAGCCCTATATCAGCCTGGCTTTGCAGTCTTATTGGACACTAAGGCGCTCCAGTTTACATCAAGCTCCGGAGATCCAACCACAGAGGGGAGAGAGAGCGAGAGAGAGAGAGTTTGGGGACATGATTGATCTTTGCCAACAATATTGCCTCGGCGGATGGCAATGATTGAATTACTGTGTTTTGAGATGTGTTTGCGATGTTTACATGGGCTGTTCTTCTGCGCCGTAATTATCGATGCGACGAGAGGCACTCGCGGAGTAAAATACGGCCGCTCGATTTGGGCTCATTTGTGACAACGTGCGCAATCATGAGCGGGAATTCTGTCAAACCGCAGCAGAGCTTATTTCATTTGGTGGCCTCGCCTTATGAATGTGTAGGTATTTTCTGCATACGTCGGGAGACTTTATGAAGCACTGGCTCGACTCGACTAATGAAACGGCGGCTTGGCAGGGGAATCGGTGTGCGCCACAACACCTCCCCCAGCAGTCGACAGCCCGGTGTGTCTCAGACAGACAGACAGTTATGTAAGAGGGGACAGCGAAAGGTTGTCTTGTCTACCGGAACCATCAGAAATCCACACCGAGCACCCGGCGGAGGATAGGTGGCCCTCTCGCCTGCTGATTATAAAGGCTGCTTCATGCAATATTAAAAATGGTCCCGTACTCCTCTTCTGGGAGCCCAGATGGATATAATGCATCGGTCTAAATATTATGGATCTTTGGACATGAAACTCACAGCTGAGGCTGGACCACTCAAACCATCTCATCAGCATTATAGAAATCACAGTTAAAAATAAACAGGCCTAACCTAAAGCAGTTATTAATAAATGGGCAAAGTTCAGCGCTTGATGTATGAATAATTATTACGATCTTCAGGGAGCTGTCCATGTAAAATTAGATTGCTGATTGCCAATCTAAATAATTAACGGCAGTATGATTATGGGAAGCGTAGTTCACTATGTGCTCCACACTCCGTAGCCTTTACAGCTGTCATATGGCAGCTTAGAAATAATGAGCAGTCAGTGCGGGGACATTGTGTGGGACAGCGCGGCGTGTTGCTACCTGCCCGCTGCTAACAGTCCGCCGTCCGAGCCACTCATCACCATGACAGCCCATAAAGCTGTCACCGGGGAGACAAAATGTCCATGCCCTGAGCTATGTGACCAGGACGTGTCTGTAAGTAAATTAGTTCACGTGTGTGTGTGTGTGTGTGTGTGTGTGTGGATTACTGTGCCTCCCCGTAGACGGACAGCCTTGAACTCAGGTGAGCACTAATGAGTTCACCGTCCACACACCGTCTCCCCCTCCTGCTGCCACTCCTGAGTGAGCGCCGCGTGAGGAAAATAACCCAAATACTCAGCGAGAGATTTTAATCACTCCTCAGGGAAGAATGTGTGTAGGCAGACACCCTCAAAGTCACTTGAGTATTCAATTCTCATGCATTAATATAATACTTGTGTTACTGTTTCATAATAGGGGATGTATTTTTGTTTTTTTTATGCTAGAAGGAAACCAACCTGGAGACTTCTAATAAAAACCCTTCCTTCACATTTGAAAAGTGATTGGACATTTTCTCTCACATGAATTTCAATTTCCATAAAAAGACATTTACATTTTCACATGTGATAAACTTTTTCATGCCGGTGATAGCTGTGGCTGGAGGCGATGTCTGTCTGTCTGTCCGTCACTCCCATTATTGTCTCAAGAACGCCTCAAGGGAATTTCTTCAAATTTGGCACAAACATCCACTTGGACTGACGGATGAACTGATTAGATTTTCTTGGTCAAAGGTCAAGGTCGCTGTGACCTCAGGAAGCACATTTTCAGCCATAAATCAACAGATCATTCGACAATTGTGACAAAAGGAATTACGACATCTGATATCCAGAAGGTCAGAGATTAAATGCGCTGTGATGTCATGATTTCAGACGTAAGGTGGTAATTCTAGATTCATGTGTAGATTGCAGTTCTGTAGCAACATAATCGAAAACAACCGTCATTATATTCCTAAGAAGAAGTTTACTTTAAAGCAACATTATGTAGAAATTGGCATTCTGTTTGATTTGGAGACCCTCCACAGTTTCTAAATACAAATCCCATGTCTGTAACAGTTTGTCAGATGTAATGTTTGTGCTAACTACAATCAAAAATATGAGATGGTGTGTAAATAATAGCAGGAGAGAGCCGGAGTTCCTACCTGTGATGTCTTGGCAGACCACTGTGCTGTTCGCAAGTCACAACTTTCTGGACTCCGTAAAGGTGGAACCACCTGCTCGTATTGTGGTTCAGCAAGGATGACACAAAAACAGAAGACCTGAGTGTGTGTACTCAGATGGAGTCTGTGGGCTATTACTGTGCTCGCGTTGGCTGTATCTCGTTCCCATCAGCCCCGTCTGTGACTCAGTTAGCCTGCTGGATATCCAGGAGACGTCTGTGACCCGAGCTCTCTTGATCCCGTCTTCCAACCATTCGAGATACTGATCGTCGTTCACCGGATCACAATAAATGCCAGTGAATGCGAGATCAGAGCTAAAATCTGAAGTGTGAACACACCATTCGTTGAGTTTGTGCCTTGTTTATTGTCTGTGACCACTCTGCTTTTATTCGTGTCACCTGCTCCAATGGAAGAGCACCAGCCAACCAGCCCTGTTAAATGAATGTGTTAACATGCAGTTGCATGTGTGTCAATGTAAACCGGGCTTTGTGTAACAAATTAAGTGGCGTTTTCTTGGGGGTTTTTTGTTTTTTTTGCTGTGTTGGAGCTCCCTGGCACATTCATACAGTAAGATGCAAACCGAGTCTGCACCTATGTGCACGCCCGCCTTGATGGCCAGAGTGACCACCCTAAGGTCAAAACCAGTCATTATGCAGTCGAGCACCTGAATGCTGAGCAGAGCGACGTGCCACACCTGACAACCAAGCAGTCACCTCAAACCAAAGTCTGCCGCTCGGTAGTAAGATGTGGCTTGACCCGAATCATCATCCCCATTCTCCCTCTCTCCCTCTCTCTCTCCCTCTCTCTTGTTCTGGCTCATAGTGTCTCCTTACTCTCTCGGACCCCGCCCCTCTTCCCCCCGCCTTGTATTCAGCGGGCAACCAGACATTCTTGACATTTTGCAAAGGTTGAAAGACAAAGAACCTTTGTCTCCTAATAAGGCCACACTCTATACCCCACCTGAATGAGAAAACTGAGAGGACGGTGTGTGTGTGTGTGTGTGTGTGTGTGTGGAGTATATAGGGATATGGACGGTTGTGTGGAGATGTAAATGAGGATGGAGACCGGGTAGGGAAAGGAAAGAAAAAGTTTCAGATAGGAGGAGAGTGGTTGGTGTGTTGGGTGTGTTTGTGTGTGTGTGTGCGTGCGGGTAAGAGGTGTTGGAGTAAGAAGAAAGAAGGGAAAGAAACGCCAGCACGATCAATCCCCCTACCTGTAGGTCGAGACTGATAACGGTTAGGTTTTCAGAAGGCTAATGTAAGCCGCGAGGAACACGGCGGTGTGCTCCCGACCGCTTCGCCCGCAGTCACACAGCCAGACTCAGATGCAGCTACAGGAGAGCAGATATTCTCCATCACTGCGATGGCTCAAAGCAGAACTCACAATACCCAAGGTCCTTCTGGTCCCTTCTCATCCCTCTCTCTCATCCATCACACCCCTCAGCTCTACCGCTCACCTCCCTCACCGCCTCCCTCAGTCTCTCTTGCACCTCGTTCCTTCCACCCCGAAAAAGAAAGAAAGAAAAAAAAATGCTCGCGCAAAAAACAGCTGAAGCGAGAGAAGGAATGGTGTTCCGGGAGAGAGTATGCAAGGACAGAGGTGCGGTGAGAGGGTTGAGGGCTCGCCACCTCGTCGGGCTCCTACCAGCCCTTTTTTTTTTTTTTCTTTCTTTCTGTTCGGTCTCTTTCTTGTCTCTAGCTCTGCCGATGTCACTTTGACTTATGTCTACCTCCTTCCTTCCACTTACCATACAGCTGTGGCCCCCGCGTTATGCAATGTCCCCGCATTGTCTCGTTTCGCAGTTTTCAAGGCACTGCGTTTTTTGAGGGGGGGGGTTTTTTGGGAAGGCGCCGAGTTAAAAGTGAGAACACAATAGGATTTTTTTGTTGTTGTTGTTTTGTTTTTTGTTGTTTTTGTCGTATGTGTTTTGTCTCAACATTACATAAGCTGAAGGTAAAAATATCTGGACCTGTCTTTAAAAGCAGATGGTGCGGTTATGACATCAGGCTCGTTAAAGGCGGCTATGACTGGGAAGAGCCAAGGGTTGTTGTGGAGCACGCCGCTTTAAATCCAGCTTCCTCTTACTAACAAGGAGAAGAATTGCTCAGTGTGTGTGTGTACGTGTGTGTGACGAGAACAAAAGTGTGCTGCAAAAATCTTTAAATTCTCCTCTCATAGTCTCATTTTTCTCTCCATCCCCCTCCCCTCCCCTGCTTCTCCCTCTCTCTCTCTCTCTCTGTCTGTGCGAGTACTCTGTCACTCACGGGAATGTGGGCAGATATGGGATCATATTCAGACTTCCAGATTCATTCTGCTATAGCGACTCAGGAGCCAATATTAGCCACGCGGTCGTTGTTTTACCCATGAGCCCGTTGCCTTGGAAACGTTGCATAAGAGGGAGTGGGAAAGCGGGATGCCCCTCGCTGATTGGGAGACAAGGTGGCAGATCTCTCCTTCTCCCCCCACCCCTTGTCTTTCCTGTATCTTCATCTTGCGTCTTGTTCTCGAAACGTCTTCGAAACCGTATGTGTCAAAACGCCGGCGCTTCGGCTGCCCCCCCTCGCACCACGTGTTGAATTAACTCGCCACCCGGCACCTTTTATATAAAGCTCCACAGTCAAAAAAAAGAAAAAAAACTAAAGAAAAGAAAAAAAAACTGCTTTAGCAGTCAGTCAGCCTCGACTAAATTAAAGCCCCTGCTGGAACAGTGATTTGTAGCCCAGGTGGAAGTGTTTGTCCGCACGCAAAGGCTCCGACACATACACTTCACACACATCATGCCCGCTCCCTGAGCTGCGTTCTGTGTCATCCTTGGCTGTGGGAGGCCTTGGCTAGATTCGAGGAGGATGGCGCCTTGTTGAATCCACTGAGACCACATGTTCAAGACCACATGACTCGGCCCTCCGCGGCTCCCGTACGAGCGAGGCAGCGCTGCGTCTACATACCAGGAGGATGAGAGAGAGAGAGAGAGAGACGGGGGGAGTGATGAGGGAGGACAGCGAGCGAGGGAAAGATGGCCTTGGCTCTGGAGATGAGACAATTTGTCTTCTGTATCCTCACTGACTCCGACTATTTGCCAAGAAAAAAATGAAACAGGATCAGACTAGACATTTCAACTAACACTCACAGTTTATTTAAACGTGTCCAAAAAAGCACTGTGCGACACCTGCGCGGTCAAAACCAGAGAGGTGATTAGTGATCTGAATAATTCTATGTCGCACACTTGCAACAATGGAACCCTAAACTGATTTTGTTGTGTAATTTGCTTCTTTTTTTTTTTTTTTTCTTTCAGCATGTAGCGAGCCAAGAAAAGAGCAGGGTGGGCAGCCCCTGTGTGAGGGAGCTGTCTTAATCCATGTGTTTAGCAAGCACCATCTGCTGCTCTTATTCAGATGGGAGTAAAAATATTTGGTTGATTAGGAGAAGATCTGTGTAGGATAGCCGCACCGCTACCGCCGGCT